>NC_088792.1:209506981-210113766 GCF_011386835.1 Chrysemys picta bellii
ATGACTTTGGATGTCCCATTAACATGGAGAGTCAGTAATCTCATTATACCCAAGAAAGACCATAATGTCTAAAATCACATCACCACCAAACTGCTAGGAAAAGTATTGCATAATCCAAAAGCTGCACTTAGATTCTGTTGCTTGAAAATATGTCTGATACCTCTCTGAGGCTAGATAAAATTAGCAGGGATAATGCAGTACACACTACTATCAAACAGTTATTTTTAAGCCAACTTTCTGAACAAGTCAAGAGGCACTTGTCTTCTGAGGATTAAGACTACGCTGAGTTTGAAGTTTTAAAATTAAGCTGTTTGAATTAGTCAAATGTCTGAACAATATTTAAGGCGTGAAACAAATTAGAACTTTTTGTACTCAGAATTCAAAAACAGCCAAGTGGAATTTTACCAAACTACCATTTAAAGTTACTTTTGAATAAGAAACAAGCATGAGACATTTCAGACCAAAAGGTTTTCCTCCATAAAGTTTTAAATTACTAAAACACAAAGATTTGGGCTATTTTCTGATTATCGATTTTTGTGTTATTAAAGTAAATTCAGTGAACAAAAGTTTTAACTGTTTAATGTTATTAGTGAAACAGACAGCTTGCATTAATAGCTAATTTCTTATTTTGCCTCTGGCCCTGTTTAATACACTAGGTGTGCACCAATATCTCATTAGTGCACACCCTACAGTGTCTGACTACTTGTTTAACACACCCTCTGCTGTTTTATTTGATCTTTTCAACATTACATATTAGACTCCTAGGGCTTGATATTTTGAGAAGTTACCTGATGCTGTAACATGTACTTTTTAAAAGAAAGAAACTAAAGCTGTAGAACTACCACACCAACACATAATAAAATTAACTGAAGACAGTTATAAATTAAGTAGTTAATAAAAAGCTGTGTGAATTTCTTTTGTTCTTCCTCTTTGTATCATTATATTTTTTCTCCCCAAGTTCACTTTGTTCTTCTTACTGGCCAGTGCAGCTTTTCTTTCCTAGGATATGTTTTTCCCTTCCCTTGGTACATGTTTCCTTGGCTCTGTTATATGTCCCTCACCTACGCCTACCTCAGTTCATACTACCCCTTCATTTCTTTGGCACTTCCCATTCCCTTTGCATTTGTTTTCCTTATCTTATGCTCTCACGATATTTCAATTTCGGGAGGATTACAGAGAAACTAGTCCATGATGTGTCCATTCAGACTTGTGCACAACTACATAACAAGGAAACACAGACATGAAATAACCAAGTTGGAAGGGGCAAGAGAAGTTCAAGAAAAGGAATAATGGGGAAGGGGAGGGGGAAACTAAGTACACCTGACAACTACAAAAAAAAAGTGTGTCCTGCACCTAAAAAAAAAAAGTTTGATGCATTTAAACCTACATACATAGACAATGAGTTTGAGAATTTAAGATCTTCATACAATAGATATATTACAGTCGTAGCATACTGATACACTTTAGTCTAAGAAGAGTAGAAAAATATTTAGTACTACAAACAGCATTAATTCTTTCACTCAAATGAAAAGCTTTTTTTTTAATTAAAAGCATTGTGATGAGTAGCAAAAACAGCCCACAAAAGTTGACCAAAGCCTATGCAAATGAGACAGGGAGCACGTAAAGCAGACATTGTTTGTGCTAGCTCTATGAACTAGCTTTTGTTAAGCAGAAGTCTAATCCTTAAACTTTTTCCAAAAGAGAAATGTAGGTATGGTTTAGCCAGCTTCAAATGCTATTTAAAAAATAGTAAAATGTTTCTCTACAGAATGCATTCCTAACTTCTTAAAAAAAAAAAAAAAAAAAAAAGCATTAAAGCCGCAGAAAAGGTTATGCCACACAGAGTAAACCATTCAGGCCAGAAATCATGTATTTTGTTTCTGTGAAATAGCATATTAAGTTGTGGTGCTAGATGGACAAGAAACAAAACATACCCAACCTCTTATGACAACTTAATTTAGTGTAGAGATTTTAAATGCTCTGGCAGTAAGCTTTTACTAAAATGTGTCTAAAAAGCAGGGACATGAGCGTCAACATCCAGTCACTACTGATTTTATATGTAAGACACCAAGGACTTACAACATTAGTCCACCAGGTTATATTGACACTATTAGAAAGAAAAAAAAAAAAAGCATTTCCTGTCAATCAGCAAAAATAAGTTTTGGACTGTATTTTTTTGTTCTCTTCAAAGGAGTGCCCACTAAGAAAAGATAAGAAACAGGTGAAAGTAAATCTCATTCTGAAATTTGTATCAGAAGAAAGTATGTTTAAAACCATGACCTATGAATCTACAAGAGTTCAATCCAACTTATCTGTCCAGTAAGACCCCAATATTAAAGAGAGTTAAGCCCTGGGATGGAGCTATGTATAGGCCCTATCAACACCACAATTAGGTCAGGGAACCTGGTTCCAACACAACTGTCCCCACTTGTGGCTCCAGACTGTAGAGTAGATGAACCAAAAGAAGACTACAAAATATGGATAAGGTCCAGTTTACACTATAAACTAGAGCAATATTTGTTACCAAGTATCCTGACACACTTGCTGTCTAGACACATTGGGGTAAGCTCTTCCAATACACCTCAACTGTGCTAGTTGCAATATCCTTGCAATTCCTAGGTCACAGCTTCCATGTTGTGGCTGTAGTCAGATTTATGAGGTGGACAAGCAGATGTGCTAGTAATTTGCTCTCAAAGCTACCATAAAAACTGATAATGTTGTATACATAACGTGAGGAAAACATTTGACTTTCAGTGGTGAAAATAGGATCTAGATCACAGGTGCAGCTACCCAAGGACTTGGCTTACAGTGTACATCATTATCAGGTCCCTATGTTAGCCATGAGTATAAAATTTGTTAAAAATAAGAAATTTCTGAATAGCAAGAGTATTCTGCATGTATGGAACTACTATTACTCATTAGGACTTCAAATATGTTAGAATGTACAGCCATCACCCAAATATTCAAATTGCCCCAACTTGCAAGCAATAAATTGACCCTTGCATCTTTTAGAGCATGAATTTCTCAGCAATTACATGAAACAGTATCAGCTCTCATACCCTACTCCCCACTGTTCATTAAGAGATGTTTATCTGGTAGGCTAAAATACAAGATGCTAGAACTTCAGAATTCCATAACTAAGTAGAAGTTTCTGCTTAGCTTACAAATTATTAATGCACTGTATTCCACCACCCACATTCTATGTACAGGTGCACATTCTGTTCGGAACCACATAGCCCAAGTTTTAAAAGGGGGTATTTTCCCCTTCATTTGAAGCTGAATCTTTCCACAACACGAAAAGATAACTCAATAGTTTATTATGAAAACAAGCACAATCGTGTGTATGCGTAACACAACTTTTCAAAAGTTTATCAGATACAAAACCTACTTCAATTGCCCTTCACCATAACAATGTTGAAAAACTAAAAATCTATTTTATTCAGTGGGCATTTCACCCCAGCAAGAAGAAATTTTGCATAACTGGCTTACTAGCTTATGTAATTTATTGTTCCTACTTTTGACAACTGTAAAATTAAGGCATCCAGCCATTCCTAAGTCTATTTCAGCTTTATATTACAAAGCAATCAGAAACTGACAGTACACAAGCATTAGTTTCATATGAATGTCAGCCATTAGCATTTTAGAAAATCATCTCAAGAGCTAGATATCTTTCATTTTAGCACATGCTACTCATTAAGACTCTGAAATGTGTCAAGACACTAAAGAATTGAGGAAGCAGCATGGGCTACAGGATCAAGTACGGGAACAGAAAACAGTGTCCCCAGTTCTCCTTCCATCACTTCAATAGGCTTACTAGGAAGTTTTGAGCAAGCCATTTAGCCCCATGTCTATTTTCCCATATGTAAGATTGTTGTAGTAAAGGTGGGAAAAACATTGTGAAAATTAGTTAGCAGTTGCACAACACTATGTATATGAGAAGTATTAATAGTATTGAGATTATCTAATGAAAGTGGTCATAAGTTGCATATAAGCCTCACAGTTCTCAAGAATACACTCATTTTAAACAGAAAATGTATACACCACGACACATGACTATCTGCAGGATAGTGTCTGCGTTTAGAAGTGGCAATAACTTGTCATCCCTTTGAACAACAAAGTTAACACTGCCCCCTATAAAAAGTAGTGAAAGCAAAGTACTAGCACAAGACATGTGTAGGAAACCTATGGTGAAGATGTGAAGAATAGGCAGATACTTCAATGGTACTGAAGTCTCTCATAGTTCACAGATTCACGCACACTACAGCACTCATTACTGGTCAACAAACATAGGTAGGAGTTAAGTAACGCGACTAAGCAAGGCGTGTAGAATTTGGTCCTACAGGGTAGTAGATTCACAGAAACAGGGCGCAGGCGGATCTCCACGCACAGGCTACTTACCAGTAAGCAGTCACCGTTCACTTCAGATTTGGGGTCCCTTAACATCACATCGATTTTTTCAAACCGAGCCTCAAAGTTTTCTCCTGTCGACATGTTTCCGAGAATAGAGTTCTCCTTATTCCAGAGCAAAGCAGGGTAAGCTACCAGGCTACGATGCTTCCTGAGTAGCCTCTAGATCAGAGAAGTCAGGGGCGAGGGGGGAGGAAAGTCTCAGACGCTCCCCCAAAAGATTTAGAGCCGAGAGTGGGGCAGGAAGAGCTGTTCCCTCTATCCGCACACACGAGTTTCTAGGCTGCGACCGCAACCCCGCAGGTTCCCTCGCTCCACCTCGGTCTCGCCAGCCGCATTCCCCCAGCCAGGCGGCCGCCCTCACAACCAGCGGAGCGGTTCCTCCTCTTGCTGCTGCTCGGCGCCAGCTCCCGAAGAGCAATTTCTTTTGAAGCAAAAACCACCATGAAAACAGGAAACTCCTCAGCGCCTCGGGGCTACTCCCTCCATGGAGCCCCGGGGCGGGGTACGGGGACAGGCGCTGCCCCCGCCCTGTGCCCAAGCTGCTCCGGGCAGCGGGGTGCCAGCTGCGCAGGCCGCCCTGGTCCCCACTTCCGGGGGAGAGGCCCCCCTCGAGCGCGGCGACACCCCTCGGGCACGAGCGGCTTCAGCGGAGTGACGGCAGCATCTTCCTTCCTCGCTACCTGCCCCGGCGGCTCCTCCTCGGCTCCCCCGCGCCCCTCCTGACCGGCCCCGCAGGGACTCGCCGCCCTACTTCAGCCCCCGGCCGGGAGCTGCGCTTCAACTCGCCGCAACTTCCAGCCCCGGCTCCTCACCCATCTCCCTCCCCCACAGACCAGTCGGAGGAAGCCGCTTCTCCCGGGAAAGGGATCAAGCGCGGCTACGGAAAGGAAAGGGCAAAAAAAAAAAAAAAGCGAAGCAAGGTCCGGCCGCGGCTGCCTCCGGGAATGAGGGGAAGACTCGCACAAATATGTCCGCCTTCCTGTTTAAACAGACCGAAAGGGCCGGAACCAAACGCGCATGCGCTACGGAAGAGCGCGCGCGAGAGAGGGGGGGGGAGGAAGCTTGCTTTACCCAAGCCCACCGCTCAACGGCTGCCGAGCGCGCGCGAGCGGGGGGGGGCGGGGAGGAGGGAGCTCGCTCGCTTTCCCCAAGCCCACCACTCAATGGCTGCCGAGGACGCGCGAGCGAATCTCCTGCCCGCGCGTGAATGAACTGACGGGTGGAAGCGCGCCCGCTACCCGGATGCCCACGCGCCTCCGGCTTCTTTCACCACTGGAGGGTACGCGAGCCATCTCTTGTGGGCCAATCACCGCTTGCGGAACGTTGAGGTGGCAGGAGGGTAAGATGCAGAGAGTCGGAGACTTGTGACGCGTCTTGCTCCCTTCCCTGCCCACCCCTCGAAAGTGCTGTGGAAGTTAGAGCCCGGGCTGAGCGAGGGCTTCAGGATAGGGCCCTTCTGCGGGGGGTTGTCTATTGCACAAGGCAGTTAAGTGCAGTTACAAAAAAGGAGTCGCGGCACTAGTTTAATGGGAAACTGCAGCTGACGCAGTCTGCATTTTCAAGAGCGTAGCCTGCTGCAGAGTTGTTCCCTATAAAAACTGCTCATGTCGCCTTAAAAAGGATGTTGCTGTTATGCCAGTGTGCTCTCACCCACTATGCACTTCGAGCGCGTCTCCCATTTATTATTAGAGAGGTACGTTTCTTGATTTATCTTTACACCGTCCGGAGTCTACAAACGGTGACTTTCCACTCCTATCTCCCCGATTTCAAATTTAGCGTGCAAGCAGAATTAGCAGTTGCATAAAAGCTTAGCAAAATGTCCAGGGCACGTAGACTGGGAGTGGACATTTGGCCGGGAAGGAGTGTCCCTAGGGCAAAGTCTGCTTCCCTGAACGCAATCCACACTAGTCTGCAGTTTACAATCAGCCAAGACCCACATGTAGAACAGACTGAGAAAGAAAAATTAATACATTAGGAAGTTTAGAAAGACATGGTATTGATCACCTCACCTGTACAGTATTTCTTGTGTTGCTACTTCATTTTGACAAAGTGGAATATCTATGAACAAATATTAATTTGGAACATAATTAAAAGGGATGTTCCTTATTAATCAATCAAGTAGTATAGCCTCATTACTGGGGCCCTACCAAATTCACAGCCATCAAAAACATGTCATGGACTGTGAAATCTGGTCTTGTGTGTGCTTTTACCCTAAACTATACAAATTTAATGGGGGGAGACCAGTATTTCTCAAACTGGGGGTCCTGACCCGAAAGGGAGTTGCAGGGGGGTCACAAGGTTATTTTAGGGGGTCACGGTATTGCCACCCTTACTTCTGTGCTGCTGGCAGCAGCTCAATATTCAGAGCTGGGCTCCGAGCAGCCGCCACTCTCCAGCTGCTCAGCTCTGAAGGCAGCATCACCAGCAGCAGCGCAGAAGTAAGAGTAGCAGTACCACAGCCCCTCCTATAATAATGTTGCGACCATCCCACAACTCCTTTTTGGGCAGGACCTACGTTCCCTCTAAGGTGCACGCATCCACGGCCGTGCAGGAGGCCGCCAAGGGCCGCAAAGGCATGCACACTGCTGCACTCGGGCGTGGCTGAGGTGGGGAGTGGTGACGGGGAAGCTTGGGGAGTGCGACAACTCTTCCGGCCCTGGGGCTGCGGAGCGGCAAGGAGAGATTCCTCTCCCTCCTCCCCCCGCAGCTGTGGCGAGGCCAGACGCCTCTCCCCCCACACACACAGAGCTCCGGGACCTGCAGTGGGGCCAGACGCCTCTCCCCCTCCAGACCTCCGGGGGCTGTGGCAGGGCCAGATACCTCTTCTCTAGCCCCCCTACAGCACCAGGGCTGCGGTGGGGCCAGACGCCTCTCCCCTACCCCTCTCCAGTCCCAGGGCCAGACGCCTCTCCCACACACACACACAGCCCCAGGGCTGCGGCAGGACCAGACACCTCTCCCCCACACACACAGCCCCGGCAGGGTCAGACACCTCTCCCCCAGCCCCGGGGCTGTGGTGGGTAGAGGGCCGGGGTGAGTCCTCTCTCCCCACCACAGCCCCAGCCAGCCTGCGTCCCAAACCCTCCACACCCAAACCCTCTGCCCCAGCCTTGAGCCCACTCCTGCACTCCAAACCCCTTGGCCCCACATCACATCCATATTGCTGCACATAACAAAATTCATTCCACACCTGGATGGGAAAAATTGGAGGGAACATTGGTCAGGACGCCTACAGTTACACAAAACCTTGAAATTTCAAATTTAAATAGCTGAAATCATGAAATTTACCATTTTAAAAATCCTATGACCATGTAATTGACCAAAATGGACCATGAATTTGGTAGGGCCATACTCATTGCATATCTTCATGTAGAGGTCTCTGTGCAGATTCAGTTGACTTCTTGACTCCTGTTGCAGTTATAAAAACTGTTTTATATAAAAACTTGTTTTATGAAGACTACTAGTCATTAGATAAGAAAAAGTTTAACGATGTGATATTCTCTATCAAGTGTGGAACCAATGCATTATATTTGTTTTTTTCTTAGCCATAACTGTGTACCTTCAATGATATAAATAAATTATATAAAGTTATTGTTGAAGTACACTGACTGCAGAATACTTGTATGGAGATTTGATTTAACTCATTTCCTGCTGGCTGCTACCACAAAACCTTGAGTGCAGGGTTGGTTATTCTTTGAAATAGCAGTATTCTGTTTGAACAACCACAGTCCAGAGAGAACATACCATGACCATGTATAAGAGGGTTCATTGTATGTACATATTTGTGCAAGGGTTTTGTATGTGATGCAGCAAGTATTCTGTTACAAATACAGCAAAAATAATCTTTATAGCCATAATAGTTAAAGAAAATGGCAGTTAAAGTGTACATTTTTAAAAAATCTGAAAGGGACAGATTCAGCTACAAAGACCTCAGAAAGTAGAGAAATTGAATTTAAAGAGCAGACACTGATGGCATAGAGCAGTGGTTTTCTAACTTTTTTTCTGGGGACCCAGTTGAAGAAAATTGTTGATGCCCACAACCCAACAGAGCTGGGGGATGAGGGGTTTGGGGTATGGGAGGGGCTCAAGGCTGGAGCAGAGGGTTGGGGTGTGGGGGTGAGGGCTGCAGGGTGGGGCCAGGAATGAGGGATTCAGGGTGCGGGAGGGGACTCTGGGCTGGGGCAGGGGGTTGTGGTGTGGTAGGTCAGGGCTCTGGGCTGGGGGTGCACCTCTGGGGTGGGGCCAGTGATGAGGGGTGGTGGAGGAGGGACTCTGGGTTTGGGGGGGGCTCAGGACTGGGGCAGGGGTGTGGAAGGGGGTCAGGGATCTGGGCTGGGGGTGCAGGCTCTGGGGTAGGGCCAGGAAGAGGGGTTTGGGGTGCAGGAAGGGGTTCCGGGTTTGGGGGGGCTCAGGGATGGGGCAGGGGATTGGGGCACGGACTTACTTCCAGCATCTCCTGGTCAGCAGTGCAACTGAGGTGCAGAGGCAGGCCTGTCCTGCGCCCCAGAACCAGCCAGCAGCAAGTCCTGCTCCTAGGCGAAGGTACACAAGCAACTCCGCGCAGCTCTCGCCCGCAGGCACCGACCCTCTCCCCCCCACACAGTGCTTGGGGCAGGGGCAGGGCACAGAGCCCCGTGGCCCCCCTGCCTAGAAACCGGACCAGCTGCTGGCTGCTTCCGGGGCGCAGTGCTGAGTCAGAACAGAGAGGCACTAGCCTGCCTTAGCTGGGCAGTACTGCTGATGGGACTTTTAACGTCCTGGTCCCTGGGTGCTGAACAAGGCGACCCAGTGCCTTACATGCCATGACCCAGTACTGGGTCAGGACCCGAACTTTGAAAAACACTGGCATAGAACCATCAGGTCTACACGCAGGAGATTCATTAGTAACCTAAATAGTGTATTAGGTCCCACCCTGCAAAAAGACACTCATACATACATGTGTAACTTCATTGGAGCTATTTACATGTATAGAATTAAGTGCATGCATGTTTGCAGCATTGGAACCTTAGCTATTACGTCAAGTCTGAAACAGGGTCAGCCATCTTCTGAGCACCCCATCCATGGCCACAGGTAGCGCTACAGCATCCTGCCTCTTGTTTTCTGTCTTCAGGGCCCCTTAAAAACGTCACACTCTTTCTCATGGCTAATATCACCCTTGCCTGGGGCTGGTTTAATAACAGAAACAGTTCAAAATTATCTCCAGGGTCCCCAAATAAAGTCCAATATTGCAAGACAAAAGTTCATACTCAGCTCTGGCATCTTCTACCACACCCAGAGCTCTTCTTCTGTCCCAGTCTGCTCTTCATGAATCTGTCACTTCCAGCCTTTCCTAGCTGGGGTTCAACCTTCTGCTCTGACTTATAGTCCCAGACTCTTCTCCCAGTCAGGGACTCCTTTGCCACACCTTTCTTTTCGATGCTGAAGTAGACTTGGCTGAGTAGTCTATGATACCAACTATAACTCCTCACTACATAGCAGTTTATATCCTCTCACTCTGCCCTATGTCTTTCAGGTAATGTAACAGCATCTTTTTAATAATGCTCCATTTCACCAATGTTGTTACTAAATCACATAATGTATTTTTTTTACCTTAAGATATTTTAATTCCTCGAAAAACTTTTACCTCTCTTTATCAAAGCCCTTACATATCCATAAAAGGTGATCAATTGCTTTTTTTCCCCATCTTATAGAGGGCACATAGTCCATCTTTGTGTCTTTTTATTGGAAAAAGATTTATTTAAGTCACAGTGGGCAGTTAGTACTCTAAACTAGTGGTCCTCAAACTTTTCTTTTCGTGGACCACTTGAAAATTGCTCAGGGTCTCAGCAGACCACTTAATGAACTTTCCAAATGTTGTTTGTACCATTAGCTAACTATTGTAAAGCGCTTTGGATAAAAGTGCTATATATATAAAAAACAATAATGACATTTTTAGCACACAACTCATATTTTAATATCAGTAGTCTTACCTTTCTAATGCGATGGATGTGCCCTTTCTCCTCCGCTGCAGCAGCCCCCAAGCTGGGGCTGAGAAGGAGGGGGTCTCTCCCCTGCCACAGCAGTCACAGAGCTGAGGCTGGTAGGGAGGTCCATCTCTCCCCAGAAGCCGCAGCCCTGGAGCTGGGGAAAGTCACCTCTTTCTGTTGCCGCCGCAGCCCTGCACATCCCAAATTCCCTCCACCCCCTCTTCTCACCCCACTACTCCCTCCCACCTACCCCCTATCCCCCCCAAGGCCACCACATCACCTTACATGTGCATCTGCTCCAGGGTCCAGGCACCTAATTAGCAGAGCCACGCCTGCGCAGCTCCACTAATTAGGTGGGTGACCCTTCATTTTTTCATGTGCAGCCGCCCAGGCACGCACCTTAGAGGAAACTATCCACAGACCACGTGAATGGAGCTCACGGACCACAGTTTGAGAACCTTTGCTTTAAACAAAAGTACTTAATTAGTCCTATCCAGGCCCTGAATTATGTTGTAATCCTCAACTCTAGGGCACAATTCAAACAAATCTTCTTCCACTTTTCTCATTAATCCACATTTTTTTGCCATTCCTCTTTTAATTTTTTCTGTACTAGGCTTTTGAATTCTTGTTTACTCGAGGGTCCTTCTATGTCAATCCTTCCATTTCTTACAGCATTTTTAGCTGCTTTGTCCACCATTTTGTTTCCTGTAATCCCAAAATGTTCTGGGATCCAAGCTAATGCTATGTGTATCCCTATCTGTACTCACTCTGTTATTAGAAATATAACTTTACTGATTAAATCACTTCTACAAACTGAGACACCCTTTCTTTAAAATTGCCATAAGGCCTGAGATTGAATTAAAAAAAAAAAAAAAAAGATGACTGCTGCTGCTGGGCAAACATCCCAGATTCAATTTAATACTAACATTACTACTAGTAGTTCAGGTGTCATGACAGCTATATAGTCAAACAGTCTTTTAGATGTACTAATTCCCAATTTTGGTATACAATAATGCCATCCCCACTCTTCCTGTTTTTCTTTTCTGGACCCATCTGCATATATTTGACAAAACTGACTCCACATTTCATCTCTGAACCGGTACACTTTATTTATAATACCTACTGTCTCTTTTTTACCCTTAAGTTTATAAAATAAATCTAAATCCATGTTTGGACATGCCACTTTCCATCCATAACTAATTTTCCTTCATTTACTTCCTTCAGCTTTTTCTTCTCTTTCAACTCTTGCATCCACCGTATTCAAACAGCATGTGGAGTTCTAACGTTGTGTGCTATAGTTTGCCTATCGAATTCCCAACAATCCTCATCAATTTGTCTGGTACTTTCATCATTGTAGTTCCTATTAACTTTGGCCCATAAAGTTAGGTCCAGTAGTTTCATTTGTAGCATAACTGGTGTTTCACTAGAGGCTATCTGTAATGCACCATACCCAATTCATAATGTATTAATCCAATTTTTTAAGTACTGATTTTGATGCTGACCCAAAAGCTTGGCAACCATAGTCAATAATTAGTCTTATTAAGGCTTTGTATACTATCAGCAGGGTTTTCTTACCTGCACCCCAACTGGTCCCAACAGAACTTTGAAGCAGGTTAATCCTTCCTGTACATTTGTCTTTAACATAGTTCATATGATCTTTCTGAAGTAATTTAGTATCAAATATTACCCCTAAGAATTTGAGCCTTTTTACTACATCTAATTGTTTTCATATACGGTTTGCCTCCCCTTGTAACTTTACTTTTTGTAAAGAGCAATCCTTCGGTTTTAGAAATAGAGAACCTGAAACTCCATGCATTTCCCTAGTCAGCGGTGTCTCAGTAACATTTTGTTGATTCTCTTTTCTACCATCTCAGTATTCCTGCTCCTAACCCACAGAGCACAATCATCTGCAAATAGTGTGACACATACCCCAGCACTTGTGTGTTTTGGGAGATCATCTATCATGATATTAATGAAGGCTGGGTTGGCTAACACTTCCCTATGTACCATTTTTAATATTATATATATATTCAACATAAAACTTTCCCAACTCTGACCTACATGGTGCTTTTTCTGAAAAATGTTCTCATCTGTTTTTAGTGGTCCTTGATAGGGTCTTTCAGGAGGTCTCTACTGCTCCCTGGCTGATTTTCTTTGGTTGGCCCCTGGCCTCTAATTAGGCTTAGTGGTCTGCTGTGGTCTCTTTGGGTTATGTTTCGGGAACTTGGAAACAGCCTAATGCAAAGCTATTACCCCTTCACTGTTCTAGACCTTCCTGCCTCCCCACCTTTGCTGAGCTCTCCTTTTATAGCAGGTCTTGTTTCCCTTATTGGTTGCAGCTGAAGGTGCTTGCCTCCATGATTGGCAATTGTGGCAACTGCATAGGGGTGTGATCAGGCTGCTTACGTGTAGGCAAGAGAGGATCCCCTCTCTCTTCTGCCTCTGCACAGTGTGGGGTTTGTAGACCCCATTACATCCACCCATACATTTTTCCTTTATCTCTAGTGCACCTACTTTGTACAGCAAGCCTTCCCTCCATAGCATGTCATATGCCTTGTCAGTATCTAGAAAGACAGCAATCATGAAACCCTTGTGAATCAAACTTTTTTGTATTTCAGTTTATAACTTAGTAATGTGATCAATGGTGCATCTTCCTCTCCTAAAATCACTCTGCACCATATCTGTAATACCATTATTTTCCAAATAGGCAACCAATCTTTAATTCACTATTCTCTCTGTAATTTTACCCAGACTAGACATAAGGGCAATTGGTCTATGGGCATCCACTTCTGTGGATAGTTTGCCTCATTTTTGTATTGGAATTACTACCATAGGTGCTGAGTTTTTCTTTTCTCCCCGGTGGTGCTCCACCCCCCACTCTGCCGAGAGCCCTCGCCCCCACTCCACCTCTCCCCCAAGGCCCTGTCCTCACTCTGCCTTCCCCCAACCTTGCTCCGCCCCCCTCCACAAGACCCCATCCTTGCTCTGCCCCCTCCCCCAAATCCCCACCCTCCCTTCTGCTTCTTCCCACCCCTGCTCTGCCCCCTCCCCGAGGTACCCATCCGCTCGCTGCTCTCTGCCCTCCCCAAACCCTTTCCCCAGCCACCAAACTGCTAATTGGGGGTGCTGCCAAACCACTCTGGCTGCTGGGTGCTCAGCACCCACCATTTTTTTCGATGGGTGCTCTAGCCCCAGAGCACCCACAGAGCCAGCGCCTATGATTACTACTGCATGTTTCCATCCTACTCTAGTATCACTCCTTTTCTCCCATATAGTATTAAATAATTGCAATAACCCTCAAACTGCTTTTGAAGAGATATTGAAACCTTATGTTACATATATTATCTTTACCTGGGGATGAGTTCTTGCTGATATCAATAGCTTTTTCAAGTTCTTGCATACAAAACCATTCATTCAGTATAGTATCTTCATGTTTACCCCAACTGCATAATAGATCATGATTCTCTTCGATGAATTGTCTTTTAATTTGGTGGAAAATTTCACTTTGGTTTTCAACATTACACACCCCTCAAAGTTTCTGCTAAAACTTCTGCTCTCTAATAATCAGAATTTGTAACTATGTTATGAGTCCCAATAAGACCTGGGATGTGGCTACTTAGTTGGAATTCTATTCATTTTCCAATTTGCTTGTATATTTCTGATGTCGTAATATCTTTGTTTTTCTGCCTACAGTACTTCCTCCAACTGATTTTTTAAAATAATTTTTTGTGTTGTAGCCTTACTTGTTTTATACTTCATTAGATCTTCACTATTCATTGCATTTTTTGCTTTTTTGTAGACTTGGTTTCTTTCTTTAACTGCTATTTTGCACTACTCATTCCACCATGAAAGTGAGTTTTCAGTTTTGGGGTACTTCAGTATCCTAAGTATGGCTACAGTAGCTGCTGCTACTAATCCCTTTGATATATTATACTTGAAATTCTCTATAACATCATTCACACAATGATTATTCACAAATTCAGTACATTTACTTGTACAATTGCTTTCTTAAAATTCCAGGTGAGAAATTTTCCCTTACCTTCAACCTGACCTTGCCCTTGAAAAGTATAGAGAACTGATCACTTCCCATTCCTTGTTCCTTATATATTTCCCAGTTACATTTACTTTCAATACTGCTGTTATAATTCTCAGGTCTAAGCAGGAAAAGCTACCATCTAGGGCAGGGGTGGGCAAACTTTTTGGCCTGAGGGCCACATCTGGGTATGGAAATTGTATGGCGGGCCATGAATGCTCACGAAATTGGGGGTTGTGGGAGGGGGTGAGGGCTCTGGCTGAGGGTGCAGGCTCTGGGGTGGGGCCAGAAATGAGGAGTTATGGGTACAGGAGGGGGCTCCGGACTGGGGCAGGGAGTTGGGGTACAGGCGGGGGGTGAGGGCTCCGGCTGGGGGTGCAGGCTCTGGGGTTGGGCTGGGGATGAGGGGTTGCGGATGCTGGAGGGTGCTCTGGGCTGGGACTGAGGGGTTCAGAAGGTGAGAGGGGGATCAGGGCTGGGGCAGGGGATTGGGGCGCGGGAGGGAGTCAGGGGTGCAGGCTCCGGGCGACACTTACCTCAAGCAGCTCCCAGAAGCAGTGGTATGTCTCCGTTCCAGCTCCTACAGGGAGCTGCGGCCAGGAGGCTCTGCGCGCTGCCCTGTCCACAAGTGCCACCCCACAGCATCCATTGGACGCAGTTCCTGGCCAGTGGGAGCTATGGAGGCAGCGCCTGGGGCAGGGGCAGTGTGTGGAGCCCCCCTGGCTGCCCCTATGTGTAGGAGCCAGAGCAGGAACATGCTGCTGTTTCTGGGAGCTGCGCAGAGTGGGGCAAGCCCCTGATTCCGCTCCCTGGCTGGAGCTCCGGAACGGGGCGAGCCCTGGACCCTGCTCCCCCGGCGGGAGCTCAAGGGCTGGATTAAAATGTCTGGAGGGCCGGATGTGGCCCCTAGGCCGTAGTTTGCCCACCCATGATCTAGGGTATTAAATCAAGATGTGATGCCATCGTTTAAAGCCAGTAGATTTCATTGATGAAAATATTTTTCTAAGCATGCATCATTTTCATGATGTCTTACTTCCCCACAATTTATTATGACTATTTAGGTCACTGTACACAATATGTGCTCTTTTAGCATTCTTTTCTATTTCTTGTAGCTCCAAACCTTCTAATTTCCCACATGGTTTTAGATATTATAAATCCTTAAAGTAGTATTACTCTTCTGCATTGGGATCTCAACAGCATATTTTAGACCTCTTCATTCTTTACTGCTATGTAGTTTAATCTTTCCCTTATGAAAGTACAAATGCTTCCTCCTATTCTTAGTTTTCGGTCTTGCCCAAAGGCAATGTACCCTGGAATTTTAAAAGCAATTTTAAATGTTTTCTGGATATATATGACAGCTGGTTTAGTTTTCATTTCCAGGATATTTTCTTTTAGTTCTTGGCCATGTGCTATCAGACTGTGCTCATTCCAACAAAAGACTGAGATCCCCATACTAATTATATTTTCCCCTTAACTTTATTCAAAATTACATGAATTCAGTCCATTGACAAGCTGCTAATGTACAAGTATTTTTCCACTGCCCTTGCTATAATTTCTGATTTTTTCACAGTCTGTGATGTACAGTGTATCACTTCTATCATTAATGCAATAAACCTTTCTTTTTTCATTAATAGTAGATAGTCTATTCATTCCACAGTGTTTTATCATATTCTTTATAGAATGTGGCTGTTTCTGCAGTTCCCCTTTTCTTGTTCTGGTTGTTTCTTCCTTCTCCACCTGATGCTTTGAGAGTCTTCTTACAGTTTCTGCATAAGGTATGTTATTAACAATTTTTGTCTTTTGTAACTCTTTAGCTTGCCTTAAGACACCCTCTATATGCCAGAATCTGGATACCACTGCAGTTACTACATTTGACCTCTGTCCCCTCTATACAATTTTCATAATTTCTCTTCCACGCACTGACTGCATCTTCTTTTGCCTTTACAAACACTGCTACATGCCCATACCTATTGATACTTATAACAGCTTAAGGGAGGGGGATATATGACTTGGTTCTGAATATCTGAAACCCTAGTGACAGGTTTCAGAGTGGTAGCTGTGTTAGTCTCTAACCCTAGTGTTAATTTCTCAGGTAGAGTTTCTTCCTTAAATGTAATCCGTACAGCTGTTGATGGCTTGCTTTCCTCTCTTTCACTAATTAATCACTTATTTACTAACACTTTATCTTCTTCTATGCTTTTGATTATCTCATCATTGGTCAGTTTTAATGGCACTCCAAATATTAACCCTTTATTTCAGTCATCTTTGGTAGCTGGCAATTTATTTTAACTTTGTCTAGTATTTTAGTTTTTAGCAGTTTATTAGCTTGCTCTTTGTTTTACATTCAACTAAAAGATTACCATACCACACCCTTCTATTTCTTATAATATCCACTATGCTTTTTTAAATCCAGTCAGCTACTTTCACACAGTTAACATCACCTAATCTTATTTCTTTGGCTAGGAATCTTATAAATATAATGTTTGGTTTATTTCCTTCCCGCGCTTTGCTTTTTTGCTGATATCATCAGATTCTGCTTCTACTCTTTTCTCCCCCACTCCCTTTGTATTTATTCTCCCTCTCTAATAAACTCTTCAGTTTCCACAGTGACTTTATTTGAGGTCAGAAAATCCTCCATCTTCCACTAGCCCACCGTAACCACACCAGCCCACCTTTCTTTTCCTGTTACCCTCTAGTTTTTTAGAGGGGAGACCTGGTCCTCTAACAGGCTTCATAGGGACTTGTTGTGCTGGAGTAGTTCTCTCATAAAGGGCCCAGTCCACCCTGTGACAAAATCCCATAAAGTATAGTCAGTTATAATAAAATTGAATATAATTGTTTTTACCTAGTCTGATGTAAGCTGAAAATTGGTCATTTCCTCTTCCTGCTTTTGTTGCTTCACTTACTTTAGAATTTAGCTAACTTTTGTTGAGTGAAATGGAAGTTACTCAACATACATATGCCCTGATAACACTGAAGAGATGAAGCAAGCCAATGTGAGAGATAAACCTTCCTGTGTCTGAAAGCACATATTTTCTACTGATAAAAACACATCTTGTATGTAACCAAATAGCCATGCCTCTTAGTCAAAGAAGTTAATATTCTTAGGAAAGCAGAAATCACTGCTTTTACATTCATTTAGTCATGCCTATATTTTCTGTAGTATGTTTTAGGTGTTGTGGTTTTAATGTGGTACAAAGTATAAAATTAATGTAGCTATGAGTGCTAATTGTAAGATGGAGAGTGCCTTTTCCACTGCATGTAGTTTTCCTTGACTGATATAGAAAAATCAGTGAAATATAAAAACATTCCCTTGGCTTCCCCTACAAAGATGATAAAGTATCCTGTAATAAATTACTTGTATATAGTACTTATCATACAAATGATGCTCCTGCATACTGTACAATAATCAGACTAACGAAAACAATAACACAGTTTTAGATAAATGAAATTTCAGGGAAGAGTTAGCATAAAAGAAACAAAGCTGAGGTACATTAAAGACTAAATTGGCAAATGCTGCCTGGGCCCTCACTGACTTGGGTTCTACTGTGGCCACCATCTCATGAAAGGACAGTAAGGATTAAGTCAAAGACCTTGTCTTTAACTGGCCTACTAGATTTTTTAGAGGCTGGCCTTTCATCCCTTAATTGTGTGTTTACACTCACAGAAAGAGAACAGATTGGGGTCTACATTTCTAAGATTAAGTTAATAATGTAACTACTGACTTAAGTGTAGTTATTTGAGGACAAATCAGGCCACATATTAGACCAAGTCACTAATGTGTCGTCTACCTTCAGCTTCAGCTCCCTGTTTAGTCATCATGAAATCAAAAATAATAAATTCACATGAAACCAGTTCTCTGTTTTTCGCTTTCCACCCTGGGTTCCCACAGAATACTGAGTTAAGTTCCAGATCTTGGTCCTTACTTTCAAGGCACTCCATAGCCTGGACCAGCCAGCATAAGAACATAAGAACGGACATACTGGGTCAGACCAATGGTCCATCTAGCCCAGTATTGTGTCTTCCGATAGCAGCCAACGCCAGATGCTTCAGAGGGAATGAACAGAACAGAAAATCATCACGTGATCCATCCTCTATCCATCATATCTAAGAGACTGCCAAAAGCTCTGGGTTGAAGACCATGGCTGACCAATCCACTCCTCAATCCCAGTGGAACTTTCTGCCATAAGGATAAAGCTTGTCTGTACCAGAAAACAAAGCTTTCTTAGAAGCTGGTCCAAGATTGCAGAATGAATTCCCACAGTAACTAAGGACCAATAGAACTTCCCAACCTTCTGCTCCAAGTCCAAGATTCACTTCTTCAAACTTGCCTTCTCTCACAGACACATAGCAGCATGTGCATTTTAAAAAAACGCAAACAAAAAAACAAAGAACACACAGCTTACCAAAACACTCCACTATTCATACAATCCTCCCTCCGGGGAGCGGATGAGAAAGAAAACAAGCTACACGTAAGAGATGTTAGTCACATCATTTAATGTACTACTGGAAGGCCCTCAGCTACTGTAATGCTGAGGGTGGTAAAAGAATCTATGTAGAATAGAACAGCACTGACCTAAATAGTAAATGAGCCAGAAAGAAGATAAACTTTAATAATTAAATTAAACGTTTAAAAAAACCCTGCTGGTGCAGTATGTAAGTGTACACATACTTTCTGTTCCCATATGGTGTTTTGGAACTCAGACTGAGTAAGGGCTTGAGCGAAGTGTTTCCCTTGACTCAAACGGACATCGGACCAGGACCTGAATAAGTAAGAAACATATTGTAGCTATGTTTATTTGTAGAATTGACTATAAATATCTCTGTTTTTGTGAAGTCCTTTTAAAAGTGTGTACACATATATGTACTTTATATATGCAATATGAATTATCATCTTGCAGCTAATCCTGTTCCCAGTGAAGTCAATGGGAGCAGAACTGGGAGCCTACTGTATGGAGGTTACGTTTTTAACAGTACACAAAGAAAATACTAATAAACAGATAGGAACTGCAATATACTACATTAGACCCATGGTCTCTTTAGTCCAGTGTCCCATCTCCAAGAATGGTCATTGCCAGATACTTCAGAGGAAGGTGCAAGAAGCCCCACAATGGACAATTATAGAATAACCTGTCTATAGGGCTAGTTCAGTCTATGCTAGAAAGGTGTACTGCTTTAACTATTCTGATATAAAAGTGTTTATTACAAGAAGGGGAATAAACTATACCAATATAAGGCACCTTTATACCAATTTAACTGCATCCACACTAAGGCCTGGTCTACACTAGGAGTTTATCTCGAATTTAGCAGTGTTAAACGGAATTAACCCTGCACTCGTCCACACAACAAAGCCCTTTACTTTGATATAAAGGGCTCTTAATATCGATATCTGTACTCCTCCCCGACGAGGGGAGTAGCGCTGAAATCGGTATTGCCATTTCGGATTAGGGTTAGTGTGGCTGCAATTCGACGGTATTGGCCTCCGGGAGCTATCCCACAGTGCACCATTGTGACCTCTCTGGACAGCAATCTGAACTCGGATGGCACTGGCCAGGTAGACAGGAAGAGCCCCGTGAACTTCTGAATTACATTTCCTGTTTGCCCAGCGTGCAGAGCACAGGTGACCATGCAGAGCTCATCAGCACAGGTAACCATGCAGTCCGAGAATCGAAAAAGAGCACCAGCATGGACCGTATGGGAGGTACTGGATCTGATCGCTATATGGGGAAAGGGTTCAGTGCTAGCAGAACTACGTTCCAAAAGACGACATGTCAAAACATTTGAAAAAATCTCCAAGGGCATGATGGAGAGAGGCCACAATAGGGACTCACTACCGTGCCGCGTGAAAGTTAAGGAGCTCAGACAAACCTATCAAAAAACAAAGGAGGCAAACGGTCGCTCCGGGTCAGAGCCACAGACATGAGCTGCATGCAATTCTAGGGGGGGCCACCACCACTACCCCCTCTCTGACCGTGAATTCCGAGGCGGGGGTAATCTCAGCCATGCCTGAGGTTTCTGCAGATGGGGAAGAGGAGGAGGATGACGAGCTTGCGGAGAGCACACAGCACTCCGTTCTCCCCAACAGCCAGGATCTTTTTCTCAGCCTGACTGAAGCACCCTCCCAACCCCCAGACAATGAGGCCATGGAAGGGACCTCCAGTGAGTGTACCTTTGTAAATATAAAACATGGTTTAAAAGCAAGCGTTTTTTAATGATTAATTTGCCCTGAGGACTTGGGATGCATTCGCGCCCAGTGCAGCTACTGGAAAAGTCTGTTAACGTGTCTAAGGATGGAGCGGAAATCCTCCAGGGACATCTCCATGAAGCTCTCCTGGAGGTACTCCAAAAGACTTTCTACAAGGTTTCTTTGCAGTGCAGCCTTATTCCGTCCTCCATGGTAGGACACTTGACCATGCCATGCTAGTAGCAAGTAATCTGGTATCATTGCATGACAAAGCCTGGCAGCGTATGGTCCCGGTGTTTGCTGGCATTCAAGCAACATCCGTTCTTTATCTCGCTGTGTTATCCTCAGGAGAGTGATATTGTTCATGGTAATCTGGTTGAAATACGGGAATTTAATTAAGGGGACAGAGGTGGCCATTCCTACTGGGCTGTTTGCCTGTGGCTGAAAAGAAATCCTTCCCTGTAGTTAGCCAAGCAGAGGGTGAGGGGGGTGGATCTTCCCTGATACCAGCCACGCAGTGTGGGGGAGGGATAAAGCGATCATCCCAGAGAATTGGATGGGGGGGGGGGTTAGTTTGGTTTCTGCTGCTGCACGTTAACAGAAAAACCGCAGCACTCAACGGGCTTTGCTTGGTATGTGGGAAAGGAGGGCGCTGCTTGTAGGAAAGCTGCAGAAACCGAAAGACAATGGCTTACCATGGCCACATGCAAGCCGAATTCTGTTGCCCGGACCTGTGTCTGTGCTCTCTAACACCAAAGCCGCAGGCAGTCAATATTAAGATGCAAAATGCGACCTTGTACCGAAATCACATGTGCTATGTAATGTGAATAGTGTTGTTCACCGTGAAAGAGTATAAGCATTGTTCTGTAAAATGTATCTTTTTAAATACTTCTCTCCCTTTTTTCCCTCCCTCCTGCAGCTGCAAATTTTTCAAGCCTCCCTCCTCCGTCCCGAAGGCTATCTCAGATAAGGCATCGAAAAAAGAGGATGCGAGACGAAATGTTCTTGGAAATCATGGAATCCACCCGCAATGAAAGAGCTCATCTGAATGAGTGGAAGGACACGATATCAAAGTACAGGAAAGATGCCAGTGAACGTGAGGCCATGAGGGACGCTCGAGGTGAGAGGTGGCAGGCTGCAACGCTGGGGCTGCTGCGTGATCAACCGGACATGCTCCGGCGTCTGGTGGAGCTTCAGGAACGGCAGCAGGAGCACAGAGTGCCGCTGCAGCCGCTGTATAACCTCCCTCCCCCCTCACCATGTTCCATAGCCTCCTCACCCAGACATGTAAGAACGCAGGGGGGAGGCTCCCTGCACCCTCCCACTCCACCCCAGTGGACAGCCCAACCAAAAGGCTGTCATTACATTATACTTTTTTAGTGGACTTTTCCTTCCCTTCAATCCTTCTCCCAAACCCCACCTGGGCTACCTTGTCAGTTCTCTCCCTCTTTTTATAATCAATTAATAAAGAATGCATGATTTTTAAATGATAGTGACCTTATTTCCTTTGAAAGCAAGCTGGGATCGAAGAGGGAGGGTGGGTTGCTTACAGAGAACGAGTCAATCAACGGGGCAGGTTTTCATCAAGGAGAAACAAACAGAACTTTCACACGGTAGCCTGGCCAGTCATGAAACTGGTTTTCAAAGCTTCCCTGATGCGCAGCGCTTCCTGGTGTGCTCTTCTAATCGCCCTGGTGTCTGGCTGCACGTAATCAGCGGTCAGGCGATTTGCCTCAGCCTCCCACCCCGCCATAAAAGTCTCCCCCTTACTCTCACAGAGATTGTGGAGCACACAGCAAGCAGCAATAACAATGGGAATATTGGTTTGGCTGAGGTCTGAGCGAGTCAGTAAAGTGCGCCAGCGACCTTTTAAACGTCCAAATGCACATTCTACCACTATTCTGCACTTGCTCAGCCTGTAGTTGAACAGGTCCTGACTAGTGTCCAGGCTGCCTGTGTATGGCTTCATGAGCCATGGCATTAAGGGGTAGGCTGGGTCCCCAAGGATAACTATAGGCATTTCAACATCCCCAACTGTTATTTTCTGGTCTGAGAAGTAAGTCCCTTGCTGCAGCCATTTAAACAGAATAATGTTCCTGAAGACGCAAGCGTCATGAACCCTTCACGGCCATCCCACGTTGATGTTGGTGAAATGTCCCTTGTGATCCACCAGTGCTTGCAGCACCATTGAAAAGTACCCCTTGTGGTTTACATACTGGCTGCCCTGGTGCTCCGGTGCCAAGATAGGGATATGGGTTCCATCTATCGCCCCACCACAGTTAGGGAATCCCATTGCAGCAAAGCCATCCACTATGACCTGCACGTTTCCCAGAGTCACTACCTTTGGTAGCAGCAGCTCAGTGATTGCTTTGGCTACTTGCATCACAGCAGCCCCCCACAGTAGATTTGCCCACTCCAAATTGATTCCCGACTGACTGGTAGCTGTCTGGCGTTGCAAGCTTCCTCAGGGCTATCGCCACTCGCTTCTCAACTGTGAGGGCTGCTCTCATCTTGGTATTCTGGCGCTTCAGGGCAGGGGAAAGCAAGTCACAGAGTTCCATGAAAGTGCCCTTACGCATGCGAAAGTTTTGCAGCCACTGGGAATCGTCCCACACCTGCAACACTATGCGGTCCCACCAGTCTGTGCTTGTTTCCCGGGCCCAGAATCGGCGTTCCACAGCATGAACCTGCCCCATTAACAGCATGATCTCCAAAGCGCCGGGGTCCGCAGTTTAATAGAATTCCATGTCCATGTCCTCATCACTCTCGTCGCCGCGCTGCCGTAGCCTACTCCTCATCGCCTGGTTTTGCAGGTTCTGGTTCAGCATAAACTGCACGATAACACGCGAGGTGTTTACAATGTTCATGACTGCTGTCTTGAGCTGAGCGGGCTCCATGCTTGCCGCGGTATGGCGCCTGCACTGTTCACCCAGGAAAAAGGCGCGAAACAGTTGTCTGCCGTTGCTTACCCGGAGGGACGGGGAGGATGTACCCAGAACCACCCACGACAATGTTTTTGGCCCCATCAGGCATTGGGATCTCAACCCAGAATTCCAATGGGCGGAGGAGACTGTAGGAACTATGGGATAGCTACGGGATAGCTACCCACAGTGCAACGCTCCAGAAATCGACACTAGCCCCGGTACATGGACGCACACCGCCGAATTAATGTGCTTAGTGTGGCCACATACATTCGACTTTATACAATCTGTTGCCAAAAACCGGTTTCTGTAAAATCGGAATAATCCCGTTGTGTAGACATACCCTAAGAGTGATACCAGTATAACTATTTTGGTAAAAAACAAACAAACAAAAAAACACACCACCACACCCATATACAAACTAGTTATACCAGTACAATTTTCATGTGCAGACCAGGCCTAAGTTTCTTCCTTACCTTAGTTAATAGTTAGTTTATGCCCTGAAACAAAAGATTATATCCCTTAAATAATTTATCCTATCTAATGTAACTATGGTTATTCTTCTTATAAATGTTTTATAAAAGACTATAAGATAGTGTTACGTCACCCATTTGAGTAAGAGGTGTGGGAGGAAGAATTAAGGATTTTCTGCAGATGCAACTTCTACTATAACAAAAAAAATCTATAGTCAGACAATATTGCCTCCAAAACTGAATTAATGGAAGGATTAGCCATGGTAATGCATGGTCTCTTGATATACAGATGGTCTTGTAAGCCATCATCTCCCCTATTCACAACTGTGCAGTTCTCCTCGCCTCCCATTTATGAACATATAAGATCCCTGTGGCAACTCCGACAACAATTGCTTACATGGATGTTATTTCAGTTTAGCAATAGGAAATGAGGAGTGTAAGAACTTTGTGACCAGCCAGATCTCTATGGATCACTGCTAAGTGTTCCATGGACATAACTGACTCATACATCAAAGATTGAGAAACACTGACTAAGCCGGAGATATTGGACCATACAATCACAGGCAGAACAACCAAAATTTTACTAAGATTGCCACTCTGATCTCACACTGCTGGGAATTTCAAAGCCTGTTTTCTCTCCAATCAGAATATCACAAGTGCTGGCATCATCTATTTTATCTTTTTGTAAAACAATTCTGAAATTGTAGAGATACTCAAAGTTACAGAAAAACAAGATACAGGAATATTTTATATTCCAATTGGTAAGGCTAATGAGATATATATCTGGAACTTTCTTTATTCTAGAGCAGGGGTAGGCAACCTATGGCACGCATGCCGCCTTCAGCACGCGAGCTGATTTTCAGTGGCACTCACACTGCCCGGGTCCTGGCCACCGGTCCGGGGGGCTCTGCATTTTAATTTAATTTTAAATGAAGTTTCTTAAACATTTTAAAAACCTTATTTACTTTACATATATAACTAAACTATTATTGTATTATAGACTTATAGAAAGAGACCTTCTAAAAACGTTAAAATGTATTACTGGCACGCAAAACCTTCAATTAGAGTGAATAAATGAAGACTTGGCACACCACTTCTGAAAGGTTGCCGACCCCTGTTCTAGAGTATTTGCCAGAGGTTACTGGATGCATCCAAAATACAGAAGTATTTATCTCTTGTCATACCATATCTTTTACATTTATAACTTTCAGTAGTTTAGCAGATATCTACTGCTTTAGTTAATGTTAACTGAATCTTGTAACAATCATTCTTTCAAACTACAAACAACATTGTCCTTTATCCAAGAATATGTTCTCCAAAGTTACATGATTACTTTGAAGGTCAGTTATATAGTGATATATAGTCTCACTTTATTGCTAGACACAGATGAATATCAATATTATTCATATGTTATATTATTTCTTAGGGTCAAGTTTCTGTAAAACCACATGAAATATTAATGTGTTATACGCTTCCATTTCTATTTCTTCCATTACATCCCATACTTCAAAGAAATCTTAAGCTTCCATGGCTTTTCCTCTGACTTCGCAGCTATTAAATAAAATCAGAAAGTATGGACTGAATTTTCTCCCTTGTTTCTGAAGGCACACTGCCTTTAACTTTAATTTACATTTCCCCCCATCCAAATCCTGCCTTATTTTCTGCTATTTTATCTGTCCTTTTTCTCCTTTGATTTCTGTTATTAATGACATTTGTTTTGCTTTTTCTTATTAGACCTCTGCTTGCTCTGCATTTTTTTCAACCCTCTCATTCTTCCTACCCTTCTCTCACACACACACAGAGATGTATTAATTCTCTAAACTCACGTATTTTTCCTTCCCTGTCTTTCACATAGCCACTCATTCATTATCACCCAGTTAACACATCTAGTAAGACATCTATATTCAAGTACTTATAGTCACTCAGCCACACATATACTCACCAACACGTGCATCTAATCTCCCAGCAATATAGCTATGTACACACGCAGTCACCAAACCCTGCATATCCACTTCTCACTTATCTACACACAGTCACCAGCAGGAGCCTGAAGAGAAGCCAATTTAGAGGCTTTTGAACTGAGGGGAACAGAGGGGTACTTGAAGCCCCACAGAGAAATCTCTTCAGCAACCTGGCTGGTGGTGGAGAAGAAGGGTCATAGCTAGGGTGGCCACCTTTTCAAAATGCAAAAATGGGACACATGCAGTAGCCTGCCCTTGCTCCTCCTCTTCCTTCTGGGGCCCCGCCCCCTGACCAGGCCAGAAGCCAGAACTGGGCAGTGGTAAAAGCTGCCCAGGAAGCCCGGGCTGCTATGGAGAGCCCCGGACTCTCTACCTGCCCTGGACTGGGGTGCCTAAGAGCAGCCCCCATCCCATGTCCCTGCCCCTCTGGGGTACTCTGCCCAGGGAACGTGGAAGGTCTAGGACTGCCCTAGCAGCCTGGGTGGCTCTTACTACTGTCCAGCTCTAGCTTCTGATCCCCCACTTCTGCCCCCCCTCACCAGGAAGAGATTGGCACCACCCCTGAGCCTCAGGCAGGTGCAGAGCAGAACCACAGAGCATCTGGGACAAATGCTGTCCCGGCATAGGCGCCGACTCCATGGGTACTCCAGGGCTGGAGCATACATGGATAAAATTAGCGGTTGCTTAGCACTCACCAGCAGCCAAGCTCCCCTTCTTCCCCCTCCAACTCCTGCCTGCCAGCAGCTCTGCTGATTAACTCCTCCCCCTCCCTTCCAGGGCCTCCCGCCCATCATAGATCAGCTGTTCTCTCCCAGCGCCTCCTGCACACTGCAGAGGGGGAGGAGCAGGGACGGAGCATGCTCAGGGGAGGGGATGGAACTGGGCGGGAAGAGACGGGGCAGGGATGGGGCCTTGGGGAAAGGAGTGGAGTGAGGGTGGGACCTGGGGCTGACCGGGGGTGGGAAGGGGTGGGAGTTTGGGGAAGGGGTGGAGTAGGGTCAGGGCCTAGGGCTGAGTCAGGGGGACACTTGGAAGCTGTCGCCTGTGTGTCCCAGAGTCATTCAGTCCAGGATTGGGACTTGAAATGTACAATTAGGGATGGGTGGTCACCCTAGTCCGAGCCCTGAAAAGTGATCACTTGGATGGTCCAGCTCTGGAGGGAAGAAAGGGGGTCTGGAACCTCAGAAAGGAATTACTCCAACAACCTGACTTTGGGGCAGGGGAGGCAGGTAAAGGAGTACCAGAAGCCACACAAAGGAGCCAATATATCTACCTGGATAGGCAGAAAGAAGGCTCAGCTTCTCAGAGGAACAATTTTAGCAGCCTGGGTTGGTGGTGGGGCCCCAACCCTGAAGAGAAGCCATTGCAGGCAGGGAAGGGGTTAGATCAGGCTGCATGCACTAATGGAAACTCTGAAGCAGTTTCTGCCAGTAGCCGAAGGGAACATTTCTTTGTACAAACAGCACAGCACAGCAGCTCTCAAAGGAAGCAGTGCTGAGCCTAGAAGGAAAAGCTGTGAGGCCTGAGACAGACACCAGTCCACTGGGCAAATTCCTGGTTGCCAGATAGTTCAGTCTAGTCTTGGCAACAACATCAGCCATGGATGCATGTTGTTAAGTTTAGAAAGTCTGTGTAAAATATGCGGCACAAGCTCAGCATATGATTTGCAAGTCAAATACAAACAAAATTTCACTGGAACTCTCAAGGGCACCACACCCTGATGAGGGCTATTTCCATGCCAAATGCTGGTTTCCCTCCCCAGCCATTTTGGCTGTAGATATAATAAAAATGTTGCCAAAAATTATTATGGGAAAAGTATATTTTTTCCACTCTCCTTGACCTTAGAAATGGCCAACCCATTTTTTTTCTCAAAATCTTTTTTAAAAAAACATCCAATTTTTGATGAGAGAACAAGCCTGGAAAATTTCAGCCTGAAAAGCAAATATTTCAAAAAGTTATAAGTGAATTAAAATGGAAACCACTAACCAGTATAGTACTCATTGCCATTCACACTACAAAGCTATTTGTCATTTGTTATTTTATCCTGATCTTTTGCTCTTAAGCTGTTTGCTGTGAATCATTGATAACTTTCTCTTGGTTTTTCCACTTTTTTGAACACCTCTGCTACACACAGAGATTATGCACCCTTCCAACTGCCCATCAGTGCCCTATACACTTCCCAGTGGAGGATTAATCCTGCACAAAATTCCCTTTGAAGTCAACAATGGCCTGATTCTCAGAGTCAATTTTCCTTGATTTCTATGTGGAGTGTGGATGTTCAGTACACCTGAAAATGAAGCCATAGAGTTTTGCTTTAGTAAGGACTACAGTGTCAAATCTATAGTTACTCAAACAACATAATTTAAGAATCTTTGAACTGCCTTACTTCATTTTGTCTGTCTTCAGAGATAATCTTTTCAGTATTATTATAAAACATTTACAGAGCATCATAGAGGTTCACAGTGTTTAAAAGGTCATATGTAAGATATTTATATTCAAAACTCTTTACGGTTGGAAATAGGACAACACACACAAACAAATTTCATCTTCTATCCATGTCATAAAAGCAAGGAAGACTCATTGATATCTTAGACCTTCTGGAATATGTATAAGCCATCTTGTTTTAGAAAATAAAGTTTCATAAGAGAAACACACACTCAAAAACTATGTTTATGTTTGTTAGTTTTGAACAACAAAATATCTAACTTTTTGTTTAGACCATCGCCAGGTTCAATCATCACTAGTATTTGTGGTTACCAATTTTTAAGTTCTCAGCCATTTTGACTTTCAGACTAACAAGAGGACTTTATAAAATACAGTTACAAATTCCACAACCTAAGTGGTAGCGTAAAATAAACTATAGTGGCTTTGCATGACAACTCTGTGGCTGAAATTTGCAGAATCATATTTCTTGCAATTCAGAATATAAAGTTTTGAAATAGTGTTTATTAGAAGTTGTTACCCACTTCTTTTTTATCTTGAAGTTCAAATAGTGTACTGTACCTTGTTTTTGCATTTTGAAACTGGTTTTAATTAAAAACACATACAGTGCATTGCATGCACGTCCATCAAATGCTTTATAAATAAAAAGGTAATTAAGATTTAATTTAGTTCAAAAGAACTGTATATTTAAAAACACTTTCAATCCATGTGGTTCCTATAGCTACCTATTATTGAAGGATTTAAAAGTTGCAAAAAGGAATCTGCAGATATCTTTGCCATCAACAAATAGTGCAAACAATGCAAGTGTTGCATTTATAAAGAACAGTGAATTAATGTAGTAATTTTTGTAGGTTCTAAATAATTCATTAAATTGCAGCTGTTGCACTATTAGGCCTTGTCTACACTCAGGACTTTCTCAAATTCTCCAATTGATATTGCACTGATGTTGTCTAGACCTGCTCTAAGCAGGGTTAGCTGACACAGTGGATAAAATACTGACAATTATTTTACACTAGCACTTCCATCATTGTTATCATAGTGGAGCTGCATTGGTTGTAGAACAACTGAGAGAGACTTTCATTCTACTCTATTTTCACACGCTCATAACATTCCAAAACTTTTTAGGCTGAAATTCTGTATGCTCTGACACTGCTACAAGATAAATATCCCTTTGAAAGTTTTAGCAAACTTTTAAATTTTGGAGTTATGAAAAGGTTAATCTCTTCACCGCTCCTATCCCTGTAAAAAAACAATAACCACACCCCACCATATTTCTCACTTCTCATTGCAAAAGACCATATTTTCCACTGGGTAACTCAAATGACTGAAGTTTAGGGAACTGATTCTCAGCTTCATTATACCAATATAACACCATTGACTTTAATTGAGAGGCACTCTCATAAAACTGTCGAAACACTGGAGAGTGAGGCCCTAGAACTTCAAATTTGGTGTAAAAATCATTCCTAATAAGTAGGATGTACTTTGCTACAATGTCCATTTTAAAATATCAAAGTTATATGTATTTCAAATGTTCACATACCATAGAAAGTTACTTTATGCTATAGCTGTGCAATCAATAATGAAAACACTACATTTGTATGCACAGATAATTAAATTCACACTATTTGCTGAAATAATTTATAAGCCCCACTGTTGACATTTATGGAGCAAGCAATCTCTAGTAGACAAAGGAATTTACAAGTTCTGCAAGCGAATTACCTGTAAAGAAATGTATAAGAAATTAAACTAAAAATACCAAATCAAACCAAAGCCCTTAGCATTAACTGTACTAACATCTGCATTGCCTTTTCTGTGGTGCCACCATAAGTGCCTGGGAAATGCCTCCACCTCCACTTCAAGGAGGTTCATGGACCAGCTGGTTAAATATTCCATCATTTGCATAGCAAATGTGGTTGTTATTCAAAACATATATATCTGACTTTGATATATCTGCTATACTTTGCATTAAGATCTGCAAGACTTTATTATGATGAAAAAAATATATTTTTTTTTATTATAAACTAGCAGTTAAACAAAGTTGTTGCATGGATGTGGCAGTTGGGCAAATAATCCACCATGCAGTCTCCCTCACACAACCAGTGATAGTTTTGTATGCAAATTAGCTGTGGAGTAAGGGTGATGATTGGTTGAGTTACTTTCCAAGGGCTAAAAATTGTAGCCAGTACCCTGGGTTTAGAAATAGATAAATTAAAAAGAGAAATACGCAAGTTAAGAAAAGAAAAGACATAGGATAAAGAAGTACCGTATGTACTTGTTCATAAGCCCGTTCGTTTATAAGCCGACCCCCGACCCCCAAGATGGATAGATAGATAAAAATGGCAAAAACTGTATGACCCTTTCATAAGCCGACCCTATATTGCAGGGGTTGGCAAACTTTGGCTCCCAGCCCATTAGGGTAAGCCACTAGTGGGACGGGACATTTTGTTTACCTGGAGCGTTCACAGGCACGGAGCCCCTCAGCTCCCAGTGGTGGCGGTTCGCTATTCCCAGCCAATGGCAGCTGCGGGAAGTGGCCACCAGCATGTCCCTCGGCCCATGCTGCTTCCCGCAGCTCCCACTGGCTGGGGAACAGCAAACCACAGCCACTGGGAGCTGAGGGGCTCTGTGCCTGCAGACTCTCCAGGAAAACAAAGCATCCCGACCCGCCAGCAGCTTACCCTGACGGGCCGGGGTGCCAAAGTTTGCCAACCCCTGCTATATTTTAAAAGTTGGCGTCACAAGAAACACTCAGAAGTTTTGCAAGAATTATTTTAATGTAATCTAATGAAAAAACTTGTTATAATAATAACTGAACAAATATGTATTCACCTTCAAAAATGACAGTCAATGTTTTAAATATCCATTTACTGATTTTAAAGTCTCATATTGTTCTAAGGTACTTATTTAAAAAGTCTTAAAATCCTTCAAAGTCCAAATCAGTCTCCGATTCATCAAACAGTTCATTGAATTTGGCTTCAGTCACAGCTGCACCTGCATTGTCATTGTAGATGTTGGCAGTGTCGTCTTCAGACTCAGATTCCTTATCATCAGCCTCTGTTGTGTCATCATCAAATATGGCATTGTTTTCTGCCCCGTCAAGCACATTGCTGATACCGCATTTCTAAAATGATTTTTCTATAATTTTCGAGGGAATGGACTCCCACGCGTCCTTGACCCACTGGGCGACCAGATTGATTTCAGGCTTCATAAGATTCTGGCCTTTTGTCAACTTCACCATGCCTGTGCATATCCATTCAGACCACATTTTGCATAGCCTGTCTTTAAAGGGTTTGTTCAGGCAAACATCAAGCGGTTGTAGAACAGAAGTTAAGCCTCCAGGTATTACAGCCAAAGTAGTTTTCATTTTTTTGGCCACATTTTTCACCTCATCCGTCTTGTGTGCCCTGAACAAGTCCCAAACGAGCATAGCAGGTTTCTTGAAAAGTGCTCCTGGTCTCTTATTCCACACTTTTTCTAGCCATTCAATAGTCCCACTTTCATCCATCCATCCCTTTTCGTGTGCATGTATGATGACACCAGCAGGAAATTTCATGTTTTTAGGCAAGGTTTTTCTTTTAAAAATAACAGGAAGGAGCTTTGATGGCCAGTAGTTTTAATTAAAACTGTTTTTTTACCAACAACGGTTACCGTTCTGTTGCTCGGGAGATCAAATGTCATCCGTGTTTTGTCCATATTTCCTATTTGTGACAGCTCAAATGCATATTCCTTTCAATGTTTTATAATAAACCTTTAGAAAGATTAGATTTTTTCTTCCAGATCTCTCGGCAGTTTTTGCGCTATCTTTGTTTGCTGACGAAGTCAGAGACCATGACAGTTCATGAAGCGAGTACACCAATCCATTGATGCGATAAACATTGACGGCTTTACTGACTTGTATTTGTCGTCTTTCGACATTTGCAGAGCACGCAGACGAATTCCAGTTCTCATGATGACGTACCCATTTTGTCAACATTCAACAACCCAGTCACTGAGATCTTTCTCCAGCTCAGGAAATGAAGCGCACCTCGTTGGACATTTTTTCTTGCTTCTTGGCATGTCTTTTAGTGTTGTTTTATTTTTTCGCCATTCTCTTACTTGCTTCCCATTGATACAGAATTTACAAGCAGCGGTGCAATTATTGTTTTCTTCTGAATATTCAACAATTTTAAGTTTGAACACTGCTTGATAAGCAAACCGTTTTCTTTTGATTTCACTGCTGTTCATTTTAAATATTAGTTATTAGTATAAAAATCTTAGAAAATAATAATTTAGTTATAGATTTTGTATGACTTTATATAGGAATGTCACCTGCTTTATCACTGTCAAATTATTATTGTTCTTTGTTTATTTCAAAGCAGCCCTGTAGATTGGCATGTCTTTTGCGATAACATGCTATTTAAATTTTATTACAGATTCCATCGATTCTGCGCATTATATTTTCAGATTGGCTCAAGACTTATGAGGTCCATTGGTAAAAATGCATGAAGAGATCAAATTACACAGTAGCAGACTGACACCAGTGCCATAGTATTATCGTTCATTGTATTTTTCTGATTGGCTTGTAAAGTGTATAATTTTGTGAAATGCAAGGGTCAAATGTCATGGAGATCTGCAGCACTGCTCTTTTAGCTTTCATTTCAAGCCAATCTAGTCCACTAAACAAAGCCTTTTCAACTTTAAACGGCTGCAGTATTGACATCAATAAATTATTTTATGATCAATATAAGTATGCACTATAAAAATAATTATATTATAGTTCTGTAGTAGAAAAATACTAGGCAAAGCAAACAGCTAGTACTAGGAAAATTGAACTTTAGGGAAGCACGTGTTTTTAAGTGCTTTGTTTACATGGACATGAACTCAGAAAAATTATATAATCGATATCCATACATTTTAATTATATTATTTTTTTATCTTAATTATAACAAATAGACAATTTAAGTAAAAAGAAAATGTTAGCAAATTTTTAAAGAAGTGAATCAAGAATTGACATTCCATCATCAGCGATCTACAACAGGGGTCGGCAAACTTTGGCTCCCAGCCCATCAGGGTAAGCTGCTGACGGGTCAGGACATTTTGTTTACCTGGAGCGTCTACAGGCATGGAGCCCCTCAGCTCCCAGTGGCTTGCCATTCCCAGCCAATAGGAGCTGCGCGAAGCGGTGCGGGCCGAGGGACGTGCTGGCCACTACTTCCCACAGCTCTCATTGGCTGAAAACGGTGAACCCACAGCCACTGGGAGCTGAGGGGCTCCATGCCTGCAAACACTCCAAGTAAACAAAACAACAATGTATTATATATTCAATTCAATAATTCAGTAGAGCTTAAAATCATCACATTTTGATGTAGAGCTGTTGATAAGCCGACCCCCAGTCTTTGATGCTTCACTTTTTTACCAAAAATATTTGGCTTATGAATGAGTATATACGATAGTTAGCTTAAAAGCAGAAGCTGATACATTATGAGCAACTATGTTAACTCAGATGGTTCAGATTATTGATTCACAAAATGAACTGAGTGAGATAAAAAGAGAGCGGGAGAAATTGGTTCAAGAAATTGAACTATGGAAACAAAAAGCAAAAGATAGGCAAGCTGCATTGAGAATTGTACTCTCGGATGCAGGTGAAAAGAAAGAAAGAAATCGTCCAGCCTGTAAAAGGCAAATATGTTCACTAAAGGAGGAATTAAGAGTAAGGGTATGTCTACACTACGAAATTAGGTCGAATTTATAGAAGCCGGTTTTATAGAAATCAGTTTTATACAGTCGATTGTGTGTGTCCCCACATAAAGTGCATGAAGTCGGCAGACCGCATCCACAGTACCGAGGCTAGCGTCGACTTCCGGAGCATTGCACTGTGGGTAGCTATCCCACAGTTCCTGCAGTCTCCACCGCCCATTGGAATCTGGGTTGAGATCCCAATGCCTGATCATTCAAAACAGTGTCGCAGGGGGTTCTGGGTACATGTCGTCAGGCCCCTCCCCCTCTGTCAGAGCAACGGCAGACAGTCGATTTGCGCCTTTTTACCTGGGTTACCTGTGCAGACGACATACCACGGCAAGCATGGAGCCCACTCAGCTCAGCTCACAATAACCATATGTCATCTGGGTGCCAGCAGACGTGGTACTGCATTGCTACACAGCAACAGCTAATTGCCTTTTGGCAGTATATGGTGCAGTATGACTGGTAGCCATCATCGGCTATCTGGGTGCTGGCAGATGTGGGGCTGCATTGCTACACAGCAGCAGCTCCTTGCCTTTTGGCAGTGGATGGTGTATTACGATTGGTATCCGTCATCGTCATACTCCTCAGTGAGTTCAATCAGAGGCACCCGGGAAAGTTCTTCAGCAGATTCCTCTAAGGAATACTGCACCAAACTTTCCACTCTGGGCATCTGATTCTTGACGATGATGGCTATCAATTGTAGTACATCATTTTCTGCCAAGCACCCAGAAGATGCCGATGCCTATTAGTCATGCTACACCGTCTGCTGCCAGCTTAAGATGTAAAAAATAGATGGACCAGATTTGTTCTGTATTCATTTGCTTCCCCCTCCCTCCGTGAAATCAACGGCCTGCTAAACACAGGGTTTTGAGTTCAATCTTTGGGGGGGCCATTCTGTGTGACAGTTGTTTGTGTTTCTCCCTGATGCACAGCCACCTTTGTTGATTTTAATTCCCTGTACCTGTACGCCATGTCGTCACTCGCCCCTCCCTCCCTCCATCAGTTTTGCGCCTTTTTTCAGCCCAGACGCCATAGCACTGGGATCGTGGAGCCCGCTCAGATCACCGCGGCAATTATGAGCACTATGAACACTACGTGCATTGTCTTGGAGTATATGCAGAGCCAGGACATACCAAAGCAAAACCAGGACCAGCTGAGGAGACGATTGCAGCGCGGTGACTAGAGTGATAAGGAAATTGACATGGACATAGACCTCTCACAAAGTACGGGCCCCAGCAATGTGCAAATCATGGTGTTACTGGGGCAGGTTCATGGCGTGGAATGCCAATTCTGGGCCTGGGAAACAAGCACAGACTGGTGGGACCACATTGTGTTGCAGGTGTGGGATGATTCGCATGCGTAAGGGCACTTTCGTGGAACTTTGTGACTTGCTTTCCCCTGCCCTGAAGCGCCAGAATACCAGGATGAGAGCAGCCCTCACAGTTGAGAAGTGAGTGGTGACAGCCCTGTAGAAGCTTGCAACACCAGACAGCTACCGGTCAGTCGGGAATCAATTTGGAGTGGGCAAATCTGCTGTGGGGGCTGCTGTGATCCAAGTTGCCAGGGCAATCAAAGACCTGGTGATATCAAGGGTAGTGACTCTGGGAAACGTGCAGGTCATAGTGGATGGCTTTGCTGCAATGGGATTCCCAAACTGTGGTGGGGCGATAGATGGAACCCAGATCCCTATCTTGTCACCGGAGCACCAAGCCACCGAGTACATAAACTGCAAGGGGTACTTTTCAATGCTGCTGCAAGCCCTGGTGGATCACAAGGGACGTTTCACCAACATCAACGTGGGATGGCCGGGAAAGGTACATGATGCTCGCGTCTTCAGGCACTCTGGTCTGTTTCGAAAGCTGGAGGAAGGGACTTTCTTCCCGGACCAGAAAATAACCACTGGGGATGTTGAAATGCCTATAGTTATCCTTGGGGACCCAGCCTACCCCTTAATGCCATGGCTCATGAAGCCATACACAGGCAGTCTGGACATTAGTCAGGACCTGTTCAACTATAGGCTAAGCAAGTGCCAAATGGTGGTGGAATGTGCATTTGGACATTTAAAAGCGCGCTGGTGCAGCTTACTGACTCAGATAGACCTCAGCGAAACCAATATCCTCATTGTTATTGCTGCTTGCTGTGCGCTCCACAATATCTGTGAGAGTAAGGGGGAGACATTTATGGTGGGGTGGGAGGTTGAGGCAAATTGCCTGGCCGCTGATTACGCGCAGCCAGACACCAGGGCGGTTAGAGGAGTACAGCAGGGTGCGGTGCGCATCAGAGAAGCTTTGAAAACCAGTTTTGTGACTGGCCAGGCTACGGTGTGAAACTTCTGTTTGTTTCGCCTTGATGAACCCTCCGTCCCCCTCCCCCGCTGGCTCACTCTACTTCCCTGTAAACCAACCACCCCACCCTCCCCTCCCCCCTTCAAGCACTGCTTGCAGAGGCAATAAAGTCATTGTTACTTCTCATTCATGCATTGTTTATTAATTCATCACACTACTAGGGGGCTAATTGCCAAGGTAGCCTGGGATGGCTGGGGGAGGAGGGAAGGAAAAGGACACACTGCAGTTTAAAACTTTAAAACTTTAACACTTATTGAAGGCCAGTCTTCCGATGCTCGGGCAATCATCTGGGGTGGAGTGACTGGGTGGCCGGAGGCCCCCCCTCCGTGTTCTTGGGCGTCTGGGTGAGGAGGCAATGGGACTTGGGGAGGAGGGCTGTTGGTTACACAGGGGCTGTAGCGAGCAGTCTCTGCTCCTGCTGCCTTTCCTGCAGCTCAACCATACGCTGGAGCATATCAGTTTGATGCTCCAGCAGCCGGAGCATCGACTCTTGCCTTCTGTCTGCAAGCTGATGCCACCTATCATCTTCAGCCCGCTTCTTGCTCTGTTCAGCATGCGATTCATCCCGCCACCTCTCCTCTCGTTCATATTGTGCTTTTTTGCACTCTGACATTGACTGCCTCCACGCATTCTGCTGTGCTCTTTCAGCGTGGGAGGACATCTGGAGCTCCGTGAACATATCATCCCGAGTCCACCGTTTTCTCCTTCTAATCTTCGCTAGCTTCTGCGAAGGAGAAACATTTGCAGCTGGTGGAGGAGAAGGGAGAGGTGGTTAAAAAAGACACATTTTAGAGAACAATGGGTACACTCTTTCACATTAAATTTTGCTGTTCACATTACACAGCACATGTGCTTTTGTTACAAGGTCGCATTTTTCCTCTTATATTGGGGGCCTGCCGGTTTGGTGTGAGAGATCACTCACGTAGTGCCAGGCAACAGAATTCGGCTTGCAGGCAGCCATGGTAAGCCACAGTCTTTTGGCTTTTTTAACCTTCTTAACATGTGGGAATGGTTTCAAACAGCAGCACCCTCATTTCCCATACCAAGGACCCATTGGGTTGGCCATTTAAAATGGGTTTGCAATGTAAAAGGAGGAGCTGAGGTTTCTGGGTTAACATGCAGCACAAACCCAACTACCCCCCCCCCCACACACACACACCCAATTCTCTGGGATGATCACTTCACCCCTCCCCCCCACCGCGTGGCTAACAGCGGGGAACATTTCTGTTCAGCCGAGCAGGAACGGGCACCTCTGAATGTCCCCTTAATAAAATCACCCCATTTCAACCAGGTGACCGTGAATGATATCACTCTCCTGAGGATAACAAAGAGATAAGGAATGGATGTTGTCTGCATGCCAGCAAACACTGGGACCATATGCTGCCATGCTTTGTTATGCAACGATTCCAGACTACGTGCTACTGGCCTGGCGTGGTAAAGTGTCCTACCATGGTGGACAGGATAAGGCAGCCCTCCCCAGAAACCTTTTGCAAAGGTTTTGGGAGTACATGAAGGAGAGCTTTCTGGAGATGTCCCTGGAGGATTTCCGCTCCATCCCCTTACATGTTAACAGACTTTTCCAGTAGCTGTACTGGCCACGATTGCCAGGGCAAATTAATGATTAATCACTAAACACGCTTGCTTTTAAACCATGTGTAATATTTATAAAGGTACACTCACCAGAGGTCCCTTGTGTGTCCTCAGGGTCTGGGAGCATGCCTTGGGTGAGTTCAGGGGTTACTGGTTCCAGGTCCAGGGTGATAAACATATCCTGGCTGTTGGGGAAACCGGTTTCTTCGCTTCCTTGCTGTGAGCTATCTTCATTGTCTTCATCATCATCATCTTCCACGTACCCCAAACCCGCTTCCCTGTTGCGTCTTTCTCCATTGACGGAGTCAAAGCACATGGTTGGGGTAGTGGTGGCTGCACCCCCTAGAATGGCATGTAGCTCCGCGTAGAAGCGGCATGTTTGCGGCTCGGTCCCAGACCTTCCATTTGCCTCTCTGGCTTTGTGGTAGGCTTGCCTTAGCTCCTTAATTTTCACGCGGCACTGCTGTGCGTCCCTGTTATGGCCTCTGTCCTTCATGGCCTTGGAGACTTTTTCTAATATTTTGCCATTTCATTTACTGCTACGGAGTTCAGCTAGCACTGATTCGTCTCCCCATATGGCAAGCAGATCCCGTACCTCCCGTTCGGTCCATGATGGAGCTCTTTTGCGATCCTGGGACTCCATCATGGTTACCTGTGCTGATGAGCTCTGCGTGGTCACCTGTGCTCTCCACGCTGGGCAAACAGGAAATGAAATTCAAACGTTCGCAGGGCTTTTCCTGTCTACCTGGTCAGTGCATCTGAGTTGAGAGTGCTGTCCAGAGCGGTCACAATGAAGCACTGTGGGATAGGTCCCGGAGGCCAATAACGTCAAATTCCATCCACACTACCCCAAATCCGACCCGCAAAGGCCGATTTTAGCGCTAATCCCCTCGTCGGAGGTGGAGTAAAGAAACTGGTTTAAAGGGCCCTTTAAGTAAAAAAAAAAGGGCTTCGTCGTGTGGACGTGTCCAGGCTTAATTCGATTTAACGCTGCTAAAGTCGACCTAAACTAGTAGTGTAGACCAGGCCTAAGTAAAGGGGGAATAGCAGCGATAAAATCTGGGAGTGGTAAAGGAATAGAGTCAGATGAGGAGGATTTGTATGCTTCATTTAATGTCATTGATCCATAGGGAGGAGTTAGCAGAATAAACATTCAGTGTAAAGTACAACCAAAAAGTTATATTTAGAAATTAATTAAGTCTGCAAGTACACTGGTATGAACAAATGATAGGAAGTAGTGAATGTAAGGGAAACAGTAGAGGTCAAGTTTTGTTTGTCTATTGGGGTGATGGTAGTGTAATTATAACAAAAAGATGTGAAAGTGTAACATGGAGAATTACAGGCTCTAATTTCAATTATACTTTTACTATCCTATGGATATTCAAGCCTAAACAAATCCACATTGGTCCTTATGTAGTAAAGGAAGAGGTTAAAAGACAATTAATAATAGACACCGCTTATTCTTTTAAAAAGATAATAGTGAATTTAGCCTCTATGAACATTTCCTCCATACAGCCACAATGTATTAAATATGCTGAACCTCAATAGATACAGCTCCAGGAGGAGCAGATACAGGACTTGGAGTACTAAACAGCATAGATGTACAGGTGTTGGCTAACAAGTTAAGTGCAACAGGACAGCACCTAGGAGCTTTGTCCAAGCCTTTAAAAACATCTTTAAATGACATAAGTACTAGTCATTACCTAATAGCTAGCTTACTCCCTGGCTGGGAAAAATTACAAAAGACTGATCATTTAGCTATACTAAATACAGTAGAGGTATTGCAAAGCAATTTTTTCCATGGCATTGGCTTGCATACAAACACAGACTTGGACTAATGATGTGGTAAAAGATATTATAAGAGATGGAATGAGTGGAATCTTACCTTAAAAATAAGAAGTATAGTACAGAAATATGCCGCTAGGGCTGAACAAAAGTAATATTCCTCATGGAAGATGGTGAATTTCACATACAATCCTCAGCTAAATCAAATTACCACATTCATAGTCATAATACTGTATCTAATGCCCAAACTGAATGGATATCTCTTATTGTAGTGCTACGGTTTAATGTTAATAACAGCATAATGCAACTTATAGAACATAAATTATGGGCCATAAGGCAAACCTTTACATGCAAAACTGTGGAACTTGAAGCTTGTATGGAAGAACATGGAATTGGATATATTTGCAATAGTGATGCAATCCAGCCATATGATGTTGTTTAAATGAGGAAAGGGGAAAGTCATTATCAGTTAGACCCTTTCCCATTTAATGGATCAGTCATTGTATATATTGGAAATAAATGTGTATGTGTTAGAAGTTGGTGTAAATTGTTTAAAGTTAATCATTTGTTTGATGTATCTCATAATCCTTATTACAAAAACATTTGTTTTTATATCACCTCCATGATTGGTTGCAATTTCAAATTCATGCTACCTGAAATTGGTAATGAGGAAGTTAGGGATCAGTATCAAATATATAAAAAGATTGACCCAATACCCTTGGGACTAAATATAAGTTTAGTTAAGCAATTAATGGATCATCCTGACTTACAACGATAACTAGAAAAAGCTCAGGAAAATGATTACTGTTCACCACTCCACTAAGAAAATGGAGCTAATTGTAGAGTGTATAAAAAGTGACATAAAACATAGCTGGTGGGAACTATTATTGGGATGATCTCCTACAGGTGCAGGATTCTTTAATACAATTTTACATCCTGTTGTAATAGTTTTGCATTTCAGATTGTGATGGCACTGATGCTTATTGTCCTGGTGTGCTGGGTCAAACAAAAATTTAAGCAGCTAAAGCATGTACAGTACACAAGTATTAAAAGAAACTATAATGGCACACAGGAAAGTAGATGGTGAGGAACTGTGCCAGGAAACGAGGTATCTGCTCAGTCCTACGGGAGAGTCTTGAGCCAATACTGGACAAGGCCAAACATCCACTGAACTCACCATTTAAATGAGTGGTGGTTTGGTAAATAAGTATATCACCCGCCAAGGAGGGGACTGATACAAGAGGCTTTTAGCAGCTCTATGCTGTGTAAGAAAATCAGCAGCATCAAAGAGAGCAGTCAGTCATGCAGCTATAAATATTCAGAGAGGGGGAGACAACATTGTAAAATTCACCTCCCCCAGTTAGCATAACAAAAGTGGTGACAGTATCATAATGCTTAAACATATATAAAAATGTAATCAGAGATTCAAGGCTTTTGATAAGTAATAAATTGTGATAGTTTAGAGCAGGTTTTCCAAAATGGTGGCCACAATGATTTTACATTAGAAAAATTAAAATGGAGGACTCAGGCTGAATTGACCAATAGCAGACAGGTAACTGGGTTGAAGTAAAGTTCAGCAGGGTGAGACTGAGTTCACTCCAAAATATCTGAAGGGAGGGGTCAGTCAGGTGAGAAGGAGGTTTTCAGCCAGGGCCAGTTCAAATGACACGTAAAGCTGATTGGCTGAATAGGTATCACCCCATAGGGAGGAACTATGCTAATACTAGCATTGAGAGAGCAACCAATCAGAAAGGATCAAAAATTGTATATATGGCAGAGAGCTGACAGGCTTCCATGTGGATAAACAGAATAGGAAAGCTGGAGCAGAACCAGAGAAAGCTGAATATCACTGAAATCCTTGACAGAGCAGAAAGACCATAGATGGTGAAGAAGGAGAATAAGTATAATTCCTTCTTAATTATAAGGAATGCATGGATATGATTGTAAATAAAGCTGGATGCCTGTGTCTGAATGGATTTTACCCCAGCCATTCTATGATTGCTTGATCACCACTCATAGAATGTTATTTAGTAATGTCCTTTAATGTGTACTATTGTCTTAAACATATGTATACATTATAACAGGTTTGGTACTATATTATAACATTGTATTAAGGGTTTATACATATGCATAAAGGGTCTATGCGTACTGTATTGTGCAACATTGTATGTGCTGTATAGTTTGTGTAGTCTGTTGTGTTGCCTTACCATAATTTATTACTACAATGCAACTGTACTATGCCATGTGTTATGTATCACAGTGCGTTCTTTCTCAATTATTTAAATGTATGGTAACTTAATATTTCCTATAAATAAATGTTACTTTGTTTTTTGATGAATTACTGCTTGAGCATCAGTCCTTTGAGCGGAAGGCTGTATCTGTGTCCTCTCATGGGTTTACAGAACTAGTCTGTTCTGGGGAGTCCTCTGAGGGTCAGAGACAAACTCCCTGGTAAAACCCAGGCAATTCCTCTAGGATGGGCCACCTCCTGTCACCCATCTAGATGGTCCAAACTGACAATTGGTCTACAGTTATAGGCAGACCATTATTGGAGTGCTTTGGGTCCCAATTTGGTATTAATAGCATCCCCTACCCCTGCCACCCCACCTTAGGTCAGGAGGCCTGTATTAGTCTCACCCCTGCCTGAGCCCCTAGACTGTTTGCTGCCCCACCCTGACTGAGAGTCTGGGCTCATAGACTGATATTGCTTTGCCCTGATTGCAGGCCAGAGTCCCCATGGACAATTTGCTGCCCCACCCTGACAAAGGGCTGGGGCTCATAGACGGCTTTACTGCTCTGCCCAGCCTGAGGATCTGAACACTAGGAGCAGCTAATCCTTCCCTTTTTAGATCACCCTCACAGGTGCATGCCAGTGAGGAGATGTGGCCTCCATTAAAGATTGACAGGGAGGAATAGCCCCACACTCTTACAGTCCTTCTTTTGGAACTTCACTTCTTTGCCAGTTGCAATAGGTGCAATTCTCTGGTTGGGAAAATCTTGACAGCAAGAATGACCTGATAAAGTCCAGTACAAATGTCCAGCTAGATTCTTGCCCAGCTCCATCCCAGTGGTGTAACGACGATGGAATCTGACCCCCATTTTCTCTGCAGAGGATGTCTCAGGCATAGGGAGTCCCTAGTGAGCATAAAGGCAGCATAGACAGCTCCTATGCCATCTCTTCCCTCCACTTCCAGTGTAGAGTGTGTGCCAAGGTATGGCTGAAGTGCTCTGCTCTGCTGGTCCTAAATTGGTGGACTATCTATTAGCCATTAGTGACAGCTGGTACAGTTTAGAACAGCCCCCAATATAACAGACTCCCTAACAGACCCCCTGTCTGCTATACTGAGCAGGAATTTAGCACAGCAAAGTGTCTGGCCCTGCATATCCAGAACAGCCTATGCGCACCCTGTTGTGGATAGTTAACATTTCTGGTATATTTTACCCAAGGTGTTCCATGACCAAACATTATTTATAAAAAACAAAAATTGTGCATCTGATGATATAGGGTGTGTTAGCTTGAAGATGATCGATCTTATTTTGTGTGGAGTTGGAATCAGACAACTAGCAAGAAAACAATGCCTAGTGTGGCACCCAGATACTATAGGCTAGTCAGTTTTTATGCTGAATCTATGTTTGGAACATCTGGGTCTATATACCCATGTTCATATCTAGAACCACAAAGTGAGAGAAAGAGACCTGTTTTTAAGGGCAGAATTTAATATAAATTCCTCTTCCCTGATCTCATGCCATGATCCTGTGAAACTTCTTACTCACACTTTTCTTCATAATAAATTTGTGGTGACACTCTTAGCATTATGATGCAGCACGAGAAAGGGGCTAGACTGCTCTGTAAACTGTTTGAGAGGATTAAAAAAAGTGCAATCTAGCTGACTCACATATGGCCCATAGCCATATAAATGCTTGCAAAATTGCTTCCTGCCTGTGCTCCAGTACCACTTACCACAGAGAAGCAGAAGGATAACAACAGGTGGTGTGGTGAGGGAAGCTCTTGCTAAATAACCAGCTACATTTTTAATTGCTGGTATAGAAAGAAAATGGTATGTCTGAAATAACATGTCTAGAAGAATAACTGTATTTGTAAAGAGAATAGCTTTAAGCCATGTATATTCAGTTTGTTTTCTGCCTGTGTCAGGGATCTTTAAAATTACTGAACAATTCAGACCTAGAGTAAGCAGGTGCAATTCCATTGACAGCATTGAAGTTACACCCAAATTCCTCAGGTCTGAATTTGATCCAGTGTCATCCAGCACCACATGGTCAGACTAGAAGAAGGATATCCTTTGGCCTTTATCTAAGTTAGCAATATACATTTTGCAGCATGGCTCACACATCATTATGCATTTTCATTTGAGTACAATAATGGGATTGACACTGTAAAGCAGTTCCAGGAACTGTCTAGCATTAGACTGTAGTGAGGCCGTGTGGCTCCCCGCCGCCCCGGAGGGGGGAGAGCCCATCCGGAGGCCAGAGTGGGTGGAGTTAGGGAGCTCAGAGCTCGCCCCCCAGAGGGTCAGGGGGTGACCCGGAAGTATAAAGGCTTACCCTCAGAGCTCAGTAAGGCCCCAGCCGCCGGAGAGACCAGACGTCTCCAGCCTAGCTCGTGGCTGGGAAAACTCCGCGGCCCAGGATGGCCACCAGGAGCCGCCGGGCCTGCCCTGCGCCCACTATCCGGAGGAGCCGATCAATCCCTGCCCTGACGAACCCATGGTCCTGGATCTCTCAGAGGATGACACCAGAACCCAGGTAGGCCCCAAGGGGGGTGTGTGGAAGTAGCCTGGGGGCAGCTGACCCCAGTCTGGCTGCAGGATTGCCAGAGCCTATGTCAGTGTGTTGCGGCCAGGATCCCTACTGACTAAGCAGCGGGTCTTCTGCCGCTGCTAGGGCCCCGGGCTGGGACGCAGTGGAGTGGGAGGGCCTGCGTCCCCCCTGCCACCCAACCCGTGGGTGGCAGTCTCCCCCTCTCCCAGGCCTTTTGAAGCTTGGGGCCTAGTATTGTTGCTCAGCCCTGACTGAGGGCCTGAGCTCCTGACTCAGTGTTTGTTGCCCCACCCTGACCTAGAGTCCAGGCTTAATACTTAGTACTCATTTGTTGCTCAGCCCTGACTGAGGGCCTGAGCTCTGGACTTCGCATTATTGCCCGCCCTGGACAGGGTCAGGCTTACCGTGCTCTTCTAGTTACAGCAAGAGCTGCCGAGGAAGACCCCATGAATTTCCCAAGGTCACCGGTGTGCAGTGAGCCGGTGTGGCTCCCCGCCGTCCCGGAGAGGGTCGAGCCCCGGCAAACTCTTGTACATAGGCAAATACTAAATGTTCAGACAAAAAAAAAAAATCTGCAAGCATATAGTTTGGAAATAGCATGTATATCCGTTAAACAAAGACATCCTGTGGTCATTTAAGTTAATCTTACTAAATGTAAATAGATTCTTTTTAGATACATTGAATAGTATGTTAGGTACATATTTTTCTGCTATTTCATGAACCACATAATTTGGTTAGTCATTACTTCTTCCTTCTCACATCATACTAAAATGTATTAAAATATGAAGTTCTAACCAGTTAATGTTTTCTGAATGTGTCTTTAAATCAATTATAAAAATCCACTTCTACCGCATCACCTACAAAAAAGGGTGTGTCTATTTAAAGAGCCAAAACAAAACATTTGAACCATCAAGATTTATGCATGCCTACGATGAGTAACCAAGTAATTATATAGGGCCTGTGAATATGGGTTCATTAGGAAGGTTAGTAAGGAGACACAGGGTCTGGTGTTTTCAGACTACTGTTTGTGTCCAGGTCCTCTGATTTGGATTACATGGTTTTGCACTTCATCCAATGATTAACTGAGATTGGAGTATTGATGAATGAGTTGGCTGAAGAAGCTCAACCTAGATAAAACCAAAGTAATGATGGCAACAACTAGAGAAAGTGGCAGAAGCACTATTAGTCTCTGACTGAGGGAGTTTGCCATGGGTCACCAGAGTTTTCCACTTAGAAGTGATTTTAGACCTCCAGCTGCTGTTAGATATTATATTACTGCAGTAACCTGGTAAAGATTCTAAAAAATGTGCATGGCAGGAGGTGGTCATCTTTTCTTTTGGATACAGACCTTGCCACTGATATGTATGCTTTTGTTATGTCAAGATCAGATTATTGCAATGCACTCTACATCAAGCTGTACTTTAAAACCATTCAGAGATTAAATGTGGTACAGAATGCAGCAGCTCATTTATTAAGCAGGGCACCTCCCTACACATATGTGACATAAGTGCTAAGAAGAGGTCTGCACTGGCTGCCTGTTGGTCTCCAGGTGGAGCTTAAGGTATTAATCATAACCTAAGAAATCCCTGACTACCTGAGAGACTATCTTCAGCTCTATGACATACTGCTCCAGCTGCATTCTGCAGAGATGTGCAAATTGGATTTCCCTTCTTATAAAAGAGGGGGCTGCCAACAGGGCATTCTCCACAAGGGCCCTATGTCTCTGGAACTTGTCCTCCTCTTTGATCCTGTACTGTATCCCTAATCCATGTCTTTCCTCACCCTTCCCCTTCTGAGCACGCGTCATATTCTCATTTGTCTGCTTTTAGACCCTGAATCTGCAATAAGCTTCTTTAAGTGGAATCTTGTGCCTCCATGGACACCTACTGAAGTCAATGTGTATATATACAGTTTCAGGGTTGGGGAATAATGGCCTATTTCTTCCTCTTACAATTTGTCAGCATCTCTCTCTCTCTCTCTCTCTCTCTCTATATATATATATATATATACACACACACAATACCATTTCTAGTTTCAGAGGATTTTCTCCCCTCCAGTCTTGTTATAAAGGCTTGTTCTGATCAGAATGCTTCTTTTGTCATTCTTTCTTCCCAGTTAATTCTAAAGTTTGTGATCACTCCAGAAATTGTTAACCAGTGCTCTTGAGGGAGCTAACCTATAAGTAATCACAGAATAGTCAAAACCTGTAGAGCAGCAGTTCTCAACTCATGGCCTGCGGGCCGCATGTGGCCCAATTAGCACACAGTTGCAGCCCAGCTCAGCTGTGTGCTAAAGGCGGGTGCCAGGGTCTGCCAGGTTCCCAGCTAGCCGGCCCTCCAGGGTTGGGGGCCTCCAGTTCAGGGCAGCCGCCCGGCCTCAAAAACTCCAGGGTCCAGGGAAGCCATGCAGCGGGGCTCCGGGGCTCCTGGCTCACCCTGCGTGGCAGGGTCCAGGGCAGCCATGCGGCAGGGATCTGGGGCAGGCAGCTGCCCCACCCTGCAGGGTCTGGGGTTCATGGCCAGGGTCTGGGGGCCATGTGCGGGGCAGTCGGCCCACCCCACGTGGTGGGGTCCGGGACAGCCACCTGGCCCCACAAGCTCCGGGTTCCAGGGCAGCCGTGCAGTGGGAGTCTGGGGTCCGGGGTCCAGATTCCAGGGCTCTCAGCTGGCCCCACAAGCTCCAGGGGCTGGGGCAGCTGCCCGACCCGGTCCAGGGCAGTCATGCGGTGATGGTCCGGAGCGGGCAGTTGGCTGGCCCTGCGTGGGGGAGTCTGGGGCTGCTGGCCTACCCTGTGAGCTCCAGGGGCTGGGGCAGCCGCCCCGTGGGGTTCAGGGCTGTCAGCCCACCCCGCAGGGTCCAGGGCAGCCAGGCAGCAGGGGTCTGGACAGCCCTGCACAACAGGGGCCCAGAGCAGGCAGCCAGATGGCCCTGTGTAGTGGGGGGTCAGGATTGGGGTCTGGGCTGCCGATGCCCTGCCACCCGGCCCCTGCGGCCCAGGTAACATATTGTTGGATGCATATGCCACCCACAATGTGTAATCAGTTGAGAACCACTGCTTTAGAGAGAGACAGGATCCATGGAGGTCAAACATGCTCACAAAACCAACTTGGAAACATAGTGGTTTTGTGTGAGTAATGTTTCCCTCTAGTGGCAAGAAACATACTACATTAAGACCAGCTAAAGGAGCACTCGAAGAAGTGGGCTGTAGTCCACGAAAGCTTATGCTCTAATAAATTTGTTAGTCTCTAAGGTGCCACAAGTACTCCTGTTCTTCTTTTAGCTGTGTTTTTGAATCTGAAGGACCAGTACACTTATTGTGTTTTCCCTGTGAGGGGGTGAAAGTAGTCTGGGTATTTTATCTTTGTGTCTGTCTGCAGCAAGTATATTCACTACCTCCCGCTGCAGTATCTTGATTTTTTTTTAAACAACTTATACTTTAGGTAACTTAACCAGAAAGTCAAGGTGCACAGCAAACACTTAAACCCCTACTGTGATAAAAATGATATTGCTAAATTTTCAGCTGTTGTCACACGAAAGTCCCAGTGTATTGTAAATGTTGTTTCTCTGGACACTGGGTCTAAAGTATCTCAACATGCATATGTGAACATTTTCCAATCAGTGACTGTTGTGACCTGCTGTGCTGAAGTTTGCTGGACAGTCTGCCCATGTTATCTGTGAGTGAGATGTACCACTAGTCGCAGGTACTCCCTGGTTTGCTATTTGTGGTCACTAAGGTACGAGAAAATCTCATGGAACCCCATCTATTTTAAGCCCTACAATTTACACTCACAAAATTACTAGGATCAAAGCTAAATTCAACAAATTGTTCCACCCTTACCAGCCTACTTCCTTAGTCTGTTTCAAGGCACCTAATTCCAAATCTTTTTGCATAGTGACCTTATTTGCTGGGAATAAGATATGTAGTGCAAATCTAGAATGATTTTGTTCAGTATTTAGCTTCTCTTCTCTTTTCAGGAAAAGTGAGTTATAAAACATGCTATATAAGTAGATGTAAAAAAATTAATAAAAATTTAATCCACTGATCTCCTGAACTCTCTTTTCCCTTAGACTTTCTTCCCATGGGACCTTACCTACCATTTCTCCTAATCTGTTAAAGTCTGCATTTTTGAAGTCCATTGTCCTTATTTTGCTGCGGTCACTCCTTTTTTTAGAATAATGAAGCCTATCATTTCATAATAATTTTTGCCCAAATTGCCTTCCACTTTCAGATTTGCAACCAATTCCTCCTTGCTAATCAGAATCAAATCTAAAATGGCTGCCCTCTGGTAAATGGCAACATGTTGAATAGGAAATTGCAGGGGATCTTTTTGCTTCTGGTCACATTAGAACATTCATTAACACTCCTGAAGAGGTGGTAAATATAAGGTTTATTAAATTTGCAGATTAACTTAATTTAAGAGATGTTGCAAGCTCCCCTAAGAACTGAGACTTTGCCTGGTTGTTGAAAGCACAAGGTGAAGGGAAGGCTCAAAGAATCATCCTCCCCTTACCACCATCCCAACACCCCACAGTATGTGCAGGGCACAAATGCATTCCCTCCTCTCATCCCCCTGAGGTGTTTTCCACCCCAAAAAAGCTGGAAAGAGGCATAATAATCCTCTCATATCAAACTAAGTGCTGCATCTTACCCTTCAGGGAATTCTGGAGAAACAAAACCTTCCTAGTATCAACTGGGGTGGTGCAGTTCTGCACTGCTCTCCATAGAAGCCTATGCCCTAAATGCACAGACTGACTTCTAGATGAAATATGTAGACTGGGAATTATTCTTTTAAATTCAGCTTGGGGATTGGGAAGGAATAAATATAAACTAATATATGAGGAAAATAATTTTAATTATTTTGTAATCAAAGTATTCTCTACTGGCATCTTGGGGTGGGCATGTCACGTTTGCTTCCCCAGTTTCGGCATCTCCATAAAATTCTGAATACATTTGACATAGCAAAGATCAAAAAAGGGCTATCTTCTGTTGTTGCTGCTGGGATCTCTGAGTTCTAAACCACATGACACACAATTCTTTTAAAACGGTGAGCCCTCCCAGAAAGATAGAGCTCATAAAAGCACCATGCCTCCAGAACTCATTGCTGTAAGCCCATAGACTATGCTGGAGGAATTTATAACTTTGTTGAGACCTCTGTGGTAAATGAAGTATGCGGGGGGGGGGGGGGGGAGGGGGAGAGGGTAGCTCCCTTTGATGGACACTCAGCCAGCCAGTTAGCTATAAAATCCCTCTTGGTAGCTGTTCTCTGTTTGCTTTACCTGTAAAGGGTTAAAAGTCCCCGAGGTAAAGAAAAGGAAGTGGGCATCTGACCAAAAGAGCCAATGGGAAGGTAGAACTTTTTAAAATTGGGAAAGAAACTTTCATTTTGTGACTGTCCTCACCCACAACTATTTCAGATTTGGGGACAATTTATACCTTCGAGTCAGCGGGACTGCTATGGGTACTTGCATGGCCCCACAATATGCCAACATTTTTATGGCTGACTTAGAACAATGCTTCCTCAGCTCTCATCGCCTAACCCCCCTACTCTACTTGCGCTACACTGATGACATCTTCATCATCTGGACCCATGGGAAGGAGGCCCTTGAGGAATTCCACCAAGATTTCAACAATTTCCACCCTACCATCAACCTCAGCCTGGACCAGTCCACACAAGAGGTCCACTTCCTAGACACTACAGTGCTAATAAGCAATGGTCACATAAACACCACCCTATACCGGAAACCTACTGACTGCTATACTTACCTACATGCCTCCAGCTTTCATCCAGACCACATCACACGATCCATTGTCTACAGCCAAGCTCTAAGATACAACTGCATTTGCTCTGCTCCCTCAGACAGAGACAAACACCTACAGAATCTCTATCAAGAGAAGTGAAGATAGAAGTGAAGAAACAGATTGACAGAGCCAGAAGGGTACCAAGAAGTCACCTACTACAGGACAGGCCCAACAAAGAAAGTAACAGAACGCCACTAGCCAACACCTACAGCCCCCAACTAAAACCTCTCCAGCGCATCAAGGATCTACAAACTATCCCGAAGGACGATCCCTCACTGTCACAGACCTTGGGAGACAGACCCCAACCTGAAGCAAATACAGACAGCCCCCCAACCTGAAGCAAATACTCACCAGCAACTACACACCACACAACAAAAACACCAATCCAGGAACCAAACCCTGCTACAAACCCCAGTGCCAACTCTGTCCACATATCTGTTCAAGGGACACATCATAGGACCTAACCACATCAGCCACACCATCCGGGGCTCATTCACCTGCACATCTACCAATGTGATATATACCATCATGTGCCAGCAATGCCCCTCTGCCATGTATATTGACCAAACCGGACAGTCTCTACGCAAAAGAATAAATGGACACAAATCTGACATCAGGAATCATAACATTCAAAAACCAGTAGGAGAACACTTCAATTTCTCTGGTCACTCAATAACAGACCTCAAAGTGGCAATTCTTCAACCAAAAAAAACTTCAAAAACAGACTCCAACGTGAAGTTGCAGAACTGGAATTAATTTGCAAACTAGATACCATCAGATTAGGCCTGAATACCGACTGGGAGAGGTTGGATCATTACAAAACCTAAACTTAATTTCCCCAATACTAATTTCTCCCTACTGTTACTCACACCTTCTTGTCAACTGTCTGTACTGGGTCACTCTCTTACCACTTCAAAAGTTATTTCTCCTCCCTTGGTATCCTGTTAATGGATTTATATTACTAGACTGACTTAACACTTGGTAAAGCACTCCACATCCTTTCATGTATTTATACCTGCTCCTGTATCTTTTACTTCATACATCTGATGAAGTGGGTTCTAGCCCATGGAAGCTTATGCCCAAATAAATTTGTTAGACTCTAAGGTGCCATAATGACTCCTCATTTTTTTTTGCTGATACAGACTAACACGGCTACCACTGAAACCTTTCCCTTTGTCTGTCTGTTCTCCGGAGAAGGAGAAAAGGAGCAGCAATGCATTAAGCAGGAATGCTGTGTAAGGCTTGAACCAGGTATAAACATTCATCTTCCATAGTTAGAAGAAATAATTGGACAGGGCATGTTTAAATAGACGCAATTAGGTTTATTTCTTTATTTTGGCTTGTGGATCTCCTCTGTGCTAACCCCAGATGCTTTTGTTTTGTTTGTAACCTTTAAGCTGAACCTCAAGAGAGCTATCTTGATGCTTAATTTTTGTAATTGTTTCTTTTAAGTTCTAGCAAAAAGCCTAAGTTCCAAATGTATTTCCTTTCTTTTTATTTTTAATACATTTTACCCTTTTTAAGAACAGGATTGGATTTTTGATGTCCTAAGGGTTTGTGCATGTTTGATTAGCTGGTAGCAACAGCTAATTTCCTTTGTTTTCTTTCTCAGCTCTTCCCTGGAGGGGTGTGCGTGAAAGGGCTTCAAGGTACCCCACAGGGAGGAATCCCCAAGTGCTCCTTCCTGGGTTCCAAGGATTTTTTTTTTTTTTTGCATTTGGGTGGTGGCAGTGTTTACCAAGCCAAGGTCAGAGAAAAGCTGTAACTTTGGGAGTTTAATAGAAGCCTGGAGTGGCAAGTATTAATTTTTAAAATCCTTGTGGGCCCCCTTGACATGGTGGCAGTAGTGGGATTTGGTAGCTGTTATCTGCTTGCTTTACCTGTAAAGGGTTAAAAGTCCCCCAGGTAAAGCAAGCAGAGAACAGCTACCAGGAGGGATTTTACAGCTAGCTGGCTGGGTCCATCAAAGGGAGATACTCTCCCCCCCAACTTCATTTATCACAACCTCAAATATGGTTGTTCTCATACCTGGTAGAAGCTTGCAAGCCTCCTACAAATGACAGCTGAGTCTCCATAAAAGTTCTGAATTCTGCCAACAAAGCCTTGCAGAGCTCTAAACGCTCATGAGCATCATCTGTTAAACCAAGTTACAATCTAAAGGCTGATCCTAAAGATACTTTTTGCCAAGCTTATATACAATGTGAATATTCCCAATGAAGGCAAAAACCAGGTGATATACAGGACTCCAGATACAAAGTTCAGGGCCATGATTTTCCAGAGTGCTGACCACCCAGTGGCTCCCAAATCAGACTACTTATCTAGGTGCCTGTTATGGACTTAGTCTCACTTTAGGCATCCATTAAAAAAAAATTGTGGGCCAGTTATTTAAGATATAGACATAGATGCAGGGATCCTGTAATGGAAATTCTGAGGTCTGCTGAATTTTCCCACAATAAGGAAGGGAAAACAGTAGAAAGTAGAGTTGACATAACAAAGCTTTTCCAGAACAACTTAGCAAAACATTTATCTGGCTGCGCGAATAGATATGAATGAGTATGTCTGTGTGTATGAGTTTTAACTTTATAGATTAAAAAGGATGAGCAATAAAATACTGCTTAATGTCTCATTTCTTCCTTTCCTTAAAAAAAATTTTTGTTCAAAATCTTTGGAGAGGATTTTGCTTCATCCATTCTGTAGGAACTACAATATATTGATGGATTTAAACTTTACTGCAGACTGCTGGACTTATTCACCGGGAGAAGTGAAAATAAGTATTTTCTTCTTTCTAAAAATAGTACATTCTGGAATAGGTGGGTCCACTAGAGAAGGCTGTAGCACAGAGGTGTGCAAACTACGGCCCGTGGGACCGTCCTGCCAGGCCCCCAAGCTCCTGGCCTGGGAGGCTTGCCCTCAGCCCCTCCCCTGCTGTCCCCCCTCCTCCGCAGCCTCAGCTTGCTCGCTCCGCCGCCGGCGCAATGCTCTGGGCGGCGGGACTGTGAGCTCCTGGGGCAGCACAGCTTCAGAGCCTGGCCTGACCTTGTGCTCTGTGCTGCGTGGTGTTGGTGGCAGCAGCGGCAGCATGGCCCAGCTCCAGCCAGGCGGTGTGGTTGTAGCGCCGCCAGCCACCAGTGCTCCAGGCAGCGCGGTAAGGGAGCAGGGGGGGTTGGATAGAGGGCAGGGGAGTTTGCGGGGGGGGGGGGGGGTTGGGGGTGTGGATAGGGGTCTGTGAAGTTATGAGTGTAATATAATATCTCATTGAAAGATGACAGGGCCAGAAAGAGTTAATTAACTCAGACTGACCTGACCCATGGGTGAACCTTAAGGACTGGTTAGGAAGATATGTAAATAAATAGAGCTTTGAAATGCAAGTCTGCATTGTTAGAGATCTCAAGGGTAGATGTTTGCTAAGGTCTTGTGATGTAAGCAAACAAGTCTTGTCTATTGCTATAACTTTAATTCAAAGATCAAAAAGGAATATTAACATTTATGATGATACTTGAGTGAAATAGTATTATTGTCTATATGTCTCTTTGAAGGTCGTGGTAACTGTATCTGAACTGTTTAATGGATAAATTACCCTGTGCTAATTGCCAGGATGTTTGGAAGGAGAATTAAGCCTATTGTTTTCTCAGGCTGAAAGGCTGCTGGAAATGTATAAGAACCCTGGGACATGATCCTGCTTCATCTTGGATCTGCTTTGGGTTTCAAGAAGGGGAAACCTCAAGCCATAAGGCTTGAGATCCCCAGTCACTGACTGGAGTCACCCTGAATATGGACATTGGACTATAACCTATGGACTATATCTAAAAGGACTTTTGGCAACTACAAGCTCACCTTTGCTATGCATCTAAACCTCAAGAATTGAATTCAAGTCTGTATGTATATTGATCTTTTAACCAACACTCTCTCTTTTCTTTTTTAATAAACTTTAGTTTAGTTAATAAGAATTGGCTATTAGCGTGTATTTTGGGTAAGATCTAAATTATAATTTAACCTGGGTATGTGGCTGATCCTTTGGGATTGGAAGAATCTTTTCTTTTATATGATGAGATAAGATTTTCAGTAATCATCATCATATCTGACAGGTGTGTCTGGATGGAGGCCTGAGGCTGGGTACTTTAAGGGAACTGCATTGTTTGAACTTCTAAGTAACCAGTGAGGTACTACAGAAGCTGTTTTGTGCTGGTTTGGTAAATCTATAAGGGTACATCTACACTACAGCGGGGAGTCGGTTTAAGATACGCAAATTCAGCTACGTGAATAGCGTAGCTGAATTCGACGTATTACAGCCGACTTACCCCGTTGTGAGGACGGCGGCAAAATCGACTTCTGCCGCTTTTTGTCGGCGGCGCTTACTACCACCTCCGCTGGTGGAGTTAGAGCGCCGATTCGGGGATCGATTGTCGCGTCCCGACGGGACGCGATAAATCGATCCCCGAGAGGTCGATTTCTACCCGCCGATTCAGGCGGGTAGTATAGACCAGGCCTAAGTATTGGAATAACCACCAGCCTTTGGGGTTTGTCTGCCCTGTTTTGTTTGCAGTTCACCCTGATTGAGTGACCTCAGCTGGCTCCCACAGGCAGCACTGTCACAGGGTCGGGGTGGTCAGGAGGGAACGGGGGGTTGAATGGGGGTAGAGGTCCTGGGGGGGCAGTCAGGAGGGAGGGGGGGTTGGATGGGGAGGCAGAGGGCAGTCAGGGGCAGGGATTCTGGGGGCAGTCAGGGGACAGGGAGAAGGGGTGGTGATGGGATGGGGCAGGGGTCCCAGAGGGGCCATCAGGGAACGGGGGGTTGGATGGGGCCGGAGTCCCGGGGAGGGGCAAATAGGAGGTGGGGGCCAGGCCATGATCCCCTCCCCTAACTGGCCCTCCATATAATTTACGAAACCCAATGCGGCCCTCAGGCCAAAAAGTTTGCCCACCCCGCTGTAGCAGGCTAGAATATTGATATGGTCTGTTACAGTGCTCAGTAGAGATTTCTGTAAAATCAAAATCCAATAGTTGTTTTGCAATAATAACCTCTAATTATATTACTTATTCATCCAACTACTGTATCTGAAAACACTTTACAAATAGATCAAATAGATATCAAATAGCTCTGAAAGTACCAAAAAAATCCCAAGCAACTCTTCTCTTTTATTTTGTGTTTACATTATATCTACCAACATTTTGCAGATGGGAAAATTGAGGCAGAAAGATTTGGTGATTTGCCTAAGATCAAGTCTGTTTTAAGAGGAGAGACTAGAATCCCTCCCTCCGCTGCCTAGTATCCTGGCTCCCGATCTCAAATGGACCAGGTTTCTAATCCCAGTGTGTGATCATTATGTATAAACTCACTGCATATCTGGTGGTGATAGTGAGATGCATTGCATTTATTCCTTTAACAATCACATCAGCACTCTGACCACTAACCCATGTCCACTGGTAGATATGTCTAACATTCGAAACCTGTGAGCAGTTTTTAAATAGCTGTCATTTTAAAAAAAACCTAAAACCCTACCACAAAAATGCTTCCTCTTTTTCCTATAAATGTGTAATTTCTATCAAAATTATATCAGGCTGAGGTAGAAGCTGGCAATATTCAGTCCTGGCCAGTAACTGATTTAAGGTTCAGTATCATGAGTTCTAGTATTGGGAGTTTGATACCAGGCAGGAGCTGGCAAGCTCCTCTTTCTGATGCGATACAGTACAGTACAGTGTCACAAGCACTAGGCACTAGCTATCAGACCTTAAGTTCAACATAATGGACTAGAGCTGGTCTTCACTATGGGGAGATCGATGCTGCTGAGCTTGGGGTAGGAGGTTGGGGTGTAGGAGGGGGTTCAGGGTGCAGGCTCCAGGAGGGAGTTTGGGTGTGGGAGGAGCCTCCGGGCTGGGACAGGGCATTGGGGTGCAGGAGGGGGCTCAGGGATGAGGCAGGAAGTTGGGATGCAGGAGGGGGTGAGGGGTGCAGGCTCTGGGAGGGAGTTTAGGTACAGGAAGGGTCTCAGGGATGGGGTAGAGGGTTGGGGTGCAGGAGTGGGTTCGGGTACAGGCTCCAGCCAGGCGGCGCTTACCTCGTGTGGCTCCCAGAAGTGGCGGCATGTCTGGCAGCAGCTCCTAGGCTCATCGGTGGCCAGGCGGCTGCGTGCGCTACCTCCACCAATGTGAGCTGCAGAATGAGTGCTCAGGGCAGGAGCAGCGTGCAGAGGCACCCTGGCCATGCCTCTGCCTAGGAGCCACTGCGGGACAAGCTGGCCACTTCCGGGAATGGTGTGGAGCCAGGGCAGGTAGGGAACCTGCCTTAGCTCCACTGCGCTGACGGACTTTTAGCAGCCTAAAATCTCCTGAATTGGCTTCAGTCCAGGAGATTGAGCCTGATTCCAGGAGACTTCCAGCCAACCTGGGAGGGTTGGCAACTCTAGGTGCAAAGGGTGGGCCCAACCCGGCTCCACCCCCAGTGGGCAAAGGGGGTCTCTCCCCTACATGCTATGAGAGAGGCCACTCCACCACACTACAGGCAATGGACTTTGGAATTATATTGGTGTAACCAGTGCAATCTTGGAATCTTCCTCATAATCTCTACCTGGGCCTCTGTAGGAGCTGCACCGGCAGAGGCTGCAGTGAGAATGTACTGAATCAGCCAGTGATTCCCAGCCTCCCCAGGTTTTACGACTATACTAGCTGCTTGTGGGCTCTCTTGCACTTTTTACTGTTACAACCCCATCCCCATGATGGTCTTTCTGTTGGGGAAGCGCTGTACTCTGATTCCACAAAGACAGATGCACAGGACAGAGGCAGATGTCCCTCAAAAGGGTAGTGGGAGGGGGAATCAAGAACTGTATGCACATCTGGTACAATGACCACATGTGATTAAATAAAATGCTCAGTATTAATCAGTTATGGATGCTGCCATTTCCAGAGTTTTCTTTTCCTTTGACATCCCACAGCCAGAAACAGAACACAACAAAAGTGGACAAAACCCCTTTAAGATCAACATAAGACAAAACACTAAAAAGCTTTTCCCCAGAACACTAACAGTAATCTCTTTATATATTTCCACCATTGTATTGTACCTTCATTCTTCCTCAAGACATTTATTGACAAGTGCGTAAAACCTGATTTCTATATCAAATATTCAGATCAAATGAGGGATGAATTATGTTTTGCCCAAGGCTTTGAGGGGTCACCCCACTCCTGAGACTAGCCAGTATAAAGAGGTGGGCCCCACTCTATAACCTTTGACACTACTTCACATTATATATATATACTAGTCACTGTTGTTTTCATTATATGGTCTTCATCCAGAGCTTGAACTCTGGTTGACTGTGAAGTTTACATACGAAGAAGAACAGGCAAACAGCTGCTTACATATGAAGAAAAACAGGCAAGCAAACAGAGATCAAACAGCTCTGAAGGAATTTAAAAAATCCACAGATACTCTTATCTTTTACTTTGTATTTACCAATATATTAACAGTTTTATATATATGCATATAGTCAAACATAATTACATACAAAAATCTCCTATTTTTTTAAGGTTTGCAAAGTCAAGCACTTGAAAGTTAGAAAATGCCAGTTTTAAGGTTGCTATGAAATCTTAATTCTGCCCATTTGTATGTCCAGCCTGTGTAGTGAATGAGGCTAGGATCTGTGAGGAAAATAGTATGTGGTCATGTAACTAAAGGCTATATCACAATGCATATGCACCTCCACCAAAAGGTGTGAGCCTTCTGGTTTATCTCTTCAAGAGGTGTATGGTAGGTATAAATACTTCTCTCTCTCTCTCACACTCACACACACACTTACTTACGATAGGGTTCTAACGCACTACTGCTCTTCACTTAAGCTTGATAAATACAGGAAGTAGATTGTTTAGGAAAAAACAAACATCCGAATGCAATGCCCCTCACTCTGGCCTACCCTTCCCTTAGGATTCCGTTGGGGACTATCTGCTTTCAGATGGGCAGGATTCCCTCTGCCTCATCAGGCTCCTAGCTTCCCTCATGTTGAGCTGGTGAAAAATGGCCAGTAGGTCAGCTGTTATCCAAACTTCCTATGTGTGCCCTATGTCTTCCCCCTGTGAGTCCTTTTATAACCTTCCAGTCCCTCTGAAAGGTGACTACTGCATCAGCCTCCTCAGGTGATCCCAGATCTCTTCCAGGTGACCCCCCATGTTGATAAATCTGTTTTCCTTGTTTGGAGCCAGTCTATTGTCTAGGTTGTTTGTAGTCTAATAGAGGGCTGTCCCAAGTTAACAACCTTCTATTGTCAGCTCTGTATCACTGTGCCTTGAAATTTCAGTCCAACAGGGAGGTAAAAGTACAATAGGAAAGGCAACTAGCTCCCACATTCAAAATAGAGTTTGTAATTTCATAAAGATACCTACAAAGAGTTCATAATCTCACACAGAAGAAATTTTACAGACCGATTTCTAAGTAGTGTATGTTTGTCAATGGGTCCAGGTTCTGGGTCTGTGCAGTGATTGGGGGCACATGGTCCAGCTCCGGCTCCCCCTGTTTTCCCACTAAAGCTGCTCCAGCAACAATCAGGAGTTCCCAGTGCAGTGAAAGCCTAGCTCTTTAAAATGTTCACGTTCACTTATTATTTTAGCATGCTGCCAAAACTTTCCTGAGGAACACCAGCAAGAGAAGGGAAATGGCGATTTTTAACAGTTTATATTTCAGCCAAATCTGAACCGAAACTCATGGAACAAAGACAAGTTACTTATCTGGCCCAAAGCCTTCTAAAAAAATTTAAGGGGTGAGAGCTTTCCCCAAAAATGTCAAATATCTTCTATAATGGAAAGTGTTAGGCAACCTAAGTATATATAAATAACCTACATTGAATTGTAATTTTCTGCAATTTAGTGCACTTGCTGAAAGAATAGGAAATTTTTCCATGCTTACCTAAAAACTTCCTTTCTTTGAGTGGAAGGCCCCAGATCCATTACAATGGGTACTTTAGCCTGTTTGCAGCTTGGGGGCAAAACCAGACCTGTTAGTTACTGTCAGCAGGAGAATGCCCCACCTCTTGAAGTCCCCTCCAGTTGAAATAACTTCCACAGGAAGGATAATTAAAATCTATTTATTAAATTGCAGATTGTGTTAAATATACATTGAGGAAAAACAACAATTTATCCTACTGCAGAGCATGGTAAATTCCACCTCATGACAAGAAACCCCAAACTCAATTTCCATCTCTGTTCTGGGCATGATTTGGATACAGAGCAGCTGGATGTTGTTCCAGGTTATGTATTGGATACAGGGTTATGTATCGGAGATACTGGGAAGACTCATGAGGCAGGGAACTGATGATGAGTTCCAGAGGGCCATGGGTTAATTAGGGAGCATCCTCCAGTAGCACCCGGCTGAGGAAAGTGAGAGATGCGAGTGTGATGTTGCACCCCATAATGCTTTATGGGACTATTCTTATGAATGTATATATAACATAACTGGGATATGCTTTATGCTACATATACCATGTATTGTTTCTATGTAAAGGTTATGATCTACTGAATGTATTCATCCCATTTGTATACATGTGTCATTGTTATATTTGAAGTTATGAATATTGGCTGTATACTTGTTTGATTTTAAATAGCCTTAGTAAGGCATTTGGTCAGCTTCTTTAGAAAGGAATTTGCAAGTTAAGTGCCCAATCAAGGAACACTTAATGGACAATGGATCTTGGAAGGCTCCAATCCACATAAGAAATCTGCTTGAGGATGTTCAAGGAAGCATGTGAACCATGGCTGCTACCTGTAAGTTCTGAGTCCTGCATGGACATGTGACTTGCTCATGTGACTCCAAAACTCCATCTTGTAACTGGGATTCTACACCGGGAGAGGGAGGGATGTTCACCCACAAGAGAAAGTCTATTTAAACCACTGGTAGACCCCTCCATTTTGTCTTCAGCTGGCTCAAGAGATAGCCTCTCCACCCCCCAGGATACCTGAAAGAAACTGGAACAAAGGACGGTAACCACAGGGGGTGCAAGTGATTGCTGGATCCAGACTAGAAAGAGACTAGTCTGTAAAAGGAAGCTTACCGGAACACCTCTGAGGGTGAGGTTTTATCTATATTCAGTTTTCTTACTGTATTAGGCACAGACTTGCGTATTTTATTTTATTTTGTTTGGTAATTTACTTTGTTCTGTCTGTTACTACTTGGAACCACTTAAATCCTACTTTCTGTATTTAATAAATCACTTTTCACTTATTATTTAATCCAGAGTATGTATTAATACTGGGGGGGGGGGGAACAGCTGTGCATATCTCTCTATTAGTGTTATAGAGGGCGAACAATTTATGAGTTTACCCTGCATAAGCTTTACACAGGGTAAAATGGATTTATTTGGGGTTTGAACCCCTTGGGAGCTGGGCATCTGGGTGTTAGAGACAAGAACACCTCTTAAACTGCTTTCAGTTAAGCCTGCAATTTGTGGGACGTGGTTCAGACCTGGGTCTGTGTTTGTAGCCGGCAAGAGTGTCTGGCACAACCAGGCAGGGTTCTGGAGTCCCAAATTGGCAGCAAAAGCAGAGGCAGAAGTAGTCTTGGCACATCGGTTGGCAGCCCCAAGGGGGTTTCTGTGATCCAACCCATCACAGCAGGAGCCAAGGCTGCACTCACTTCCTGAATCACATGACGGGGGATGCGCAGGGTAGACAACCCCCATGCACTGCAGGGTCCACCCAGTCCTTCCGATTGTAATCCAGCAAGTCTCAGAGTCTGGTGGTGTCAGCCAGGACCAGCCTCCAGTACTGGGAAGTTTTGTAGTGAATGATGCAGGGGGTTATAGGAAGAGAAAAGAGGATCTCATGGTTAAGGCTTTTGAATGCTGCCCTGGAGAACTGGATTCTAACCCTCCCTTTGCCACAGAGTTCCTGTGTGGTGCTGTGCAAGTCACAAACCAAACTTTTCACAGGTGGTCACTAGTTGTGTGTTCCTCATTTTCTGGGTGCCCAACTTGAGTCCCTGTTTTGCAGAATTGCTGAGCACTCACAACTGCAATTGAAATCAATGGGAGCCATGCTTTGAATAGACAGCATGCTAGATCATGCTAAGTACTCTGAAAAATCAGGTCCTTGATATCCCAAATTGGGCACCCAAAATTGGTAGAAACTTTTTATCTTGGGTCTCTGTACCTCAGCCCCCCATCAGTAAAATGGGGATAATATCCCCTCACCTCACAAGGCTGTTGTGAAGGTAAATTAATGTTTGTGAAGCACTCCGCTACTATAGTGATGAGTACCATAGAAAAGCCTAGGAAGAAATTAATAAATCTGTCTTCTGATAATAGAGCTTGCACCACTGGCAGATCAGGCATAATGTATCTCAACTCCACCAGAGCCCTCCTACTCATGTCCTGACACACTCCCTGCTCACCCCCTTGGACTGTGGGATAGGTGAGAGCCGCTGGGGTGGTAGGTGGCTATCCCCCTTCAGCCAGATTTATACCAGCCGAGGTTTCCTCTGAACAGGGGAAATTCTACTGTGGGAATCTTTGGCCAGTTTGAGTTCACTGGCACTCCATAAGTGGAGCAGAGTAACCTGGCAGCCTGAACAATCTGTCCCCTAGGAATACTGAAATATGAATGTTAACTTCATTGCCTTGGTTTTTCTGTCTTGTTTGGTTACTTATACCATACACTAACTCCAGCATCTGGAGCCACTTTGAGCAGCAGAAGGAAACATTTTCCTCTGATGGAAGCAGAATATTTTCTAAGTAGCTATATCAATAAATCATTGTATGAAAGGTTTATCTTAATATAGCTACATGGCCTGCACGCATTAATTTCAGTTAATGCATTCAACTCAAGTTAAAGATGTAAACTGATTCCTGGACTTGCCCCCTAACACCTCAGCCCCCTGCCCCCCACCTTCACTATTCATTAACCTAGGGTCTTTATCTGAAGGCTGAAAGCACAAAAGAAACAAACATTGGTTAATTAGTTTTCCACATGGGGAAAGCAAACAAAGCTGATCCCCATGCCTGGGAACACTTGAAGGGCAAGCCCACTGCAATATGACAGCAATGGTCAAAGTTGAAGAGATGACCCTATCCAAAGGGGGCTGGGAGGCAATATTTTCAGATAGATCACTTTGCTGCTGTCAGATCCATTGGGGGTTGCTGCCTGAATAACTTCATAGGCCCGCAATGGTAGTTTACTTGGTATCCTTTAACAGCCATGGCCTTCATTGCCTCCAATTCCTGTCTCTCACATAAGACAGTGAGGATTTCAGTAGTGAGGAAGTAATTGAGCAGCCCTATAAACCTATGACCCAGGCAGAATATTGGAAACAAATGTACATGCTGTAATATGAATTTAATTGGGGCGTGGTGAGGGAAGATCCATCTTGATTTTGTCCCATTTAGCATGTGTACCTTTTTGTTCCCTATGTTTTGATTGGAGCTGGGATTAGAAATTGACCTGAACTAAAACCTCAGATTTAACTCCCTACTCCCAACCATTGTTGCAAATTTGAAGTCCAAATTTGTATCAAACAGCTAGATTCAAGCAACCCTGAACTTTGGAGAAAGTTCAGATTGGATTTTGTATATGAACTCTTAGCTTCAAGCCCTTCTCTATCTAAAATTAACAGCCTCAATAATATAGTGCATACTAAACAAAAATAATCTTTGCACAGCATCATCATCAAGATATCACTGCAATGTTAAGACACAGTTAGTCAGAAGCAGTCTTTGTTAATTAACCGCTGCTATAGAGCTAGCACAACACAGAACATTTTGTTTTCAAGTCCTATTAAAAACAGCTAAATTTTTGTTGGCAATGCAGATGTAGATTTAATTCTAAAAATAGGTGTTTAGAAATCAGGAATTTATTTATTAGATTATAACAATTCTAAGACAAGTTTTCTCCATATCTCATTGAGATCCTACAAAATCCTCTACTTCCTCCTAATTTACTCTCCCACCTGCATTAAGTCACATTCCATCTGTCCCCACAAACGTTCACAAATGGAGAAGAGCCCAGAGAGCATTCCCTACCCCCTCTTGCACTCCCTGCCAGGGCCAGACACAGTCTCAGTCCTTGAACACAGGATGCACAAACACTGCTTGAGGCTGCCATGAACAGTGTCACTAGTCTCCTGAGAGGGAGGTGTGAGGTCATATACCCATTTTCCTGTCACACAAGTAAGTGGCATTGACAGTGCATAGTGTTGTGGGGAGAACCCCATGTCCTTTAAGAGTTTGTAACAGAGACTGCTTTGTGTGTCTGCACTCCTCATGTCGTGGGGCTGTGCTTTAAAGAAAAATCAAGTTCTAAAAATGTGGCCTCGTTTTCTTTTCATATGCACTTAAATAGGTATAAATAAGAAGTAACTCCATTGAAATCGATGGAAATGCACCAGTATAAGTGAAAGGAGAATCAGGCCCTAGCTCTAAGCAGCATGTAATTCTATTATTTTTGAGACTGTACAGTGCTATGAAGATATTAAAGTTCCTTTTATTAACTGGCTTCAAAGATAATAAAGCTTTAATCATATATGCTGCACAGTAGCAGTGAAGTTTACTGCTGATATGTGCAACATGTACATAAGTACATATGTCAAGACTTTAGATTTAGTTTGGACCACACAAAAGATATCTTTTTAAATAACAATAATGTGAAGACAGATCTCATTCCAGAACAGATGAAGAGCTAATTTTTTCACTGATCCTAGATTTGGCTGACCTGACTTAAATGTGACCCAAGACATTTCTTGTTGCTTTGGAAACTGCATCAACATACTTGGGCTGGAGATGTCACAGTTAGAGAGAAATTGGTGTTTCCACTAAAAGAAAACAAAACCCCCTCCTGTTTCTTTTTTAAATAGAAAACTAAAACAAGTTTTTTCTGTAGCTGTATTTTTTTCAGGCTGAGCAAACTGCAGCAATTTCAAAGGCAGTGGAAACAAGGGGTAACCTGAGCTCAGCCAGAAAAATTAACTATTTGTTTTTTATTGTAAAAAGTTTCTTCTTATTAATATAATATAAAAGAGCGTGGCTATAAATTAAAAGCCAACTTTAACCTCTACTTTAGTTTTGATTTAAAAATGACAACAATTTTCTTTTAGGAATACGAGATTCATGTTTCAGCACTGTGCGAGAACAATAATTATGAACAAAAAGGACCACAAATCAGAGCTATGCATTTGCTGGATATCATTGCCACAGGACCAGATCTTGTGAGATAAGTGCCCTCACTAGGAAGTAAACAGGAGTTGAGAGTACACCACACACTGCAACAGCTGAACAGCCCCTGGTAGAATCAGGCCTGTGCCATGTGAAATACATTACCTACCTTCACTCAGATAGCTCCATTGTTTCCAGCATTCTGAAGTCTTTCCTAATAACATAGTGTTCTCTGATATTAAAACAATCTCACCCCAGAACTACAGAACTCTCATACTTAATATGAATAGAACAGATCTCTGCTTTATATACTGATTCTCATGCTTGACATCTGAAAAGGCTTTAAAAAGATATTTGTTAGATCAGGGGCGGACAAACTTTTTGGCCTGAGGGCTGCATCGGGTTTCGGAAATTGTATGGAGGGCCGGTTAGGGGAAGGGGTCGTGGCCCAGCCCCCATCCATCCCCATCCCCATCCCCAGGACTCCTGCCCCATCCAACCCCCCCAGGATCCTTGCCCCATCCACCACCCCCCACTCCCTGTCCCCTGACTGCCCCCCGCTGCCCTATCCAACCCCTCCTCTCCTTCCTGACTGCCCTCCCCTGGACCTCTGCCCCATCCAACCACCCCTTCTCCCTGTCCCCTGACTGCCTCCAGAACCCCTTCCCCTGACTGCCCCCCACTGCCCCATCCAACCCCTCCTCTCATTCCTGACTGCCCTCCCCTGGACCTCTGCCCCATCCAACCACCCCTTCTCCCTGTCCCCTGACTGCCTCCAGAACCCCTTCCCCTGACTGCCCCCCACTGCCCCATCCAACCCCTCCTCTCATTCCTGACTGCCCTCCCGGGACCCCTGCCCCCATTCAACCCCCCTTTTCCCTACCCTCTGACTGCTCTGACCCCTATCCACACCCCCATCCCCTGAACACCCCCCCTGAACTCCCCTGCCCTCTATCCAACCCCCCTGCTCCCTGCCCCTTTATTGCGCTGTCTGGAGCACCGGTGGCTGGCAGCGCTACAGCCGCGCCGTCCGGCTGGAGCCAGCTATGCCGTCGCCACTGCGCAGCACAGAGCACCGGGTCAGGCCGGCTCTGCAGCTGTGTTGCCCCAGAAACTCGCAGCACTGCTGCCCAGAGCATTGCGCCGGTGGCGGAGCGAGTTAAGGCTGCAGGGGAGGGGGAACAGCAAGGGAGGGGCCAGGGGTAGCCTCCCGGCCAGGAGCTCAGGGGCCAGGCAGGAGGGTCCTGTGGGCCGGATGTGGCCCGTGGGCCATAGTTTGCCCACCTCTGTGTTAGATACTAGTTTATTTAGGCTCTTATCTGGGCCCTATCGCAATAGCATCCAATTGCCTCCCAAGTATTTAAAAATTAGAGTTCACACACAGCCTTGGACACTAGAACGTATTTTGACAAGGAAGGGAATGTTGGCCAGGGTACAGTTAACCACCTTTGCTCCCTGTTCAACCTAGAAGTAGAGCTGGGCCTTTGAATAAAACTCTGTCCTTGAGATATAAGCCACTGCTCAGATTTGCTGATGTCAACAGGGTCTAAACTCATCTCTCTTTAAGAGCTATTGGCTGTCAGCCAGTCCAATCACAGAGAAGATTGTTCTCTTTTTATTATTTTCCTAGCGCGGCATAAAAAAAGACAAAGTTGCTTCTAACTTTAATGCAATTATGGTAATTTGGGACTGGGGAGGCTCAGCCTCTGTAGTTTGAGTACCTTACTGGAAAAAGTGAGATGGAGTCAGTCTTTGAAAAAACACTAGATATATCCCTTGTTTGTACCTACATTTGCTTTGGGATAGATAATTTCACTGAAGGACAAGGAATTCCAGTTTAGGACAGCAATCGTAACAGTAAAGCCCCATTGCTCTAATTATTCTGCAGTACCAGCAGTGAGTCTGATCCCGAGTTCTGCTGTTAGACTGCCCCACAACTAAACCATCTTGACATTGCAGAGATACAATATTCCCCATATCTAATCCAAATAAAATGTAAATATTTTACACTTAGAGTCCTTTAATGTCATTTGTTTTGCAGGTAATGACTTTACAAGTCAAAAACACTGCAATGATGTAGCAAAGTCTTCTTTGGGAAATGGGTTCCTAGGCTTATGCCATGGGGCAGCTGTTGATCAGTGAGTAGGCCAGACTTCTTTATATTAGAAGTGAGTAAATTTTAGTCTCAAACGCTTTGAGTGGCTCAGGCATGGTTTTGGAAGCTTCCTTAGTCATTGAGTAATGTGCTGCTATAATAAATCCCATATAAATAAACGATTGGGCTTATTCATACTTTAACTTCCACAGCACTGAGCACATGTAGCCTCTAAACCAGGGATGGCCAGAATCACTGACCCTCCGTATTCTGAAGATACGTCAATCTTCAGAAATTCAAGAGCCGGGGCATGGCTGCTGGGGCTCGGGGCTTCAGCCCTGCTCCTGCTGAAACTCCAAGCCCTGGCTGAAGGGGGGGCTGAAGCCCTGAGACCCTCCACTGGGCAGAAGCCACTAGCCTCACCACCCCGCTGCAGGGTAGAAGCGCCAAGCTTCCCCCTGCCCCTGAGTCTGGTAGGTGGAGAATGGGAGGGGGCACAGGGGCAGGGGGCCTCTGTGAGCCGCCTGTGGATCACAAGCCACAGTTTGGCCACCCTTGCTCTAAACAAATCATTAAGTTTAAATGTTAACAAAGGTGCCTTCTGGGAACATAATGCAGATAGCAATCTCTACCATTCAAAGAGGGGATATATATCACTCACCAGTGCCCTCTACTATTAAGGCACATTGACTAAGCCAAAGTGAGTCCTGCCCAGTCTTCCTGAGCTTGAAGGTGGTTGTGATAGGGCATCAAGGGGTCAAAGCCTCTAAAGTGTACATAGGAGAAAGGGAACAGGGCAAGAGTCTCACTACCTGAGTTGGGACATTCAGAGCCCTCTACAGAAAAGTTTGCTCTTTTATCTGTTGGGAACAATTTTTTAAAAAGAATAATTTTCTAATGTTAAATCAAAATGTACTTTTACCGGTTGGCTCCTGGATTAAAAATGCTAAAGATAACTTTTAAAAGAGTTGTGGAACCCATTTGATTTATGTAGCCCTGGAATTTGCCATGGTGTTTTGGTCCCCACTGAAGATTGAAATGGATAGTGAAGTATTTATCACCTTCACATTACAGCTATGGGTGACTTTTCCCTTGTAGCTTGTTTTTTCTCAGCAGTAATGATAGTCTATACTAGCGAGACTTAGTGTAATCCTGTGGATAGGACAATGCAGTGAGAGTTCAGAGACCAGTTCTGCCTCACTGGAGGAAGTTACTTCCCCTCTCTGTGCTTTGTCTCCCCCCCCCCCCCCCCAAATCAGTGATACTTAGCCTCCTTTGTAAATAGCTTTGAGAGCTACAGCTTTAATATAGCACTTTCAGCTATTTGCAGTGTTGTTCCAAGGATATTAGGGAGACAAGGTAGGTGAGGTAATATCTTTTATTGGATCAACTTGAGCCAAGCTCTCAAGCAACACAGACCTCTTTGTCGGGACCCGAAGTTAAGAATTATCGTTATATCTGTTAATAAAGACTCTTTTTTGTTCTCTTTAGATAAAAAGTGATACTAGCTTGTATGGCCTGCCAAAAGATACAAGAAAATGCGTCCATTGATTTTTCTTTTAGCATTTTAAACATTTCTACATTTTTAAATTATGTTTTTGCTTTAAAAAAGAGAAGCCTGATATGCCAAAACTGCATTTGTGAAGAACCATCACTGCTCTGACCAGATAGTATGATGTATAAAACATTATATTGTTTAATAGATTGCAGATGTATTCTACACTGGTCACTGTTTCTGAAATAAATATTAGGCCATGATCACTCCAGTGTATAATCTAAGCAAGTTAGGCAAAGTATTTACATGAAAAGCATGCAAAAAAACCTCCATGTCTTGTAGGAAGTTGTGTTGGTAGTAATCAATGAATTACAACACACTTTTCTAGAAATCAATACACAGGTATGTTATTTATCCTCTTTCTCCAGTAAGAAAGCACACCATTGTTACATACACAATGTTACACTAGCCCTATTCCCACTCTACACCAATAAATCCTACATTAAAATGGACAAGGCCAAATACAATATGGTTGAGCAACACTAGGTGTCACTATCATCCCATATTTAGGTGTGTTTGCAGTCTATTAGATACTTTAACAGTTGACGATCTATGATCGAAAACTTTTTGCAAGAAATGTTGCAGCTCTACAGGGCTGTAACATCTATAAAAACCAGACATGTTAGAAAAAGAAGGTTTATTTACTAGTAATTGTTGTTGTTTGAGAGTTACCCCTGCAAATCCACACACATGAGAATCTAAGGCCTCTAGCACTGAGCTGCAGAACTCTATTAAAAAAGCCGTGTCTGCTGGGGGAGTGCAGGAGCACTTTCACACTAGGATGACATTACAGATCCCTCTACATAAGCCTGACCACCTCAGTTCCTTCCCATTAGTCTGCAAAATCCTGACATAAAAAGAATTGTTAGGGACCAGGCCATGGGCAATCTTGCCTCATGGTCAGGGAAGGAGGTTGGCCTAATGTTTGGAACAGATGTAACCAGCTCTAAGGGCCAGAGCCCAAATCAGCAGCCAAATTACCAAATCCAGGAAATAAGCCAGAGCCAAGAGCCAGGAATCAGGAGCCAAGGATCAGAGCCATGGTCCGAAGCCAAATACCAAGTCCAGGGATTGAGCCAGAACTGAAAGCCAAGAATCAGGCACCAAGCTTCAGAGACAGAATATCAGCTGGAGCAAAGGGCCAAAAACAAGGAGCTCAGAGCAAGAGCAGAAAGGGAGCTGCAGACCTAGAACTCTACTGAGTAGTCCCAGACTGCTGCAGAGCTGAAGAATGTGCCTGCTGGAGTCTTCAGCCCATCAGGAGGCCAGGTTCCTTAGCTGAATCAGCTGAGAGCAATGAGCTGGGTCTGGATTCAGCTGAGGATTCCTCACAAGAACTCTGCAGCAGAGGGGAAAGCACTGAGACAACTCTTGGAGAACAGAAATTATTAGTAAGTAATTCTTCCATCTTCAAGGACGTCTGTGTGCTCCCATTTATAAGAGATTATCAAGTTATGTCCCCATCAGAGGATGGTGGACAAGGAGTTGTAGGCAAAAATGGAGTGTTGTACCGCTTTCCCAAAATGAGTGTTGGCGCATGATGCTATGTCAAATGAGTAATGTTTAATAAAAGCATGAATGGAACTTCATGTTGCTGGTTTGTAAACTTCTACAATAGGAACCTGTCCCGGGTAAGCTGCAGCGGAAACTGTGACCCTAGCAGAGTGTGTCTTTAAGCCAAGAGATACTGGTTTTGTGGCTTAAGAGTAACAATGCTCAATACATCTCTCAGTCCAGTGGGAAAGCATTTGTTTATTAAGAGGTTTCCTCTTACACATCTCCCATAGGCAGCAAGTAATCAGTGTGATTTTTTTTAAAGACTTACTCCTCTCTAGGTAAAAAGAACAGGAGAACTTGTGGCACCTTAGAGACTAACAAATTTATTAGAGCATAAGCTTTCGTGGGCTACTGCCCACTTCTTCGGATGCATATTGAGTGGAACATATATTGAGTGTGTGTATATATATATATATATATATATATATATATATATATATATATATATATACACACACTCAATATATGTATATGTATATATATATATACACACACACACACACATATGTATGTATATGGAAGAAAGGCCATCAAGGCACTGAGCTTGCTAACCCTCCTAGCAGATGTAATCGCTATTAAAATGCCATTTTGATAAAAAGGTGTTCTCAGAAAGCTTGAGATGGGTCTGCCTTAAGACTCCCTATCAACATTCTTAAGACCAGGTTCAAGTCCCACGCTATGGGAGGTAGTCTAATAGAGGGAAAGGCATTAGTCATTCTTCTAAAAACCTGGAGGCTGTGGGGTGAGAGACTATAGGGTGTCAGCTATTCTCCCCATCAGCTCCTCAAATTGCTTTTGTTCCCCAGAAGGGGAGACAGACGAAGTCCCAATTTGACCCTCAAGGGACATACCACGGTATATTCCTCAAGACTGACTGCTCCATTTCCTCTGAAGGACTCTCCTGCCAGTCATCATACATGTGCCACTTGTCTTGAGAAGGCAACAGGGCCAGTGCTGGGATCGAGTGCCAGTTGTATCTGTGCTGATTGAAACATGGGTTCACTTGAAGGCAGTGGTGCCTGAGATGAGGCTGGTGCCTGGAAAGCTCTCAGTATGGATGGAGGTACCTCCAGTATCAAGTCGGGCATCGGTGATAATGCTATTCCTGGTGTCAAAGTCCATGTCTGGTTTTGGTGACATTGAACAAAGCCTCTATTGAGTCCTGAATGTAAAGATACATTAATAATTAAAGGGGGACTAGCATAAGGTCTTTCCAGGCAGATGGAGCTTTTGGCAAGGGAAGCCTAGTAGGCTCAGCAGGCTACATGGTTGGTTCTGAGGGAATCCCGTGCTCCTCAAGGATGTTCTGGATTGATACCGATGACAAATATTGCTGCACAGAGTGAAGGAGGGGAGAGGTAGGCAAAAGTTTCACAAGTCCCCAGTCACAAGAAGGGAAATAGAGTCAGAGGAATGTACGCTGGTGTTCCTGCCAAGGACAGTTACAACACCAGCAAGAAGTTGCCAACGGTGACCTGCATCTGGGAGGAGAATCATGTCCCCTCTTCTTTTTCTCCTTAGGCTCCTTTTGTGAATCAGAATCCTTCCGCTTTGCTTTCCTCTTTCCTGGAACAGGGTCATGAGGAGATCTGGAAGTCTCTCACTTCCAGCATGAACTGGTGTCAATTCTAACAGCACCAGGGGAGTTTCTTGTGCCAGTGATGGTGCCATCGTAGACCAGACTGGCAGAACAGTCTGTTTTGATGGAGTCTGTGTGGCCAGACAGTGAGTAGAAAGTTCTGCCCCAGCAGATGTTTGCCTCAGGGAGCTCAATCCTGGTCCTGACATCAAGGGTGGTTCCAAGGCTAGTGTGGCAGGGTGTGTCTCAGATCTGTTTACAGAAGACAGCCTTGGCACAGAGGCTGGCCTCCAAACTTCCAAAGGAGTGTTAGGATGATCCAGTGAAGGCTTAAGGAACTAAGTGCACCTGCAATCTTAGCTCTCTCTCCTTCGTCATCTGAGAAGTGAAGCATTCAGTTGTGCACTGGGATACTGCATTAGCCTCTCCCAGGCACTCTGAACACTTAACATGTGCATCTGTCTCAGGAAAGATGGCTGAGCAGACCACACATCTTTTGAACCGCCTACAGGATTAGGGACTGAACAGCCTCCAGAATGTAGTCCCAACTACTCTAACTATACTACAAGTAGTACTAACTAACTAAGAAGAAGACAGGCTAGCTAGCAGTGGTTCTGTTTAGTTCTTTTGAGGCAATGGCAAAGTGAAGTGGTCATGCTGGGGTTCAGTCCCTTATTGGACAGAGATTATCATGTCATCCTAGCATGAAAGCACTCCTGCACCCTCCCGTGGACAGAGTTTTTTAATACAGTTCCACAGCTTGAAACTAGAGGGGCTAAAACTCCATATGTGGGAATACCCAGGGACCGTCAAAAAAAGAAGTGCTAAATATGTAAATGATTGAGTAAAACAAGACACAATTAGGGTTTTCTGCCCCAATTCATAACTCCCATATGTGGATTTATGAAATTCAGAGGTGGGAAAGAAACCAAAGGTTTAATTTAATTAGACCTGTAGTGAGGCGGACAGGCCTCCCTCCCCCGGGGTGAGTGAGGGAGTGTTGCATGCCCCTTGGACGGTGGAGCCTAAACCTCCCCAGCCCCCTCACCGGAAGGAGAGGGGTGGGGCCGGAAGTATAAAAGACCAGACCCACAGCCCTTTCGGATGGAAAGCTGCAGAGAAGGACGTCCTGCTGGTTCCAGAGCAGCTCGAGGTGGATCCCCCGTCTAGCTCGGTCCATGACTCCGACGTGGACGACGACTGGCCTGGAGTGCCCGCTGCCGTTTACCCGGAGGAGCCGGACAACGCCTGGACACCAGAGGTACTCACCCCAGGGGAGGCAGGAAGTGGCCCGGGGCAGCTACCGTAGGGCTGGCCACAAAGCCCAGACCCCCAGCATCAGCGTGTTGTGGCTGGATCCCTGCTGACCCTGGGGCAGCTGGTGTTGCCCCTGACAGGCCCCTGGCCTGTGTCCCCCTGCCCCTCCCCCTGGGTGGCTGACCCTCATTCCTCTGCAAGGGGCTCCCACTCTGAAGAGGAGTAGCCCTAGCCCCTGAGACTGTTGTCTGCTGGCTGCCTGAGCCCTGCAAGCCCAGGCTCCAGCCTACCATCAAGACTGTGTTGTTTGCTGGCTGCCTGAGCCCTGCAAGCCCAGGCCCAAGCCTACCTTTAAGACTGAGGCGGTTACTGGCTGCCTGAGCCCAGGCAAGTCCAGTACTCAGCTAAACAGAAATCAGCCTGGAGGCGGGCTACCGCGGCCCTCCAGGGGCCTCCCTCCCCCGGGGTGAGTGAGGGAGTGTTACAAGACCATTTAGATGGCTAACCCTTTTTCTAATGTGTCTGTCTGTAATTTAAAGAATAACTTATAACTGTAAACACACTTGCAACCTTTTAAATATGAAGGCCCTGCTACACAGTCCTTGATTAATATCCATGAAAATGTATATCATAGGCATTACATCCCCCATGGATGGGGGAGGGGGAGAAGAGGGAAGGGTCCCGTTTAGTTTTTTTAATACAACAGAAACATTCTTAAGAATTACTTTTTCCTTATAATTAACACTGAATAATAAAAAGTTGTAAGAATGCATTTCCTAGTCAAGAGCTACATGCTTCTGAAATTTCAGGATGATGAGATAACAGTATAGTTTTTCATTAAGTGCAGGACATTTTGATTATTAAATATAGTTATATTTTGAAAATGTCACCTGATAGTACAGGTGAATTTCATGCACTTCCTCCTAAATAAAGCCTAAGTAGCTGGCCTTTGTGTGGAGTCAGGAGCAAATGACTCGAGCCCCTCATCCAGTGGGCAGATTGTGGATCTACAAAACAGCTCCTGCAGGCTGAAATAGCAGCAGCATCCCTTCCATATCTGTATGTGAAAGTCTGAGTAAATGTGGATCCAGTAGCCTCTCAGTTCTCTCTCTCTCTCTGTAGCTACAGGACTTTTTAGAGCTGGTGCAGAGACCCTTTCTGCAGCATGCAGATTCCATTGGCCTGATGGAGGGATTATACTGGATCTAAGCAGCACCAAGCAAGTTTGAGTCCCTATGCATTTGTATCAGAGGGGTAGTCGTGTTAGTCTGTGGCACCTTATAGCAACCTCTGGCACGCAGCTCGCCAGGGAAAGCACCCTGGCAGGCCGGGCCAGTTTGTTTACCTGCTGCATCGGCAGGTTCGGCCGATTGCGGCTCCCACTGGCCAAGGTTCGCCGTCCCAGGCCAATGGGGACTGTGGGAAGCGGCACGGGCCAGGGATATGCTGGCCGCGGCTTCCCGCCGCCCCCATTGGCCTGGGATGGCAAACCGTGGCCAGTGGTAGCTGCAATCGGCCGAACCTGCGGACGCGGCAGGTAAACAAACTGGCCCGGCCTGCCAGGGTGCTTACCCTGGCGAGCCACGTGCCAGAGGTTGCCGACCCCTGTTTCTAGACTAACAGAAGTATTGGAGCATAAGCTTTCGTGGGTGAATACCCGCTTCGTCAGACTCATGTGGTGGAAATTTCCAGAGGCAGGTATAAATATGCAGGCAAGAATCAGTCTAGAGATAATGAGGTTAGTTCAATCAGGGAGGATGAGGCCCTCTTCTAGCAGTTGAGGTTTGAACACCAAGGGAGGAGAAACTACTTTTGTAGTTGGCTAGCCATTCACAGTCTTTGTTGAATCCTGAGCTGATGGTGTCAAATTTGCAAATGAACTGAAGTTCACCCTGAGAGACCAGAATCTGCAAAGACTATAAATACATCCACACAGAATTTGAACTCACTACCCCTGCAACAAAAGGCAGACATTTTAGGCATTATGTCACAATACATACTCCTGGAGGAGAGTGGGTACCTGGGAAAGGGGTCACTGTGTAGGTGGGTGCCTGGGACATACCTCTCAACTTGCCAAGGCTCAACTGTGAGACACAATGTGTGACAAAAATTCAAAATGAGGGACATAAAAACATTATTCAAGCCATACGCACTGACTCCGTGGGCACTCTGCGGCTGGAGCATCCATGGGGAAAAAATGGTGGGTGCTGAAAACCCACCAGCAGCCCCCCGATCAGCTCCTTCCCCTTCCCCAGCGCCTTCCACCTGCTGGCGGCCATGCTGATCAGCGCCTCCTGCCAGACACAATAAGCTGTTCTGCGCCATGCAGGAGGTGCTGGGCAGGAGGGGAAGGAGCGAGGATGGGGCGCATTCGGAGGATGGGGCAGAACAAAGCAGGAAGAGGTGGGGTGGGGCCTTGGGGAAAAGTATGGAGTGGGGGTGGGGCCTGGGGCAGAGCTGGGAGTCAAGAATCCCCCCCAGCACAGTAGAAAGCTGGTGCCTCTAATTCAAGCAGGAAAATTAAAATGAAGTGAGATTAACTCAATTACTGTAATTAACTGCAGGCTCATTTTCATGGAAAATTATTTATATCAGAAATAAAATACAAGCATTAAAAGAAAGGGGGCATGACAATTGTGTGGAACACATGCGACTTTGGGACTAGAATGAGGGACATTTCAGAGGGAAAGCCCCAGGATGTAGATGAGTTCTTTATTCAATGCAGGTTCTTGTACTGTGTTCATCACCATGGTAATCTGAGTGCCTGGACGAGAACTGGTCAGTTTGAGCGTGGGTGCTTGGATGACTGTGTGTGTGTGTGTGTGTGTGTGTGTGTGTTCCTGGCAGATAGTGGTTTTCTGGCTAGGTGATGAATAAAATCTCTGATGGTGGGCAGAAAGAAAGGGAAATAGAGGCAGTCAGTGGGGGATTAGGCAGCTACAGGGAGGCTGGGCTACAAGTAGGCCCTGCTTTAATATCTGGTCCTGGGTACTATACATTTTGGCTTCATCCCTGATTGAGAAATGAGAGCATGGGCCACGTTTAATGGATTTATTATAAAAGTAGGTCTTTGTGAATAAATTCTCAGATTAAATCATTGATCCAAGTTTCAGGACTGTCTGCTGTTTATTTAGGAATGAGTAATAATTGCTTATATTGTGGTGTGTGTTTGTTTGTTTGTTTTTTATTCCTCTGTAACTGACTCTCTTGTTTTCTACACCTGAAAGAAAACAAACAATAGAACAAACATCTAAGGAAGAAAAACATTATGCCCATAGATTAAGTAGGGAGAAATTTGAAAAACAATGTGTACTACAATAGATGCTACTAGAGCTGGCCACAATTTTTCCGATTGTCAAGTGTCAACAAAATAAAATATATTTTTTTTAAATCACAACAATTGTCATCAGTTTTCTCAGCCAGGTCTAGATGCTACACTCCCTTCCATTCCCTGAGAGGAAAGGGCAGCTCCTGCTCATTTTGCTGTAGAAGCTAAATTCTCAGCACCCTGGAAATAAAGCGTGGCAGGGATATGAGTAGATTGCTACTAAACCAACCCTGCACTGGTCAGGCAGGGTTAACCAACGACTACCTACTACTTTGGGCCCAAGAGGTCACACCCCACCCCTGCTGGGCATGCTCCCAGTGGAGGGAGCATATAAAGGGAAGCAGCTCAGCTCAGGGTGGGCTGGCTGAGGAGGAGACCAGATGTACACTGCAGGCTCCTGCAGAACTGCTGAGACTCTTGAGTGCTGAGGATTGCAGAGAACCAGTGGACCGCGGGGATTAAGGGGGATGCTGAATTGTTGCCAGCTGAAGAGACACCCGAGGTAGGCCTAAGGGTAGGAAGTGATCTGGGGACGTGTTGGGAGACATGAACCCTCCTTCGGGGTGATTGGTTTTGTAGAGCCCTGGGTTGGAAGCCTCTGGAGTAGGGCAGGCCTGGGTTCCCCACACCTACCACTAGGGCGCCGGTGCCCTGAGAGAGAGGGCGGCTCAGCAGGCACCTGCCGCTGGGCCTTGCAGCTGCTGCAAAGAGGGGTTGGCCCCTTTTGGACCCCCATTGACCCCTTTGACACATCACAATTTTTTTCCCTCCAAGATGTCTTCTTCACCCTCAGGAGCTTCTTCCTCCTCTCTCACAGTTTGTCATTGGACTGTCTTCCCACGGAGTGCCTGCAGCCAGTATTTTTGTGTTATATACGTCTTGACACCTCACCTAGACATTATGATTTTTCAAGTTAGCTGCTGCAGTACAGACTGTGTCATTGGGAACTAAAAGTACCTGTGAACATCCTCTCTCTCTTTTACTGGCCAAGTATTTATTTTATTGGCAGACAGGTGTCAACTTGTGTGTTAAAGTGGAAGGAAAGTGTGCTTGGCAGCGATGTGACAAAGGACAGACTTCCTAGAGAAGAGAGAGCACTTACATTGTTATGCGTACTCTTAGTCTAACTTGTTGCTTGGCAGCTATATGCTTGTAAAACCATGAAAATTTTTAAGTGCCTTATCCCAAGAGGCAGACATGAGCAAAGGCAATGGAAAGACCATGTTTTTGATTGAAGTGTTTGGTCAAGCCAGATGGATGTCTGTTCTGATTATGTGCACCAGTAGTTAAATTGAAATATCAATAGGGAATCCCTTTATGCGTATGTTTGGTTTAATATTTTTTTGTTTGGACTTTACAGATTGTTAAATGGTACAAAGGGAATGCAGCAAGATATTTTGCTGGTTTGTGTAATTTCAATTGAACAAGAAAGGTGTAAATAAACTAGAAAACCCAGAGAGATTGTTTTGCTTAGTTTGGACATCCTCTTTCTCTCCAGCTGCTCAGATCCTGGTTTGGGCATAATTGAAAATAATAATAAAAATGAACAGATTTAAGATTAATTTGCTGGTGAATTAATATTTTTTGTTTAAAAAAAAAAATTCACAGCATTGTTGCGTTTTTGTATATTACTGATTTCCCCCTCCCCTTTTAATCTTGGACACAACTGCAGCTGCTCTTAGAAATATTTCTAGCCAGCAGTACAAATAGACAGGTTTCCTTTCCCTCCAGACAATAATAATAGTCCTGTGTTTTCAGCTGGGAGGAAGTACTGAGCATCATATAAATAAAATGTGAACTGAAACCTCATGTTGCAGCCATCGGGATCAAACACTGTCTTGACATGTCTGTCCACTATCACAGCTTCTGATAGGTAATATAGTGGATTAGTGCCTTAGTGTTCCCCCTGGATAGGCCTGAGTTCAAATCCTAGCTCAGGTCACTACTGAAAGGACATTTAGTGTTCTTATTCTAGTTAAAATACATTCATGTTACAGAGCCATACAATTTGGCACAAGTTATAGTCTCTGTCCAATAGAGATCCAGGAGTAACATAGGAAGCATTGTTAAAGATTAGTACTCAAACACAGATGGTAGAGCACTGTCTGCTTGAACTTTGCCTGATTTAATGCAAGTAGGGTTGCCAGGCATCTGGTTTTTGACCGGAACAGCCGGTCGAAAAGGGACTCTGGCTGCTCCGGTCGGCACTGCCGACCGGGCCGTTAAAAGTCTGGTCGGCAGTGCAATGTGGGCCCAGGTCTAAGGCAGGCTCCCTGTCCCAGCCCAGAGTCCCCTCCTGTGTAACCAGGGAAAAATCAAAACTAAAAGAACCCCAATATGCCTCTCTGTTTCCCTTTTACAGGTCCAGGTTCTTGAACTTGCTATCAGGGTCTGTCACCTGAGGAAGCAGCTCCTGTGTCCCACCCTCCCTTCACAAGTGTGATGTAAGAAAGAAGAGGAGAAATAAAAATTATGTTTGAATCAGGTAAGTAGTGTATTAGGGTTGGTTACATGAAAGGGGTAAAGGGACAACCACAAGCAAACACAGAAAAACACAGCAAACAGTGGACTGCAACAAAGGAGCTTGAAGCTCAGGCCCAATATACCCTTCCCACGGCAACAATAACAAAACAAATCACAAATCTCCTATATAGCCTACTGCTACTCCAATGTCATCTACGGGCAGGTCAGATGATAGTGAGCGGTGGGTCCAGGACCTTCTACCCTCAGGCCAAACGCTGGCCTTTGGGAGGAACACTGGATCTTAGCTGTTGGATGGTGATAAGCTGTGGACCAAAGCTGCTGGATGGCGGACCACAGGACCCTGGATGGCAGGTAAGTTGATGGTGTCACTGGATCCTTCACAGCTCTTGATCCAGAGATCCATGCAAAAGCCCGACTGCACATGGCTGCCTCCTGGACGGACAGCCCCGTGATGACATGGCATAGTTCCTTATAAAGAGTGAGTGGCGAAAAAGTTCTGAGGGGATGGCAGTTACAAGCCAGTCCCAACTGGTTTGACTCAGCTCTGGAGATGCAAATACACATACAAAATTGAAAGCCACATTTTGAAAGTTTGACCATATGTTTTATTAAATTAAAAATGCTCTTAGTGAAAAACAAAACCCAAACCAATGCTATCAGTTCAACACACAGGAACAAGCCAGTGTGGTTTCTAGTTATAGAATGAGAAAACAAAGCAATTTTTAAGATGGTAAAAATGTCCTGTGTCTATTTATAACCTTTGAACTATGATCATGAGTGTTAATATACTACCTAGGTAATTTGGGATCTCTATATTTTTCAGCTTTAAAATGCGCAATTGCTGAGTTTCAAATCTAACATGGATCCAGGACTACCTTCTGTGCTATTGTTATTACATATATTCCCTTTATTTAGTTAATTAGCAGTGAATCACTAACAGTAGAATACAGTACAGTTTAATACAAAGACAGTGAGCCACTCTCTAGCCTCATTTGAAAATGGAAAAGCAAGTAAACTCTCTGCCATTCACCCGTTAGGCTCAAGATAAACATCCCAACAAAAAGCTGCCAGTATTGATATATTTACATATGAAGATTCACTGGTTTTATCGGACAGTGATAATAGTTGAAGAGAGAGACCTTGTAAGTTTAGACTTTCAAAAACTCACTAGTTGAATTTTGTTTTCTTTAGAGCTTTCTTCTCTTATTTTAATTAAACCTTCCTTAGCCTGCTGGCTGAAGAACTAGGAACTTTTAATATTAACACTTACTTAAATTGCCTCTTGCTCTTTTCCAATCTATGACTAACACAAGCCACATGATAGGCCTCCTTGCAACATATGTGAGTAGTTTTAGGTCTGGCATATAGGCATCAGCAAAGGGAATTATTTTATATCCCTGTGGTAAATGATCACTGGTGTCACAAAAAGGTCAATTATAAATCCTTATTTCATCCTTAAACCATCAAATGGGGCTTCTTCAGATTAGGTGTTTGCCCATACAGTCATATGATTTAGTGATAATGGCTCAGGCAGCACAGTAAAGTGGAGTGGGGGAAGGTGGCTTTAAGCCATCTTTATGCCTTCTGAATTCTGAGCCCAGCTGGAGTTGTGGCAGATTCTATACATTAGAGCAACTCCAAGGGGTGCTTTAATTTATGGGAGCTTTGAACATCCTCCTAAGGATGCTCAGCCACTCCAGAAGAGCTAAAGGGCATACCTGCTCACACCCATTCCATCAGTCTCATGGTGCCCAAAGAAGCTCCAATCCCCAAGATAATCCCCAGAGAAAAAGAGAGGAGGGATTTAAACCAGTTGTGGGGGCTCTATGACAGCTAATTCAGTGTGAAGGGGGCCACAGCAGAGGGGTGATATCAAAAGCAGGCATACAAAACAATCCAGCAGATTTAGATTACATGTTGCATGAGGTAATCTAAAATATTTAGGCACCTAAGTCCCCATTTTAGGCTCACTGTCATCCACAAAACTCCTACTCAGCTGCTGCCTAATACTTGAGACACCTAAACTCACTCAACTCAAATTATTGCACTAAGATTTCCCTTGGCGCCTAAGTTTGGCTTTGGGCACGTGCACTGCTGCCTGACTCAAGGCATCTGGGCACCTATTTCCTGCCTATGCCCCAATGAGATCCACGAACTGGGGGAAGATAGTCATTCACCACCTGTCTTGCATGCGAGTCCCAATCCAGTAAGGGTGCTCAGAGGCTACCTATGTGATCAAGTCCAAATCAAAATCTGGCTAGTGGTGGAGACACTACCGCTGTCAATCTTATAACTTCTAAGTAGTTGGTGCACTCACCTGAGACATAGGAGACTCAGGATCAATTCCTACCTTTGCCTGAGGAGGGGAAAGGGGATTTGAACAGGGGTCAGGAGAGTCTCTAAGCAATGTGGTACAGGATATTCTGATGTGGGGCTTCCTCAATCTTTGCTGTTGAAACTGTTCCACAGTGTATAATTAAAGATTTATCCCAGAAAGAAACTCATAAGAGTATAAAATAATTGTATTATCTTGGAACAAGTAAAAACATTGTTCCCATATGTCTTTTGTTTGAATTCTATCCTCTGCCTTCTTTTTTGTGAGTGTTAATACTCCATATACATTTAATTCTGTTAACCTGAAGCATTTTTTTTTAAACAAGCCAGTCAAGCTGTTTGATCTTATAATACAGCCTTAGGCAGTTTTTATCATTTTTAACTTGGAAATTCTGCTAGCGGTAGGGTGAGATGATGTGTGTGGTGTATTTGCCTAGCCTCTGCTCTATGCCTCCCTTGCAGACAAAAGTTAAAACCTACATTGGAGCTTGTGGGGAGAAAAGATGGTACTGCAAAAGCAATTATAAAGGATAAGAGAAGAATAAGGCCCTCTGGATTCAAAATTCAGTTCAATGGTTTCTCCTGCTCAATGTTCTGAACTAAAATCTAGCATTTATTGTCACATACCACCCAAAATATAGAAGGTGCTTTACAGAAAGAGCAAAGTCACAGTTCTTGCCCCTAAAAACTTGCATATTAAATCTAGACATAAGACAGTGACTCATTGGTACTATGTGGAGGAAGGGAGGATGAGGTTTACAGCAATAAAATTATGAAGTTGTGTAGTTTGCTATGTACATTTCACGGTGCTTGCTTTTTATTTTTGTTATATACATAATCACTTTTTGACAAGCTGAGTTTGTTCATAATATTATTAGTTCACTTATGTTTCACTTTGCATAATAGTTTGACTAGCTGCACTGAGAGTATATAGACAACAAACAACCTTGATGGTGATAAATCAGGGTCTATTTGGTGCCTGGTTAATTGAGCCATGTGAAGACATGCCATGCGGTGTTAGAATTATTATTAATATATTCTAAATCTCTATTATTGTAGCACCCAGAAGCCCTAGTCATAAACCAGCACCCCATTGTGCTTGGTGCTGTACAGACACTAGAAAAAGACAGTCCCTATCCAGGGCTGGATTTCCAATTAGGCACAGCAGGTACAGGCCTACGGGCACCGGTGTTCTAGGGCACCTTACCTCTCTAAAACTGTGTACAATACGGTCAGCTGTAGGCAGGGGGAGCGCGGAAGATGCTGTGCCTAGGGGCACATAAGGTGTAAATCAGGCCCTAGCCCTGTTCTAAGGCGCTTACAGTGTAAATAATCTCTTTCCTTCTTCAGCTGGTGGAAGGCAGACGGATCTTGCGGGTGGCTGAAACCTAAACTAATCTCAGAAGGGCTCTTATTGCAGATTCATCATGGTGAGTGCTTTCCCATAATAAATTAAACACTTTCCTTCCTGCCCTCACAAGTCTATATTCTGTGCCAGGCCCTGTCTATACTGAGGCTCATAATTAGGTTTGAAATAGTTTTCCAACAGTTTGTAACCAATCCTGGCCAGACACAACATGGAGGGGAAACGTCCAAGATGTTTGAGAGCACTTTTTCAAAGCACATAAAACGACACCTCATTTCATGAATTAAATTGAAAGTGATTAAGTGGATTTTTTTTTTAAATCCATGCATGTCTTCGTCTAAAAGTTCCTCCCTTGTGGCTTTAAAAATCTATTAATCTTCTGTATTCAATTTCCACTTTATCTTCCATGTATATTTTCTACTATACTTTGACCACCTCTCTTAATACTTGCCCTGCCCTTCTCTCCTCTCTTTCCCCTCCGTCAGCTGCACATTTTTGTCCCCTTTTCTTTCAACAATCATCTTTCCTCTCACACCTGCAAGTTTACCCATCTCGCTCATCTTCAGACACATCATATTTCCTCTCTGCCCTCCACAATTTGTCATGGTGTTTTAAAGGTACATAGAAATGATGTAGTACTTTCTGCATGTCGCTGTCTTCTCAATTATTCTGTAACATGTACTGCATGACTTTCAATAGCGATAGCACCGTTTTGTCATCTGCCTACTCATATTGCTGAATCATGGAGAAAATCTTTTTCTCCACTAGGAAGAAGAGTAGTATAACTTGGCTGATACCAGCATAATCACTACTCACCAGGTTTCTGCTATCATCAAATGCCTATAAGATAGCACACCTACTCTGCATAAGAAACAACTTTTCAGATACCAGGTGAAAACTGGTGTTCTCCTGAACCTGGATAGAGAGTATTACAAACTCTTGTTTCACAACGTGCTATTCATAAAGTATTTCTGACAAGTACAGTGCAGAATTCCTCTGTATCACCAGTTCCTGCTGCTTCTGGTGGCTAGGAAGGCCACCTTGCATCTGGATCTCCTTAAGAAGATGCCATGCCAAATAACAGAGAAGCAGCTGAAGTGGCTAAGATCTTACAAGACCTCATGATAGTGATTGTCCTGTCCATGTTTTCGCTGATCTGTGGAAATTCCTCACAGCTAGGATGAAGCAGCATGCCACATGCAGAAAACTCCTGTTAGGTTACCTTTGTCATATTTTAATAGTCAAAACACATGAGATTTATTAATTATTTAAACTTGAATAACCAGTTTCTCAGGTAAACTGAATCAGTTCCCAAGCTTTATAATTTTTATTTTAATTAACAGAATGTACAAACAGCATCTTGCTGAGTATTAGAGTGAAGCATTACACCTTCTCTCTGAGAGCAGTCAAAATGGCTGCTGCAAATCCTCCAGAGATTGTCAGAGCCTATCAGAGAACCAGAACTATATGAATTAAACCATGTGACCAGTTTCAATTAACCATACTCAAAAGTCACATCTAGATTAGACACCGTGGTGACAGGAGCACTAGATTGCTTAGGTAGAAATCTCAAAAATGCACTGTGAAAATCTTATGCAAAATTTACACAAAGTATCAAAACTTCATGCTCAACTTTGACAAGTTTTAACTAACACAAAATTCTTTAGCACAAACTGATCCTTTTATTCACAGTAGCTCTACAAATAAAAAAGGGACAAGTTAAGTATTTTAATTTTCAGAGCCAATATTTCAGAGCTCTACCTAATAGTCTGGTAACAAAATTCTACTTCAAAAATATCAAACATCGTGGAGAAAAGAAAAAGTCCAGAAGTGAGATTTGGTCATCAACTCTCCTGCGAACCCAGTCTCACACGTTCTACAGGTTCTTCTGGTTCAACCACCAACCTTGAGTTAGGCATGCTAACACCTTTTCTGCTGCTACTGGTATACTCACCAGCATATTCACTAGCAAAAATATCTCTTTTGCAAGATAGAGATGCCAGTTGCCAACTTGAGAAAAAGGAGCTGTCATTACAGTGCAAACAATTGATTAGCCCAGTTGTAAAAAATGGAAGAATCTGAAAGTAACCTCTAGAGCCAGAAGGACTGGGAAACAGTCAGGGGCGATAGTCCATTGGGAGAGTAGGGACTGGCTCCAACCTAGTTATGGAAAATTACGTGACATTTTTCTTTCATTGAAATAGTTGTCCCATTAACGTTGTCCATTGTACAAAATCTATCTACTGGCTGGCTAGCAGCAAATACAGAACACACATTCTACGTGTCTAAAACAGATAGCTTAACTGACTGTGTGCCACTGCAAAACCAGCAGCAAAACATCTTACAGGCCAGTTGCTCAATTTAGACTCTATTGCGAGAGTGATTCAGTGGAAAGAGAGATAAAGGAAGTATGTTAACATTCTCATCTTTCATCTTCATGTGTCTTATCTCATGTGTCTATTTCTTTTCTCTGTGGCAGCAGTGTTGAACACTAATGCTAGAAACCTTGATGCAATAGACACTTCTTAAAAGTGTTTATTTTTAGAGGATTTTCAATAATGCAGTAAGCACAGAAAAGCTGAGAAAGAATGACCTTGTAGTTAAGGCATTGGATTGGGATTTAGGAGATCTATGTTGTTTTCCTAGTTCTGCCATAGACATCTAGTGTGACCTTGGGCAAATCACATAATCTGTATGTGCCTCAGTTCCCCATCTATGAAATCTGATTACTACTACTACTACTACTATTTTCCCCTCTCCTTTATCTGTTTTGTCTACAGATATATTTGTCTATAGATATATACTATGTAAAAAATACATAGTATATAGGCTCTTTGGGGGCAGGGAACATCCCTTATGTATTTTGACATAGAGGTGCCTCTCAAAGCTACTGCAGTACTCTTAATATTAAGAGAATATATAACAAATAGTAAATACAGAGTGCTGAAATTCATGCAGATCCACAAAGTTTGTTTAGATGCATCATACAAAGAATTATTGATCCCTATGGAGCTTGATGATGTTCTCAGCTACCTCATTGGTACTTTGACACTGACTTCAAACAGATGCAAGATCAGGTCCATGGAATGTGAATATTTAATGCAGGTCAAGGTTAATAAGATTTTGATAGATTAGTTAGAAAGGAGAACCATAGTGAAACGTTAGCATGCTTAGATTTTTTAGTATGGAAATCTAAAGTTCTAGTTCATATGCATCAAGCAAAGCATAGCAGAGACTAATATTTTAATAGGACTGCAACACCTAACCTACCCCCTCTGAGTCCAGATGAGTCCAGTTATCAGTGAATGTTTGCATCATATCTTCATGTACCAGGTGGAAGGGATATTACATCATCTCTAGTTGAGATATAAATGTAAGCTCTAGCCCAGAGAGCTGAACTCCTGATCAAAGTATTTTAGTTCAGAGGCCAGCAAGATTGGGAAACATGCAGTTCACACACACACACAGCTCCACAGAGGAAGGGGAGTGCACTTTATTTTATCTTGCGTGGCCCATGTTGGCCAATTTTTGTGGAAAGTAGTGCTGGGAAGGGATCTGGTTCCTGTTGATTTACAAATCCTAGGCTGGTAAGAATGAAACAGAGAAAGTGAGGAGAAATTTAAAGAGGGGGCAAAAACCATCCAGTCATGAAGCTACAATACTTCAGATGTGACATTTCTCTCCTCTCCATTGTCTAAACCCTGGATAGTGTAGTTATAGGAAGGATCGATCAATTTGGGGGCAGGATGAAATAAGAAGTAGTTATGTGGAGGAAAAAACTTAGAGTGAATGAAAACTGGATCTTCTTTCCAAAAAAGCAAAACAAGAACAACTCCATTAAAAAAAAAAGTAAATCTGAGTAATATTGGAACATTCTAACTAATGTAGTAAATACTGTTCAATGATATTAAACAATTTGCAGTGTTGATAGAGAAAAAATTATGCTTCAGTATATACAAACACACACACACATCAAAACGGAGTTAAAAATATTGCAAGTATTTTAGATTAGAATGACCCAGCTTTGAATGGCACATGCTCTATGCCTACACCTTAAACACTCTTCAGTTTCTATGCTTTTGAGCTTTTGTTAAGCAATGCAATTTTTTGTAAAATTAATTGTCTAAATGTCTTTCAGTCTGGTTTCACATTACAACATTATCGCCAGAGACCAACACTGATACTAATTAACTATACTTTACAGAATACCAACAACACCATGGGCATAAAGTGCTCAATGGCATGAGGGTTCTAACAATTTGTGCAGGGTTAATGAAGATATTTACTTGTAATTTTCCAGAAAACTCAGCTTGTACCCTAAGAGTATGTGGAGTAACTTTGATTAGGACAAATACTTGTTTTCATCCATAGCAAAGAAATTTCAGACCTACTAAACTGAGTACTGACTACCCTTGCTGCAGATTAAGCGGATTACTTCTTGTCCTACCTTCAGTGGACATGGAGAACAATTGATCACCACTATCCTCTTTATAACAGTCCTTAACATATTTGAAGATGGTTGGCAGGTCCCTCATCAGTTCTTTTTTCTCAAGCCTAAACATGCCCAGTTTTTTTAACCTTTCCTCATAGTCAAGTTTTCTAAACCCTTTTTCACTTTTGTTTGATCTCCTCTGGACTCTCTCCAATTTGTCCACATCTAAACTGTGGCACCCAGTGGCATAGCCAGGTGGAGGGAACAGGGGGAGCAATAAAAAAAAAAGGTGCCACCCGCTGGGGCGCTTTTACTCACCCGATGGCACTCTGGGTCTTCGGCGGCACTTTGGCAGCGGGCCCTTCACTCACTCCGGGTGTCTTCAGCGGCACTGAAGGTCCTGCCGCTGAAATGCTGCCCAAGACCCGGAGCGAGTGAAGGTCCCGCTGCCGAAGTACCACCGAAGACCTGGAGCACCGCCAGGAAATTGACACGGCGCCACTTGTGCTCAGTGCGGGAGCGGCCGCTCCCCCCCCAGCCACACTACTGGTGGAACCCAGAATTGGACACACTACTCCAGCTGAGGCTTCACTAGTGCCACGTAGAGTGGGACGATTATCTCCTGCATCTTACATACGACACTCCTACTAATACACCCAAAAATGATATTAGCCTTTTTCACAACTGAATTAGAGTGTTGACACTCAATTTGTGATTCATTATAACACCCACTTTTTGTAATGTGGCATTTATGCTTGGTGTTAACTAATAAATATACCTTGTTTCACAAAATGTAATTATATTGTGTGCACACAAGAGATAAAGTTAAAGTTCAACTACACAAAGTTAAAAACATTTCAGAAGCAATATAATAGGATACTTATAAAAACCAAGATTAAAAAAAATGTATAATCCTTCTGCCAGATGGTGTCAGCAGCAACCAGGGCTGGGGTCAATGTCTGGGGATTCCTCTTAAAATTACAAAACAGACTCCATCTCCCACCCAGATATCTGGGAAATGCGCTAGGCACTTCTAATTGGCAATTCAGTACTTCCCCACCTGCAAGCACTGAATCTGTGTGCAAAAAAAAGACTTTTATTAAGGGGAGAGGGAAAACAGCAACAATGATTAAGTATGCAAACAATAAGTAAAATACACATCCCACATTACCTTGAGCAGTAGTCCTTTGCCTCAGGGTCCTACCTCGCGGGGTGAAAGTCCAGTGGACAAATAGACAAGGTGAGTAAGATCTTTTATTTGGGCCAATAAAAGATATTACCTCACTCACCTTGTCTCCCAAATATCGTGGGACCGACACAGCTACAGCAACACTGCATACAAAAATGGACAAATGTCCCTTTAATGCACCACTCCCCCTTTCCCTCTGCTGTACCCCAATCATGGTGGTTGTCCAAGGTGAGCAAAATCCCTGAGTCCAGGGGTGCATTCAGATGGGTTGACCTCCACTGCTGTTGCTTTGCTGCCACTGCCTTTGACACTTCTTGTCGCTGTCTCTGCTGCTCTGCAATGTCCTTAGTCCAGTCCGGTCCTACAGCACCATAACCACCTAGCCCAGCTATCAGTAATCACAACTTTAGGATTTGCGGAGTAGAGGGTGCCTTTGATGCTACTGCTGCATCTTTCACCATGACACCTTGAGCTGTAATACTGCATTCTGATGTTCCACCACCTAGCCCAGTTCTTAGTTGTTTCAGACCTTAGCGATTTCACTGAGTAGTAGAGAACCTCATTACTACTACCTCTTTTGCATTGTCTTTCACCACAACACTGTCCTCATACCAGGCCTAAGGCCCAGTTCCTAGATCAGCATATCAGCTCTAGTAGTTACTAAGAGACGAGGTTCTGAATTGATTCTAGTGAGCTCTGCCTTAAAACACTAATGAAGACAAATAAAATAGGAGCTAGAACCCTTGAACCCCAGATAGAAACACCTGTCTATACCCCCACTGACTTGCAGTTGGATGTGGCTCACTACCCTATGCTTAGCAAGGGAAGATTTAGTTATGGTGAACCCTCAATTGGGGCACATTAAATACAGTTCTGCTGTCCTTTAGTCATACAATAGGGGTAACAACATTTCATTACAGCTGCATCCATGACTTACATGAATTTTAACCTAAAACAGACAAAATCCATCACTTTGGAAAAGCAGGTATGTCAAGCGATCATCTTGGCAGAGCAGGTGTGTCTATGCTAATAAGGTCTGTTCATGAGGTCTTTTCCTCCAGTTCATCAATAGATGGCAGGAGAGAGCTCATTCAGACCTCTGGTTTACACGTTTATATATTAAAAACACATAGGAAGTGTGGTGTGCTTTGCAAATGATCCTGTGGCTATCACAGGTGAGTGTAAATGTAGTCATGGTTCTCCTTGTTTTCTTTTGGAGTGGTAGGGGTAAGGGTTGATACCATGCTGCTACCTGTTACATTGGGGGGGTGTAGGGAACAGCGACCATGGAGTCTTTCATGGATTTCACGGGCTGCTGTGTTTGGGATCTTTAGACATATAATTTAGTAATATTCTGCAACATCTGTGTTTGTTACCTGATCAAAGCCATAATATCATAGTGCACTTCCTGCTGCACCTCTCGGTCCATTTGACTCTCCTCCAGCAGTTCTTAGGTTCACGGCTATAAACAACTGGAGGATCTCACATAGCATATCCTTCCTAGTTTGCTTCTTTTTTTGCCTGATGTGGGTCAGACATTCAACTGGTATGGAGGGGGCACCTTTCAAGGTCACCATGCCAAAGGCTGCTGATTAAAAAAACATGACCATGATCAGATGTGGACTGTTTTTTAATTTATTTTCAAACATTTTACAAATAAATTGGGGAATCAAAGGTGAATGCTTTTGCTCACTAGATGCATGGGTGGGCACCATTTTTAAAAAGAAAAGAAAGGAGGGGGAAGGAAGGGAGTAGGTTTTGGTCATTGAAAAGGGAAACAAACAGGGTAATAAGAAATAATGCATCTATATACTTACTGAGCTCCCGTCCCTTTCATCTGCTGTGCTCACCTGGCAGGCATGGTTTGCATCTTCTTTGGAGTCCTGTCCTCCCCTCCCCGCTGCATACTGCAGGGCTCCCTGTACCTGGCTCATGCAAAGTGTCTACAGTTAGATTTTGGGGGGCTGGCAGGGTCCCCGCCAAGTGTGGCATGCTATTAATTAGTGGTAGATCTGTGGGGTGGCCTCAGCTCTGTTGTCTTCCCTTGCCTTCTGATATGCCTGCTAATGTTCCTTTTCTTTCACCCAGCACTGTTGTGCCCCAGGCTTAGCTTCCGCTTCGCAATCTGCATGTAGATGTCTGAATTTCTTCAGCTGCCTTGACCACTCCCAGCTTCACCTCTCACCTTTCCCCCTCGCACCTGACAGGCCCTGACCAACCCCAGCTCCACCTCTCACCCCCCGCCCCATGACAGGCCCTGACCAACACGAGCGCCACCTTTCTTCCCCCCTCCCCTGACCAACCCCAGCATCACCTCTCACCACCACCACCCCCAGACCAACTCCAGCTCCAACTTTCTCCCCCCCACCCACCTTGACCAATCCCAGCTCCACCTCTCACCACGCCCATGCCCACAGGCCCTGACCAACCCCATCTTAGGGTTGTCAATTTTCTCATTCCAGAAAACCGAACACTCTTGCCCTGCCAACTGCCCCGCCCCTTCCCCAAGGCCCTGCCCCTGCCTGAGGCCCCACCCCCCACACTTCATCTCCCTCCCCCATCCCTGGCTCTCCCCCACCCTCTCTCATGTGCTCATTTTCACTGCAAGGTCCAAACAGGCCTATTTATTGCTTTGACAGATGTATTATGCTAAGTTCAGGTTTTATTTGTTACAGGATGATAGAGCTGGCAGCAAAATATTCAAAAAGGGTAATTTAAAAAAAATGAAATTTCACAAAGGTTTTCACGATTCTTTCCCTCCTCTCTTCCCATTTTTCGTAACCAGCTCCATGTTTTTTGTTCACTAAAGTTATTGCAATTTTATGTGTGGAATTAGGACCACGCATTATCACAGCTGCAATGGGTTCATTAAAGGCCCACTCCCAAAGCCCAAATCCAAATCCATAGAGCACAACCACAGAAATGCACACCTGTCCAGATAGCTGTAAAAATAAATCTGTAGAAACTGACTCCCACACCTATATGCAGCTACACACGTGTATTCATGTGTACACATCTAGCATGCACTAACACATATACTTCCACATTATTTAATATTACAATTGTTGTTTAGTGCCTAGAGACCCCAACTAAGATCAGGGCTCCAGGGTGGTAGGTTCTGGACATAGACATAAAAAGAGAGAGTCTGCAACAAAGAGTTTATAATGTAGCTAGACAAAGGTGGGGAGAAATGTATGATATACTGTCTCTTCTGCAATTATTAGTCAACAACAGCCACCCTTTAAGAAATAATACATTTCTTTTAGAGTTCCTTTCTCTTTTAAAAACTTGTTATGAAATTAATACATACACATTTTATGTCATCAATTTTGTGTGCGCAAGCCAGCAAAAGGAATAAAAGTCAAAGCTTGGCTGTAAATTTTATTCACTCCAGTATACACACATATGTGGCAATACACGCACCTCTCTACACAAAGACACACAGTTTCTTACACACATACAATGCATGCACACACTTGCCTACACAGAGACACTTTTTCAGACACTTTTCCAGGGGCTGCCTAAATCACCCAGCTGGGAAGGGAGGAGGGTGGGCTGGAGGGGAAAAGATGGGGGGGGAGGAGAGAGGATGGGGAGGGAAAGAGGCCACGGAGGAGAGCAAGGTGGGGGTGAGGGGAGGCAGTGAAGGAGAGAGGAGGTGGTGTGGGGGGTATGTGGGGTGGTTGGGGATGCAGGAGGCGGCAGAAAGCTACAGGTGCATGAGGATGTGTGGGGCACAGGGGTGGATAGGGATATATGGGAGTGCAGCAGTGTATGGAGGTGAATCATAGAATATCAGAGTTGGAAGGGACCTCAAGAGGTCAATGGGGTGCAGGGGTGTGGGGGGGTGAGGGCCATGGGGATGGCGGTTCTGGGAGGTGGAGAGAATGGGTGGGAGAACACTGTAAAGGGTACAGGGCTGGGATGGGTAGGTGTGGGGGTCAGGATGGGATGGGACGGGGAGGGATGCAATGACAGGGGGATGGGAGTGTGTGGGGGGGTAAGGACGGGGAGGGATGCAGTGACGGGGATGGGTGTGTGGGAAGGGGGGGATGCAGTGAGGTGGATGGGGGTGCAGCCCCCATTCCCAGCACTTGGAGACGGGGATACACATACCTCCAATTCCTGGGTGCTGGCGATGGGGTGACAGACCGCATGGTTTACTGCAGGGCATGTGCTTCAGCTTGAGCCCAGCCGCGCGAGGAGAAGAGGGCCGGGCAGCGAAGGGAGAAGCGCACGCCACGTGACCCCTAAACAGCTGCCCGCTGAGCGCTCTCAAGTGGCGCTAGTTCTTTTCCTGCCCTGACCCAGCCAATGGGAGCTGCGCCTGTGGGCAAGGCAGTACGTGGACCCCCCGGCAGCCCCTAAGGCTAGGAGTCGGATATGCCGGTTGCTTCCTGACCCGGGCGTTGCGTGGGCTGGGCGCTAGCAGGGAGCCTGCCAACCCTGCTGCGGTGCCCCAAACCGGACATTCAGCGGCCCGGTCAGTGGTGCTGACTGGAGCTGTCAGGATTCCTTTTCGACTGAGTGTTCTGGTCCAAAACCGGACACCTGGTCACCCTACCCCAGCTCCACCTCTCACCCCACCCTTCCCAGGCAGGCTTTGACCAACCCCAGCTCCACCTCTCACCTCCCCCACCACAGACGGGCGGTGACCAACCCCAGCTCCACCTTTCTCGCGCTCCCCCTTGGCCCCGACCACCCCCCAGCTCCACCTTTCTCGCGCTCCCCGCGGCCCCAACCAGCTCCAGCTCTCCTGCCCCCCAGCTCAATCGGTTCCCCTGCTGTCAGAGCACGAGGGGCGGCACCTGCGGGGTCCGCCCCCGTCTCCTCCCCTCCCCTCCTCTCCTCTCCTCCAGCCGGAGAGCCCGAGACCCAGCGGGAGAAACCAGCGGCGGTAGCGCAGGCAGGGGATTCGCAGCGCAGCCTCTCGGCGTGCGGGAAAAAAGGGGCTTTGGGGGGCTCGGAGCGCGCTGGACCCTTCTCTCCGCCCCGCATGGTAAGGGGCGGCCCCGGCCGGGCCCTGCGGCTCGGGGTCCTTGGCTCGCCTCTCCTGGCCCCGCTTGGGAGGACACAAAGGTAGCGGAGCGGAGGCAGGGAGCGGGTCCGCTGCTCGCTCGCTGTGTCAGTCACCCCGGGAGCGCGGAGCGGGCTGCAGCGGCAGGGGGCGGCTCGGAGTTAATTGAGCTCTGTCAGCATAACGCCTGTTTACCCTGGCTGCGCATCAGCCCTCCGGGGCTCCGGCCCTTTGTTACCGCTCTGCGCTCAGGGCAGTAGCACGCTGGCGGGGACAAGCCCCACGGGGCTCGGTCAGCTGCGCGCGTGGAAGCCCCTCAGGAGGGAAGGTGGCGCGGAGGCGCCGCTGGGCGTGGGAGGGATTCGGGGGGTGCAGGTGGTTGGTTCTTCTGTAGCTTCTCCCTCCCCAAAAGTTACTAGGCCAAAGGCTCGCCAATAGGCGGCTCAGTTGCGTTGCTGTTCGCGAGATGCCGGTATAGCTCGATTAATAAACTAGTGTCAGGAAGGGGGGTGGATCAGGTCCTGGGGTGGGGTTTGTTGATGAACGTTTCCCGAAACGGCCGAGCCCGCATTTTGCTCATGTTGACAATGAAGGCGTACTTGGGCTTTCCTCTTTTGCTGTATGGTTTTGGGATTATTTGCTGTGTGCGTGAACCTCACTGATGTGTTGACAGTTGAAGGTGACCGTAGTTTTACTCTGAGACACGAGGCAAGGGATATATAAATAATCGGAGGATGGCTGCTTAGTGTTTTACTAATGCTGTTGTTGATTAATTTCTTTTGGCCTTAGTCTTTATTTGCATGAATTGTCTAGCGATGCTTACTTTAAGAAGTTCCACATGATAAAAAAAGGCAAATGCTTTTGATCATAATATGTCTGCTAAACTACAGGGTACCTCTTGTCACTTTGAAGTACAAGCTGGCTTTCTTTTTAATGATTTCCTTTATTGTCACATTCTCTCACTTGCCTGACTTCTTTGCTAGTGTAAAACAAGTTTGGGAAACTGGTTTTGAAGTCAATTAGGATGTAGTTTTCCAAAAGCATCTGAGAAATCTGAAAATTCCACCCTTTTATAAATAATTTTCCTTTTATTATTTTGAAATATCTGAAAGAATAACATTTTAACCCATCATATTTGCTTTAATTTTATGGAGAAGTGTTTGAACCCCGAAGTATTTTGGAGGGTAGACCAATTGCCTCCGCTCACTGGCCCCAAACCTGCAAAAACTAATGCATATGCTGCACTTTAAGCACATTATGTCACATACTTAAAGTTCAGCACATATGTGTTTGTAGGATCAGGACCATAAATGTTTACTGTCTTTGGCAAATACCTTGAAAGTGTGAGATCAAAACATGCCTTTTGGTTTCCCAGAATTAGTGACTGTGGTGGCTTCCCCATGAAAGAAATGTTTTTAGGGAAATATATTATTTTATTTTTTCACACAAAATGACACAATTCAAATGAAATGTAATTAAAAATATTTAAAATTATAAATAAAAAAGAAAAGAACAATAGTCTTTCATAATTTGAGGTTAGTGGAAGTTACAAATGAAGGATTTTTTTTTAAATTATTATTTAGAGCTAATAGACTCAATAGGTATTAACTCCTGTTGACAATAGTTTCTTGCACTTGACCTGATAAGAGAGAGTTTGGGTGGCCCTTCACAAAGCCCTACCAGGTTGAAGGACTGGTAGGAGGATTCCAACAGTTTTCCATCTGAAAGGCCTAAGTATACAGTATAGTCTGCTTTATTTTTCTTCTGTTTTTTGGTATTTGACCTATAAATAAATGTGAAGGCCTTATATACTGATTGCCAAGCCTATTATGTGACCATTAATTCAATGTTACTTCCCCATGATGGAAATAGTGGGGTATAGAGACTTTATTTTCCCTGAAGACATTAATAAACCCTTATCCAAGCGAAATTGCTAGTCAAGTTTTGTTAAAAACAAAACAAAAAGCTATGGAATTGGTGTGTTTTGATTTTGTTTTGTTTGCAAGGGAAGAAAAAAAATCTCTGTATATTCCCCAGTCTTTTAGGAGATAAGATTTGAAAAATCATCGAATGCTTTCAGGCTTAGAACCTAAACATATGCATAATTTTACTTGTATAAGTAGTCCTACAGAAACTATGGACTACTCTCATGATTATAATTAAGTGCATGCTTAACTGTGAGCAGGGTTTGGTTTCATACCTGAAAGTACAAATACCTGTTCAGATAGGTTAACAAACATGCAGTATAGCCTTAAAATTTCACAGTGCTTGCAAAGCATGTATTTTTGAATTGTTTAATAAAATAAATATTAGTATAAAATATTTTGCATGTTTCTGCACATTTGTCACCCCAGATTATTACAATATTACAGCCAACCAGAAATATTGGGAGTAGGCAATAAGGCAGTAGGACTAGATTTGCAAAAGGATTTAGATGCCTAGCTGCCACTTTATGTGCCCAAATCCCAGAATCAGGTCTCACTGAGATCTAAAAAACCTCCACATTGCTGCTTCCCAGCTTTGCAGGCACGTAAATTCACTTGGCACCTCAGTTTTTGCAGTAAAGTTTTGCCTCTGAGTATGTGCGTTTCAGCCCCCGCTGGGCATCTGGACACCTAAGCCCCAGACTGAAGCACATATAGGGGAAAAGTAAGGGTTTGTCTGCTTGACTTGCCTGCGGGGCCCAGTCCAGTAGGTTTGCTCTGAGCTTGCCTACTGGATTGGGTCCTTATAGGTGGGCTTATGCAAAATGGAGGAGTAGTGCTCTCACAGCTTTTAGTCCAGTGGTTAGGGTACTCATGGGAGACCGCTGAGACCTACATAAGAGGGGGAAGGGATTTCTCACCTCTCAGGTGAGTGCCCTAACTGGGATATGGGATGTTCTGGTGTGTTTGAAGGTGTTGCATTGTGAAAGAATCATTATGCCAGAGAGAGTGAGCAAGCATAAGAATGACTATATAGCCTGGTGGTTAGATCAGTCACTTGGGAGGTGGGGGGATCCAGTCTCCTGGCTCCAACGACTTTTCTTAATTATTTACCTACCATTGAACAGCTTCAATAGGAGAAACTGAGGGAACCGCACGTGACAATATCCCATAACCCAGAGATTAGGGCGCTCACCTGAGAGGTGGCAGATCCCTGTTCATATCCCTTCAGCTTGAAGGTGGACTTGAACTGGAGGTCTCCCACATCCCAGGTGACTACCCTAACCACTATGCTAAAAGTTATAAGGGAGGTGGTTTCCTCCTTTGCTCTTGGCTTCATACCAAACTGTGTAGGTGCCCAATGCCAAGACAGGGTTTGCAGATAAGAATCCCAAGCAGAAGAAGGTGCCTCTTTGCAGCTTGGATTTAGGTACCTATCTCAGAGGAGGGAGGGACAGGGTTTAGCACAAGCCCCTCAGTTTGGCACCTCCCATTGGCTAGTTTTGGTGGGGAGCTGCCTAGGATGCTGGTTTTTGTGAATCCCATTTTGAGGCATCTGTCCCTCCCCATTCATTATATAGGGAGGCTAAGTGCCTAGCCCAGGCTTTGTGCATCCCATTGATTTTTCTAGGCACCTAAGTTAGGCATAGCAATGTTCAGGGTAACCATGACTAAGTTCCTTTGTGAATCTAGCCCTGGTGTAAATTGCAAGTGCACTATGTGTATACTATGTTGCAAGAGGGAATATTGAGAGAGCTGGGAGATAATGGACAAGTTGAATGTTGAGCTTGTATTATATGGTTTAAAATGTGATATTTTTATTATCCTGTGCAGAGGCATTATACCATGGAACAAAGGGATGATAGTATAGCTATATGAAATGTTTACATAAATTCAAAACACCCCAAATCAGGGCTAGTTCAAAGTTTTCTTAAGACCATAAATATTAGCCCTGGTCCTTGAAAGTTGAGTGGAATGGGGTTGCTGCACTTTGTAAACACAAGGAAGGAGAGGAATTGTTTAGCATAATTCAAACTGCTATGTCTAGGAGTTATGGGATAACAGTGAACAAATTTTTTTTTAGGCTAAATGTGAGCGTGTGGGGGGAGATTTCTTGTTGAGACCGCTGTAATACTGTGAACACACAGTTGCTGAGGCATCTAAAACTAGACTGAAATAGTACTCAAGGATAAACTGTAGGAAACAGTTCACCAATTAGTAGTGGGATAAACAAGACAATTTAATGGGTCTTTCCCCAAAATTCCGTTACATATTTTCAGGACACTTTAATATGGTACAATTGTTGTACATTGTACAGGTAATATGGTACATCTAACCTGGATGAAAATAAAAATTTAAGTTTGAGTAGTGTGCCTTTCTTTTGTGTAGCATATTTCATTCCAAAAGATCCTAAAGTGCTTTTATGTTCTATGTGTATGTTCTGTATCTAATTGTTTCACCAACCACTGAAATGCAGCCAACTCTGGGTGAAATGTGGCAGCTGTTAACCAGGCTTAGCAACAGTCCACAGTAATTCAAGATGGGAAGTGAAGAAGAATACCATGTCTAATTGAAACAACAGGGGGCATTTGGATAGGTAATTGACAAAACCTGGAACTTGGGCAAGATGCCAGGAAATCACATCCTTACTCCTGTGAAAAGTGCCATGAAATCTTTAATGTGAAAGTGTATCAGAGCTTTAGTTTTACACCTTAGACTATATAGCCCCTTCAAGACTTTAAACAATTTTTGCATACTTTTGCACCATCATCTCTCTTATGTATTAGGTGGTTGACTTTAGAAGATATGGCCCCTTCAGGTCTTACAATTTTGCATACTCTTGCACCATATCTCTTACATAATAGGTGGTTGAATTTAGAAGAGATGTTTTCAGTTGTTTATGTTTATAGAAGATAAGCCTGGAAAAGAGAACGGTTTGTGAAGTACAGCTAACAAATGGAGAGACAGGAGTAGGCCTTCACATATTGACAAGGATATCCTTTGTGGGATTAGTGCTGTGAACTTCACCTTACTAGATATTAACAAGCAATGAAAATAGTTATGACTATTCAAATTACTTCAGAATATGTTACATTAACAAAGGTAAAATGACGACAAACTTTCACTGTCTCAATAAAATGAAACAATGGTATTTGTGCAATGCAGGTTTTGAAAAATCTTATTTTCTCAGAACTTTCCTTTACAAATGCTCTGAAAAGAATGCCTCTACTATGAATAACAGTGCAAAAACAGTGCCTAGAATAACCTTTATGCTAAAAACAGCTTTTTTGAGGGAGAAAAACAATAATAGTTAATACTGTATTTTACATACAAGTTCAGGCCCTTAATGTACATTTTTGCACACCCCAAACTCCTCTTGACTTCAGTGGAGTTTGGGGTGTGTTCCGAATGCTGAACAGGATCGTAAAGTAATGAGAGAAATACTGATGGAATAAACACAAATAATTTAATGCTAATTTTGTAAGAAGTTCATATAGATTTTCCATGTGGGAAAATTTGGGGGTTATTTTTGGTGCCATAATAAAATATAAATACAGCAGATTTCAGTGAACAAAATGTGATTAGAACAAGGATGTGTTCATAGCTTTATACAGTCAGCGTCGCCCATATTAAGTGGGTTAAAAACAGGTTAACTGATTGCAAAAACTAACTCTAAATGGAGATTCGTTCTATGGTGGTGTTTCTGGTGTTCTTGACCCAATGCTATTCAATATCTTTATAACTGAAGAAAATATAAAATCATTATTCATAAAATCTGCAGATGATACAAATTGATGAGGCGTCAAAAAATGAGGGGGACACGTCAGTTATACAGAACAATCTGGATGGCTTGGTAAGGTGGATTCATTTGAACAACATGCATTTTAATATGGGTAAATGTAAGGTCACACATGTAAGATTAAAGTATGCAGGTTACACTTACAAAATGGGTGACAGTATCCTAGAGTGCAGCAACACGGTAAAGATCTTAAGGTAATGGCAGATAACTACAGCATCATTCTGGGCATTCTGTTCTGTTTAGTGCGATCGTTGAATGCATAAGCAGCGAAATATCAAGTTAGGATTATGGAGGTGGTATTACCTCTGAATTTGGCATTAGTGGAACCATTACAGGAATACTATGTCTAGTTGTGATGTCCACACTTAAAAAAGATGTTGAGAAATTGGAGAAGGTTAAGAAAGAGCTGCAAAAATGATTTGAAGTCTGGAAAATGTGCCTTACTGTGAGAGACTTAAGAAGCTCAACCTATTTATCCAAGAGAACATTAAAGTGTCTTAGTCATAGTCTACAAGTACCTACATGGGGAAGAGATTTCTGATAGTAGATGGTTCCTCAGTATAGCAGGAAAAAAGGCATAATGAGGTCCAATGTTTGCAGCTAAACAAATTTGGACTAGAAATACAGGACAATTTTTTTAACAGTAGCAGTAATTAACCACTGGAACAATTTATCTAGGGATGTGGGGAATGCTCCATCATCTTGAAGTCTCTAAGACTGGATGCCTTTCTAAAATATATACCATAATTTAAATAGAAGTTACGGGGTTGATGCAGAAATTTCTGGACAAGTTTCTGTGGCCTGTGTTATGCAAGAGGTGAGACTAGATAATCATATATGACTTGAAAATATATGAAGAAGGGGTGGTTACAACATATCTTTTTATCAATTCAGGAAACCTTTATATTAAGAGTTAATCATGCAGAAAGGAATGTTGTTTTACTAGGAAACTGTAAAGTCTTAATTGAGAATTTTATTTTTAGCACATTTAATGTTAGTTTAGTGTGTGTATGTGTGTGTATGTATAAAATGTGACTTTTGCATAAAATGTACCACCATCAAATTAATGAAGGCATTAGGTTCTTCATACTTCTAGTGTCAGTAGAAACAGACTCTTTCAGTTTTAGCCCCCACTACAATGTCTCTTCCTTTTTCAAAGAACTTGAAGCTTCTATTACTCAGCTTTAAGGACCTGCTGGTCCAAATAAATTTGTAATTTTTTAAGATCTGCAAGGATGAAGCATTTTTACATGGTATGTCAATAGTGAAAAGGAAGACGGTTCATTATATAAGTGATTCTAAAATGTAGTTATTGTTTTGGGTATCTCCTGGAGTCACGGCAGCTGGTTCCTGTTTTATTGTGTAATGCTGTGATGTCCTGGCTTCCATGAAACTCTTTTTGGGACATGCTGGATCATAAGGGATCAGGTAAGTGGATTTTTTAAAAAATATATTATCAACTAATATGTAGCACCCAAACTTTTCATGGCACTTCATAAAGATTTAATAGAAAGAATGTTTGCCTGCTCTCAAGGGCTTAGATACTATATAGGTATTTTAAACACGGTTAATTCAATCATTTGGCATATTTAAACTTATGGTAAATTGCTACTGTTGTGAAAGACAGTTTTTTAAGTTCAATATATTGTGAAAATAAAATCAACAGTGCTAGGATTTTCAGGAGTTTTTCTGAGTCACTGTGATAAGATGTGACAAAAGCTTTCATTTAATATTCTCCATGTAGAGCCATAAGAGTTTTTGGAAGCAGATATAAAATCAACAGCAAAACAGTGTGGGTAGACTTAAGATACTGTTACATGAGAACATATTAGACATCTGTCATAGTGGTTCCATGAACAAGCCTTTAGTGACTTTAGCTCTGTAAGGATGTTGAATAAAGACACTCAAATTCCACCCCCAACTGTAGCATGTGCTTCACCTTTAGTGGTTTTCTTAAAGAACAATTGTGTGAGTAGTATATATGATCAGGGCCCTTTGATGTGAAGTGAAATTTAATTCTTGAATGTAACTGTGGTGTGAAATGCATTGAGAGGATGTTATTTACTTTTTAATAACAAAGGCTGATCCGTAGATCTCCTTGCTCTTAAAGATTAGGCTTTAGCTAGAATGAACAGCGTGAAAGTTGTTAAAAAGTCACTTATATGGGTGGCTATTTTAAATTAGTTTAACTATATAAGTTGTAGTGGAACCAGGGCCGGCTCCAGGCACCAGCTGAGCAAGCTGGTGCTTGGGGCGGCAGAATGTTGGAGGCGTCATTCTGCCCAATCCTAGGGTGGAAGGCCGCTTTTTTGTTGTTGTTGTTGTTGTTGTTGTTGTTCTCGTTCCGATCCAGCCGCCCTGTAGGGGGTGGCGGCGCGGAGGACTGCCCTGCAGGGCGCTCTGGTTCTCTTCCTTCCCTCCCCGCGGACAGGAGCGGAGCCCTCGCAGCAAGAGGCGGTGCAGCGGGAGGGGCCGTGTGGCAGCACCCCTGCTGTAGCCCTGGCCGCCCCCTTCTCTCTCTCTCCCCCAGCCTTTTTTTTTTTTTTTTGCTTCGCCGTTCTGGCCGCCCCGTTTTTTTTTTTTTGCTTGGGGCGGCCAAAAAGTCAGAGTCGGCCCTGAGTGGAACACTTTGCTAGTCCTTTCTGTGTCTTTTTGCTTAGAATTCATCTGTGTGGTTCCTTGGCCGTGCTAGTCACCTGAAACTTATTACACCAGTTCTCCAAAGGTGGCACCTTTTGAACCTAGTATACCTTTTGCACTTATTATACCACAGGCGGATTTACAGTAAAACACAGGGTGCCCTGGCATGGGACCCCCCAATGACGGGGACCCCAGGGCCGGGCAGCTGCAGGGGCAAAGGCTTGGTCCTGCCGGCTCCTGCTGCAGACTCTGCACCCACCAGTAGCCAAGCCACCCCTCCCCCACCTTTTCCCTGCCTCCTCCCCCAAGTGTGCCGCGTTCCCGCCCCTCCCCCTCCCAGCACTTCCCCCGCCGCCAAAGAGCTCTATGTCATGCTCAGGTTGCTCCGGGAGGGAGGGGGAGGAGCGGGGCGGCAGCGCACTCAGGGGAGGAGGTGGAGAAGAGGCAGGGGCGGGGCCTTGGGGAAGGGGGTGGAAATGGGGCAGGGTGGAGCAAAGGTGGGGCCGCTCAGGGCAGGGGTCTGGGATGAGGGAGGGGGCTGGGAGCACCCCTATGACCCCAGCCCACATCCTCTAATTCCTGCACCCCCCTTCACATGCCCCCAGCCTTCCCTGATTCCTGCACCCCCCTCACATACCCATCCCCACCCTGAACACCAAATGGGAGCTTCTGCACCCCCCCATATTCCCACCTGCATCCCTCACACCAAATGGGAGCTGCCCCAAGTAAGCGCTCCACACCCCAACCTCCTGCCCCAACCCTGAGTCCCCTCCTGCAACCTAACTCCTGGCTAGACCCTGCGCCCTAACTCCCTCCCAGACCCTGCGCCCTGAGTCCTGCACCCCCCACACCTCCAGCCCCCTGCCCACCCTGACTCTTGTACCCCCCCCCCCACATCCCCACCTGCACCCCTCACACAAAATGGGAACTACCCCAGGTAAGTGCTCCACAGCCTTGCCCCAGCTCTGAGCCCCCTCCCGCACCCTAACTTCTGGCCAGACCCTGTACCCCAACCCCCAGCCTGCTCCTGCACCCTAACGTCCTCCCAGACCCTGCATCCACAGCCCTGAGCCCCCTACTGCACCCTAAGTCCTGGTCAGACCCTGCACCCCAATGTTTTTTTAATTTTTTTTTAATAAAGTGCTCTTATTAAAGCGCTTTACAATAGTTAGTTAATGGTACACCTCTACCTCGATATAACGCTGTCCTCGGGAGCCAAAAAGTCTTACTGCGTTATAGGTGAAACTGCATTATATCGAACTTGGTTTGATCCACCGGAGTGCACAGCCCCGCCTCCCCGAAGCGCTGCTTTACCGCGTTATATCCGAATTTGTGTTATATCAGGTCGTGTTATATCAGGGTAGAGGTGTACAAACAATATTTGGAAAGATCATTAAGTGGTCTGCCGAGACCCTCAGTGATTTTCAACTGGTCTGTGGAAAAATAAGTTAGACTATAAAAACTATCAAGGTACCTCACTTTATTTTCATTTACTTCCTATTACTTATAGGAGGAGGATGAAGGAAAAAAAGAATGAAAAAGAGGGGCAGGGGGTGGAGATAAGAGAGAATGGTCTTTTGCTTGGCTGGGTCCCAAGGCGGGGCCCCAAAAATTAGTGGGGCCCTGTGCTCAGCTTCACTCTAAATCCGCCACTGTATTACACCAGTTCTCCAAGGGTGGCACCAGCTTCCTAATGGATTCTGAGTATGATTCAGGCTGTTGATATTTATTTATTTTTATAAAGATCTATAGGATTTGGTTTTGGCCTCTTAAGAGATGACTTCTCTCTGTCTGTATGTTTCTTAGTCAAGGGCAGCTGAGGCATTCTCTCTAGCATTGTGTATATTTGAAGGCCTGGTGGTAGGGCATTTCTGATGGACTGTCTTCAACTTTGGAATTTTTCCTGCTAGCCTAATAGAACCTGGAGTCTGTTGATCTTTAGGATATGGTATAAGCTCCACCTTTTCCTGGAGGCTTTCCCTGAGGGCATTGATGGTTAAGCTAAGTAATCAACTTAATTTTAGGGAGTGGAAGGTTTTTTTTGTTTGGTAACTTAATAGGTGTGGTTTTTATTTTTACATAAATATAATTACTGTACAACTGTGAGACTAGCGCTGGGGGATACCATCAAGGTCCTTTAGTTCCCTTCCAGCTGTGTTACCAGTTTTGGGAGCTGGTGGTGTAGGGTTTAGAGGCTGCTGCACCTTTGTTTCTGCATATTGCTCCAACTAAAAGGGATCTTCTGCTGCACAAAGATTAAAGGTTTGATCGCCACCATTATGGTCATCTAGTTTGACCTCCTGTACAGCATAGGCCATTTGACACCCCCAAAATAACCCTTAGAGCATGTGTTTTAGACACACATCCAATCTTGATTCAAAAATTGCCAGTGATGAAGAATCTACCTTAACTTCTTGGTAAATTATTCCAGTGGTTAAATTATTTCTGTGGCAGGAGGTTGTCAAGCTGCAGTCCTCGTCCTAGTGATACAAAAAGAAAAATCCCATGTTTTGGAACATAAACTCAGCAGTAATTTATTATTTCATAATTTAAAGTGCCCAGAGGTGTACTGTGCACTGTACAGTAAACACAGATGGTTCCCTGCTCCAGAGCTAACAATCTAAATGGTGGACTTGACAAACAAGTGAGGCTGATGTGTATATAAACATCTAGAATGGAAGGAGGAACCTGAGTTACAGAAATAAGATTACATTGTTATTCAGTATAGGCATCTGTGTCTCAGTAGGTCAAGGGATTTTTTTCTTTAATAAAACAAAGTATAGGGAAATTGTAACATGAGAGAATTGCTTGTAAGGACTCTGATGTGCAGCTTGCAGTACAACTTGGCTAAAGATGACTTGTACAAATCTAAACATTAGAAAATGTTTATGCAGTCTTTCTTCTTGTATCATATATAACCTAGACTGCATACATCAGTATACACTTCTAATGACTCAATTGTATGTGTGTGCTTGGTTTTAATCTTCAGTATATACTTATATGGTATGCTCATGTGATGTGTGGGTGGCAGTTTAGCTCTGGCTGCTCCTTGTGCTGTAATAGGATGCTGTGCACCTGGTGGGGAAATGGGCAAATGTTGATGGATTTTTTTTTAATCTCCGGTTGTGAAAGGAGGGGTGGAGTTTATACAGTATACTTTCCCCCTGCTCAAAATGAGTAAATAATCCTCTTCATGAACAACATGTGGTTGAGTCTCTATGAAAAATTGGCATATGTGGCCAAACAGAGCGGGAGGAATCAGAAATCAGCCATACTAGATGACATGTTCACTGAGAAACTCTCTGTTTTGGGAAGAAGTTCCCTGGCACATTAATATTGCATGGAGAACAACTGTTACAGCTGTAACCCTTTCCCAAAAGGACAAGAAAAGTGTGGTCTGGGACAGTGCATGGAGGAGACAGGCACTCCACAAGGATACTCTCATGAAAATCCTCCTACCCTTGATGCTCCTTACTCCTATATGCCACCTAAACTGTGAGATGGTCATGTTGCTCATGAGAAGGATAGCCTTTCAGTAAAGACACTTGATTGGAACTTGGGCTCTGTTCCCAGTTCTGGCACAGACTGCCTGTGTGACCTTAGGCAAATCACTTAATCTCTCTGTACTTCTGTTCTCCATCTTGCAGGGATATGAGAATAAATTCATTAATATTGCTGTTCTGATATTATAATAATGAATGCCAGAGAAAAAGAAATAAATGTGGAGAAATACAAAGAATGCTCTTTCTGGGAATAGGCTTGCAACAAACAGATTAGGAAAGAGCTCAGGCAGATCTCTCCTTTTTAGAGGACATTGGGAAAAAAATATGTTTGTGTCCTAGTGAGGTTTAACTGACATGGCTTTCCTTGCTAATACTTGGGGTTTGTACCAGTATGCTACATTGGTTATTGGCTACCTATAGCTGAATTCCAGATATAGACAAGACATTTAGTAGTCTTTTCTATATTATACTATACTTTTTTTGTAACCATTTGCATTTTTTACTTAATAGAATTTTTAAATAATGAGCACAATTCCCCCTTTTTTGCCTCTTCTCCCCTTTTTTAAACCTGACCTTTTCTTGATGGCTTAATGCCTTGGAACTCTTCAGGGTCTTGAATTTTGTGCTTTAGGCTGACATTTAGACTCCATCTCTGCTATGGCTGAAACACTTTCAGTGGAGCTATTGTTTAAAGTAACATAATTTAAACATAGTTCACCTGGCCAGCGTAGATGAGACATAACCAATTCACAATCTTGTGTTCTAGGCTTGGTTGGATGATGATATACTGTTTGGCAATCAGGATGGGAATCTGGCTAGGATCAGTTTGGATCAATTCCGGATTTCAGTTTATTTTTCTGAAGAATTTCCTAATTTAGGGTAGAAGGTCAAATGATGCCAAATACCTTAGACCAGGTCAAGTGACCTGGGTTTCTAAAATAGTGATGTATGATCTAGACAGACGGAGCAAACTGTTTAATCCTTGTTAACAGAATTATTTTTAAACCGTTTGGAAACATTGTTTCAGTGGCAGCATAGATGGGGATTTGGAGTAAATGTAGTTGGAAATTGTGTGGCTTTATGATATGATATTACCACTACTTTGTGTGTGATATATTTACATGTATCTGGAGACTTTTAGCTCCGAGGCAGTGGATTTTCATTTGGACCAAGTCATTTTTTGTTTGTCCTAGGTATATAGAAGTAAATAGCTCTGACCTGCTAAAGTGAAAAAATTCTAGGAATAGCTAACTTTTTTCATTTACGGTTTCCCTGTTTCAGAACTACAGTAAAAGCACAAATAAAACTGTAACTTAAAATTTAATTATTTCATGTTATGGTTTGCATAACGGGATATGAAGGGAACAGATGCACAGGTGACTGAATCAGGTTTCAGGAATACATTTCAAACTATTTAATTACATTGGTGTTAAAATAAACTGCCAAAGTTAATATGCCTATAATTTAACTTAGTTGTTAAATTGTGCAAACATATTAATAACTTGTATAGTATTTGTTCTCTTTTTACATTTAAAAAAAAATTGTATACATCCTTCTGTTTGTGAATAATGAATGTCTGCATGATGAAGAGAGAGGAATGTCATTAAAGAAACAGGCTTCAATTACAAGATTATTAAAAACTGTAAAGAAATAAAACCAAGGTTATGGAATGTGTTGGTCATATCCTTCGTCGATCTACATTCATGCCAATTTGATTCACTTTGGGTAGGCAGTGTGGCCTAGCAGTGAGAGCACCAAACTGGAGCTTGGGAGACCTGAGTTGTATTCCCGATGCAGCTGTGAGCATCCTTCGTGACAATGGGCAAGTCACTTTATCTCTTTGTGTCACAGATTCTCAAATCCGTAAAACGGGGATAATGATACTGACCTATGTAAAGTGATTTTGGAATCACACATCAGAAGTGCTAAGTATGAGCTAGATATTATTGTTCTTATCACTGGGCTTCAGAGTTCTTGTTTCCAGCCTCCCTTCAGGACCCTGGACTTGGGTTAGTGCAGATGCTGCAGTGCTGCACTCTTAAGCTCCTGAACTTTGTATGAGACAAAGGATCAAATCCTGCTGTCGGTTTACACCCATGCAGTCCCATTCAGGACAATGAATTTGGCCTTAAGGGACTTGTGCATCCAAAACTCCCAGTAATTTTAAAGGGACCTAAATATGTATCTGTTGTGCCTGTCTCTAGTTTCTATGAGAGATCCTGTTGCAGTAGCTGAAGAGTAGATCCCATCCAATGTCTTGACCAACCTACTTTCTCAGTAAAATGGATTTTAATGTCCAAGGCTCTTCCCGGGCTGTTGTCAAATAGCACCTATCTATGACTCTGTTCACCTACATTTGTTGCCCTACAAGTATCTAGCTCATTTTTAAGTGATTTTATTAAATCCATTCTGAAAATTAGATGTACTGTTTCCAGCATCAGGTCTTCAGAAATGGTATGGAAGGCAAGCAGCAGTTGATGAGCAAGTAAATAAAGCATTTGCAGACCACATGCTGTCACAACCTCTCTCTTCTCCCCCACCCCTTTTTTTTGAACGTGGCCATATGTTTTAGTAGTCTAAGTATGTGTCAATGGTAATCCAGGGGTCCACACTTTTAAAGAATGATTACCCAGTTGTTGGCAAACTGGTATTTTTCCATTTAATTTTTGTGTGGGCCATAATTGTAAATCTTTTATTGCAGATTACTCTTTGTATGCTTAAATTTAACTATATCTCTTTTGTGGCTAGCCCTTTCATTACCAGTTTGTATGATACGGGGTCAAACAAACTGGTTTGTTCTTTCTTGATCCTAATCTGAATTTCAGAGCCATTGTTTTTTACACCCCAGCCTCCCTTCCCCGCCCCCCCTCCCCTCCTCCAGTCTCTCCTCACACAAACACACTTGGTCCCTTCATTTTTTTTTCCTGAGGCTGAGCAGAGAAGTGATGTTGGTGGCATTTTTCAAACTCCTTTCTGCTTTCCCCTTGAAAAATATCTGTATTTTGGATCATTGCAGGTTCCAGACATATAGGAGCTATTTGCCTTGCATCCAGATGGAATATGTTGTAAATGTGAAGGCTTTATAAGAAATGCTTACTTCCAGTTTTCTGTTTTGGAGTTCAGTGAAAACAGATTATTATTCTATTCAAAGCATAGTTGACGTGTCTTAGAAAAACACTTTTTATGTTGTAAGGACAAAATTGCTGGTGTGGGGTTGTGGATTAATGTAATTCTTAGCAAGTCTTTATAAACACGTCATCTTTGGTGACTTTTTTGGGGGGAAGGGGAAGATGAATGAGGGTCCTATAAGTGTGGGATCAGTCATGTCAAGTCCTACATAAAAATGGCAGACTCCTGAGACCATTAGAATTATTATTAGGATTTTATTAAAACAGTAGTTGACCACAATGCAGTTCATTTACTAACATTGTATTAGTATATCACTTAAGAATTTTGTAAGGTATTTTGGTAGTAGGATGCTTGTCTAGTAATATAGGAAATACTTGCCTGAAAGGCAAATTGGCTAGGGGATGCACATCAGCTTGATCTCATATTTAAAATAACAACAACAACAACAAACCCTGCTACTTATCCATTAAAAAAAATTTTTTTTGGTACATATATATATTCTAATAGATTCAACTATGTATATTGGAGGTGGGAGGAGGAATAACATGAAGTAAAAGATTTATGCCTTCCTTTGGACTGTTGCTTGGTAACAGAAAATGCCTCCTAAGCCTATTTTTGGAGTGGGGAGGGGTGAAACTTGAATCAGTGACCATCTGTCCTGCATTGGTTGATTTCCTGTTGAGCTGTCCTTTGTTTCTGTCAAACAATTGATTGTTACCCTTTACAGATAAGAGTACTGTTGGTGACATTGCACTGGTTTGTGGCAGCACAAAATAGACCCACTAAATGTTTTTTGTTCTTTTGAGGTCACTATCACTGGCCTTTTTCGTTTTTAAATTTAGCCAAATTGCTGATTATTTTTTAATTTGGGGAATGGCTAAGATCAATACAAAAATGGGATATGACAAGTCGATTGAATTTAGTATTGAAGAATGTTTCCCTCCACCATGTTTTCAAATAAATAGAAGTTCTTAATGATACTTGAAACATTTGCCTATGCACTTATTTAGAGTTATCAAAAACTCTTTCTCTTCTTGATTATCTCAACTGTTTGTTTAAAGGTGTTGTTTTGGGTAGATCTGAACTCTGATAGGGTTATTTTAAAAATATTTTATTTTTATCACAAAGGGCCAGATTGTTCCCCAGTGCTGTGCCTGAAAGGGACTCTGGTTATAAAGGAAAGGTGTGTGTGTGTGTTCCTTCTTCCTGTGTCTCTTACCCAGTCGAAGACCTCCAAAGGGGGAGCTTCGTGCTTCCAGGAATGCACCAAGGGGGAAGGCCAGGGAATACGTGTTCCCCTTTTCTTCTTTCCTACCTCTCTTAGTGTGTGGGGATTTTGCAAATCATTAATGTAGACTCAGGCTTCAGTAACTGTTTCATGCCTCCCCAATGCATTGAAACTCATCTTCATGGACTATTCCAGTGGGCCTCTCTGCCCAGAGTCAGGGGTTGGTAAAAGGCCCCAGGGCTAGTGCAGATAGCCTTGGCCTCTTACAGATCTCTGGGGGTTGTGCAGAACCCTTGCTCATTGGAGGAAGGCTGGGGGAAATCTGCGTTTTTCCTTTCTTTTCTCTCCTTCCCAGTGTTTCCCATGGTTGGGGTGATTTGGCCCACAGTTTTTATTTTTTATTTTTTTTTATTGATGTCCTAAGTTTGGTCCTGATGCAGTTCAAATTGAAATCAATGGCAGAACTCCCATTGACTTTAGTGGAAGTTATATCAGGCCTTTTGTGATTTCAAAGTTCTTTAATTCAATCTTCTCACATTGAAGCATTTAATCATTTTAGAATTACTGTAACTTTTTAAAGCAATTGCTCTTACATGTTTAAAATTGCATAGCTAAAATGGCTCGCACAACTTCTGTCAAAGCAGGAATTGCAATGCTAAAACCCAGGCAAATCTTTGTATATGTATGGGTGTTTGTTAGTTTCAGATTATGCATCATGGAAGCCTATGTAAACTTGATGCATTCAAATGACTGGTTTCCTTTAAGTACGGACACTAGTCTGTTTTTAATTGTAAATTGATATTTAACATTCATATGCATATCTATCTAGGTTCTTATATTGTCCCCCTCACTGTAGTATCTGTGTACCTATCAAGAATTTATGGATTTATCCTGGTAACACCACTATGATGAAGGAAAGTAATATTAGCCCTCTTTTAAAAAACAAAAATTGAGGCACAGAGCATTTACATGACTTGCTCAAGGTCATAAAGTCTGTGGCTCAACTGGAAATTCAACCCAGCTCTCAAGTCTCAAACCAGTGTCTTCAATACAAGATGTCCTTCCTCCATATAGTCTTGATTTACTTTGTAAATGGCTGGACATTGTGTCCAATATTATGTCCTATTATACATATGCAGGTTCCATACCGTAAGAGAATACTTCTGGACAAATGTTAAAAGTACTCCCTTATCTATAGCTATAATATGTTTGTGAATGGAAAATTCACAATTTCAGTTCTGCCACATTTAATTAATTACATAAGAAAATTAACTTGGAGATGGGTGACAGCTTCCCTTAGGTATCCCACTCAGAATTTGCAAAGATCAGGGCTTATTTGGTGAAATATCTTCTAATGAGAAAGAGGCTGGATTCTCTTTTGCCTTGTACCTTGTGTGGACATTGACACTTGTTCAAAGCAGGCCTGATAGTGTAGATTAGGGGGTACTTTATTTAAAGCAATAAGGTTACACTGCTGCAAGAGGAGAATCTGGCTTAGAGAGTGCAAAGTGAGTGTAAAATGGTATCACCAATGAGTGGAAACTGTTGATAGGTAGCATTTTATGTCCACTTTGTAGTCACTTTGCACAGGTATAAGACAGCAGAATGTATAACTAAGCAGAGAATCAGGCCAAAGATCATCCGGAAGATGATGTTGAAGAGAATGTAGAGAGAGTTGAAGCTGATGTCTCACTTGTCTTTGCTGCTCCATTACAGCGTCCTTAGCATCAGGGCTTTTCCAGGTCCATAATACAGTAAGATTATCTAATGGGTCACCTTGTGCCTGGCATCAGAAGAGGTCTGTGGTAAAAGGGTATTTTTTTTCCCTTACAATTGCTGCTACTTTTTAGTTTTAACTTTTTTTTTTTTAATATAGTCATCTTTCTTGATGAAAATTTAGTTTAGATTGAAAGATAATTGTTTTGGATGGCTATAGGTGCATGTGTGTATTATTTACACACACCCATATATAAAATTTGCAAATGTATATGACTAGAATTATGAGCCTAAGTGAATTAAGTTGACTCTCTCAAATGGACACTTCCCTGCTCGTGCTTATTTTGCAGTATAGTAGTAATTAAAAAAATAAAAAAACACTTGCCTGGGGCAACTTTTTTACTAACATGCATAAAGTTCGACAAGCTGTTTTGTTTTGGGAACTGGTTCTAGTGTAACCAATATGGATGGGTTTATCACTCATTTTCCCTTAGGTTTTCTGCTATTTCCCCACCCCACCCCCACCCTCACCCTCACCCATGCTTGCTTTCCTGACTTATTGGGTACCGGCAGAGAGGAGGATGGTCTTGTGGTGAAGGCACTGGGTTAGGAATTGGATAATCTATATACTGTTTCTGTGTCTGCCACAAACTTCCTCTGTGATCTTGGAAGAGCCACTTAACATATCTGTGCTTCAGTTTCCCCATCTGTAAAATGGGGATAATAGTTACTACTTCACTGAGTGTTAGACTGAATTTATAAATGTTTGTGAGTTGAATTGGCATAATAGAAAAGCCTCTAAATAAACCCTTCCCAGGGTGACACACATTTTTCTTAGGATGTATGGTCCCCCCCAAGTGAGTTAAAAGAGAACTTGTTGTAAATCCCAGCAGAATGTGGCCTTGTTTTCTTATTTAAAACCACTGTATTTTAGTGATATAATTTAGGGTGGAGGAACTCAAATCATGTTCATTTCAGGACATGTTGGGTGCAAATGCCTGGGAAGTTTACACTGGAGAGAGCTGTTTTGTTTGGCATGGCTAATCAGGAGTGAGGCTGGAATTGCTCATAGCTGTCATTCAGGTTTTGTTTCAAAGTCCAAGGACCTACTGGGAAAAACAAAAAGCTAATGAAAGCTGACTGTATTTCAACCCAAACCCCAAGGAAACTGAAATGATGTCCAGATAGTCTGTGTATTCTTATTCATCTACATTCTTGTGGTTACTAAGGTAACAGGTTTTTAGAGGCTTTACATCTTCATTGTCAAGTATTTGCTACACTTATTGTTGCTGTTTTCAGATTAGGGCACTTCAGATAATGCCTTTTGAAAGGCGGTTTAAAAAAATACAAAAAAGGGATATAGTGGAAATAGATGTCATGATTCAGTTACCTTGTCTCTCAAATCTGCAGTGCTACGTTTCAGGGTCTGGATCCAAATATTTGTCTCAAACTACCTTTTAGTTGACTGATTTGAGAGAGGGAAAGTGCTAATTTTGAGACCTTTGAATTTCACATTGGAAATACAGTTTCGCTAACAATCTCAGCAATGTATATTTCCAGTAATTACTATGAAATTACATTTTTTTTTTAATTCCCAAAGGATTTTGGGATGTGTCCCCATGAAAGTTACTATACCTAGTAATGAAGTCAACTTTATAAAGAAAAATACATTTTGATTTATGCCCCCACTATTAATTATCTGAATGGAAGAAATATTTTTATTACTGGAGTAATGACTTAACTGCTCTCAGTAATTTCTGCTGCCTATTATAGTTATGATTTACTGTGGCCCTTAACATGGGAATTAGGTGTATTTTATTTTCATAGGTGAGAGAGAATCAGAGCGGTACATCTGAAACGCCTACCCTTACCAACCAAAAGAACACATTGGCCTACTAAACCCAGGGTTGTGAGTTCAATCCTTGAGGGGGCCATTTAGGGATCTGGGGCAAAAATCTGTCTGAGGATTGGTCCTGCTTTGAGCAGGGGGTTGGACTAGATGACCTCCTGAGGTCCCTTCCAACCCTGATATTCTATGAAACTTTGGGGGGAGTTTGGATCCAGATCAGCATTGGAATGTTGTGTGTCAGATTCATTTCTAATTATTATACAATTAAAACAATTACCTGGAACTTGTTAGTCACATTACATTTGTATTAATATCTATAGGAAAAAGCTTCCCTTTTTATTTATGATTTAATATTTTTTTCTACGTTTGTTTTATTTTTAAATTAATACAGAACTTATAGCAGCATAAAAGCCATGGTTTCCAAATAGCATCTAACTTTTTTCAAGCAGAAACATGCTTATTCTTACTACCAGCTATTAGAAGCTGCTTCAAATTGGGGCATGGAGGAAACAGACTTGAAAATGTTTAGAACAGAAACCATTTTATTGGTTTGGCTTCTCGTGGACCTGTAGCAAGTTTAGAACATGCATTGTCACAGTTGGCACAACCTGAGTTAAGAAAACTGTATTTTAGAAACTAGTACAAATTTTGGCTCCTGCAAGGCTCTAAAACTGGTGATGTATTTCAGTAACTGAATTCTGATCTCATGTCTGCCAATGACTTGCTGTTTGACCTTGGGTAAGTCATTTAATCTTTGTGTTGTCATTTCCCTTCTGTGAAATGCAGATAATGCTTAACTACCTGCTTGGAAGGTAAGTTAAGGAACATTTGTGAAGTGCTTTGAGAACCTTGGATGGTAGATGTTCTACATTCAAATCAAGAAAGGCAAAAGCTGAAGTTTGAATTTGCAGTCTTATTTCTGCTTCTTATATGAATTATTATAGATTTGAATGATATGATCACATACTGTTTCTCTAATTAATTTTAAAAATGTAACCTTGTACATATAAGTATTTCTAAGATAACACAATACATTCTGTAAAATAACACTTATTCACAGAGGCGCAGTGTTATGGTTGTGTGCTAAATCTTAACTTCCACAATTGCTCTATTAACTTGTAGCTTTGATGCTGGATTGATATATATTTTTACATTTTAATTCCCTGTTTTTTTTTGTAAGGAAAAAAAAGGAGAAATCAATCTGGCGCTGTTTGGCTGGTGCAGTTCAAAAGCTCTGCGGGTTTTGCTAGCAGAGCTTGTTTGTTCCTTGCTCCAGAGCTAATTGGCTCATAGAGTTAGAAGAATGCTGTAAACTGGAGTTGAAGCTGGGGAAATTTAGAAACTAATATGGCTCACAAATTATTGCTCCAAAGCTGATAAATCACTTAGATTTCTAATCTCTTCCCACCTTTGTAGTTGAATTTGTTAATATCATTTAACCAAGTAGCTGTGCAGCTTAGTATCTGATCATGTGTGCACCCTGCTTTCATTTTAATGCAATTGTGTACAATTCATTTTAAATATTACTTCTTTAAAAAGACATTTTAAAACTCTCCTTTTTCAAATTTAGCAAAGCTAAATTACTCATTTAGAATCATTTACATGTCAAGCTTGACTCTTGACTTTGAATAATTACTCCTACAAATAAAAAGTAATCAGATGTTATGAGAAATATTTTTGGACCCTCTTATTTCTAGAATAACAAAACTCTCCAAAAGTTTCCTCAACAGCCAAAGATTAATGTTTCCTGAAACTCCGAATATCTGAAATGGACTTTGGAATGAATTTGTTTTGTAACTTTACCTGTAGCAGTCACAGTCCATGTTTTAACCAGTCAGTGTGTTCAAAATTGAATGTATACAACAAAAATAAGACCTATGCAATGGCACCTTTCTGCACTTAGCTAAAGACTGATTTATACCATCTGGTAGTTACTTAGTGTGTTTCATTCAGAAGGATCCCAAAGGACTTTTTTTTGGGGGGGGGGAGAACCCCCAAAGCTAGTGCAGTATCTCTAAGTCCCCAGAGTAAATGATCCACCTGTAACCATGGGCAGTATATTAGACAGATCCATGAACAGGTATGTAGTGTGGGGCAAAACCTGGTTCCATCAAGTTCTATGGCAAAATTCCCATTGGCTTCATTGGGGCCAAAATTTTATTCAGAGTATATCCCTTCAGGATACGTTTGTTATAAAGATAGAATACATTATAAAAATTGCCCATTGCTGTTAATGGGTGTAGCTGAACTGATGATGGATTTGGTTTAACTGATAGTGTAGACCAGAACAAACTCTGAGCACCATTTTACCAATATCATAAATTGTGCTGAACAGTTTGTTCTTGGTATGCTTGCAGTCAAACCGTGCTCTATATCAGTTGCTGATACCCATTTCTGACAAAGCATAACTTTCCTAGTATAGACAAAACTTATGAGGTTGGTTAGCAAATACTGTGATTATGGAGCACATAATCCCAGCAAAGGGGGTTGACAGATGGGAGGTTGAGATCAGATGAGTGAGGCAGGATGCAGAATGCAGGTTGCATTACTCCCTGTAATCAAGGATCTGGAAGGTATTCACCAAGCATTTTACACAAATTGTAACTTTTCAAAAAGTATGTGTTACATGAAAAAATGAAGTCCACTGAATGTGGCTTGTCCGCATTTCTGAATTTGCTGTGATTCATTTGTTTAGGCCACACCCTTAGTGAATCTATGTATGTATTTGTAACATACCCAATCAGTGTCATATAGGCATTGTGATGGGGTGTAGTGGCTCAGTGCGGGGGCCCTCCCACTCTGGGTCCTCAAGAGGCCACCCCGCCTCACTACGTCACAGATACGTCAGCCCCCATGGGGAATGAAGCGGTCTCCGGGGTAATGAAGCAGCCTGTGCTCAGGCTGGGTGGGAAACAAACAGTCAATTGGCCCCAGCCCTGGATCAAGCCGGGGCAGCAAAGATTCTGAGGCTCAGGCTTCTGGCCTGGGGAAGGGGAAACTGCCACCCCCAGGTTGGGGTGGCAGGGGGGACGCAGGCCCACCCACTCCACTGCGTTCCGGCCCAGGGCCCTAGCAGTGACAAAGCGCTTTGTCACTGGGTCAGCAAGCAACACGATGATTCAACCTCTGTCAGCGTTGCAGCCAGACAGGGGTTTGCTACTCCTTGGCCACTTCCACATCCCCTTCTTGGTGTACCTATTGCTGTAAGGAGGGGTTGAGATTGACGGCGGCTTCCGGGACTGTGAGCAAATCTTTGGGGGTCTGGTCCATCAGTGGTCCGGGCCAGCTGTCTTCTCCCTCTGGGGTCAGGTCCAACGACCGTCTGGGCCAGTTGTCTGATTCCTCCAGGTTTGAATCAGCTAGTGGCCCCAGTGGCCCAGGCCAGTCCTCTGCTCCCTCGGCACCCTCCGCCGTGTCCCAGCTTGGGAGGCCACAGGAGGCGTCTGGTCTCTCCAGTGGTTGCCTCCCTACTGAGCTTTCTGGGCTGCCTTTTATACTTCCTGTCCCTCCCACCCACTTCCTGGGGGAGGGGTAACTAGGCCTTAGTTCCGCTCACCAGGACTCAGTGTGGGGGCCCTCCCACTCCGGGTCCTTGGGAGGCCACTGCACCTCACTACATGGGGTATACAACCCCCCCCCACTAGGATAGAAGGGGTTAAAAGACTATACTGGGCCCAATTAGCCTCACCCCTCAAATCTTGCAGAGCATGGTCCAGCTGGAGACAGGGTTGAAAAGGGAGCAACCCAGCTCAGAAGAGGGAGGCTGGGAAGGAGTGCAGACCTACCCTGAAAGCCGCTGCCAAAAGGGACCGAATAAGCCTTCCTGGAGGAACAAGACTGTATGCGGAACCCAGCTGGGGCTGGCAGTTTGATTTTCTTTTCCTTTATCTGGGACTGGAAGTGGAGGGAAGGAAGCAATGGTAGGAAGTGACCCAGGGAAGGTAGCTCAGAGGGCCCCTCACGGTGGCCAAATGCTGCTGACCTTCCTAGGGCTCAGGGTCAGAGCTTGGTGGAGTGGGCAGGTCTGGGCTTCCCACCACTGAGTGGATGCAAACCAGTGGGCTCCTCAGCACACCGAGGACCCCATTACAGGCACTTAGCCTCTGTATATAAATATAAAAAACAATACTAAATACTAAAGGCAGGAAATGCATAAGTTTCTGTAAGGTTCCAACCATAATGCCAAATCGGTGGTTGTACATCTCAGATGTTTTTTGAAATATTGTACATGATAATGTACAGTAATAATCTGTACAGTTAATCAAAACCAGGAAAATAAAATACTACTATATATGTGCAATGCAGTAGAATTAATGTTGCTGATGGTATCTTAATTTTTTTTTGTTACTCTTAGCTATGTAACCTTAATGTTCACTTCTGTGGATTATTTTTTATTTAATTTCCTGAGTGTTGTATAAAGAAGGGATGAGAGGGAGAGAGAAAATCCTCACCTATTACGCTTGTGGAATTTGTAAGCCCCAATGATAGCAGTATTCAGCAGGCAGCAATTGTAAGTTTTACCAGGGGAGCTTGTAAATTCCTTAGCTCTAAAAGCAATCACTAAGGTGTCATATTTATGACCACAGATCTGCAGAGGATACCACATGAACTTGTCTATTGAAAAGGGGGGTGCCCATCACTCTTCTACCAATCTGAGGAGAATACTTGAAATTTAATACAGCCTGGGACTATATTAAATCCCTTTCATTCCATGGTGACCTCCTGGGAGGGAGAAGAGAGCGTTTCAGAGGTGGCAGTACACAGGGAAGAGTCCTTGCTGTGCTCTTAGGGTGCTGCAAGTGGGCCAGACACCCAGCAGCTATTGTGGGAGGCACAGTGCAACCAGCTGAGTCCCCACGATCCTGGTGGACCTCAGGGAATCCTTGCGATCTGTGAATGGCACCCCCTACTTATTCCTCTCCCCTGAAAGAATGTGTTTCGTATTCAGTTGAGCTCTGCGTCAATGCCAATTTTCAAACGTCAGCCATTTTTGTTGTCCTTATCAATTTTTGAAATCAACAGAATATCTTTTTTACAATATAAATTTGTTTTAATTCTTATAGTTCAAAACTGGCCTAGATATTTTGCTCCAACTCTTTTTAAAATAATCCATCAGACAGAGACAATACATGGAAAATTTCAATCCTAAAGGAGAAATCTTACTCCTGGGAGAATTCTGTGACAAAAATTATAAATTCTGTGCACAATATTTTAAAATTCTTCATATTTATTTGTCAAAATAACAAGATAATCACACCAGTTTCAATTATTTTGATAATTCATTTCAAAATACCTGTCAGCAATTATGCCTGTAATAATGCAAACAAAAAAAAAGATTCAAGAAATGTTTTTTGACAAATAGATTCCTTAGTAGGCATATTAATACAGAACTTTGAGTAATAATTCATTTAAACTACAATACAGAAATGTCCTGCAGCACTCAGAAGCAGTGCACGGGCTTGGGGAAGCCATAGTAACCAGGGTGGATTTGATTTAAATCACCAGTCAGGAAGACTCGAATTAATCATGGATTTCTACATAAAAGTGCATTCTTGTTGGTTGTTATAACCTTAATACATATTCTTCACAACTCAGAGATAGATGTATGTTTCATTTTTAGAAGGTACACACTATACATTTTTAAAGTGATTTATTTTGAAAACTTTTCAGATTCATTTTCTGATATAGCTGTAAAACTAATGATTATTTGGTTATTTCATTTACCAAAGGTAATTGAAACAGTTCACCTACAAATGACTTCATAAATATCTATCTCCAATTCAACAGGTTAATCATTAATATTTGGAGGATTTTCTTGCCATGCTGTATTAGGAGGAGAACATCACCAGACAGACATTTAAATTGTTTTATTTAATTAAAACAATGTTGCGTATTCTGGAATTTTTTCTTTAACAGCAAACATATAATATTTTAACAAAACAAGCATATGAATTTTTGAATTTAGTTAAACATTCAAGTTTTTTAAAATCAGGTTTATTTTTGTTAATTGTTTTTAACTAAAACAGTTAAATGAAATATATATATAAAAAAATTAAATCGGCTATGTCAGCCAGGTCAACATGAGAAACTTAAAATATTGGCTTCTGCAGCTAATTCAGTCATCTTCACTTTCATTTTCCTGCTTGTTCATAATCTGGAAAAAAAAACAAGCTTTCCTGCTTTTTCAGATCCCAAACGATTTCTCAATTTGGAACGAATTAGTCCAAAGGAAGAAAATATTTTTTCTACACCGGCAGAAGAAGCTACTGCTGTTAAAAGTGAGATTATCACTTCAACAGTCTCTGAATCCAAGTGCTTAAGTGACTTTCACCAGTTCACTGGTGTGACTTTCTTTAAAACATCATCAGCAAACATGTATTTCTTGAATGGCTCACCCTTAGCTCTGAAGTTTTATAGTTGGCAGAGGGATAATTGCTGGATGTCCATGTCATAGCCAACTCCTCCTCTTCAGCAGTTAAGGTTTGACCCTGGTACAGAGTATTGAGAATATTTGCAAGAAAATCAGTTGGAGATAGTGCTTGTCCCATTTGTGTTTTTTTTTTTTTTATGCTTGTAATTTAACTCTGTCATTGCATATTTCTCTTTTAAGATCTCACTCAGTTCCTTCCAAATTTCAACAGCGTCAGTAATAAAACAGCTATTTCCTTGCATTTTATCAAGGCTACAGAAATAGGCTTCAGGGTACTCAGCATGAGTTCAACATTTCTCTTAAGCCCAATGTTGAGAACTTTGGCTGTGATAGTGCCATCTATTTTTTCACGATTTTGCTCACAAACTGTCATCAGATTAGGCCAATTCTTGATATAGTGCTCAAAACAGTCCACTACGAGTTCCATCGCACGTCTTGTGGGAGAGTTAGCTTGCTTCCTCCCACTTTTTTCAGAGCAGCTGCTGCAAAGTGGTTGTTACGGAAGTATTTTGCAATTTCAACAACATTAGCCTTTATTTCTGGAACACTGAAGTATTTGGCTAGGAGGTGCATCAAATGAGCACTGCAACCGTATGTTTTAGCTTGGGACTCTCTTCTAAATAATGTCTTTTCATCTTGGATACATTTGCAGCATTGTCTGTGACCAAGCTGCGTACTAGACATTTGAATTTTTTTTCACAGTTTGTTATAGCTTTTACTGCTACTACTTGTAAGTATTCTGCTGTGTGTGCATTTCCTCATGTATCGATTGTTTCTGTAGGGTTACCAGATAGCAACTGTGAAAAAACGGGACATGGGTTGTGGGGTTATAGGCACCTATATAAGAAAAAGTCCCAAAAAACGGGACTGTCCCTTTTCTGGTTATCTTATTCTGCAAGGAAGACATTCCCTTCTTCTGTTGTCACACAAGCACATACAACAGGATCATTGTGGACATTGCTCCACCCATCAAGACTCAGGTTAACAATTTTACCCTCTAGATCTTTCGCACACTGCCCAGTTTCACTTTCATACACCTTATCCAGCAATTTGCCTGTGACATCTGCTCTGTTGGGTGGACTATATCTTGGTCTTAATGACTGAACCATGTTAATGGAGGGTGGGTTCTCAATCATACGGAAAGGAGAGTTTGTTGCATAAACGAACCGGGCAATTTTTTCATCAATTACCTCTTTTTGTAATCTGCTGGTTCTTATCACACACTTATTTAGGGTTGTTTCTGGATGACAGAGTTTTTTTTTCTTTTTCTTTTTGCTACAGGTGATATACTGTGGCTATGTGACATACATGATGTGACTGAAACACTATCATTGGCAGATAACGCTGAAACTATAGAAAATGATGGTGATCTTGAAAGTGGATAATCTTCAGAGTCCTGTATGTTGAGGATGGATTTTCCTAAACAAAATAAATCAATGCAGTTATTTAATTATTATTACCATACTGCTCATTTAGTATTACTCATTGCATTCACTGACACTCAGTACTACTTCCTTTTACAATTTCACCTTTAAAGATCTGCCTATTTCAGCTATTTATTTTTTATCACAACTGCACCTAAAATGATAGTACCACAGAGTAACAACTATATTTTTTGCTCAAACATGAGAATTCAAGAATCATCCAGAAGGAAGACAAGCAGTCCATAAGAAAGAAGTATGAAATAAAAAAGTTTACCAACCTGAAGATCCTGCATGTTCAGACGTGTTCTTTTCATCATCTTCAACACAGCTTCCTCCTGAGAAGGAACACTTCTCATGATGTTTCAACCAGGCCTTTGTTGCACTGTTTGCATTTTGCACGCATGTCTGTCTTACCCACAAGTAGAGGAACTGCATTAAAATATTCCCAAACTGGGTCTCTTTTACGGCCTGCTGCCATTATAGGTTTTCCCTTTTAGTGAGAGAATGGTATGGTAGATCTCAAATCAATGAAGGCTACACTCAGAAAGACCTCCAGACTTCTGGAATATGCTACTCTAACAGTTTCACTTTTATTTCTACTGCCTGTCCCTCCCTTCTCACATTTATCTCCAGACATCTTCTCCTTGTCCAGATCTATTCTGCCCCAACAATCTATTCATTGAACTTTTTGAAACTTTGGACTTTTAGAGAGAGGTAAGGGATTGACTCTGTGTACACAAATTTGCAGAGGGACAATAGGGTTGGGGTCTGTTATTTCTCACCTCTATATATTATTTTAAAACATTTTTGCTGTTAACAAGCATGTTGTCTCTGGAGACACAAATCCAGAGTTTGAGAACTGCAAAACTAAGCATCTTTAATGGTATCTTCTAGAGTGAACACTGCGTCCCATTGGTAGATAGAAAGATTAACCTAAATAATCTGTACATAAACCCCTGGAACCCCATAAAATTGCATCCCTAATCCATGAACTATTGGAACTCGTTTACAAAAATTTTTGTAAACATTACATGAATATATTGTCTCATACTGTAGAATTAGAATTTATAATCCCTATTCCATGATGAGATATCTTTGAGCTGTAATGCATTTTAATTAAAACTATCTTTAGATAGGTTTTTTCCTCAAAAAGTATTTTATAAAAAAAAATCTGATCTTAAATTTAAAAAATAAAAATCAAATTAATTTTTTTTTAAATCATTGATTTTTATTCACCGTGGTGGTAACACAGGAGCTGAGGGAGAGGGAAATAATTGCTGGGAAGGAGCCTGGGTGTGAACTTGGAGGGTATTTGGGTGTGGGTGGGAGAAGTATGGAACAGTTCTTTTTTTTATTGGGGGGAAGGGATTGTTAGGGAGCCTCCCTCATGCAGACCCTGTCTGATCCTTAGTCTCTCTCATTCAGCCAGGCACATCTGCCCCAGTAACGTAGCTGGAGGGATTCAGGGGAAGCAGCCGCTTCCCCTCCGCACGTTTTCAAAAAGCGGCGCGTCTGCCGGCCGGCGCTAATATCCTACAGGCCAGGGGGGGGTAGCACGGCCGGAGGAGCCATGGGTAGGGGGCGGAACGACCGGAGGAGCGAGGGGGGGCACAGCAGGGTGGCCCGCAGCGCGGCCGGCAGCCCATGGGGGGGCGGTGGGCATGGCCAGAGGAGGCAGAGCGAGGGGGGGGCACAGCAGGGCGGCCCGCACAGCGTGGCTGGCAGCCGCGGCCGGAGGAGCCATGGGGAGGGGATGGTGCAGCTGGGGGAGCGAGGGGGGGCGCAGCAGTGCGGCCCGCAGCCAATGGGCCAGGACAGCGGGCATGGCCGGAGGAGGCAGAGCGAGGGAGGGCGCAGCAAGGCGGCCGGCAGCACGGCCGGTAGCCGCGGCCGGAGGAACGGGGGGGGCGCAGCATGGCGGCCGGCAGCCAATGGGTGGGGCAGCACAGCCGGAGGAGCCAGCCAAGGGGGGGAGGGGCATGGAGCGGCCGGAGGAGGAGCCAAGGGGGGTGTGGCTAGAGGAGGAGCCAAGGGGGGGACGCCTTTTTTATGTTTGCTCCCCCTGCTCTTAGATCATGGCTACGCCACTGATCTGCCCCTGTCGCCATGTGTTCCTGCGTGAGCTTCCCCCTGTCCCCATGTGTCCCTGCATTCTCACTCAGCCTTCTCTCCTCCCCCATCCCATTTGGCCCTGTGTCCCCTCCCGTTCAGCCCCTGCTCCAGTTTGTCCCCCCCACTAGCCCTTTTGTGACCCCCACACTGTCTGTCCCCCCATATCCTGTGTTTCCGCATCTGGCCCCATGGGCAGAGTGCTGTGAGGAACACAGCCTCCTCTCTTCCCTATCTACAATTGGGGCTACTCCCGCCTGGGAGCAGCTGCTCTCTGTTTTGGTGCCACAGCAGGGAGATAGGCATAATTGGAGCACTTCTCCAGCAGAATGTATTTTCTGCAGAGAAAACAAAATTCTGTGTGGGACATGAATTCTATGTGTGCTCAATGGCACGTTGTTCCCCCAGGACTAATCTGAGCACATGGAATCAGGTCAAAAGCTGGAAACTATTTTTGAGCCTTATCTTTAACAGTAGTTGCCAGGTCCACCTATAGTGGATGTGTATAGTATACAGGGGGGGAAGGGATAGCTCAGTCTTTGAGCATTGGTCTGCTAAACCCAGGGTTGTGAGTTCAATCCTTGAAGGAGCAACTTAGGGATCTGGGGCAAAATCAGTACTTGGTCTTGTTAGTGAAGGCAGGAGGGCTGGACTTGACTTGACTCAACTCACCTCAATGACCCTTCAGGGTCCCTTTCAGTTCTATGAGATAAGCATATCTCCACAGACCTAGGTCAGCACATACAATGGAGACAGATAGCTTTACATTTAATAGATTTAAATTTAAAATATCACCACACAACCCTACTTGTAACAGCGATCAAAAACAAAATGCTGACCAGCAGAGAGAAACTCATTTAATCTTCTATTAAATGTAAAACACCAGAAGATAAATTAATGAATATAATGGAAGCTATATAAATGATCAAATAAGATGTAGGGCAATCCAGGCGCAAATCCAGTTTAAATTAGAAACCAAAGTTGGTCCACCAAAAAAAAAAATCTAGCTTGTATTTAACACCTTCACCAAAAAAAAACAACAAAAACCTGGCATTTTTGAAAGTAACAACATTTGAAATCGTGGAAACGGAAACCGAGCACTAATCTGCATGTTACAAAATTGCTTAAGAAATATAGTTTTTCTGAGATAATATAATTAAGATTGGTTGAGGTTCTGTGCTGCGTCTTTTAGAGGCACAGCTTGGAGTTTGCAACCCAGGGGGAGATGGGAAGGGAGAGCCATGATCAGGACCTCATTGATCTAGGCACTGTTCAAACATATACTAAAAGACAGACCCTACCCTAAAGAGCTTACAGTCTAAATAAACAAGACCAAGCAGGATAAGGGCTCAAACTTGCTGCGAATGAAGTCAATAGCAATCATTCAATTTGGCAGGTCAGTTGACTAGAAATATAAATCTGTGATTTGACATAATGTTACAGATTGGTGTTAAACCATGTGTGATTTTGGTTTCCTAGAAAATATAATATTCATTCTCAATAAAAGGATAGGGAAACTTTATAAAATGTACATGTTCTAGCAGTATCTTTAGTAAAAGTATCACATAGTTGTTACATGTATGTGTTTGACATATATAAAATTGCATCTACATAGGTGATGATGTCAAGCGTGTTAGTCTAAATGTCTTAATGATTCAGTAGTGGAGGGAAGGGTATTATGCAAGTCCATGAGGGAACCAGGCAGCCTTTGTCAGTGGGTGCAGCCAGCAAATATGTGGCCCACATCTTCTAACTAGCTACAGCGACAAAGGAGAAGTCACAGAGGTCCCACTTAAAGTCATTAGCAGCACAAGAGATCACTTCACATCTAAAGTGATTTACACCTTTACAAAGATGATGTGGAAGATCAAAACCAAGGGGCGGGACTGTTGACTCTGTCATGAGTAGGCATTGGCTATGCTTGTTCTTGCCACCTGGAACTGATGTTGAGGTTCCTTAGGGGAACTGTCCAAACAAAGTGCCTTGAGCTGAGATGGTTGCTTGGTGGATTAAACACTTCTCTAAACAGGGTAGATGTGGCATGTCTTGCACTTTAAGGAACAGATTCTGCAAGATTACTTGTCACAAGACGTCAAGAGGGGTGATGTTGAAATAGGACCGGCAGCCAGGCCAGGTTGGTCAGTGTCGTGCTACCTGTTGTTACATGCATGGTTTCCTTCAGCTTAGTGTCTACTAGTCCTTTGTGAAAAGAGCTGAGTCACATTGGAGAGCAGTATTCTGCTAACACAAGGCAAGTCCAGAGTTTATTAATGTCTGCATATTGGCTCCCCAGGTAGAACCAGCTAATCTGCTGATCAGGTCATTTCTATTGTCAGTGAGGTCTTGGTAAGATGTTCCTTGAAAGTCAAGACATGGTCCAGTATAATACCTAGATCAGTGATTCTCAAACTTTTGTACTGGTGACCCCTTTTACATAGCAAGCCTCTGAGTGCGATCCCCTCCCTTATAAATTAAAAACACGTTTTTATGTATTTAACACCATTATAAATGCTGGAAGCAAAGCGGAGTTTGGGGTGGAGGCTGACAGCTCATGACCCCCCATGTAATTACCTCATGACCCCCAGTTTGAGAACCCCTGACCTAGATAGACAGGAGGTCATTGTCCAGCCTGTGTCCGTTCAGGGAGACGTTGAGCTGTTTACCAGCCTTTTTGTGGTATAGATGGAAGCAGCTGGAAACTCCTTTTTTGTTACTAGGTGTAAGTCTCCATCTTTTACAATAATGAGCCATCTCTTTCAAGTCAGAATTCAGGACTTCTTCCAGGTGATTGAAATTCTGTAGTTAACATTAAGTAATGAATTATAGACACTGACTTAAAGGGGGCCAGAATTCCACTCCCCTCCCCTCAATGTTTCCAATGGAATGGTAATCCTGAAGACAATATTCTACACACATTTTCTCAAAGTCACTATTTTCTCATTCCCTTCTTGTTTTAAAATGAAAGTAATATAAATCCTCCCTAAAACTTTTGACACTTACTGGAGTCTGTAGCAACAGCCATTTTGTTTTCTGCCAATCCATTGCATCTGTTCCGTGGTAGCATTCTCTGAAATGCTTCCAGTTCCACATGCAGGGCCATGAAGACAGGCTGAACTGCAGGGTCTCAATGTGTGGGTGAAACGATGGTATAGGGAGGAGGGGTTCAGATTCATAAGGAAGAGAGGAACCTTTTGGGCAAAGGAGGGGCGTATACAGGAAGGGACCTAAACCAAAATGGAACTAAACTGCTGGCACGTAAAATCAAGAAGGATGTAGGGGATTTTTTAAATTAAGGACTGACAGGTGCAGAGGACCACACGTTTCACGCAAAGACATCCCTTAGGGATGAATTTATTAAAGGGGAAACTCTACATCCTAATAAGGAAGGTAGGAAAGAAGCAGAGGTGCTGGAACAATTTGCATAGTGGACGTGTTGAGAGCTATTGAAGCAAACTAATAAACCCTGTATATATAATGGAAACAACTTCAAGCCAGGGGTGCAAGAGCACCCCTAATTCCAGCATCTATGGAAAGAAGTTGGTAAAGTACAAGTAGGAGCTAGTGAGGGACAGTTAACTATAACACATGAAGGCAAGCAACTGAATATTGACAAAATGTACAAGTGCTTCTATACAAATGCTATAAGTCTAAATACTAAGATGAGTGAATTAGAGTGCCTGGCGTTAAATGAAGATATTGATATAAAAGGCATCACGGAAACTTGGTGGAATGGGAATAATCGATGGAATGTGGTAATACCAGGGTTCAAAATGAATAGTATTGACAGAGTAATTTGCATTGGGGGGGGGGGGGGGGGGAGTGGCACAAATATGTGAAAGAAAACAGAGTCAAATAAAGTAGAAATCTTAAATGAAGCAAACTACCATAGAATCTCTATGGATAGAAATTCCATGCTTTCTAGACACTTTAAATGACTGCTTCTTGAAACAGCTAGTCTGGAACCCAGAAGGAGAGAGGCAATTCTTGATTTAGTCCTACATAGAATGCAGGTTCTGGTCCAAGAGGTGAATATAGATGAACTGCTCAGTAATAGTCACTATAATGTAATTAAATTTCACGTTATTGTAGAGGGGAAAGAATCCCACCACAGTAGCATTTAACTTCGAAAAGGGGAACTGAGCTACATGTAAATGAGGAAGCTACTTAAACATAAATTAAAAGGAATAGTCCCAAGTATGAAATGCCTACACACTGTGTGGAGACTTATTAAAAACACCACAAGAGAGGCTCAAACTAAATGTAAACTGCAAAGAATAATAAAAAAAAGGTCAGAGGACCAAAAAATAAAATAAAATACCACCATGGCTACACAGCAGAGTAAAAGAGATGGTTGAAGTACAAAAGGAATCCTTTAGCAAATCCTATTGAGGAAAATAGAAAGGAACATACATACTGGCAAGTCAAATGTAAAAGTATAGTAAGGGAGATCAAGAAAGAATTTGAAGAGCAACTTCCTAAGGGGACACATACACATACAAAGCCTGTCAAACAGTCAGTGGGTCCACTGGAAGATCAAGATTCTAAAGGAGCACTCAAGGAAGACAAGGCTGTTGCGGAGAAGCTAAATTAATTCTTTGCAGCGGTCTTCACTGCCGAGGATGTGGGGTAATATCCCTACACTTGAGCCATTCGTTTTAGTTGACAAATCTGAGGAACTGTCCCAGATTGTTAATAGAGGAGACTTGGGAAGAAATTGATTAATTAAACAGTAATAAGTCACCAGGACCAGATGGTGTTCACCTCAAGAATTCTAAAGGAACTCAGATATGAAATTGCAGAACCCTACCAACTGTGGCGTGTAACCTATCCATTAAATCAGCCTCTGGATAGCTAATGTTAAGCCTATTTTTTAAAAAAGGCTCCAGGGGTGATCCTGGCAATTACAGGCCAGTAAGCCTAACTTACATACCAGGCAAATGGTTTGAAACTATAGTAAAAAACAGAATTATCAGTCACATAGGTGAGCATAATAGTTTGAAGAAGAGTCAACTCAGCTTTTGTAAAGGGAAATCATGCCTCTTAGAATTCTTTGAGGGAGTGAATGAGCATGTGGACAAGGGTGATCTGGTGGATATAGACTGGGACTGGGAAAAAGACTGGGACTGTTTCTCTTGGAATAGAGATGACTAGTGGGCGATACGATAGAGGTCTATAAAATCATGAACGGTGTGGAGAAAGTGAATGGGGAAGTATTATTTTATCCCTTCACATAATATAAGAACTAGGGGTCACCTGATGAAATTAATAGGCAGCAGGTTTCAAACAAACTAAAGGAAGTACTTCTTCTCATAACACACAGGCAACCTGTGGAGCTCATTACCATGGGATGTTGTGAAGGTCAAAAGTATAACTGGGTTCAAAAAAGAATTAGATAAGTTCATGGAGGATAGATCCATCAGTGGCTATTAGCCAAAATGATGAGGCCTGCAAAGCCATTTTCCAGGTGTCCTGAAACCTCTGACTGCCAGAAGCTGGATGACGGGGGGTGGATCACTTTCCAATTGCCCTGTTCTGTTTGCTCCGGCTAGATCAGCAGTTCTCAACCAGTGGCCCAATTAGCTGACAGCTGTGGCCCAGCTCAGCTGTGTGCTAAAGGTCGACCAGCATGGCAGGTAGGGTTCCCGGCTGCCTGGCCTGGTGGGGTCCATGTGGTGCGGGTCTGGGGTCAAGGCCAGCCAGTTCTGCAAGCTCCAGGGCAGCTGCCTGGCCTCGAGCGGTGGGATTCCGGGGCTCCCGGCTGGGTTCGGGGTCCAGTGGAAACTGAGTTGGGGGGGGGGGGAATGTGGGCAATGACTATTGTTTAGAAAATTGATGACAATAAACACTTCTTGTGTTGAAAGGTTATTTGCCAAACTTCAGCTTGGAGTGAAGTCTTCTATTAAATTAACAGATCAAGTGTAACCATGTAAATATATCAAGAATGGCTGTTCTCTTTTAGACAAGATATTACATTGTGTCCATTGATAAAGCAATAATATATTAAATGCACTGATCTATAATTTTCATGATATGCATCATCAATCTCCTTTTCCAATGACAAGTTTGCATAGGGCTGAGGTTATGAGCAGATTCCATCCACATCTGTTTTGAGCCAATATTTGAGCGTGTTAGGGTGTTGTCCATATGGTTTCTCTTTGGACATCCACAGTCTCTCTCTCCAAGCACTCGTCAATAGAGAACGATTTTAGGCAGTTGGCATGGAGTTGTCATAGCAACATGGCTAAACCAGATTGGTTGGTGCCTTTTGATGACTGTAGTCATGTGCTGCACTTTATTTTCTACTGATGTCACTTGTCAATGTCCTCTTCAGAGTGGCTCTTATGTTACGATGTAACCCAAGTAACAGAAACAGTTTACTAGTTCAATGTCTAAACCAGCAGTTCTCAAAGTGTGGGTTGGGACCCCATTTTAATGGGGTGGTCAGGGCTGGCTTAGACTTGCTGGGGCCCGGGGCCAAAGTCCAAGCCTGAGGGCTTCAGTCCTGGGCCGCATGGCTCAGGTTATAGGCCTCCTGTCTGGGGCTGAAGCCCTTGGGCTTTGGCTTTGCCCCTCTCCCCTGGCCTGGAGAGGTGGGGCTTTGGCTCTTCCCCCTCCCCCGGGGTGGCAGGGCTTGCGTGGGCTCAGGCTTTGGTCCCCCCTCCTAGGGTCCTATAGTAATCTTTGTTGTCAAAAGGGGGTTGCGGTGCAATGAAGTTTGAGAACCCCTGGTCCAAACCATTAGTGAAAAGTTTAGCCTGTTTCATGGTGGTTTTTTTTTTTTTTTGATGTTACCTTTAGTTGGTCTTTTGTTCATTTATTTCTATTCCCCATTTTCTGGCTGTTGTGTACAGGTTAGTTGCTGCTTCTTTGTTGTATTCCTTCATAGAAATTATCATTATGATATTGTTTGCAAAGTCAAAGTGATAATTTGCCCTGGTGTCCTGCAGCCTCCACCAGTTTTACTAAGGGAGTTGGACAAGATGTTTTCTAAGTATATACAGTAACTCTTCACTTAAAGTCATCCCAGTTAAGATTGTTTCGTTATTAGGTTGATGATCTATTAGAGAACATACTTGTTTAAAGTCACGCATAGTTCCTTTATAAGGTTGTTTGGCTTCCTCTGCCCGCCTGCCTGGTGCTCCTGCCAGGGAGCAGGCAAGGCCCCAATCCCGCTTTCCAGAAGGAGCGCCAGGCGGGTGGAATGTGGCAAGCCCCCACACCCTGACCTCGCTCCCTGGCAGGAGCGCTGGGTGGGTGGAACGGGGCAACCCCCCTGTCCCCGCTACGCCCCTGCCTCAACCAAGCTTCACAGTCATAATTGGTAAGTACAGTATTAAATAATTTTAAACAAACAATGTAAGACTTATACTGTATATGTATATAATGTCCCTTGTTTGGCAAAAAAAAAATTCCCTGGAACCTAACGCCCCCATTTACATTAATTCTTATGGGGAAATTGGATTCACTTAACATCGTTTCGCTTAAAGTAGCATTTTTCAGGAACATAATTACAACTTTAAGCGAGGAATTACTGTAGGGGAAAAAAAAGGATTGGACTGAGTATGGACTGTACAAGACCACTTTTCACTACAAACCACTCTTCCAGCTCACTGCTTACTCACATTGCATGCCAAGCTTTGCTATACAGTCTCTGCAGAATTTGAATCAACTTGCTGCTAAAACCATATGGGTACTTTCCACAGAGCCTCCCTGCTAACAGAGTTGAATGCTTTCTTAAAGTCAACAAATGTGCAAAATGGGTTTGTTGAATTCTGTCTCTCCCGCCCCCCATTTGACTAAAAACAAATCTCTGATCTATGGTAAGATTTCCTCGGCTCTTTTTCATTTGGCTCAGAATCACTCTGCAGAACACCTTGCTACGAATGCTTATAAGACTTATTCCTATGTAATTATCGCAGTCTGTGAGATCACTGCTTGTAGACTTGCCCCTCGTTGCTCATGGCACACATTCGCGGGAGACCACTCTTTCAAACACCAGTGCCCTTTTATTTCCTTGTATTTTCCCACCACCACTTATATACAGCTTTTATATAGTTTGCTATCAGGCAGGTAGCCCCGTGGGGAACAGCTAGCTGGGAGCAACAGGTCCTCACTTTCCTGTTTCTCCCCTCCTACTTCCTTCTTGCTAGCTTTATAGGCCTTCCCCCACCAAGCTCACAGGTGTCTCTCCTTTAGGGCTTTAATCAGACACAGCCTGTCAGCTCCAATCGCTTTCCCTTACTGGGAGCTGAGCTAACAGGGGCTGAGTCAGTGCCTTTTGGCCAGCACCCTGTTACACTGCTCTTAAAGAGGGGTACAATAATTGAGTATTGCCAAACTTCAGGGACTTCACTTTTCTTCCAAATGAGGTTAAATAGTTTGCAAAGGAGCATGACAAAGTCTCTTCTGCTGTGTTCTAACACTTCATGCGTTATGCCATCTGAACCAACTGCCTTGTTTTTCAGGGACCTGATTGTGAATTCAATTTCTGCTTGCAATACATGTCGTTCTTTGTTGTTGCCTTTGCAGCTGATAGCCTTAAGGTCAACTGGGTCAACTTGACTATTCAAGTTCAATAGCTGATGAAAATGTTCTTTTCATGTTTTAAGCTTTGGATCTTTATCTACTATAGAGCTCACCTGAGCATTGCCTAGTTGACTGGTGAAGGGGCACACCCTGTTCAGTACTAACGAGGTGCATCTGTAAGGCTTGTCCTGCTTGGAGTTGGGGGAGCTTAAAAAGGGAAAACCTACCACTGGAAGGGGTGGTGAATAAGAGGAGGGAAGCTCTGCCACAGAGGCTGCTGCAACCAAGACAGGTCAGCTGAGAGGGAGACAATTGCAGGCCTCACCGCTGCATGGACCATCTGCAAAGAAGTAGACCCCACTAAGGGACAAATGAACGTGATAAACTAATTTCCAAGAGCTGAATCCAGAAAGACTGCCTGAGAGACAGGCTACCTTTGCCTTTCTTTGTTTTCTCTCAGATTCCCCTCTCTCATAAGAGAAAGAGAGGGAAGAGGATCATTATTCAGAGAACACCTCACGTGCTATGAACTGCAGGGAAGAACTGTGTGAACAACTTGCAGCGGGGTCTGTGGGGGGCTCAAGGGATTCCCTACCAGCCCACCTCTTCTACAGGTGTTTACTTCTTGGATAGTAATCGGGCTTCCTGAAAAAGCCCTCTTGCATTACTTTTTTTTGCAAGTGTTGTCCAAGCTCTTTGCCGTCTCTCGAGTCAGTCTTTCTTAGCCTTTCTAACCATTCTTTTTGGATCGTTGGTGAGCTGTCTGTATCTGTTTTTCTTCTCAGTGCAATCTTCAGCTTTCACATGTTCTTGATACACTTCCTTTTTTTTCTTGATAGGTTTTCAGTCTCTGGTGTTAACCAGTCTTTCCCTTTTGGGTACAACTTTATCCCTAAAACCTCCTTGTCCATAGTATGAATGATATCTTTCACATCCGCCAAGAGTTGTTCAGCTGTTGTGTCCTCTAGATGTAAGAGGGGGCAAAGCGGCCGCTGATAGTGTTCTGAAGGGTAACCATAGTGTCTGTATTTTTTTTCCCAGAGTTTCCACACTATAAACTTTTTTTTCCCCCTTCAAATTTTAGAGTATTAAGCTTGGTCCTGACTGTAGTGATCACTGCCTAATTGTCTGAGTCTGCATGTAGGCTTCTGTACACTCTGCAGTCTAGTATACTTGTTTTACATGTCTTACTAAGATCAAGTCAATCATGTTTTTTGTAGTACCATGGCTTTTTTTTAATGGATTTGCCTATGCTGAAATACTGGGTTTGTTACAAACAAGTTGTTGATAGATTACTTCAATTCTACACTATCGCCTCTCTACGGCAAGTTACAGTGGATCAGTATATTTGATTTGGGAGAAATGAAGTAACAGCCGCCCAAACTGAGCTTGAGCACTCCTGAATTTTGAGGTGTTCAAATCTGGAAGGCAGGTGTTGGGGGAGGGCGGGGGGCCTGTGGCTCCGCAGGGGAGCATGGCAGCATGTATGCAGCAGTGTGTCTGGCGCTGCGCGAAGCCAGACACGCTGGTCTGAGTGGCACGGTAAGGGGGCTGGGGGGTTGGAGAAGGGGTAGGGGGTTCTGGGGGGGCAGTCAAGGGACAGGGAGCAGGAGAGGTTGGATGGGGCGGAGGTTCGGGGGGGGGCAGTCAAGGGACAGGCAGCAGTTGGATAGGCATGGGAGTCCCAGGGGTTTGTCAGGGGACAGATAGGGGGTGGGGTCCTGGGGGGCAGTTAGGGGCAGGGATTTCGGGAGGGGGTGATCAGGGTGCAGGGGGGGTTGGATGGGTTGGGGTTTTTGTGGGGGGCAGTCGGAGGGAGTGGATGGTGGCAGGGTGGGGCTACCCTCCCTCCCCGTGGAGTGTCCTATTTTTTGAATGTTAAAATATGGAATCCCTACTCACAGTGCAGCTCTCCATTCAAAGCAGGCTGTAGCATGAGGTCTCAGCTTCCTCACTCCCTCCCCCTCTTTCCTGTTGGTGGTGGCCAAGGGAATGCTGGGAAATGTAGTTCTTTCCCTGCTCCAGGGCTGGCTCTATAGGCTCTATAGGCAGGGAGCTAACCAAGGAACTACAGCTCCCAGGGCCCCCGGTTGGTTCTCAGCTCCCAGGCTGGATCCCTGCTGCCCCTGCAAATGGGCTGCCCCAAGCACGTGCTTGCTTTGCTGGTGTCTAGAGCCGCCCCTGTTTCTGCCACTCGCTCTGTATTTATCAGCTCCTTCAGTGCTGTTCTTGTCTCTCTTGAGTTCTCTTCTAATGTCACACATTTTTAGTATTTAATTTGTGACCCAAGGTTTTGTCACAATAGGAGAGTGGTTTCGCGCCACTGTTGGAGTCCGGCAAGGCTGCCTTCTTTCACCCACACTATTCAACATCTACTTGGAGTGCATAATGACTGAGGCCCTAAAAGATCTCACATGCACAGTCAGCATTGGGGGGCGAACAATCTCAAATCTTTGGTTTGCTGATGACATTGATGGCCTGGCAGGTAGCAAAGATGAACTTGCCAACATTGTGAAATGATTGGATGAAACCTCCGCAAAATACGGCATGGAAATCAGTGCAGAGAAAACCAAGCTGATGACAGTCACACATGAAGGGATCAGCTCATGTATCACTATCAGTGGACAAGAGCTGGAGACAGTGAAACAGTTCAAGTGTTTGGGAACAATCATCACTGATGAAGGATCAAAGGCAGAAATTCTGGCAAGAACTGTGCAAACAGCAACAGTTGCAAAGCTAAAGCCAATTTGGAGGAACAAGAACATCCCCCTGGAATCCAAACTGAAACTGCTGCATGCACTGGTCATCTCCATTTTTCTGTATGCGTGCGAGACCTGGACCCTTACGGCAGAACTTGAACAGAAAATAGAGGTAGTAGAGATGAGATACTTCTGTAAAATCCTGGGCATCTCCTACTTCGACCAAGTCACTAATGAAGAGGTCCGCACCAACATCACCCATTGGGGGGAGGGATAGCTCAGTGGTTTGAGCATTGGCCTGCTAAACCCAGGATTGTGAGTTCAATCCTTGAGAGGGCCACTTAGGGATCTGGGGCAAAATCAGTACTTGGTCCTGCTAATGAAGGCAGGGGCCTGGAGTCAATGATCTTTCAAGGTCCCTTCCAGTTCTATGGGATAGGTATATCTCCATATATTAATGCGCTGGGTCATATGAAGATTTCCTGATGACCATGAAGAAGCGCAAACTGAAGTGGTATGGCCATTAACAAGATCATCTGGCCTATCCAAGATCATCCTCTAAGGGACAGTACAGAAGAAGAGATGGATTGACAACATAAAAGATTGGACAGGAATGGACTTCACAGAGACTCCAGCACTGACACAAAATAGTCAGGGGTGGAGATAATTGGTTGATTGGTTGTTGGGGCACCATCATTGATGAGCAATGTGGTTATCAGAGTGATGCTATTTTTGTAAATCCCCAACATTTTAACCAATTGAAGTACAATTCAGCACAACTGCAGGAGTAATTATCTTCCCCAAAGCACAAATTCAGTTCAAATGTTCCAAATATTTTAAGTATTTATTTTTTTCATTCAGCCAAGCAAAGTTATAATGAAAATGTACCAGCTCAGGCATTAAAAGTACTCACTCTCCTTTCCCCAAAATGATCAGTAATGGGGTGGGGTGTGGAGGGACGACCACTAGATTTAAAAAAATTTTTTTTTTTTTACTCACCTGTCTTAGAAACAAACAAATCTGCTCTCCCTGGTGAGAGGGTCTGAGTAGAACTTTGCAAGTTTGCAGTAATGTTTCTATTACAAAATTCAACCTTATATTGGAAAAAGTTCTAACACTTCGGATGCTAAGTCATAAGGCTTTCTTCCCCATTTGTCTCCACATATCTTTAACAAGTGGGCTCTGCAACACCTATCACTTTGGAAAGAACATGATTGTTCACAAAAAGATCCAGACACTAGCCTGGAGATGATTTTACACTGTAGATGGCAGCTGGATTTGTATGGCAAGTCTGGAATTGCCTTTGGCTTCTTCACATAGTTTGGCTGCTCATGGAATGTCTTTACTCTTGGCCTTTTGGACCTTATTTACTTTGTAATTACTTTAGTTCTTTAAGATCAATCCCATTTGTATCTTTATCAGCTCAAGAATTTCTGCACATTGTTCTAAAGAACTACACAGTGGGATCTGTTTGTTCTTAGTATAGATGTTTCGCTATGCAGTCTGTGCTGCCATTTGAACCAAATATATGTTGCTACACTTTCTGGTGGTTTACAAACACTGCTCAGCATGAATCCTGTAAGCATGCCATCTGTTACACAGCAAATTTGTCTGTGTGTTCAACAATTGTTCAACATTTTATAGGATTTAATTAGAAGAATCATTTGGTTTCTATTATATATTGTCACATGCACACACAATGCAAATTTCTATGACAATTAAAATACTCAATTTTTTTTTAATCTTCAACTATCAACTCTCCCAGTTAGTCCTGCCCACAGAATTTATCCTGAGAATAATTTTTATTCAATGGGAGAAATGTTCTAATAATTTAGTAGACCTAAAGTTAAAATCTATGTTCTGTGCATTTTTCATATTTAAAGCAGTAATATAAACAATCTGAATCCTAGAGTGGGAAAATGTTCCGTCTTAATAATATTTACTCTTGAAATTAGACCTCTTGATTTGAATGAGGCCACTCCAATGAGTAAGGGTTGTAAAACTGAGATTTGAGACTAAGATTACTAACAAATGTAAGAGTTTGCGGGATCAGTCTATAACATTGATGTTGGCCCACTGGTAAACTTTTAAAAGGAATTCATAGTATTTCACTGACAAACAGGGATTGTTTCCTTTCAGCCTGCCTGGGATAGATAGATGGAAGACATATGGGTCTTCTGGTACTTTTGGTGGAGTATATTATTTATTTATGTATGTATTTATTATTTTTTAGGAGAGGAGGTTGAGGTGAATGTCAGACAGCCACAAAGTTTTTCTCCACATTACATCCTTTTTGAAGGACTGTGTACATCAAAGTGATGTAAATGGTCTTTTTACTCATGATTTAAATTAGCAAGCAGAAAACCTTGATTTTAAATAATCAATTTTGTACTTTAGTTAGTTTTCTAAAGAAGGTTATTTCTCCTTGGTTGGCAAGCATTGAAACATGTTAATTTGAAACTAAATATAGCCTTTACAGTTTACACTAAATTTGGTGCTTCTTTTTGCAAATCAGGAGAATATACTATCTCTACGCAAAAGAATAAATGGACACAAATCTGACATCAGGAATCCTAACATTCAAAAACCAGTGGGAGAAAACTTCAACCTCTCTAACCACTGTAGCCCATGAAAGCTTATGCTCAAATAAATTTGTTAGCCTCTAAGGTGCCACAAGTACTCCTGTACTTTTTGCGGATACAGACTAACACAGCTGCTATTCTGAAACATAACAAATTCAGGTTCTTAATTTTTACATTTTTTTATTGTGTTAGAAAATGGTGAATGGTTCATTTCTCAATTACTAGATGAATAATTTTTTGCTTGTGATTTGTGTCAAGCTTTATTTGAATAGAAATTTAGAATCAATTAAAATGCACAAAAACAGCATTACAAGGTGTTTTTAATTAAATAAAAGCTACCTCGAAAGTGCTGGGTACATTTAAAAAAAAATTCATCAAAGTTTGTCAAAACAAGTTTTGCATTTAAAACTTAACTGAATTATTAAACCAGGTGTTTTTTGTATAGTTAATGAATTGAACTGATTGTTTCAGAACTAGTAGATCTCTCGCTCTCCTCCCCTCCCCCCCCACTACTACTTCTCCTTCTTTCTTCTAAGATTGGAAGAGGAAGACAAGCATTCATGTTTTTTAGTTCCCAGTCAGTATCTCAACTTCAAATGAACAAGTCATTGAGCTGAATAAACTGAAATGAAGAAAATATTCTCTCTGCACCTGCGGAAGAGGTGACCACTCTTAGAAATGAGTTTAGCACTTTTAACAAACTTCTAGTTCTAGGTGCTTAGCCAGTGACTTCCACCAGTTCAATGGTTTGACTTTCTTTAAAACTTAATACTATTTTTTATTTAATTAAATGATTCAATAAATTATAGTAAGTATAGGCCTTAATATAGGTTGTCAATTTCAAATTTAATTTGAAATAGTTTTTTTTAAACAAACTTGAATTTAGTTTAAGAAAAAAATCCATTTTTTAAATTAATTAAAAAAAAAATCCTTGATTTTTATCCACCCTGCATGTAGTAGACATAATCTTCTCACTCACTGGGTGATTAGATGGCACTTTAAAACCAATTAGTTGATCAGAGGGTCAGTAGTGAATAGTTCAAGGTACTTATAGTTCCTTTTCTTGCCTTTCCATAAGCTGACTATATTGCCTTTATAGAATTCCCAGCCACAGCAACAAGAAACTGAGATCCAGAAACTAAACACACCTCTTCAAGTGGCAGTACATATCTTCTTAAAGCACTGATGTAGTGCATTTATTATATATAAAGGTAACTTTAGCTCACTTACACAGAAAGGAAAAATTCTGCCCTTAGTTATAACACTTGCAACTCCACTGGACCAAGGAATGCTGGTTGTGGTCCATTGGAGCCACATAATGGTCAATCCTCAACTGACCATAAACTGTGTTTGAGTGTGTCAGACAGTAAGGGTAGCCTGAATGTGTTGCTTCTGCAATGCTCCTGCAAGTTGTGAACTTGGATCTCTTGCTTGATAATGATGTACTGCTACTACACAGTTGGTCTGACTCTTCTTAGCATTTATTAATGGTCCTACCTGTCTGTGGAATGAATATTTTCAGCGTAAATCAGTTTGTCCTTGTGAAGTACTACAATTCTAACTAGCCTTTGCAAGAAGGTCACCTGTTTGCTCATATATTACCTGCTTGGAGAGTATTCAGATCTTGACATACAGGCTATAGGCCAAATCCAAGACCTGTTGTAAATCTGAGGTAAATTGTCTTTTGAGTGATTTATGGCATGACCTTTAACTTTGAATGGTACAGAAGGGTTCAAGACTGATGATGGCCCATACCTTCAGAATATCTAGTTATATACTTTGTATATATCCATTATTATGGTGGTTATTGTATTAATTATTCTGGTAAAGTCCTGTATGTATTTGTATACTGTTCTGGAAGTACTGTGTAACTGCCTGTGCAGTGACTATTGCCTAAAGTGATCAAGGTTTTGCATTCAATTTAAAGATCAATCAAGCATGGAAGATTGGTTGCTGCTTACTGCGAAAAGTGTCGTTTATAGCAAATGATAAAAACTGTGACTGAAGAGGCATAGGGAGGAGTTGTGGTCTATACTGAAGAGGCAAGGACATCTAGAAAAAAGAAAGAAAGACGGCCTTGCCCTTTATCCTGGGTTTAATAAAGGCAAGTTGGGTCACCAGATGATACGACTTTAATGGCCAAACTGCTTGCCTTGGATGGTGTTTAATTTCACTGATCTTTTCCAGAGTTCAACTTAAAAATAAAATTCATGTCCTGTGCACTCAGCTGTTTTTTCCATGTGGAATCTTTGACAGTTCAGCATACAACAATTTATCCTAAGCAATTAGATGTACACAAAATGAGCTTCATTTTCAAATTGCTTAAAAGCCAGCAGATAAACTTCAAGAAACTGGAACAAATTGTAGGAGTTGACTAAGGGTTAAAACACTTTGTGTTTATCTCTTTTGCTGCTTATGTTTTTCTCAAATCAGTATCGAAATGCTGAGTAGAATAAAAACAGCAAGAAGTTTTTAAACCATATATTTATCATATTTCTAGGTGAAGAATTATTTTAGGATTTGAGATGCATTTTGACATTTAAACCTTTCAGTGCCACTCCGAAACTTCTATAATGAAATCTGATACCAGGCGAAAATGTCCTGGTTTGTGATCAGAGGGGCAAGCCGGCAAATAAGTAAAATGTATCGTGTTTTGTTATAAACTTCAGGCCTGGTTCACCCAAAGGTTTGTTGAGGTTCAGAAACAATTCCGATAATCTATACTGAGTTTTGAGAGACCCTGGGCTGACTTATGTTTTATGATCAGAATCTGTCCCCTTTGTAGTGCTACACAAGTGGGAGGAGGGCACTTGCACAAGGGAGAACCATAACCCCGTGCCTTGCCCTCCTTCATGGCAAGTTGTGAGGAATTGTTGTGCTAGATGCCCATGGCCACACCCTCTCTGGTACTGACACAGATTAGGTCTAGCACTAAAGGGAGTGCACAGTGCCTTTTCCGAAAGGAGGTGTAGGGCCACTCCTCATTATGCTAACCCAGAGGCATTCTAGTGCCTTGATTTCTATGTAGGCAGAATGCTTCCAGAGACTGCCATCAGTGTGATGCCCTTTTTCACACACCCCAGCAGCTCATAAAGCCATAATATAGCCCTTATTGTGGAAACTGTGAGGGAGATAGAGATGAGACATTGTGTAGAACATAGAATATCAAGGTTGGAAAGGACCTCAGGAGGTCATCTAGTCCAACTCCCTGCTTAAAGCAGGACCAGTCCCCAGACAGATTTTTGCCCCAGATCCCTAAATGGCCCCCTCAAGGATTGAACTCACAACCCTGAGTTTAGCAGGCCAATGCTCAAACCACTGAGCTATCCCTCCCCACTAATGAACCAAGAAAATAATTAATTTTTGTACGATGCCTGAAAACATGCAATTTGTCTGGTTTCCCTGTTTTTGCTTGTAAGCTAGTGGATAAAACCCAAGTGGTAGTGTTTTTTTTTTTAAAGCAAACTTTTAATCACTGTTGAGAATATAGATAGATTTATTTCAAACTTTCTAAAACGTTAAATGCAACTTGGGGCTTATATGCACCCGAGGCAGAGGGTGTGTGTGTGGTGCCTAATTTTTCTTATGTTATTTGCTTACTGACACAACATGCTGTGTTCTTGCTGGTTGTTAACAGCATCTGAATTATGAGGCCAAAGAGGTCTTCCTCATGACAATAGCTAATGTTTGTAGAAATGCAAAGGTCATGATCATGAGTACTTTATTTAATGCCAGCTGCATACTGACAACAATTCCTGAACTAGACAGATCTTAAAGGGTCAGCTTATTGACTTTTATCTTCCCTGCTTTTGAGTGTGGATGGTTTCTACACAACTGCTTGGCTTTTGTGTAATGCAAATGTTATGTGGGTTTTTGCCTTAGAAATTTTGAGGATGATTATCCATGGAAAATAAGATTGCATGAACATATGGTTACCTGCCTTTATTCTTTTAAACTACAATCACATTACTGGTACCATTACCATGTTGTAGGGGAAAGAATATAAGTAATGTTAACTGTGATGTGTTTTGTGCTTTAAGCGATATTCTTTTCCTTCTACTGTACAGCTTGTACTTGTCAGTTGTTTTGTATTTTAAAGAACATATATGCTTTTATTCATCACGGTGAAATGCTTGTTTGTTTGTGTCTTGACTGTTGGCAACGTCATGTATTTTCTGAAATAAAAATGTTTGTAAGCTTGGACGAATAGGTTTAGGAAAAATTGGTAGGCAAAGCAGCCAAAAGCTCATACAAATGTCTATGCATTTTTGGTTTGAATCTGGAGCTAAGGTATTAATGCATATAGTCCTGTGTGCAATGGACTGTGTGACAGGTTAAGTAAGAATGTCTATGCAGTGATTCATCATGGTTTTTTCATGTTGTCCAAAATTCCATAGCTATCTTAATTTTTACATTATATCTTACCTGCATTTCATTAGGAAAGTTATTACCAAGCTTTTCAGAGGCTCATTCATGATGATGTTCCATAAAATATGGTACAACACAACAATTGCTGTACTATGATTCTCTGACGGTACGTTTGTACTTACCTCCGGGTCCGGCGGTAAGCAATCCATCTTCTGGGATCGATTTATCGCGTCTTGTCTAGACGCGATAAATCGATCCCGGAAGTGCTCGCCGTCGATGCTGGTACTCCTGCTCCACGAGAGGAGTACCACGCGTGTGGACCTGCGGTAAGTTCGAACTAAGATACTTCGACTTCAGCTACATTATTCACGTAGCTGAAGTTGCGTATCTTAGTTCGAAGTGGGGGGTTAGTGTGGACCAGCCCTGAGATTTGAACATTACCTAACCATTCACCTGGTTAAATTGAAAACATGGATATGGCATCTGTTTTTGGACCTATATCAAGGTTACTATATTTAATAATTATCCTATTTTTCACCCCTCCAGAAAGGGGTCACCATTTATTTTTTTTAAGTCTGTTCCTGGGAACAGAAAAATATTTTCAGCTGTGAATTAAGTGTCTCATTTTTTATTTCTTGCTCCCTAACCTGAAATCTGAAGCCTATTCTGTTTCTCTGCACGATGAAAAATTCTGGCAGTAAAAACTAAAAATGGAAATTGTGAGATCAGTTACTTGCCCTGGAATCTAGTTAATGTTTTAACAATTGCTGTTCATCACTGTTAGTTCATTATTTTCTTTTCTTTTATGGCTTTTTGTAGGGTACTCAGAATTTTAACAACAAATCTGATTTTGATACTGGCAGGGAAAAGTTGGCACTATATTTATATGTATAGGACTGGTTTAAAGTAGAAATTTCAGCTCCTAGATAGAAACTTCTATTAACATGTATCTTCCAAGTGCAAATTTATATCAACTGGTGAACTTCATAAAAGTGAGAGAGAGAGAGAGAGAGAGAGAGAGAGAGAGAGAGAGAGAGAGAGAGTGTGTTTGTAAATTGTATTCAAAATAAGCAAGATGAGCTTACAAGAGGAACATACATATTTTGTCCACTGAGGATGACATGGCTCGGAAAATTACATATACAGGGACACCAAAAAAATAGCAACAGACTCACTTTGTAATTTTGCTGATACCACACCATATGTCCCCATGTAGACAAAATTAGAGGGAATTCAGAGAAGAAAAATAAAATCTAGTTAAGGGTTTGTTGGGCCTGTCTTCTAGGAGAAGAATAAAAACATGATAGTTAGCTAACTAATTACTAAAACCAGATTGGTGGGAATGTTACTGTCTCCTAAGTATTAGCAGTATGTAAACTTTGGGGAGGTAGCACGCTTGTTTATGGTGTTACAAGGGCAAACTGCGGGCTGGATCCGGCCCATCAGCCATTTTAATCCGGCCCTCGAGCTCTAGCTGGGGAGCAGGGTCGGGGGCAGCTCCATGCGGCTCCCGGAAGCCACAGCATGTCCCCACTCTGGCTCGTATGTGTAGGGGCAGCCAGGGTGCTCTGCTCTGCACATTGCCCCCACCCCAAGTGCCACCCCCAGAGCTCCCATCGGCTGGGAACCGCAGCGGAAGGGGCAGCTAGCAGAGCCACTTGGCCGCTTCTACGCAGAGGCGCGGCCCAGAGAAGGGACATGCCGCTGCTTTCGGGAGTCGCTTGAGGTAAGCGCCGCCCGGAGCCTGCACCCCTGAGACTCTCCCCGTGCCCCAACCCCCTGCCCAAGCCCTGATTCCCCCTCCTGCTCTCCGAATCCCTCAGTCCCAGCCCAGAGCCCCCTCCTATACCCCACACTCCTCATCCCGAGTCCCACCCCAGATCCCGCACCCCCAGCCAGAGCCCCCTCCCGCACCCTGAAGTCCTAATTTCTGGCCCTACCACGGAGCCTGCACCCCCCAACCAGAGCCCTCACCCCCTCTTGTACCCCAATCCCAATTTTGTGAGCATTCATGGCCTGCAATACAATTTCTATTCCCAGATGTGACCTTTGGGCCAAAAAGTTTGCCCACCCCGTACAAGGGGCTGTTAGTAGGAACAATATGGTGAAATTAAGAAGATGTAAGGTGACTATCAAGTCAAGCTTCTTCATTCTGACAGGGATTCTCAAACCTTGTCATAGCATGGATCGTCTTTTAATAGTGTTTTGTGGACAGTTAACTCTTCCATTTGCATGGACCAGCTCCTCCCCTTCTTGTGAACTATTGCTTATGTTGAAAATTAGTAATAGGAAAATATTTAGGGTTGGATTTTCAGAAGTGATCAGCACTCACAACTGGGCGAACAGGAGGGCAGATTCTCAAATGGATAATAACGGGGCTGTTGAGTTATTTTGAAAATCTGGCCAGTTATTTAGGTGCCTAAATGGGATCTCTTGGATGCTGAGTTTTACTGAAAATCTGGAGTTTATTTTATTGTCTGAAAATCTGTGTTTTAGCTGGCCCTTCATGCAGTTTAAAAGGTAGAATGGAAAAAAGAGCCCACACCATGTTACCAAACAGTTCTCCATAGACCACTCTCTGAAAACTGCTGTATTTGACTATGGAATAGTATTCCAAGAGAGATAGTGGGAGTCTCCTCACTGAACCAAAACTAGGCTGGACACAATGCTAGAAAATATATTTGGCCACAATTCTGAAATGATAAGATGGACTAGTTGACCTAATATATCTCTTACATCTTCTGTGTCTGCTGTTGAGGTTTTATTTCCCTAGAAATTAGAAAACCTGGGAGATTTCATTTGGATAGATCTTGGCAATCTTTCACTCTGTAGTGAAAGTTTCATAATATATAGGAGACCATAAATTTGAGTCTGCCTCAGGCAGATAGTTGATGAATATTCAAAATCTATGAACTCTTGTGTGAATATGGTGTTAAAACTGAACTGTATCAACCTTACAAATGCATCTCTGTATTTACTGCTCTTATATTCTCTCCTACACCCTCCCCCAAATAAACTAATTACAGTATTATTTCACTTTATGGCAAGATGAGAATTTTGCTTTCAAAAGAGATTGGAAATTGTTCAGTAAATCACTCTAAGAAATAGAATTTATAATTCTAACTACAAATGGTAATCCAAAATTGATCTAAAGCCAGATCAACTGCATCTGTCAAATTGCTGAAATTAAAAGCCTTCATGTTGACCCTTTTAGGTTATGTGGAAAAAAGCAGCTGAAGTTAAAATAGGCAACCATAGAGTGTAATGGCTCTCATAAACAAACAAGAGGAAACTAATATTTTTGATTGTACAAAGTGCTTTTTATTTAATTATACGCAGCACCACCTATTTAAGGTTGCCTGACACTTCCCATTAGAAGACCCTGTTTTCAGTTGCTTTATATCTTTGCCAAACTTCAACTGTTTAGGGCTGAAATTTCTAGGTGCCTGCCTCTGTTTGGAACATTTCAACCAAAATAATTCAGCTACGGAGAATGATGCTAGGGAAAACATGTTGTTTTGCCCATGTTTAAATTTTCTAGTGACTTTTTCTTTGAAATGTTGCACTGACCTCATTATTTGGAGCAGGGACTTGAAATTTGGCAGGTGTGTGGCCCTCATGTCAGGAATATGTCTTTTGCCATCACTCTGAAAATCCATCCAGTTTGCCCAAGATATAAGCCTTTGAAAAATTGCAGTTTGCACATTATCAGTAGTGACTTGCTAATGTTTAGCAACTGGGATCTCTGAATACTTGATCACTATTTTAGATGTCCTTTTTGTTAAATTTTGAGACCAGTGCTGGAGTTTTTTTTATCGAGCATTGTTGCAAAGAAATAAATTTACCACTTAAATATGCTAGCATAGTATGAGATTGCATACATTTTATTTTGTAAGTATCTCTGGGGCATAAGATAAACCTGAAAAGCATGTAGTTTGGTTACATACACTATAGTTACTTGAGAGAAATTAAAAAAAAAAAAAAAAAAAAGCAGCCTCATACAAATAATGGTATATCATACCAGCAATGACTAAAAGAATAAAATATACAACTTCACTCTTCTGGCATGACTGGTGCTTAGCTATGTGTAAATCTTTTTAGTCTTCCAGTTTCTTATTCCTTTGGCTTCCACCCAGTGTGTTTGCTGAGTGTCTTTTTTTTAAGGTCTGCCATTTGTATTCATAGATTTTTAAGGCCAGAAGGGACTATTCTGATCATCTAGTCTGACCTTTTGTATGACTCAATTTCTCCTTTACTCTTTCTTCCCTACTCTCTGGGTTGTAGGTAAATGCTCTTTGTGGTGGTGGTGGTGGTAAAGATATTACCTCACCCACGGTCTCTCTCTTTGTCATGACATAATCATATAGTGTGATGGTGAATTTCCCTACCTTTACTGGTATTTACACAAATATTTAATTTGACTTTGCTGAATTACTCACTTCCAAAATAATTGGGAGGGGTGTAAACTTTGTTCCTTTCCCTCACTCCTCCTGCAAACTACTGTTACATCAACTTCAGATTTTGCTTTTTTTAAAAAGAAGTTTCTTCTCTATGAATAATTAACGTTTTATAGCAAACAAAAATAAGTCACTTTCTAACCTTATTCCCTTTACTTACAGAGGTTGTAAAAATTGTTAATGTGAATAATGTTGCCTTCTGTTGTGTGATGCTAATAGGAAACAAATCACTGCTGTTTATGGGGTACTTGCCCTTTTTGGTGCATGATAAATAGCTCACGTCAAATGATTTCCTACTATTTGACCAGAAACAACAGAGCAGGAAGAATAGAGGCTAGACATGAAGTTGATTTAGAAGTTGATGTAATTTCACTATAGCGTGAATTCACAACAATACAGTGTTTGCAGTAGCACAGGAAAAAATTATGACATAGTCTTCCGTAACCCTTAATTGCTCTCTAGGCTCCATGTAGCTAAAAGCATTTTTCATTACCCTAATTTATCCTGTGTATCCCTAGCTCTTTGCCTAGGAGAGTAGCTAAGATTTCATCCCCGCAGAGGCTTTCAGCATACTCCTGAATATCTGTTGCTGTGCCAGTCCTTGAGGAAAAAGCAGACAAGGTGGGTAATATGATATATATTAATATTACATTATTCACCTTGTCCATAATGTCACAAATGTCAGGCACATCAAGCGCAGTTGCACTGCAGTTCATTGAAGAGTTGCATTCAGGTAGCTGGTTTGCAATTTTTTTATTTTTTTTAAAGGGATGTCAACTTTAAAAAAAAAAAAAAAAACCACACACACTTCTGTCTGATTGTTTTTAAGCTACTATTGTTCCAAAAAATATTCACAATGAGAGGGCAGAATTTTTTCCCCCTTTCCTCCCCCCATTTGTCTATACTATTTTCCCTTTGTAATCAGTCAGTAGAACAGTCATCCCTGTTGTTCATGGGGGTTTTTCTTTTCCTTTGTTGCTGTCTGAAACAATTTGTTCGCAAAACCCCAAATGGACAGGTTTAATACCTGAAATTATTTTTGAAAAAATTGACTAGATTTCAAGCTGACAGTGCCCCTTTTAAAAAGGAAATGAGTTTTTATTTAAATTTAAATTAGAGACTGCAGGACAGTGCAGACTATAGAAATTTTGCATACATATCTTTTATCATTTATAAATTCATTGAATAATTAAAACAGAATTATTATAATACAAATGGAGGTTTACTTTTCTTTAAATATTAGCATTTTAATTTGATAGAATTCCACACACACACACACACACACACACACACACACACACACACACACACACAAGCATATTCATCAGTGCATTTTGATTCTGTTAACCAATATCAGCACTGAGATTTGGACATCTAATTTCTTTTTAAATAAATGCACCATCCATTTGTTTGATAAACCTGAGTAATTTCTCATTTATGCTGCAGAAAATAAAACAATTCTGTGTGGAATAATTCAAGTCTTTTGGATACCAACAGCAGTAGTAGCTTTCACTTTTTCAAAAACTAAAATGAATGATGAAACAAGTGCATTGAATCAATCTACTTATTAAGTGTAAATGTATCCCATTCCAGAGAACTTGTAATTGGTTTTGAAATTCTCACTGTACAATAGAATAGCTGTTAATGATTTTCTCTCATCACTTACCTACTTCTCTAGAGGTGTGATGTTAGTTTTACTCAGCAGGTTGTCACTTTGCTTCTTTGCACTTCAAAAAGATCTAAGGTTACTGATTATGACTTTGCTACTTCCTGTCTTATTGTTATGTACTTACAAAGGATTTGTAGTTTAAAACCATACTGTAAAGAATGCAAGTCAAGTATAAATTCCTCAGATTTGCAAGTCTATAAAGTTTTCATTTTTCCCCTTTCTTTTGAAAGTGTGTTTAAGTCATCTTATGTGAAATATTTACTGCAGCCTATGAACATGGATGACTGAAAATACTTCATATCATCCACTTCCCACTCCAGGCATAAGGTGGAATCAAACTTAAAAACATCTCATACATAACTGTACTTTGACTTTCCTCCAAAAATGTGGCAAATGCCTCTTAACTCTGGAAATGATGCCATCTAAAGCACAAGTCCTTTCCAAACTAAAATCAATTTTGCACAAACCTGTTTGTGCAATTGTTCCCTCCCAGAATTAACACTGTTTTTGATGTTGCAGTAAAGTATTACTTAACTTCCCCTGCCTTCCCCCTCCTTTCAGTTAGTAATGCCAAACAAACGTTTGCCTGTAAGGATCAGTAAAAATTTGTTCGGTGAACTGCTTTTCTGTGCGATGGATTCCATGCTTTGTGGAATAGAATGTTGTGCTATAGAAGAATCAGGCCAATTACCATGGTCTCTTCAGTGAAGCCACTACAGCTTGTGACTGGGCTATGATCTATATTTGGAATGGATTGTTAATTGGACAGGCATTGAGTAATGAGTACTTGTGTGAAGAAAAATAGCTAAAGCATTGGATCAATGGGTATGTTGCAATTCTAATTTAATACACAAATTGAGAACATAGCCTTCAAAACTCAGAATAATTACCCTGCTTAAAGGCAGGGAGTGGACCATTCTCTCCTGCTTGTTCTGTTAACTTAGGTATACGGCGGGAAAGACTGGTAATAATAAAGCAATAGTACAGTTGCCTTTCACTGCTGTAGTACATCTACATAAAAAACAATCATAATTCATTTCAGCATATCTACTTTCGTTTATAGTTTACTGTTTGGAGTACGTACTTGAATAGCACTGAACAAAATGTACTCCTTGAAGATAAGAATTGCTGTAAATGTTCATTATGATGAGAACAGCATGCACTGAACAAGCACGAATCATCTTAAAACTCAGCTGCTGAATTAAAGTGGATGAAGATTGGCACAAAGCCTTCTCCCCACCCCTTTCTTCTTTTTACTTAGTGTAACTGTTTTCCAAATCAAATGTACAGATGACTTTTTTTCTAAACCCTGGTTTAAAAAAAATCGTACTTTAGTCAGGTGGTGGTGATGATTTTGATGAGGAGGGATTCGGGGAACAGACTAGGTGCATGAAACTTTTATTTATTTATTTATTTATTTATTTATTGTCAATTTCATTGTCATTTACATCCGGGGCATAACAGAATCTTAGGTCATTTTCTAAGAATCAGAAGTTACAGGTATTTACTTGCACAATGCTGTAACGCATGGCTCTAACCTCCATGTACTATACTGCAGCTCACTAAACACTGCTTCTAAATTGTAGTAATAAATCTGCGCACTCATTATAAAACCCTCCTGATTGGATGGGCATCAGGACAGCATGCTCCTCCCCAAAATAATGACCGAGAATTGCAGCCTTCTTGATGAGTATTTATACTCTATCCTATGTGGAAAATTGGCTGGTGAAAATCAACACAAAGGATAAGGTAAAAAAATGAATTAATCATACATGGCACTAGAGATATTCCAGACCTGGGGTTTTATAATAAGTATGGGGTGGGAGGGAAGCTCTAGACCAGCAGTGGGCAACCTGTGGCCCGCGGGCCACATGCGGCCCATCAGGGTAATCTGATTGCGGGCCACGAGACATTTTGGTGGCGTTGACCATCAGCTGGCATGGCCCCTCGCAACTCCCAATGGCTGCGGTTCACCGTTCCCAGCCAATGGGAGCTGCGGGGGGCCGTGCCTGCGGACGGTCAATGCCACCAAAATGTCTCACGGCCTGCAATCAGATTACCTAATGGGCTGCATGTGGCTCGTGGGCTGCAGGTTGCCCACCACTGCTCTAGACCCGTCTGTTCCTGGGTGCTTTACATTGGTAGGTAGAAGGCACTGAGGTTAGCTTTTCTGAGAGGGGTGAAAATATCTGACACTAATCGTGGAGGCAAGCTCATAATTAACAATTCCCTTCAGTTCTGCATGAGCTTCCTGGGCTTTATATTTTTGTGCATAGATTTATCCCATGCACAAGTATCCCACTGCAGAAGCCGGTGATTTCCTCTATGGAAATCCTGAGTCTGGAGGACAAGACAATGGAATCAATCTTATTTTTTGTTTCTGAAGTGTTTTGAATAATTTAAATGGTTTAAAAGCTTTGTGATATTATGCCTACAGTAGTGGTGCAGCTTGTACAAACTTCATGCGGGAGCTCCCTTGTGGGGGTCAGATCTAGCAGTCCTCAAAGTTGTGAGCATCAGAGGCTTGGAAGTATATATTGGATACAAATCCATTTAAGACCTCTGGTCTGTCATAGAAGTAAGAATACACGTCAATGAGTCAAAAATGAGAATAGGCAAATGGATATTATCTTTAATAGAATGTCTTTATTGATGCTTTGTTTATGTCTCTCCATAAGTACACTAAGGGTACAAGCATTAGGTCCTAGAACCAATTGTGATAGAATGGCTGGATGCGTAACCCTCAGCTAGATCCAAAACACTAGCAAAAACGTAATTTCCATGGTTACATTTTTCTTCTCTCCCTGGAACTTAAACATGATCATCATATGCATTAAATTTACCTTAATTGTACCTTTAAAGAGCATTAAAAAAATCTTTCAGAGGCATAAATGTCATGAAAATTCTTTAATATTTACTCGATATTTTGCAAAGAGCATTTTAATCTGATGCTTGGAAAGAGCCTGGGGATAGTAATTTATTTTAAGTAAGGCAAATATTGTAGTATTTAATGTTAACATATTTCACTGCATAAAAGTTTAATTAATAAAAGGTTTCCTTGGTAGATTCCAAATGTCTGGTTTATTGCAACAGTAACCACACAAATTGGCTTAATATTCTACCAAAAAATTAGTCTTAATGTGATTTAAAAAAAAAAAAAAAACACAGCAAGGACAGTAAAAGTTTAATGCAGCAGTTTCAATTATTGCTGTCTTTGACCAAGACCTACTTATACAGTACATAGTCCTAATGTTACAAAGCTTGTTTGTTTTATTTCCCACTTGATTTAACATAGACTGTACTATATTTCTCCCACCTGTGCTTACTTGGCCTTTTGAATGGCTTCAGCTTTTTACCTGGAAGCCAGCATATTAGTAAACCATACTTGAATGTGAAAGTTGAGCAATTTTGTTTACTTTGTGCATCTGATAGAGGACTGATGACCCCTATGTAACTACTTTAGTAGTTGGATAATCCTTCACATAATTCTAGCACGGGCCCATTGGAGCTTTGCCATTTATTTAACTGAACATAGAATTAAGCCCCAAATTTTCTCAGTAAAATAATAATGTTTAGTACACTCTCTCTCATTTAATGTTTATGATGTGTTTATGAAGGTAGAGTGCATTGTTCCAGTACTTGATCTACAACTTTTTGCTGTACAAAGGACTAGAAAACTTTTTTCATTTGTGGTTTTTCAAAAATAGTGTTTTATTTTAACTCTGAAAAAAGATTTAAACTCTATTGACATCATCAACAATTTTTATGGGATTTGGGGAAGAAGTCTATTTGTGTTTTGAATAATAAATTTCAGCTAGGACTTGTATTTACAGCATATAAGATAAAACTCTGTCAGGTTTTGCTTTATCTGGTTTCTCTGTCCTTCTTGCGGAAGAAGACTCACTTGCAGAAGTGTTCAATGACAGATAGAATGACCAAATATTTTACGGGGTGAGTCCAGGACTAAGCAGTCAAGGTCATAGTGGCACAGATAAACATAAGGGGTTAGTGAGTTCTAGTGTCTTGGATGAAGCAGTTTTTCTTGGCAACCGCAACAGAAGAACACTCAGACAGCTATAACCTTTTGCTGTTTTGATTGGGTATGCTAGCCATAGTTCCGTGCAGATTCTAGCCTGACTTCCACTTGAAACAGGTCACTGAGAACTGTGCCAGGCTCACTTTTTTATACTGCCTGGGAGCAGTTCCCAGAGAGCTGTGCCCTGCTCTGATCTGACTTGTGCTGGCTTGTTTCATGAACTACACCCAACAAAGGACTATGTTTTAAAAGGAGCCCTAAGCAGATAATTTCTAGTCTTCCTGTTTGTGAAAAGAATGAAGCACACCCCTAACCATGCCCCAATTTATTGATTTCTTTAATCAATCTACAGTGTGCATTACAAATGAGAAACCAGAAGGCTTTCTGCACTTTAAACATCTATATGTATTTGTGTACAGAACCCTATGTATTGGGCCATCTGTCCTGGGTTATACTGATGCAACTTCATCAAAGCTAGTGCATCAGGACAGAATCTGGTTCATTGTATGTGAAATATGCTTCATGTAAAATATGTCTTTACAACGTTTCCCTCAAAAGCAGGTCTCATATTTTTCTTCACAAGTGAACATTCTATGTCCGAACTGGAAGTAAGCAAACACAAAGGGTGAAATCCTAATCTTAGGGCTTGTCTACACTTGAAATTTGTTGCAGGTTAACTTGAGTTATTTTGCGTTAAAGTACCTTGTGGTCATAAACCATTTTTTTTATTGCAAGTCATCTGGCTTTTTAATGTGTGTTATTAAATCTACTTGGAAAGTGAGTTACTGAGATATGGGTTTACGCTCAGCAAACTAGATATGGCTACATCCCCATCCGGAAACAACATTACACAACTGCCAAGTCCTTTCACTGGTATCCTATGCTGCTTTGATGGATATCTATGTGTCGTCTACTGCTCCAGGGTCATCCTGACCAGATGCCACTTCTCCATTTAAATGCTGGTGTGTAGCCAGATTCTATCTTTTGTGATTACAGCTGCTGTGGGGTTTGCAGACCTGTCATACTCTACTCTTGATCATTGAACAGTTGTGCCTCATGCTTCAGCATGGTCTCGTGCTGAGGTCCTGGACTTCATTGCTCTCTGGGGAGAGGAACATGTACAGGCCCACTTGGATTCTAGCCATGACAAAGCACAAATATACAAACAACTGTCTGGAAAAAATGAAGGAAAGAGGGTACAACTGGGACCCAAGTCAATGCTTTAGTAAAGGAAAGGAGCTCCAACAGGGTTACAAGAGTGTTGGGGACAATTATAGGGCTCTGGGAGAGCTTCCAGAGTCTACATCTTCTATAATGAGCTGAACTGTATATTTGCGAGAGAGCCACTGCTGAACCCTTGTATTTGGTGGACACCACTGATGGCACAAACGGGGAGGAGGAGAGTGATAATGAAATCTCCAATCTCGTCCACCCAGTGAACTCAGAGACAAACACAGTTACATAACACTTCTCAAAAGAAAGTTATTTTAAGGGTATCTACTCCTCCCCACAGGCTATTGCAGAATTCTATAAATTTGGCAGTGCAATTTATGCTGATCCAAGGGCACTAAAGAAAACTTAAGCTAAAAATAGTGGTCTGATTTGGCATGGAGATTTCATGTCAATGCATCTCTCTGGGGACGTGCACATGTAGCTCATGTTTCCCTTTTTGCTCCGGCAGCAGTTCTGGAGACACCATCTTGGCAAATGGCAGTTTTGCCATTGCCTTGTAGAACAGAATCCTTTTTTGCCTTTTGGGAACATGCTTCAGGTAGCCAAAGTAAGCATAGTCTGCAGAAGTGCATGCGTAATTATTAGCCTGCATCTGTCGGTGCCCTCTTTCCCTACCCACCAATCTCCATCTCACTGGTTACCTACAAGGGTACACATGCAATTACTAGCCTTAGTTTGCTGCATCATCTTTAAGTAGCCCCCACCTTGATGTCTGTTGTGCTTTTCACATGAATTACCTCTTTCCTCCAATTTGGTAGAACAACCACCCACCATTCACCCCATTGACTTCACAGGCCCAGGGGCCCTGCATAAATGGGGAAGCTTGTGAAAACATCTAACCATCTCCAAGATCCTCCAAGATGTGGGGAAAACCTATGAGAACAGAATTCCACAATGAAGGAAAAAGTAACATTTTATCACTGTTGGCATGAAGACTTAAATTTTGACAATAACTAGTTTTCCAGTTTTCCCCCATAGCGACCTAGGACAGGGGTGTTAATATTAAGTGAATGGCTGCCCAATCTGTGTAGGAGGAAGGAGGAGTCAAGGGATGACATGTTGAGTGACCTTAGGTATGAATCGCAAAAGAGGGAGGGGAGGGAAGGTTTCCTGAAGCATGACAGAGGAGAGAGAAAAGGGCAGGGAAATGGTTAGATTGCACAAGCACAGCTGCTGGGGATGACAGAGAGGCAAGTCATCCTGCTGGAGAACATGGTAACTTTCTGGTAAAGGACTGAACCATTCTCTGTGTCCCCTGCAGCCTTTACCTCTGAGACTTCCACTTTCTGGGTTGCATCATTCACTGCAAAAGTGCCCAGAAACAGGTCCTTCTCTAGGCATTCTATGCCACAGAACAGCAAAGAAAATAGTGGAAATGGGAGATTCTCTTAACGCCTTCACCAGCAATGGAGAGGCTCTTCTACCACCATCCCACATCCAAAGATGCGGAGACCAGTTATGAGTGTCCTGTGTCGATTCATTTGTGATCCTGGGTCAGAACCTTGTCTGCATGCTATTGTTTGTAACTTCTGAAGGGTTTTTTAAATCTCATTCTCTGTTTGCACAGTATTATTTATCTTTAGCTTTTTACTACTCAAAATTGTTTACATTGGTGTATTGTTATTTATTAAAAATAGATTCTAAATGTCTTTGTAGTCATGGCTTTCCAGCTAGAACAATTCGAGAAAATACACACATCCACTGCACTGAATTGTTATGGAATTCATGAAAATGTCCACCTCTACTGCACCTTCAAATGCACTACAATAACATCCATACATACACTATGTTAAAATCCCCACAAAGGATACTAGAATTCCCATATGTGTCATGAAGAAAGCTTTGCTGCATTGCACATACATACTAATGTAAGTGCAATAATCTTGATTTAAGCCTTATAAAAATGCATACACATTGACCACAGGTGGCCCCTGAGTTGTTACCACATGTTGTAGAGGCATCTTCTCTGACTATTCAGAATGTTTAGCAAGTCTGCCAACCTTCTTCTACCATCTGCCAGGCTCTCCCCCTTGCTCTCACAAAGGTTGTGCAAAGCACAGCAAGCAGCTGTCCTAAGAGGCAGATATTTCTCGGCAGCCTCCAGCTTTGACATCAGACTCCTCCATCTGCCTTTCAGTCTCCCAAGTGCATGTTCTACTGTCATTTTGCACAATAAAGGGCATAGTCACAGTTCCTTTTGCTCATCCAGTTGCCCAGTAAAAGGCTCCCTAAGCTAGAGAAGAAGAAAGTAGGCTGGATCTCCCAGAATGACTGGAAGAATGGCAATGCCATCAAATATCCATAGACACCATGGGAGTAGAAGTTCCATTTTTCATTCCAGAAAACAGTCCAGCATTTTATTCCTGGGGGGGAGGGATAGCTCAGTGGTTTGAGCATTGGCCTGCTAAACCCAGGGTTGTGAGTTCAGTCCTTGAGGGGGGGCCACTTAGGGATCTGGGGCAAAATCAGTACTTGGTCCTGCTAGTGAAGGCAGGGGGCTAGACACAATGACCTTTCAGGGTCCCTTCCAGTTCTATGAGATAGGTATATCTCCATATATTATTATTTTTTAAAGATCCTGGAGTCATGGATCTTTCCATATTATCCTATGTAAATAGTGGTGAAATGTCCACAGTGCTCAAACAGACCTTACAGTGCCATAGAGAAATTTTTCTGTTGATGAACTTGGGAGCCTGGCATGGGGGTTAAAGGTTAGGCACATGGGTCCAATCAATGTTCCCAATACAGTTTAGGAATCCCAAGTGTGCAAAATCACTTATAACCTCCTATGCATTGCTCAGCCTGATGACCCGGTGGGAAGCACCTTCTTGATTGCAGCAAATACCTCCATCACTGTTTCCCCAATGGCTGATCTACCAAAACCACACTGGCTAGCTACTGACCAGTAGCAGTTGGGGTGGCAATGGCCACATGCTTCTCCCTGCTGAGGGGAGTTTTCATGTTTGTGTTCAGCCACTGCAACTCTTGGGTGAGCTCTGCACGGAGTTCTAAGAAAAAGGCTTTTGATGTTCTGAAGTTCTGCCGTCGCAGATGGTCATCCCAGATTTGCCCTGCTGTCCCTTCACAACAGCCACTGATAGTTGACTGAGATCAAAAATGGTGTTCCACTGAGTGAAACTGCTCCAGGAAAAGGTCTAGGAAATTGTCTGCTTGATTTCAACATCCTCCTCTTCCTTCACAGGGAGCCGTTATCGCCCTGGATCTGAAGTCACCGCATAAATTTAGATATGCTTGTAACGGACTGTTTATAGTCATCACTATGAGGATCATAGCGCTCACCAATGCTTCTTCCAGGCTGCATGACCGTGCTCTGAAAATGGTCCTGGATTGCAAAACTTAGATGGATGATAGCATGAAAGGAGCGGAATCATGGGAATTATTTATTTAGCTTGACTCCAAGCTCAGGAATTCAGTTGTTCCTGTAGTTGTCCCACATGCGCAGTGCAAAAAATCCCATATAGCACCACAGCAGCAGAGCAATGCACCATGTGAGGTCTGACCACATGTTTTGCAACATCACTGTGCTGTGTGGCAGCAGTCATATGAAGCAAAACTATCTTAATTGTGGGAAAACAATGCAATGTCTATGCATTGCTTGCACAATACTTGTTCTGGCTCACTTAACATGGATGCAAAAAAACACAGAAAGTTTCAAGTGTAATCATGACCTTATTGAAGTCAATGAGATTTTTGCTACTAACTTCAGTAGGGCCAGGATTTCACTCAGAGAAGGTTGGCGAGCATGGAACAATGCACTTATGTGAGGAACTTTTTCTTTTAACACTTCATGTCTTTAAATATGTATTCAAACCGAATCTGTCAGTAAAACTTATCTGGTTTTAAAATCAGATCATTGTAATTAGCTAAACTTCTCTTATTAGTTTGGGTTGAGTCTAGATGTACAATGGTTGAATTGGTTACCATTATATTTGGTTAACTGCTGTAAAGCAAGTTTCTAACAATAGATTCCTGCACTTAAATAGCACTGTAGAGTGCTGGTGCCCTATCAATCATTCAGACCTTTCCCTCCTGCTGTCTAGTCTGATAGACAGTTGTGCTGATGTGGATACTTGGGAAGAAGGGATCAGGAAGAGGGGATGATGGATAAAGACAATCTCCTGTCTTGGGAGGAAATCAGAGAAACCCTTTCTCGGACTATCAAGGAATTTCTTTGTCAAGGTGTCAGAAGATTATTCATGCACATGTGAGAGCAACTTTTTTCCCATTTTGTTGGAATAGGATGTCATTCTTTTATCTGTGACACAGAATTTGCAAAGAAAGAGGCTTAAAAGATTTCAGTACCGTTACATTGTTGTCAAAGTATTCTTCAACCTCTTTGGAGTTACATCCACGACATTATGAGGTTCAACCAGTAATTAATTGATCCAAGTTTTTGTTTCAAGTGCAGTAAGGATGTGATCCTGAGACCTGGGGTTCCTGTTGAAGCAGCGTGAGTTGCAGGTGCTCAGGGTATCTAAGGATCAGGTTTTAAATGAGCAAGAGATGTAGAAAACCTTTTTCAAACAAGTCCCCCTTCAGAATCAGCATGACTGTGATTTTGAAAATGTGTAGACTAGAGGATTCTCCCTTTACTGTGTATGATCCCTGAGCTTGAAAACAAACAAATTAGTAAGTTTCTGTGGTTTATTATTATTTTTTTTTACTTCAGTTGAGTAAGACTGCAGTTGTAATAATAATGAAATATAGTGTTCAAAATGTAAGATCATTTAATTTTTAAAGACTCTTCTGGTAAATGATCTAAAAGTGAATTTCTAGTGTTCATAATAGGCTAGTTCTAAGCACAAAAGGACAATAAAAATTAGACACTTAAAATATTTTTATAACTAAAGGTTGTCGTGCTCCCATGTTGCTGATATCACTATAATGCCTTCTGTTGGAATATTAAGACTAGAGCTAGATGAAAATTATGACAAATTTTTAACTGAAATTTTGAAAGGTCAAAAATTTTGGCCAGCATTAATTAGGACTTGGGATGCATAACAAAACATTGTCTGTCTTTACTTTTTAATTGAATCCTATTTTTGAAGCAGTCTTTTCTTTAATTATGTTTGTAATCAACCCTTTGAAGCAGCCCTGTGGTAAAGATCATTGTATAAAAATAAATGTGATTGATAATTTTTTTGTGGCTTGTTGGCTTGGGATTTTTTTTCTTGTAAGGTTTGAAATTTAGTGTACTATTTCAATTGTATTTAGTGTGGCACATTAGATGTATGGAGTTGTCTTCCTTGTATGACGTGATATGTCTTGACTGCGATTTCAGATGGCACTCTTTTCTTTGTTTATATTATAAGATATATATTAATCAATTCTCATGAATAATGCAGTGGGTTTTTTGAACTATGTGGAGCTTTTAAGAAAAAGCTCTCAAACTGGCTTAATTTTAAGATGTGGTGAATTATGACCAGTTATAACTGAAGAATTGGAACAAAACCAGACACCTAAAACATGGATGTGCCTGACCTTGAAATGTCAGCTGATAGAGGCAAATGCTGTTAAATTACCCCTCTTTTTCCAAATGTTTCGTGTGTACATTCCCTGTAGGATAAGCTTTGATGCTACAAAGCAACACTTCTTTACACTCATTCTTTTACAAACATTTCATCAGATCTTTATATAAAGTATTCTTAAGTGTTGCAAAGTCTCAGTTCAACAGTGTTAAAGTCGTATGTTTTTCTTTCTATCTGTTCATTGCTCTAATACATCTAGAATAATGAATATACAACATCATATGCTGTTTTGGGGTATAGAAAAATTATTTTCAGCTTGAAATTTCATTTTACATAGCTATGAACCTTGTTAGTACTCATAAGTTCATGAAAGAAAAGTATGAGAAACAATTTATTTAGATGGGACAGGAAAGAAACTTCTAAAATTACAAAATATTGGCTCACAAGCCACATTATCCAACTGATTGCTTGTGTATTAGTTTGTGAATCAAGACTTTTGCCTGACAATAAATTGATGCAAACATCTTCAGCTCTGGAAACAACCTCATCATGACTATTTTAGTAGTTAGAGATTGTTAAATAAATATTTTCAAAATACTTTTGAAGGCATGTATTATATGGTTATTTTGGGGGGTGGTAATGGTAGTAATCATTTGCACTTGTGTGCTGTTCCAGTTACCTTTGTATTGACTGAGTATAATTACTCATTAAGGGGCTGATCCAAAGCCCACAGGGGTCATTGGGAGTCTTTCCACTTTGGATCAGGCTGTAATAATGTGATTGTTGTTTTTAAACTCAAAAGTTACATTGCAGAAACACACACATATACATTTCATACTTTTAGTTAGCTGATAAAAGAAAACAGAACTATGGGCTGACAGTTGGGAATAGGAGGACATAGAACATATTTTTAAATCAAATCATATCTACGTCAATATGCAAGGATATTTAATAATGAATAAAGTAATTTGCTAATTAAGTCACTGATCCAGTAAAGCATTTAAGAACATACATAACTTCAAGCATGTGGACATTCTTAATGGGATGTGTTCGGTTGCTTTGCTGGATCGGACTCTAAGGCTCACCTAAGCAGTCCTCCAGCACACTGTCCCACTGAAATCAGTTGAACTACTTCAATGAGTAAAGATCGCTTGTATAAGTATGTATTTGGTCTGATTGGACTCCCACGTATTTCCATTTAAAAATGAAAGTTTATCTTTTGACCCTACAATGACTGGAAACAAAGGACCTGCTGGCTTCAAAATTCATTTGGAGTTGACATTTTTTTTCTTGTGCAAACCTCTGGGAAGTACTAACAGGCTGTAAAGTGAATAGTCTGTCTCCTTCTCTCCAAAATAAAATTTTGGCTGGTCTCTCTGACATCTCTTTGTGGATGTCTAGCCGTCAGCTCAAGCCCAGAGCTCTTAATCTTCCCCACATGCCCTCCCCTAACCTCCTTTCATGATTACTGTGGCCAACAACAGGATGATGCCTAAGTCTTAACCTGGGTGTCGTCTTCAACTTGCACCTCTCTCTGGATCCTCACTTACAGGCTATATCTAAATTTTTCAGATTCTTTCCTTGTAACATCTCTTAAGAAACAGCCTTGCCTATCCATCCACACAGCTAAAACTCTCATCCAGGTTCTGGTCCATTCATGTCTCAATTACTACAACATCCTGTTCTCTGGTCTTGACAAATACAATCTTGCCCCACTCATATTTATTCAGAACACTGCTGCAAAGATCATTCTTCCAGACTGTCGCTTTGCCCGTGTCACCCCTCTCTTTGCATCCTTCCACTGGCTTCCTTTCTCTGTTGCAACAAATATAAGTTATTTGTCTTCACTTTCAAGGCCCTTCATGGCTTATTCCCACTATACCTATCATCTCTCATTCACTATTGAAATGTTGAGTTCTGCCTCCAATCAGTCAATGATGCCACCTTTCATCATCCACTAGTTAAATTTTCAAACAGGCACCTTTTGTGCTTTTTCTCATGCTACCCATCATGCTTGGGAAGAGCTCCCTATAAACCTCTGAAAAGCTATGTCATTATCCTCCTTTAAATCCCTCCTTAAAATACTTCTTTGCAGTGATGCCTACAAAATAATTGACAATGGTTAGGCTGCTGGTATTCTGGTATGAGTGAGCAATATTTTCACATTATTTCCTTGTACTCTTCCATCTCACGGTATCCATCTCTTATACTTAAGTTGTAAGCTCTTTGGGGCAGGGACCATCTTTTTTTGTTCTGTGTTTGTACAGTGCTTTGCATAACTAGAGCTTGTGCCTTCTATGGTAATACATTTGATGATTATAATAAAATATACTTTGCATGTGTGTTTCATAAACTTTTGTGGGATTTTTCTCTCCCCACCATACAGCTTTGGGAAAAATTCAAAATTAAACACAAAATTTGAAAGGAGTTCCTGTAGAAAAGATTGTTTATAAACTTCAATAGTAGTAATTTTTATCACTTACAATAATGTTTTTTCACCTGTAGGAGTCAGAGTTGTAGATAACTTTGGAAGTTAGTTTCTCTGGGAGTTGAATTATATGTGTTTGTGTGGCTAAATCCAAATTGTGTCTGTAGTATAAAATGGCTAAGATTGCTCTAGGGACCCTGTTTTTTTCTCACAACAAATATGTAGGCAAGGTTTTGGGTTCATGCCTGTCATGAAGATTTGCAGCAGTTTGGTTTGATAATACTGGAGATGGAGCTAGGCCTTAGGCATGATGCAACAACAGGACTCCAATCTTGGGGGAACAAATTGCTCCTTGGAAGAATGGGATGTGGTAAGTGTGTGGAATGTGAATGTAACATGGAGAAATTATACTATAAAGGAAAGGATTTTAGCAAATTGCCAAAATCAGTTGAGAATATAATGTCATTTTTATTATTCTTTTCCAGCAGGATTAAAGAGCTCAGCAATAGCAAAACTAACAGAAACCTCTTGCCCTTTTTTGAAAAGCATGCACGCCCTGAGCTGTGCACACAAGCACATTGTCTGTCTTTTAATATGAACCAATGCAGTGAGAAAACCCTATTGCATAGGCTTAGTCTAGTGTTAAAAACAAATTACAATCCACATAACTCTGATTATGTTAATACCATTTTTTTCCATGTCTGTCATTGGTCCTTCTTATGGACACACTCTCCAGTCCAACTCTGAGCTTTAAAGCTTTATACCCTCGTGACCTAGCTCTGTACAAACCTAAAATAAAAATGAAGAGAAGCTAGAACTTTTGAAGTGGGAAAATTATTTTTTCCCCCTTTCTAGGATTTTACTCAAAACTTTCCAAAAAACATTTTTGACAGAAATGAAGAGCATGATCCTGTCAGGTGCTGAGGGCCCTCCACGCCAACAGAGTCCAGTGGGAGTTGAGGGCACTCGACATCTTTGAGAATTGGGCTGTTGAGCAGGAGTATTCTGAGTTTCAGAAAAGGAGGTTATATACAGTAGAACCTGAAAGTTATGAACACCTTGGGAATGTAGGTTGTTTTTAACTCTATAATGCTCGTAACTCTGAACAAAATGTTATGGTTGTTCTTTCAAAAGTTTATATCTGAACATTGACTTAATACAGCTTTGAAGCTTTACTATGCTCCAGAAGAAAAATTCTGCTTTCCCTTTTTCTCAGTAGTTTAACACAGTACTGTACTGCATGTATGTATGTATTTATTTATTTTGGTCTCTGCCACTGCCTGATTGTGTACTTTCAGTAAAGAGGTATGTAGTTGATTGGTCAGTTTGTAACTCTGGTGTTCGTAATGCTGAGGTTCTACTGTAATGGGAAATATTTTGCAACCTGAATTCTAGTGGTCAGCGCTGTCACAATTGCTCTAATATTTTAAACTTTGTTTCTGAACACCATGTGTGGACTTTTTTTTCCCTCTCATTTGGAAATTTTAAAATTTAATTTATAACTTTTTTCCAGTATTCTAAGGGAGTAAGTAATATGAAATGCTTGTGCCTAATCCGTGACATTAAATCAAACAATTCCTAAGTTATTAGATAAAGGAAAATATGGTGTTCTTTGTTGTTCCTGAGTAGGGAAAAGATGCTCTGAAAGAGAGTTTATTTTTGCAGGGCTGAGAGCTAATTTCTTTTTTTGGTGAATAGTCATGGGTGGCTATTGCATCTTAAAATAAGATTAGTGGTTCATTGATGTCTTCATGGTGCATTTTGTATTTATTGGGGAAGAGTCCCTGAACACACAGTTGTTTTCTGTGCAAATAGTGAGAGGATACTCGGACTGGCAAGGTTGCACTGACCTTACCTAGTGGCCTGTTCCATTGATTGACACGTTTCAAAGGTTAAACTAACTGTGGATGAAATGTAATCAGTCGTGCACTGGATTCTTTCCAGATCACACTGGAGGAGTGCAGTAACCAGCACTGTTAGCTTTTGGAGAGCTAGAGACAGAGGTCGTTACTTGTACAGCTCTGAGCATGAAGAAACAACTGTCCTTCCTCTCTTTAAATAAAAAAAGCATATAAGGAATCATCATTTTTCAGAGAGGAGTATGATGAATAAATCTCCAATCTCTCACTCTTTTTTTGGGTAGAGTTGTCAGAGCTCCCATGGGCCCCCACTCCCGGCTGACAGCTGGGCACTATGTCATCAGCTGGGGGCAGGGCCAGCTTTACTAGCACTAAGGAGGCAGAAAAGGCTGTCAGAAGAGAGAACACAACAGTTGCCATTGCTTCAAACAAAGCGATACAGCGGCAGCCAGAAACATGCCAAGGGGAAGCCACAGCTCTAGAGAGTGACATACATCACAGGAAGAGGGAAGAGTATCTTTGTCTGTCCCTCCCTCCAGCTAGGGATTGTGGACGGGTGCGTACACACACACACTTTCTTTCCATATCTGTGTGTGTGTGTGTGTGTGTGTGTGTGGTTCATGACCTCACAGCAGGCAGACAATCCAACCCTGAAGAGTGAGCTCCCTTCCCCTCCCCCCAACAGCCACCCTCCCAATTCCTTTTCTCACCTGCTGCTGCATTTGGGGCATTTTCAGGTCCCAACACTCAGAAGGGACTTGCAGCATGAGTCTCCACCTGGCGTTAGATTAAAGGGCTGTTTGGAGGACACCAGAAGTCTGCAAGCAATGGACGGGGAGTACAGCTCATTGCTCAAGACTGGTTTCATTGCCTGCCAGCCCTGAATTCCCAGTTTGTCCCCCTTACCTAGCTCTGACACAACCCATCCTCACTTGCTAGCTATATAGTACCAACATACTAAGAGGAGAAAATAAATATTTCTCCTTTGACTTTGGTCCAAGGCATTCTAGTTTATTAAAACTGCATGCTCTATAGCTTAATGTGCATAATACAGTCTTCATATCAACATAGTTAACAACCTTTGATGTTTTTTTTTCCCTGGCAGACAATTCTCCAAGTAAGCCAGTGACTCAGATGTATTGTATTGGAGCATGAGCTTTCGTGGGTGAATACTCACTTCTTTGGATGCTGCATCCGAAGAAGTGGGTATTCACCCACGAAAGCTCATGCTCCAATACGTCTGTTAGTCTATTGCCACAGGACTCTTTGCTGCTTTTACAGATCCAGATTAACACGGCTACCCCTTTGATACCAGTGACTCAGTAAACCTGCAGAGGGGTTAGTGTGCATTTTGGTGAACACTACTTTATTTTAATCAAATATCTTATTTATTCAGTGTCTAATAACATTGATGTTATGATTAAATTAGCCAGGAGTATGGATGGATATCTTTATTCAAACATATGAACGGCCCTATATAATTGCTTTGTTTTCTTTGGGTTTATCTGTATTGCAGTGGTGCCTAGAGGAGACTCGGTCAGGAAGAGGGTGAAAAGTACTTGGACTTTATTGATTTGTTTTGTAGGAAGGTAGAATCTGTGTCCTGAGGAGTCTATAATCCAAGAAAATCACACCCTGAAATTCATGTTAAGTCCTACCCTGATCTGTGATTGTGTTCTTGGGAGAAGCCACCTTGGTTATGTTAAATGGAGGACAGCCTGTTCTCTCCCTCTGCCCCTTAAAGGGAGAATTCCTTCTCTCTGAATCTTCAGTTGGCTCCCCTTTCTCTTGGTAGAGAAGAGGTTTTTTTTCTTTTCTTTTCCTCCTGACATTCCCCTCTCCATTTATTTTCTTTTAACCCATCTGTGTGTTGGGATCCGCTTTCCTTCTCCCTCCCAATGTGTGGGTCTCCTCTCTTCCCTAGCCTCCTAGAGATTTGGGGATGTGGGAGAATGATGTGTCAGCTAGTGTGCAGTACCTGCAGGAATCCTCTGACTGAATGTTCCCCCTTCTCAACCCTGCCTCTGCCATTTAGGCAGGGCCGGCTCCAGGCACCAGCCCACCAAGCATGTGCTTGGGGCAGCGCCTGGAGGGGGGCGGCATGGCAGGGTGCTCCGGCCAGAGAGCGGGGCTGCAACCGGGCTCGCCGCCTTCCCTACAGCACTCTGGCTGCCGGGGAGAGCGGAGCTGCAGCGGGCTCACCGCCCTCCCCCCTGGCGCTCCGGCCGGTCGGGGAGAGCGGGGCACCGGCCGGGCTCTCCGCCCTCCCCCTGGCGCTCTGGCCGCCGGGGAGAGCGGAGAGCCCCGGCCGGGCTCTCCGCCCTCCTCCCGGTGCCCCGGCCGGTCGGGGATTGCGGGCCCGTGGCCGGGCTCGGCACCCTCCCCTGCCACACTGGGGGGGGGGGGGGGGCGGCGGCGGCGGGCTTGTCTACGTGATCATTGCATGTAAGCGGGGGTGTAAATCTACCCTGCACTAGCCTGCCATCCAGTAACAGCCCTGCTGCAATGTACTAACAGGTCCTTAAGGTACTTTGATCTAATTCTGTTTTACTAGTTTTAGATTAAAGTGCACTAAGTAACTGTTAGTCTGTGTCAGCAGGGTCCACCCAGACAGACAGTGGATGGCATGCTGGTATGGGATAGATTTACACCCCAGCTTGCTGAAATCTAAATGTTTGTGTAGACAGGCCATTAGATCATCTTTGTACAGTAAAATTCTCTCATGTGGAGAACAGTTTGGTTCCTGTAGCTCACTTGTAGCTCAGCCTTGCGTCTGAACTCAAAAGTGCTCCAGACATTCTGGACCCTGTTTCGCTCTGAACCATTTTAGTGTTAGTGTATTTGGTGGTTGCTGGCATAATGGGACAAAGAGTTCCAATAGTTCTAATGCTTCCCCATAGTACGTTTGTGGCCTTCTTGCAGTCTCCTCAGTTCTACTGCTCCTGGTAGCTCTGCAGGGAACACTGCAAGTGGCACTCGCAGGGCTTTGCCACTCAGATGGGTTAGAATAGTTCTAGTGAAGATGTGGGGCAAAACTGCAATACCTGAGAACATAAATCAACATGACTAGTGTTGGCACACTGGCCTGTTTGTGTTTATCCAGTTCTAGCCCCCCAGTTCAATTAGGAATTGATTAGTTCTCCAGTGTACATAGATCTTCAGCTCAGGCCTCCTGCCTGCACTGCTGAGTAACCCTAGCAACTGGAGGTCAATGTCCTCCCCTCCTCCCTCCCTCCCTCCCTCCCTCCCCCCACCAGTTCAACCAGTTACCTAGTACTGGATTGTGACAGTCCCAGTCAAAAGGGAAAAGTTGCAAATGTGAATCGGGGGTTTGTTTCCATGTCAAAATACCTAGAAAACCTGAAACAAATAAAGGTGATTAATATTAGTATTTTTAGCCAGATCTGCTGCTGTCATGGATTGCTGGACAAGTGTACAATAGTTAAGCGGTAAGTCCTGACAGAGATCTGTTCTGCTGGAATATCTTTCTAATGAGGAAACCCAGAACACTCCAAAGAACAGATACTTGAAGTAACCTTGTTTAGAAAAACATTTGTGGCCGAATGTGGGGCCTGCTTGAATGAAGCTTCTGAAGATGATTTCTTATATCACAAGTCAGTCAGTTTGCCTCTTTGTTTAGAGTGCTGTGAGATGCCTCAGTACAAAGGTCACTTGTGGGTTTAAGAGGACAGTAACCCGCTCCCAGCCGGAGATCACCCCATTTTTTCTATGGAATATAAGAACTAACTACACTGAAGTGCATGACCTTACAAATCTATTTGTATCCGGATCTCCAAGCATCAGGTATGTTTTTCAACACTGGGCTGGGAATATGTTTGTACAGCACATTGAGAGTGGAGTATCTGTTTGTGATTTCAGTATGACATTAGGTTAAATGTATCCCTTAAAATAATTGGAAAATATAATAGGTTCTGTTTCAGACTTGTGAGATGGTGGATAGTACATAACATTTTGGAATAAAAGCTCATGAAAATCAGTAAATACTGTTACTGACATAATTTTGTTTCTGACATAATTGTCACTGGTTCTATGAGTTAGCAACAGCCAGCTTGTTGATCAGAATTTTGATGTCTATCGAATCAGTGTAAGTTACTGTAAACAAGGCTCTGGGTTTACAAAAATTGCTTCTCCAGATGAGAACAGTCAGTTCTCTCAGTCTGTGACTTGGGACTGAAAACAAATAGTTACATATTTAGGATTTCTTTTTAAATAAGAATATAAAAATATCAAATAGACGTGTTTTATTTTTCCTTATTTTTTAGAACATAAGTTAAGTTGTATCTCTTACCATCTGATACTCCCCCTCCCAAAGAGTTTCCTTCTCTCCAGCATTCTTTAATGCGCCATACTTCCTGCCCTTCCTCTCAACTCAAGGTTTGTCTACACTCGAAAGTTGATTTGGATTAAGATAGAGTGTGAATTTAAAGTGCATGAACAACTGTGTGTGGGCACTCTTATTCTATAATAAGACTGATTTATTCCAGTTTAGCTTAATCCACTTAGAAAGTGGAGTAAATGAATAGCTATTTTGAAATAGCTCCATGTGTAGACAAGCTTTCAGCCAGATTTCTCTACCAGAATTTCCATCTATCCATTCCTCAACAGAGGGCCTGTGTGTACTGGAGATATTAGTACTGGAGTGGCAACACTGGTCAAACCCCCAAGGTAGAAATGTTTTTAAACTAGAGTAAATAATACTGGTGCCAGGCCCATTTTACACTAATGCAGCACACCTATCTTGGGATTTGCACTGATGTAACAACTTTGGTACAAATATCCACAGCATAGGTTGTGCTCTGAAGATCTATCAGCCCTCTGTATTCCCCCTCTGTTCCAGTTAGCTTGGAGTCTGTGAGCCTGATTCTGAGTTACATTAAGGGCCTTCTTACATTTGGACTGACAGTGTTTAGGAGTCTTAAAGCGGGACAAGATGTAATTTGTATCTACTTTAAAGCAGTGTAAAAGGGTACATAATGTAAATGAGAATTCAGGCTTGTCTCTCTTACACTTCACGTCTTTCCATTTTTCTTTTTCTTGCTCTACCTCATACCTCCCTAACTGAATAAAGATCTGGGCGGTCCTCTCCTTCCATCTCCGCCTTGCCCCTTTACTGATATCCAAGTTCATTGTAAATCAGCTGAGCTCAGGATCCCACCTTAATTAAACATACCTGGGATACATCTATATTGTAAATGTCTTACCAATATTTGAACACAGCGGCACCAGTGCAACCAGCAGTATAAACTCTGTTGTGGACTGGGCATAGGCAGGTTTAGATGATACGGTAGAGAAATCCCATGCACTGAGTTTACACTATTCGTAGACCATTGCTCAAAAACTAGTATGAAATTCCCTAGGGTAGACAAGGTCCAAGTACCACACTCGCTCTGGAATTCCTAGCAGAACTGCTATCCTTTACTTTATATAGATAGGGTATCTGAAGCAAACGGAGTGGTTTACTTCTTTGCATGTTATTACCCAAAATTCCCTTCCATCCCAGAACTGTTTCATAACAGTGCTGTTAGTTCTCTTGGGAACAAACTGAAAGGACTATGCTTGCTTTTGGATGGAGAGAGTTCCTTACTATGTGTTGTGTAAGCCAAATTCGTGGCAGGCTTTTTCCTACTTTTTAGCCTCCAAATCTTTATCATTTGTATTGTCTGTACCTGTGTGGAGAGTGTATATGTTATAGGGAAGGGAACCTCTGTTTACACAAATATTTTGTCAAAGAATAATTGTGTACTTTTGAGGGAGACCTCTAGTTGTATTTGCATGTAATGAATTATTTGCTTATCAAACGCAGCAATCTGAGTCAGACGTAAACTGAAATGATCTGTACAACAAATCTTAAAATCATTATAGGTCTTTAAAATGTCACAAAGATTCAAAGGGAAAGCGGCCAATTTGCCTGGTAAATTAGCTGCAGTCAAGAACGTGTTACCTTCAGTAGCTTGTCTAAGTCTCAGCACTGTCATGGCTTCATTGCCTCAAATGTCACTTAAAGTAAGAGTAGTTTTTATAACTACACATAAAGGCAGGATGGCTTAATGAAGATGATTTCTTCATGTGTCAGAATGACCCCTTTGTTTCTCATCTGACTCTTTTGTTGCCTGCAGCTAATCTGCTTTTGGGTTATCAGATCCAGGGATCTGACAGTGCTGATTCTAGCAATGGCATTCATCTGGAATGCTGCCTTTTGTTTACTGGTTTTACCAGGCCTCAAATGCTTTCTTTGGTCATCTGGTGTCTCCACTAATGTGATTTGCACTCTCACGCTCTGCAGGTAGTCATGAGGTTTTATATGGGAATTAGACTATGGCCTGCCACCCTGGTTGCTAATGAATCCACAGGGTAGTCTGTTTTTGTTTTGCTTCCAACTTTCTTTTAAAAGACAAACTATATTCTGTTTGTGTTTTTATAATCTTCTCCTCATTGCTTTGGACTTTAAAATTTAGAGTAGATTTACCAGCTGTGTTGTAAGAAACGTAGTAAATTCCATTTCTTATAGAGCCATTTACTTTTGGTTCAAGGCTTATAAATGTATACAGAAAGATATACTGCTACTTTTAGATCTTCAGAGTTTCTTTATAACTATCATTTGTTTTAACAATAAATATCCCTCATACTTTTGGATTTCTGATTATAATACTGGGAGATGGATCACTTAAAAAAAAAGAATTTTGTATATCTAGACTAGAAAAGTGAATCTATAATACATAAGGAAATGGAAGTGTTTTACTAATTAGGTTGCAACTGAATTCTTAGCATTCCATAAGCACATTTCAGGAAAGAGTAAAGTAAATATAAATAAATGTATATTGTTGTGCTAGGTTATGATCTTGAACCACCATTAGACAAAAGAAGACAGCTGAGGGTAAACACAAATATAGTTGGGTACTAATGGGCAAAAGTACTAAGCTTTTTGTTGTAATAGTGGGGGGGAAATTACTAGTGATTTTCTTTGTGGTTTGCTTAATTTGAAAAGAGAACAGGATTGAACGTAACACCTGAGATTTCATATATCAAATAGCAGATAGCAGATGTGCATTACGTAATGTTAGTAACTCCCCATCCCCTTCTTTTTTCACATTGGGGAAGATAGCAGGCTCTCAAATGCTTAGGCCTGGTCTATACCTAAAACTTAGGTCAATCTAGTTATGTCGCTAGGTAGCTGAGAGATGTAGTTAAGCTGACCTAAGCCCCCATATAGAAACTGCTCTTCCATTGACCTAGCCACCGCCTCTCAAGGGGGTGGATTTACTCTAGCAATAGAAAATTCCTATAGCTTTGCTTCTGTAGAACTTGTAGAATAGATATAGCCTTAGGCAGGGCCGACTCCAGGCTCCAGCTTACCAAGCAGGTGCTTGGGGCGGCCACTTCGGAGAGGGGAGGCACGTCCAGCTGTTCGGCGGCAATTCGGCGGACGGTCCCTCACTCCTGCTCGGAGCGAAGGACCTCCCGCTGAATTGCCACCGCAGATCACGATCGCGGCTTTTTTGTTTGTTTGTTTGTTTGTTTGGCTGCTTGGGGCGGCCAAAACCCTGGAGCCGGCCCTGGTCTTAGGTGTTACATTTGGAAGAAGGTCAGATGCTGAAGACAACATGGAGGCTGAGCCTACAAACTCTCACTCAGTCCCATTGATTTGAATGAAGCTACTAGAGTGATTAGGAGTTTTCAAGAGTAGGCCTACAAGTATGTAGAGGCTAGGACATGACTCCAAAGTACATTATGAGCACAATGTGGATAGTTTTAACTACCACCTTCATAATTTTATTTTTTCTCTCGATATATAGTATAATATTTGTTTTTTTTTTTCTGAACACAGAACTCTAAATGTTTTCACGATTAAAGACTGAGCATAACTGAGTGAACTGCATAAAGGGTACAGAACAGGCGTGGCCAAACTGCAGCTTGTGAACCTCGGGTGGCTCTTTTACAGTTAGTGCAGCTTGCTGAGCCCCCCGCCCATCCCCCATTCTCTACCTACCAGACTGGGGGCGGGAGCACGGGGCTTCTGCCCTGCAGCAAGGTTGTGGGGTTAGGGGCTTCGGCCCTGCGGGGCGCGGGGGTGTGTGTCTCAGGGCTTTAGCCCTGCAGGGAGGGATCAGGGCAGAAGCCCTGTGCCCCAGCAGGTGGTGTGTGTGTCTTGTGACTCAAACTTCTGAAGATTATTGTATGCGGAGGGTCAGTAAGTTTGGCCACCCCTGGTATGGAATCTTTCTTGTGAAAGACTTAGTATATGTAGGAATATAAATTCAACTGTAAGGTGGCAATAAAACTTCCCACTAGTCTAACTTAAATCTTGAGCCATGGTGGTGAGAGCAGCTATAGGGTTTGTTTGTTTTTTCTTTCTGCTTGTGTCTTTTTAGATTGAAAAATTTGAGATATCCATTAAAAAAAAACCCCCACCCTCAAAACCCAAAACTTTGTGCAAACAAATGGTCCTTTCTTACTCAGGGAACAAAATAATACAATAATGAACAATAAAAATAGGAGTTTGTTCTCTGACGGGCCAGTCCTGTACCATTTAAATAAGTGGAAGTTTTGCCATTGACTTTAGTGGTATAAGATCTGGTTTTTAAAATGGAAGGATATATTGGAAAAAGTAAGGGTTGGGAAAGTGTCATTCATAACCAACAGAATTCGTCCTTGATAGTTTGCCATACTTTTTATGCATCACAATTGATGACAGGAGCTGGAATTTCTGATCAAAGAATAGCAGCAACATTGTTCAGTGTTTGTTTTACTGAAGAAAAATGTTACTGTGTAAAGAATGCAGTTACAGGATGTATTTAATAATGAAGGTAGAACATATAAACTAAGAATAAATCGATTGAGTCATAGTGGCCTGACAGCTGCATAGAAGGTCCTTGTGACCTAGAGGTTTGTGACCCATGAAATTCCCCCTTTCCTTGGAATAGGTAATCTATATTGAAATGCAGAAGTTTGAGAAATGCTTTGAAAGTTACATATTGCATGGCCTGAAGCATCAAGTAAAAGTATAATTGGGATATGAATATTAAGTTGAAAGTGTATTATGCTAGTTGATGTTATAGTGGGGCTGGATTCTGACTTCACATAGGTGTTACACCAGTGTAATTCCATGACTTCAGATGTGTGAGATCAGAATAAGGCCCATTATTTTTGTAGTCAAACTGCATGCTAAAAAAATATAAACTTCAGACATGGTGGTTCATCCTGATGCTTGATTGCTTTTTGACTTTATTTTATGAGCTTGTGTGCCAAGGAGCTGAACCCAAAATTTTGCTTTATAAGTAGTTTGTGCATCTGACTGAAAGAGACAAATTATGCAAGAAAGGGCTTGAGTCAGAGTTGTTTATAAAATGGTATATATCCAAGGCTACGGGATTTTTCTTCTTAAGTTGGCAGACAGTCCAGAGGCCAAAAGGAAGATAAATCACAACTGGCCCCCTCTCTCATTTTTGAAATGGTTCAACCCTGGGGTTTAGCTGAAGGACTTAAGGAGTTTTTGAAGTGCAAATGGGTTGGTGAAGGGTAAACCTTTTCAGAGTTTCATTTTGATGGATTTTTTTTTCTGTGTGGATTTCTGGCACCGGCTGTGATCTGGGAAGGCCGAGGTTTTTTTGTTTTGTTTTTGATCAATCAAGCAAGAAGAACTTGCCATGGGGGCGTACATTCTCTGCATGCATATTGATCCTATTGTGTTTAAAAGTATTTAATTTAATCAAGGCTTTTTGAAACCCTCCCCAATAAGACTTGCATTAATGGAGCTGTCATTTCAAGGTCATGCTTCAGTGTCAGTAATTAGTATTAATGACAAAAGTTACCTGTAAGTGAAATGTTGTTAGCTGTTACATTTACTTCTTATTAGGTTGTTGGGCTAATTAGGGTGAGATCAGGTTTTTAAATAAATGTATTTTTTAAATGTTCTATGTGACTAAAAATGGTGCACTGTCATCAAGTTAGAGATTAAGACTATCTTGATTGTTTTCAAGCCATCTTTTCAGTGCTATTGGCTCAAGTCAGGTATTGTTGTAAAGCACATTATTCATTTTACAATTGAGATTTTGCAGTATAACTAGGGAAACATATCTAACTCCCTTTTTTAACTCAGACATGTTTTAATATGAAATGTATATTTGAAGAGAAGTTACCCAAAAGTGCAAACTGCCTGTGCCTTCCATCAGTTTCACTTGAGCTAAGGGAGGACAACTTACTCAGTGGCTCTTAATATATAACTGATTATTTCCCCCAACTAATACATTTTACCTATATGATATGTAAAATTAAAACTTATGAACGATAACTAGTTCTTTGTCAGTAAATAGGTTGCCAAGTAAAATATTCTAAAAATTGCGAATGTGTGTAATACAAGCATGCACACATGCACTGGAATGAAAAATAAGTTGAAGTTTTATAAGTGGCCCATTGGCCACAAAGCCACTAAAATAAATTATGAACAAGCAAACCACTTCCCCCCCCCCCCCCCACATGCCCTCCCAATGGTCTCTGGTTTTTGCAATAGGTTTGTCCCAATGTTTATTTTGTCAAGGTGGATGTGAGCTGCAAAATTCAGATTTGGATTTCACACACCCCAATATTCAGTGGTGTTTGGTTCCAGATATTTGGTTTGCCCTGCCATGCACAGTTTTGGATTCCCCCATTCTAGTCTCCTCCTTCTTCTTCCAGTTAAAATGTCTGCAGAGTTCACTGCTGGGGTTTTTGGTTCAGGTCTGTTGCTATTATTTATGACCATCTGTGTCTTTTTACACAATCTTTAAAATAAGTAATTTGGAAAAAATGGATGGCGTCTACAAAATTGTGATAAATGGCAAAATTGGAACCCAGTTCAGAGAGGGGATGCTACTCCACTGCATTTCTCCCCATTTCTTCCACATATCTGGGACACTCCTCCTCTTCCCCTCCCCTGCTGAGAGCTCTGCCTGGATCAAGATCTGTATGAGCTGTGGTGTAGATTGGGCAGGCCAGCGGGGTAAGACAACTGCATGGTTTATTCCATGCAGCCCCCTCCCCATCACACACACCAAAATGAAGTTTTTCTGCAAAGTTCCTCCTTACAAGGGAGCACTCAGTTGAAAGTGAGGCATTGGCCAACAATGGAAGCCTTGGCATCATGGCTCAATGGCACAACTCGGCGGGGGGGTGGGGTGGAGGGAGCAGGGATCTTGGAGAGGATGTGGGAGCATGTGGGAAGGCAAACCCCACCATCAGTGGACCTACTTGAGAGGAATTCTGTGAGGTGATAATCATTGGGTCTTCCTGCTCTTTGGGGTTCTGGACCATGGTTTTTACTGAAGAAAGACAATCTGGTCCTTTTGTTATTTAACTTTTCATACTTTGGATGCTCTTAATATTAGGAAATGAAACCATATTACATGGCACCCTATGTAGAAATGATTATTTATATTCGAGCTTGGGGTACCGAGGGCCCAATCCCGTACCAGGATCTGCTAATGCGGACCTTTGCATCTGCTGAAGTCAAAGGGAGGCTATATAAGTGTAGGGGGCTGTGCTAGTGGATCCTGATGCAGGGTCAGAGCCTAAGGGCAGGTCTATACTTAAAACCCTGCAGTGGCAGCTGTGCTGCTGTAGCGCTTCAGAGAAGACACTACTACACTGACAGGAGAGCATCTCCCATCGGCATAGTTAATCCACCTCTGCGAGAGGCATGTTGACAGGAGAAGACCTCCCATCAACATAGCGCTGTCACCAGCGAGGGGGATGGTTAGGTCAATTATAATTACTTTGCTCAGGGGTGTGGATTTTTCACACCCCTGAGCGACATAGTTATATCAATATAAATGTATAGTGTAGACCTGGCCTAAGAATGTAGAATTTCCCAAGCATGACTCCAGTATTTATATAAAAAATAATAACAACAAAAGCCTCCCAACAAATTGGGGAGGATGTATCTGATGGTATCTGTTTTATAAAATCTTGTTTTCTGCTCATTTAAAAAAAAATGAGCTATGTTTGGCATGAAGCAAATTGCATCTGACAATTGAATTTATGGCAGTGTTTTGTGTTCAGCTTTTTTATTGTTTTCTCTTTACAGACAGCTTACCAATTGTAAATTGCCATACTACTAATAAATATGGTAAAGAAGTACATATTGTGATAAAATCTAATTTTTTCTCATGAGTTACTATTGATCACAAGATGTTGGGTTAATTGGGCCCCTGTCTTGATCTTTGTTCTGTTTCTATATGTTTTTTGTCTACAATACTCATGTGACCTCAGTAATTTTGTATTCTGCAGTCAAGGTTATTTGCCATTACTGGGTGAAAACTGAACGTAAGATGCTTTTTAAAACCTTGATGCAAAGAAGGAAAAGATTTCCTTGCCTCCACACCATCCCTTTCATCAGAGAGGAAAGATTGAGTGTTCATGTCATCTCTCTCATTAGTTTGTGGCTGGAAGATGTTAATATAACCTTTTTGTTGTTGTTGCAGAAGAGTTTTATAGCACCCCCCAGAATTGTTTTTATTTTTTCTCCTGAATTATAGTTTGTGTAGTGAATGCTGTGCTTATTTGAGGAGTCAAATGTTTATATTCCAGATTGAAATTGCAAGATACATTACGGTCTGTCTTAGGAAATATCTCTTAAAATAATTATTCTTTGCTATTTTAATTGAAAAACCTGTGCTAAAATGTGCAGGGAAACTGAGTAAAAATGTTGTTGAGCTGTGGTGTTGAACTGTAGTTAGGGTGACCAGATGTCCCGATTTTTATATGGACAGCCCTGATATTCGGGGCTTTTTCTTATATAGGCATCTATTACCCCCCACACTCTGTCCCGATTTTTCATACTTGCTATCTGGGCACCCTAACTGTAGTAAACATGAATTATTTGTGAACCACATATTTAATACTTCTGGGATTAAAATAGTTACTTGAAGAAGCAGCTCAATCTCTGTCTCACATGCGCGCACTTCCTGTGCCTGTGAATTTTCCCCAGAACGCAAGTTCCATAAAGATAAAAAAGTCCCACAGAATTTAATTCATAGATGACTTGTCTGTAGAAATTTTAAGCCATCCTGTAAAATTTAATTACCAAATAATTGTGTTCTTGCTATAGAACTCAATAGCATGAGTTCTATACATTTAAAAATTGTATAGAAAAGCCATCATTCTCTATTAAATTTTGTATAGCTTTTAGAGCAATTTATATGGAATCCTATCTAGTTCCTGTTTAAATCTATTAGTTTCATCCCGGTTAAATGTTACAGGACTCTTCCATAAGAGTAAATAGTGAAAAGGCCATCGATGACAACAACGGGGGGTGAGGGGGAAGCACTCTTTTGTGCCTTTGATTGTGTCAGATTCCGTTTCTTTGCAGTCATTTTCTTTTTTCACTTGAGAGGGGTTTATGGTGCAGTGTCCGTCAGGACAACCCTGTCTTAAAGTTGCAGTTGTATTTCTCTCTTGAGTTTGTAGAGGTGATGTTATCTTTTGTTCACTCAGCAGTATGGTCATTCCTAAGAGCATCTGTCACTTGAGGCATTATAAGATGGATGGGTCTCAAGTGAACTGCTGGCTGAAGCAAATGGTGAAAATAAGAAAAGACAAGGGGGTTGGGGGCCTTCAGAGATCAGAGACGACAGACAACAAGGCAACACTGTTAAAAATCAAGAGTAAGCCAAGCAATACTAGAAGAAAGAATCAAGATTGATCACATGTTGTCATATTCTAAGTGTCTTGGAAACTAAGATTCTTCTATGGCTGTAATGATCCAAGGAAGTCTTCTATATCATGGTAAACATTTATTTGCTTGGCTTTTAAATTTTATTTGGACATGGGGGATAGTCAGAACAGTGTGGTGGATTATCAGGAATAAATTGTGCTTTTTGTTATAGGTTTCATTTTAACTTTAGGAGAATTTTTAATTTTGCAATACTCAAAACAACAAAAAAACACCCTGCCCTCCTCCAAAAAAAGCCCCAGCACATGCTGGTGACACTATTTTGTTTATTTTGGTGTGTATGCCTATAGTGGATGTGCGTACATGTATCAATCCCCCCCCCCATTCTGTTATATTGAATGCTAATTTCATTTTGTGCAACAGCAGTAATCCAAAACCGAGAATATCAATAATTCTGTTTTTGGAGATGCAGATGAAGCTGTTGAATAAGCAGATTGCATCTCATAGTGTTTAATGTAAAAAGGAAACCATTATAATACAAGTACTCTGACTTAGTTGGACTAATTAAGTTTGACATTTCGAACTGAAAGTGAAAAATGATTATATTTTTTTAAAGCAGCAAAGGTCCCAGTTTGAAGATCCAGTCAGATAAGGACAAAATGAGTTTTTACTTACAGAGGAGCCAGTATATGACAAGGGGTGGGGAGGGATCTAGGGTGATGTTGGCTTGAAAAATGATTTTGTCACATTGTTTGGCGTTGGTCCATGAGGGGAAGCACGGGTTGAAAGGCGAAGAAATTAAGATGATTAGAAGCTTTAAAGCTTCACAAATGGTAGAGTATCTCCCTTCTCAATGGGTGTAAATAATAGATGAAAGACTAAGAGTGACAACAAAGGATCAGGGCATTTAAGAGGATGTGTGCAGCCTGAATAGAGGTCTGTGGCCTAGGGCCAAAGGTCTTAGCTTTGGGTGTAATTAGAAGAAAATACAAAAATGTCATTACTAGCAGGTGAAATGTTCAGCACGTGGCCAAAAAATAGCAATTTCAGACCAGAGAGCTGTTCGAATTGGATTATGGGCCTGTTAAAAATCATGAAATTCTTTGCGGAGTCTTATGGTTTGGTCAGAAATGATGTGGTTTAATTTTATTGACCATCTGTGATAGACTTACTGTTTGTAGTATGGTGAGGTAGTGCAGCTCAGAGTAAGAATTATAGTTCAGGAGAATGTGTAGGACTTTTTTGTGTTGCAGTGAAACACGTTTCTCCTGATTTAAAATAAGAAATATCAGGTATAGCATTTTGATCTTTAACAGCCCATTCCTTTTATAAGATTGTGGAAAAGAAGAAGAAACTCAATTATATTGCTGGGGAAAGCTTTTATTTAATTTCAGAGAGATGTTTTTGTATTATCAATGTGCTTTCTAAAATCATTTTATACGTTACCTGACAATATTGGGCCAAGTTGTGTCATCCGCTTTAAGCAGAATATCCCACTTGCAACCAGTTAGGAAAGTTCTCCTTTAAAATCTGCTGGCACAGTGTGGCCCATTATTGTAAAGAAAATGAATTGTCTGGAGTGACTAGGAATCGTTTGTGGGTGAAATATAAGCCAGTCAACAAGAAGTCTATTTAAGGCTTTCTCCTCTGATAACAAATCTTGCATACTATAATACATGTTTTAGAACATGACATTTTTACTTGCTGTTTGCTACAGCCCTGTTGCCTCCTCTTGGGCATTTTAAGTAAATTTATTTTGTGTTAAATAGAATTTTTGCTGAAATTATCTTTACAGAAGCAGTTTGCATGTGGGGGAAGGGAGAAATCAGCAATCCATCCTTTGACTTAATTTTTGTCTGGAAATAATTTTTGATCATTACTGTATACCCTAAGCAGATATAAAGATATATTATTAAAAGCAATATGTGTGAAAAGTAATCTCCTTAGGTTATCACTAAGTACCAATTGTTCTCTGCTTGGAGAATTTTCCTTTAAGTGATTATTTCTTGCAGTATTAGGTCCTAATCTGGTTACCATTGCAGTGAGTAGCGAAGTTCCATTTGACCTCAGTGGTGATGGATCAGATCCTTACTCTGCAAAAGGAACTGATTGTCTTTTGTTGTTTAATGGCATAGAAGGAGCCACAGACATACTGCAGAAAGTGCCATATAGATTATATGGCCACTTAAAAAAAAACAAAAACATTTTTCTTCTTTTTGTCAGCTTGTGCGTAAAATGAAGAAAGTGCTGTAGGGTCTGTAAACGTATAATTAGGAACAGGATCTATCTGAGAAAATCTCTGTACTGACCAGTTTAGCCATATGTGAACCTTGATAGACATGTTTTAATGTCGTGTTGAGGCAGGTTTTAATGTCTTGTTGCTAACTGTACAATATGTTGGATCTGAACTGCCATCAATTCTTTTGTTTTTTCCCCCCTCATTATTTTGCAGGTGTTTAAGAACTTTAAACAACCTAGATAACGTGGCAGCAGATTTCCCTAAACTCTTAACTACAACCCTTAATCATGAATGCATTTCAAAAAGGTTAAAAGGAATACAAGAAGGTACTGTACTTACCACATTTATTATACAGAATATGTGATGTTTGTTTTTATATCCCTTTGTCTTCAATGTCCACTTTTTAAAATCTGTGTTTTGAGAAAAAGGAACTGTAAAAAGCTGTTTTATTTCTGAACTATTGTTATGCACTTATTCCAACCCTCCGCCCCAAAATCAATTCACTTAATTAAAAAATGTTCACTAGAAAAAGCTTATCAGTATTGCCAAATATGTTCTTTTCCACATATCAAAAATAGCCTCAACTTTATTATTTTGTTATAATTATTTGATTTCACTGTCATCCTTTGCTTGATGTTTGACCTCATAACTGCAAGTTTCTAACTCTGCTAGCCAAATGAAGGCTTAGGAAGTTGTGTGCATATATATATATATATATATATATATATTATATGTGTATATACTACACACACACACACACACACACACACGCACACACATATGCTGTATGTTTTTTCTGCAATCTCAGAAGGGTTAAACAATTTGAGTGAAGAATCTGAGTTTTCTAGTTGAATTTTACAGTTTATAAAAATAGATGTGCACTTCCAATTGAGAGCTTCACAGTAGTATTTTCTGATGTTGCTGTGATTGGGAGAGGCTTGACTTATTCAAAATAGGACATTGGACTCCTATAGTTTCTTGTTGTATTTAAATGACCCAGCATTTCCAGGAGGCCAAAGATCTATTCCTGTTTTATGACCTGTTATATCCTTGGGGCAGGAGCTGCACTGAGGCCCAAAGAGCAAGAGGGTCATTGCCACAGTCCAGGTCCTAATTGTTGCTTCATGGTTACCACACAGATACCAAAACCTGCTCTCTGTAACATTGTAGCTGAGAACATCTGGAACATAGTAGTAGTCTGAGAGGAAAAAAAGCCTCTTGCATTTTGTTTCACCAGGTGCTAGGAGGAAGCAATATTAGACTTTTTGATATGGGAGGCAAATTCTGTGGCCCCTGAAGTTAGGCGACAACAATTGAAGAGGTCAAAGGACAGCTGAATGGGGTCAATGAGACACCATGGGGTGTATTTTGTTACTTAGTAAAAGGAGCAGCATCCTAAAACCTTAAAGGATTCTCTTGAAAATCTATGTTGTGAAAAGGTTTTATGAGTCTGATGGCAAAAAGTGCTGATTTATCTACGGACTGCTTGCTTTTGTCTAAATGAAAGGATAATCCTTACCAAATGTTGTCAGCTATCATAGTGCAGTCATTTCAGGTCTGAAAGGACCGTTTAAGTGTACTTTGGCTTCCCAAATGATTATCATTGTAATGTTTCTTTGTCTGAAAAGAATTCTGAACTATTTATTTTCTGAGCTTTTCTCCATTGATATCAAAGTTAACACAGTGAGCAAAATATTTGAAAAAGCTGAAAGAAATTTTTTTATTAATAAACTAAAGATTTCTATTCCTTAGGGAGGTTTCTTAGCTTCTGTAAGTTCTCTCTGTGTTTCTTCTAAGAGGAAAATCTTAAATTACCAGCATATAGTCTAGTCTAAACTGTAGCTGATTTTAATCCATTAATACTTGTTCAGTGAATGTTTAAACTTGTTAAACCAAGCTTTTATTTGTTTGTTTAATTTGTTCTGTGTACTTGAATAAAAGAGAAAAATAGTTTTTGACTAAGGAATGCCTATAATTTATTTAGCATTATCTTTTTTTTAATTATCCACAAGTGATTAATTCTCAACACTTTTCACTGAAGCAGATAGGAAATCAATGTCGGAGTCAAGACCTTGTAAAATATAAGAAAAGAAAATGTAGTAAAGGTTGCCCTCTTTACAGGGAAGGAGGTGGAGGAAAGTGTACCGTATATGCATGTGGTAGAAAAGGGTTTTGCCGCAGCTCACAACCCAAGGACTCAGCTTTTGACCCTACCATCTTATATAAGCAATCATAGTCACAGTAGGAAGAAATAGGTATTCAGGAGATAGGAGGTGATGGTATTTTTGTTATAACAACTATACTGTCTTGATCTTTACAAGAATACAGCAGAAAGAGTGGAGATGAAATAATCTGTGTAGCTGTGAAAGAATAGGAATCAAATAAATATATATAGTTTCATACAGAAAAAATAAATGCTTGTCTTTTTTGTGAAGCACGGTTGTCCAAAAGGTTTAATTATTAAACTTTTAAAAGTAATGTATACAGATGCTTGGCACGATTTATGTCAAGGTTAAGGCACCTTTAAACAAATATCTTGGAAAAGAGTAAACCTACTAAAATGCAAATTGCCTATTAAACACAATCCCTGTTTAAATAACACTTAAGTTTGCTTCAAAACTGGCACATGCTATTAAATTTTCTTGATACTCCATTGTCTCCTGATGAGTTTAGGATGAGGTATATGTCTGAGGAGTGTGCAAAGGGGAGGCACAGCAAGTTGGAATGTCAGCCTTCACTTTGATTTTCCAGGCCTCCACCAATTAGTGTTGAATTTCTGTACAACAAAATAATGATGAAAAACTAGTCTATAGTAACAGATAAAAAAGTGTTATTTACACAAGAAAGTGGGCTGGATTTTAACATAGAAACTGGATGGACCTGACTTTTCCAGGCTTGTACCAGATTACCAGTGTCTTTAAATACAAAGCTAGAGTCTTACAAATAAATGTATAGGAACTTGTTAAGGGATACATATCCACCCAAGTTCACGTACCTAGTTGAAAAGGCATAGATTAGAGAGACTGCACCAGTAGTTGTGCTAAGATCTTTAAAATTGTTTGTGACAATGACACTTAACATATATAAAATGGAGATCATATAGACCTCTGTAAAGTACTTAGCCATCCACTGATGAAAAGTGCTCCATAAGTATAAGGTATTAATTTTTTTAAATGGAGTTTGACCTGCTAGACAGAAAGTTTTTACAGGTAGCATTTATATTCTATTGTGTAAATATGCAAGGTAAAGTATGGTGAGGTATATTTTCTTCCTATTGGATGCTGACATTTAATGGAGGCTTTATCTTCATGAATCAAAGTGTGAATAGAGCCTATGTGTGGGAATTATGACTAAGTGATGCTTGAGTGGCAGCCACATTATGTCTAGATTGTAAATACCATTAAGAAATTTAATTTTTGGGAAAAATGAGTAGAAGACGCACAGCAAAATGTCTAAAGTAAATAATTTAGTCCTGTATAATTTTTTCTTCCTCTCATCTGCAAAACCCAAATGCACTAGTTATTGTAGTGAATGATGCCTATTAATAATAGGAACAATATAAGCATTTGAGATTGTTTATTCATTCCTATATTACATAAATTTGTTTGGTTTAATTTTTTAGTTAAAACTTCCCCCCCCCCATCATGAACCATTGTATGACATTTTATAGTTTAGAAAACAAATAAAAATCCTGAAAATAATTGTTTGTCTTGGGATTGCTGAGGTGGCCTTGCCTAAGAGAGGTAGCACAAATGCAGATGGCTACACTTTTTAAGAAGCGTCCCTGTATTTACTGTTTTAGTTTTAGTTTTGCCTCTGTGTCAGAAACACTGGTCTCCTGTGACACCTTGGAAGGTTGCACAGTGCATACTAATGATTTGCATCTTTGATCTCTCACAGCCTCTGGTAGTTCCAGATATTCTTGACAGATTTGTTTATTTTACAGAAGAATTTCTGGTATTTCTGGAAAAAAGAGAAAGTAAAGACTCAGCCTTGACACACGATAAATGCATGTTACATAGAAGAATAAATAAGAAAAAGCCAATAGAAAGAAATCCACAAAACATTCAGCATTTTCTGATCATTTCCACCAGAAAGTAATGAGAGAGAAGGATTTATTTAATAGAAATGAAATGAACCATGTGGCCACTCTTACTCAACAGTGTAAGGCTGTTTCACAGAAAATTGCTCATCCAGCATTAACCTTGACATAATTTTGAGTTTAGTGGTTTTTAAGATCTCTGTATACCCATATTTTCTTTGTTTGCTTTATTAGTGCACTGTTTTTGGCAAAGAAATGGCCATGAAAACAGATGTCCAATAATTTTATTTTGTTGTTTTGAGCAATGGCTGAATGTGCTTAAAAGATGTGTGATTTAATATGCCTGTTGACTGCAGAAGATTGAAGTGGAGTATCGCATACTAAAAGTAAAGAACAAAGTGTACTTTTTGTTCTGTTCATTTTTTTAATGAAGAATTTTGAAGAAAGATGATGTTTATGCATTTGAAGAGAATTGTCTCTGAACAGTTCTTATTTATAAGCAGTTGAGGATCCAGTCAGAACTGAATTTATAAGTAGTCTGGCACAAACACTTAGCCAAAGATGTGTTTTCTAACTCCCTCAGTGATACTTTTTTGAAGCCTGATTAAAAACAAGGAGAAAAGTATTTATCAGCATTGCATTGTTTTTACACAAGGCTGTAAGGAATTGCTAATAAATTTGCTTACTTTTATCCAAGCCTGTTAGATGTGGCAATTTGATTTCTCTGAGCTGTTTGTATTTTTTTTTTTAATGTAAAGAATAACTTTGTGGATTTTTTTGTTTGTTTTCAAATGTCTTTTTAGATGGGGAACATGAGAGAACAAACCTCGATTGTGTTTTTGGTAGAATTACACAATTAGCAGATGAAAAGGAGGTGTAAGAAACAATGTGTCAGATCATTAGGTGCAATATGGCCAGTTTGTGCCACACCTCACCTCTGGCCCACATTGGCCACAAAATTTATCTAATTCTTCCTGGGAGAATAAATAACACCAGTGTAAGAATGATGCTGAAGTGGCATAAAGCCTGATACAGGAGCTCATGTGCCCCACAGCCACACCTTATCTGCTGTCCGCATAGTACGATAAAGCACGTGTGCTTAGAAAAGAATGAGTGTAGTTGAAATACCACTACTCCTGCTGATCCTGGGCTGCATTGTCAGTCCTTTGTGGCTATTACAGACCAGCCAAAGGCTGCAACATAAGGTACGCCTACACTGTATGCCATTGGTGGCAACATATATGCAGTGTTTCTCAAATGCGGCCACCATGGCCCCATGTAGTCACCAGGGGCTTTTCTTGTGGCCACAGCCTCCTGGGCAGTGATTGGGGGGAGCAGCGGAGCCACAAACACCAGAGGAGCAGGCAGCCACTGTGAGTTCCCCACCTTCCCAGGGACAATGTGGGTCAGGCTTCTGGCTCCAGTTCTGGGGTGGCAGGCTCTGTCCTCCAGCTACATGGCAGCAGGCTCCATCCTTCAGTTGTGGGGCTTCGGGCTCTGGCGCCAGTCCTGGGCTCACCACCCCATCGCCCCTGGGCCCCTGCTGTTTCCCTACCCACTTCCTCATCCAAGGTTTAATTTGTCCTCCGGCTTACCAGTTGAGTAAGTCTGTTATAAAAAGTGGTATTTGTATGTTTGTTAATATCACTTTTCACTATCTTCTAGCTATCAAGTCTGCTTCTGTGAGAAGTGATATTAACAAACATACAAATATCATTTTTCACAGAAGCAGACTTCCAAGTCATAAAAAGAGCAACCCAAAAAAAGCAATAAACAAAGAACCAACCAAGAACAAAAGACAAGAACATGCAAAGCACCTTATTTGTGTTTCTATTCTGTTTAGATCCAGTAAAGAATACATACAACTGTACATTATTTTTGTTATTAGGTCTGCAAAAAAAACCCCACATACTGACGTTCCCTGACTTACGTAAGGTGTTCCGTTCCGGAACACCTTGCGTAAGTCGAATTTTGCGTAAGTCAGGGACGTATACCCGACAATTCTCCCCCCCCCCCCCAAAAAAAAAGCTTACAGAACTTTTTCCATAAGTGCAGGTTTGCGTAAGTGCAGGTTTGACCCGGGGGAGCGTCTGTAAATCAATTACACTGATTGGACCTGCATATGTGCATATTTATTTGTTTTTTTTTCTAAAGTTAATTAAGTATTTTAGGAAAAAGTGTGAGAGCGGCCACCAGCAACAGTTCATGGCCACTCTGAGGCCACCAAAATTTTTGTTGTGAGAACCCCTGAGGGTATGTGTAGCTACAAGCTGCAGTGAAAAGTGAGCTGCAGCCACATGTGGTGTGTAGCTACATGTGTGCAGGGAAAGGCTCAGGCAGCCCCCTGCTGTCAGAGCTGTTCCTCACTGCAGCAGGGAAAGGCTCCATCAACACGGAGCTGCAGGAGCCTTTCCCTACTGTCTCCCCTCAGTCAGAGCCTTTCCCTGCTACTGGAGCCTTTTGCTTCAGAGGGGAAGGACTCCGCCAGTGGAGAAACAACAGGACGCTATGCTATGCTATAGACTGGGAGGCACTGTTTGGTCATGTAGAGAGCTGTATGAGGTAAATACCGTAACGTTCTGGCATGTCTTTACTTACCTAAATAGTGCTTCATCGTCTACACTACTAGGGGCATGTGAAGTGTATGTATTCTACCAAATCTTTGCAAGGAATGTAGACGTACCCTTTGAGTAGCCCTCAGACCAGTTCATAATCATCTTAGTTTGCAACTAGGGAGATTTAGGTTAGCTATTGTGTGGGGGAAAACTTTCTACATCTAAGGAGAGTTAAACCCTGGAACAGACTAACTAAGGAGATTGTGAAATCCTTGTCATATGGAGGTTTTTAAGAACAGGTTAGACAAATCCCTGTCAGGGATGGTCTAGGTATGCTGGTCCTGCTTCAACACAGGGGGAAAAGGCTAGATGACCTCTTGAGGTCATTTCTATGATTCTGTATAAAATATAGTATGCACATAACTAGCTGTGTACTTTCATGTTACGATACTTAAAGTTCATTCATTCATTCATTTCATTGTCAAAATATTTGCATTAAAATTGAGCAAAACTCAGTAATCACTTCAATGCCTGTTTTGCCCTTTTAAGGACAACAGAATTCGGTCCAATGTTATACATTTAATTTTACTTTAAATTGGAAAGTACTCTGTATGTATGTGTGTCTTTAAGTTCTTTTAGCACCACATTGCTTCTGTTCAGACACAAGTACCATCCTTCACACAATCCCTGCCTAGTGTTTTTGCTCTATGAGAGCTTATGTTGAGTGTTCACATAAATAAACTTTTCCTTCCTTCTATTGTTGTTGAGCCTGTTTACTAAGGAAAACTGCATTCCATGAATCTTGCAATGTGCTTAATTCCTAAATCATCTCTATGCCATCTAGGAATGTCCAATCCCTCAGAATAACCAGCTGGTTGGTTACACCAGCTTTCCTGTCCCTTTCTGCCATGAGAGCAACACACAGGGGTTGGAATGAGACCAAGGATATGGCCCTTGGTTTGATTGAGATCATAACCTGAAGTCCTGAAATCGGCAAAAATTCTCATCTTGTAATGTTTCCTGTCCAGGAAGTGGAAAGTACAGAAATCTCACTAGAAGATTCCCAGTTCAGTTTTGAAGACTCAAGCAGTTTAGATAAGATTATGAACTACATCTAATTTTATGCACAAGGCTCTATATGGGACTACCTAAACTACATAAAATTACTATAGAGCGTAGTGACACATTTTCAAAATATAAAATGAAAACAAGCTGGAGCCACTGGTTGCCCACCACTGTGAACAATTTTACTGGACAAGACTTTGCTATTGAATTCTTTGCCTTTGTTGCTTATCATAGGACAGGGGTGTAGATTATTCTCTGCTATATTGGACTCTATCTACTGACCTTTGACCAAAACCGCACTGAAAAAGACTCTTCAAATGTTAGTGAGGTAAGAAAAAATTCTGGTAATGAGAATACTCTCAAATTTGAGTGGTCCTCATGACCTGTTTCCTTAGTAAGCAAGTCTTTTTCCCAACTGCTAGGGACAAGGCTGGTTACCTCCTTTAGACGCAAAAGCCTCCACTTTTAGCTCTGACAAGGGCAAACTGTTTGCTAGCTGTTGTCACCTCTGCTGTATGTGTTTGTATGGTAAAAATAAAGAGAGAGAACCTAATGGTACACCACTGTAGGGAAAGAAAATGTTTTAAAAACAAAATCCCATCCAGAGCATCAAGTAAAAGGGATGGTACTGTATTGATGAAACCGTACAAATTGCTAGATACAAGCTAAACAGCAAATTCCAAATAATATGTTACAATCAGTTTTTGGTCTTCCTTTCCCTATGAGCTTCCCTTTGAGGTATAAAAGCCGTAAATAGATCCAGAAGTAGCTCAGTGTTTTTGCCAACGAACCATTTTTTCTTTTGAAAGGAAATTTTCCTTCAGGGTTAGACTAGATCAGATCCTCAGATTATGCATTTTAGAGACCACTGTTAAGTTATTAGGCTAAAAGCCAGGTAAGGACTTTGATATATCCAAGCAAGAGTAGAGTGGTTGTATCAGACTTTGCATTTGTTATCAGGGCAATTGTAAAATTGCTTAAAAAAAACAAACCCTAACTTCATCAAAAACCCCATCTCAATTCTTCTTCATAGTCTTTGAGGTCATGACCCACCCAGAGGCCAACCGGTGTGTATATCTAGTTTATACTGATGACCTGATTTATTTGGTAGCAGGGCCTTCACTTAATGCATGGCTTTACCCTGAAAAGTTACTGAGTAACATCACACTTTCCTATTCAACAGGTCTCATTGTATGTGTGTTCAGAGGTATGCCTGCTTGCTTTTCTGACTAAAATAATTTAACTGCTTTTTACTCCTGCTGACACTGCAGAGCCAATACTGTAGAACTATGAATAGAACTCCGTATGCATCACCATTAGTGTTGGCTACTAAATTACAATGTCTTACACCTATGCAAGCCTGTTGAAAGCAGTGGGACTGCACAGACCACATAGATGAGATCCTTGCTTGAAATGACAAGGCTCTTCTAAGAGTTGAAAGGAAGTTGGTCTGCAGTCATGGTGAGCAAGCCACCACATATTTTCCTGTAGTGTTCCTGGACAGTTTGGAGATACAGCCCTGGAAAATGAATCCTTTTGAAATGTTAAATGTTAGCTCTAATTTTCCCCCTTAATGAAAGACAAGGAAGCTGGAATGATGAAGGCTGCTGCAAATCATGGATTGTCCCCATGAGTAAATCAGTGTTTCACTGTCATTGACTCCTAGTATTAAAAAGTTTCCTCATTAGGGAGCAGGTGATGGAATCTCAAACATGTCTGCCTCTGTTTCATTACAGGGCCTCACTAGTGTGGTGTGAGCTCAAAGACCCCATCCAGCTCTCCTGGACTGTTGGTGCAGGAATTAAGAGAAATCTTCCAGCTGCCTGTTAAATGCTGTACAGTGAAGTTTTCAGCAATTGAATATTACATGAGAGAGTTTGGTTCCATTCTGTTGTGCTTTTGCACTGTCCAGTGCTGGCAGGGTCCCAAGACCTCCCTTGTGCAACAGACAGCATAAAATAATCATGATGCTGTAGGACCTGGAGCACCAAAGCCATAGCCATATATTCTCATTCTAAGTATAAAATGTGTCTGAGGGAGAGAGGAATTTCAGCAAACCATGGATGAATTTGACTTGTATGCACTACTCCTCTTAAAGAATGGATTTCTGCTGATATTTTATCTTACAGGGATATATTAACTTTCAGGTTACAGGAGGCGAATTTGATCTTCCTGGAAATCATAGAGCTATACGAAGACCTTTTATTTTTCTTCAGAAATTCTCTACAATTCACCAAACCACTTTAAACAAAACCATCTTTGAGCTCTTGTTTGTAACCAGTTACTCATTTTGTTCTCAGATTTCAGTCTCCCACCTTAACTTCCATAACGTCCCATAAATAAGCAATAGCACTCTTTTTCTTCTCTCATCTCTGGCCCTTGGCTCGTCTATCAGTCTCTTTTCACCAAATTACGTTTTCCTAAGCTGTTTCTCATATGCAATATTTTTTTGCACTTTCCAGGTCAAAATCCACTCAGATATAAAGCTATAAGATCTTGCACAGGGTGACTGAAAGGACAGATGATTTTCCCTCTCCCCGGTCTCCCTTTCATTCCAGCTACCTCAATTCAACCTTTTATTCAATGGGATAGAGCACTTCAAATGAGACCTGGAAGAAAACTCTGTAGCCCTCCTTTGAAAAGGTGTGATAGTGATGGACATAATCATTGCCTGGCAGATGGTGGTGATGGGGCAGAAGCAAAAAAAAATTTTTTTTGCAAAGAAGTACGCTCCAGAATGACAGAGTTTGGGAGGTGAAGATGAACGCATACTTTAGAGGATGGAAGAAAATGCAGCACTTTTATGACTGTATCTTACTACAGGCAGTGTGGATAAGATTTGAGGCAACCAAAGCAAAAAAAAATTTCTACAAAACCTTTGGCTTCACTGGCATTTTTTCCATGAGCTTGCTAAGGTGTTAGAGAGTTTTCAGGCCCGTAAGGAGTTGTCCTCGCACAATGACGATCCTTGGTCTAGAGCAGGGGCTCTCAACAAAATTTTTGGTGGCCTCAGAGTGTGGCCACCAACTCTTGCTGGTGGCCACTCTGACAATTTCTCTTAAAATACTTAATTAACTTTAGGAAAAACAAATATGCACATATACATGTCCAAATCATTGCAATTTATTTGTTTTTTTGCAGACTCAATAATAAAAATAATGTACAGTTATCTCTATTCTTTACTGGACCTAAACACAATTGAAACATCTCCCTGCCCCCATTCGCTGCTATGTCCCCCCATAACCCAGAACTCCCTTCTGTGCCCTTGCACCCCAGGCTCACCCCGCTCCTTGCCTTTTGACTACGGTGCCCGGTGTGGTCACCCACTCATAAGGGAGGGGAGGAAAAGCCCCGCAGCCCCGCTGCCCCTGAGAAAGTGGGTCAGGTGCAGAGTCTAGGGTTCCTTCCCCACTACATACACCAGCCCCACATGTCTGCAGAGATGCTGCCTGGAGGCCCCAGGAGGCTGCGCAGTGCAGGGTGCCGATCCCTTGCTGGTGGTGCCAGCAAACTCCAAGGCAGCGCATCCAGGAGCAACAGCTGGGGGCTGCAGGGAGGGGCCGCTGCTTTGCCACACTCCCCTACCTCATCTCCACCCAGGAGACTGTTGAAGCCACAGAAAAATCTGCTGGTGAGTGTATGTGGCCATGGTGGCCGCATGCAGGAAATGCTGGTCTAGTGGTCCTAACAGGAGCTTGACTGAACTGACTTGCTGTATAAATAGCAGTGTAAAATTCATGACTTTGTGAGAAGTACCACCTGCATAATATTTTTTTAAATGACAGCTGAGATTCTAGAGCTCAGTTCTGTGGCAAAGGGTGAATTCTGCAGCAGTTTCAGTGGCTGTGGAATTGGGGAGTGCTTGAGGCTCTGTATGTTAACATGAAACATGTTCAACCGGGAGCCCTAAGACTCTTGTACTCCTGTATCTCAGAGACATGGTGTAATGGTTTCTAAGTTTTATATTTTCAATAGTAGAGACACTCTTCCTTACCCCTTACTCATATTGTGCATTCTTTCCATGCCAATGTGTAAATCATCCTCATTTTGGGCCACCTACCCAAACATTCTTCTCCATTTCATTACTTCTGTATAAGCCAAGATACTTCCAGTATCTTGCTTCTTGTCCAGAGTTGTAGCTAGGATTGTACAGGGTCCAAGTGAAACTATCAACAACCCCCTGATAGGCATCGGGGTGGGGTTGTGTCTCTGCAGCAGCATTTTAAATCAGGCACATCAGACTGTTCTTGCTCCTTTTCCTCTTCCCTCCCCCAAATCCTGTTATCTTATCCTTCTCCCTGTCTCTTTACTGCACCATCCTGGCTGTAGCATATCTGGAACCCATATGGCAAATCTTAATTAATTTTTTAATTCCCCTGTTACAGGCTGATCTTTTCTCTCTTAGTCCTCCTGCTTTTTTTCACTCTGAAGCAAGCACCTCAAATTCACGCCAGGCAGATTCCAAATATTTGCCAGCTCTGTACTGTGCTCTGGTTTTCCTTCTCTGCACCCAGCAAGCTAGTACTCCTGTAACCCTTCAGCATCATTTTCTCCTCTCTTCTCCTGCTGCCAACAGAGGTGAACTAAGGCCATCTTTGCATGCAGGGCCGGCTCCAGGGTTGGCAGCCAAAAAAAAAAAAAAAGCCGCGATCTGCGGCAGCAATTCGGTGGGAGGTCCTTCGCTCCGAGTGGGAGTGAGGGACCGTCCGCCAAATTGCCGCTGAATCGCTGGACCTGTCGCCCCTCTCCGGGGTGGCCGCCCCAAGCACCTGCTTGCCAAGCTGGAGCCGGTCCTGCTTGCATGATCTTTTATAAATCTGTATTTCTCCCTTAGGCCTGCCAACATGTGTTGGGTGCTTGAGCATAAGGGAGGGAGAGACATGGAGGAGCTGCCATCACCTCCTACTGATAGAGAAGAGCAACCTTTAAAAAATGCTGAGAGTCACTACTCATTCTCAGCTCCCCTGCAGAGTTTGGGCATGTGACAACAGCCCTGCTTGTGTTTGTACTGTGCTTTAGAAGAGGTAAACTATTTTAAGTATTGAATATTATTGATATTATTATTACTGTTGTCTCTAGCAGTGTTGTGGTTCAGTCCTTGTGAATCACCCAGTTGTCAGCCCCATGAATTACTCACACATTATTTAAGGGGAAGAAAATAATATTTGCAACAGAACCATGCCTTTATTAGTATGTTCAGTAGAAGAAACACAAGGTTATTAATGTCCTGAATCACTTAAGATGCCATAGTTTTTTGGGGGAGCTCAAACAAATAATCTAAATTAGGCAAACTAACCTAGACAATGGCTTGTTGTGCAGGGTGCTGAAGGTTAGGACCTACCCAGACTCCCATTCCTTGCAGAGGCTTCCCTACTTCTTCTTTTCTGAGGAGCCCTGCCCTTTTAAAGTTCCCTTGAACTCCAAACAAGGCCCAGCTGTCCTAATTGCCTCAGGCTTTGTTAAGAAGTCAGCTGCCTTGTTATATCTTTCCTGCTCTAAGGGATTAACTCCTTGGGAGCTAGCTTCCCCCTTCTATCACAGCAGAAGCTATCCTGCTTAGTTCAGCCAAGCTCCTATTAGTGCCGTTAGACCAAGAATTGTCAGTGAGCACCCCATTTGAGCTGGGAAGCCCTATATACTGTCCACCTGCCACAAAAAATTGAAAACAAGCCTCTCTCCTAACTCACTGTCTTGCAATGACCAGACCAACGTTTTCACATCTTGCAGTTCACAAACACCATCCTGTATCCACCATTCCATTATAAACCACAATGCCCAATCTGTTTTACTAGAAACTAGAAATGCTGCTATACTTATATTAATCAGTCTCCTGATATAGTTCCATGACATCATCACCATCCACCAACAAGGCTATTTATGCAGACCCTACTGTACCTTATTTTCCACAATAACTTAGGCCTTGGCTACACTTACCGGCAAGTTCGACGGCTGGAAATCGAACTTCCGGGTTCGACTTATCGCGTCTAGTCTGGACGCGATAAGTCGAACCCGGAAGTGCTCGCCGTCGACTGCGGTACTCCAGCTCGCCGAGAGGAGTACCGCGGAGTCGACGGGGGAGCCTGCCTGCCGAGTGTGGACCAAGGTAAGTTTCAACTAATTCGAAATAAGGTACTTCGAACTTCAGCTACGTTATTCACGTAGCTGAAGTTGCGTACCTTAGTTCGAATTAGGGGGGGTAGTGTAGACCAAGCCTTAGACTATGACTGTTACAGGTATAGGAGAGTTGTCCTCTGTATAAAATGCATTACTTGATTATTAATAATTTCTAGAATTTGAAAACAGTCATGATGCTTATCATAGATCCATATTTAACATAGTATAAGCATGGTTCGGAGCATGGGCAGAATTAAGCTTTAAAGCTATTTTTTGGAAACTTACTTCTGAATTTTGAGACTTTCAGAAGTTCAGGTTTTTTTAATATACCATTCTAATAAAGTTCTTTTTGTTGAAATTATGTAGATAGAAAAATATTGTACGAGTTAAAGATGATGTGCTTACAACATACATGACACATTTTGGAAGCAAAGAAATGAAATATTAATCAGCTTAACTGTACATACTGGGTGAAATCCTGCCCCCGTTGAAGTCAGTGGAGTTTTGCTATTGACTCTGTTGGAGTCAAGATTTCACCCACCATGTGTACAAACATATGCCACAGACAGGTCACAACAACCTTAGTTCTGCTCCAGTAAGGATGTCAGCTTTCCAGCACCTCTTTCCCCACCCTATCTCCCTAACAATGTTTTACTGTCACCATATGTATGCATGTTACTTTACAAATAGAATGAAGACAGCAGTCTGTCTTGGTACTTCTATGGACCTCATATCCTTTTCAAAGCACCTCACAATGTTTTTAATGTATTGACCCTCACAACGTTCCTCGGAAGTAGGGAATTGCTGTTATCCATATTTTATAGATGGGGTGCTGAGGCATAGAGAGACTGAGTGACTAGCCCAAGGTCACACAGGAAATCTGTGCTAGAGCAGGGAGTTGAACTCAGGTCTCCCATGTTCTAGGCTAGTGCCTTATCACAGGACCATCCTCCATGTCTAAATGTCCTTCTTGACATAATAATTAATACTTTATATAGCGCTTTTCATCAGTAGTGTTTAAAGTGCTTTACAAAGGAGGTCCCATTATTATACTCATTTTACAGATGAAGAAACTGAGGCCAGAGAGGTTAAGTGGTTACCTAGCAGGCCAGTGGCCAAGCTAGAAACAGAACCCAGGCCTCCTGAGTCCCAGTCCAGTGTTGTATCCAGTAGGCCACACTGCTTCGCTAGTCCTAGAACTAGATGACATCAGGAAGGTGGAAGGGGAATAAGGTCGAGTGGTAGCTTGTTTTGCACTTGTTCCTTTTTTGTCTGATTAAATAAATAGCTAAAAGTTAACTTAGTTGGAATAAAATTCTACAATAATTCAGTCACCAGTATTGCCTATTATTAGAGGATGTTGAGTTGTCATTGTGTCTCTGGAATACATACTGTGTGCTGTGAAGACCCAATCAAATGATAGAATTATAATTTGGCATGTCTTTCCCAATTCTCTGTAAAATCTTACTTGGCTGCTCTACTACTTAATGTTTAAATCTGAAAGAGTATTCAGCACCATTAGAGACAGCGGTGCAGTAGATAACAGCTGCAAACTAGCACTTAAGAATGCAGAACAAGTTATGGTTTAAAGTACAGTTTGTCCTTGACTAACTTCATGTATTTTAATAAATTCACGATTGAATAAATGAGTGGAAAAATTAACTCTTGAGAAATTTGATTGGTTAAATGTGTGCTAGTGAAAAATGTAATATGTAGCTTAAAATAAAAACATTTCACAGCTTTGTCTGTATACTGTACTGATGTTTGTATTCATTGTGTGATGAAAACTTGTTATATCATTAGTTGTATGATTTAGATTGTCTAGTCATAATTATATTGATAACAATGTTGATAAGTACAGAAATACTATAAACCCTGCCACTTGCAGTGTATTAACCTTGACTCATTTAAGAAAAGGTCAAGAATCCTTAGAATGAAAATACTGACCTTTCAGATACTTTAACTTGATATTGGCAGTGACAACAGACTCAATAAGATGCCTGTGCGTACAATTGCTCTGGTAACATAACTTCTCCATAAATATAGTCATGCAGCCACACAGCTGGACAATTACTGAAATAAGCTAATTTGTAAATTCTGCATGTTCCTATGTTCTCTATCACAACCAACCCTCTCAAATCCCAGAAGATACAGGTAAAAAGAATTAAAGCCGGATTGTGTACCTCGTGTACTAAAACTCATTTCACATCACTTTAGATGATTTTATCTATCCTCCATTAAATTCTGCATCAGGTAGACTCTTGAAGTTGTTGAGGGGAATTAGTGTATAACCAATGTATTTGAGATGGTCTAACTGCAGTAAGTAGCTCTTACTGAAACAAGCAAATAATGGAGGCTTCCAAACCCAGACAGGAACAAACTGTACTATTTCAAGATGTTTTTTTCACTGCATTTTGCATTAACTACTAAATGCTACTGCTAATGTTGATCTTTCATGGGTACTATATGGGCTATTCATTCATTCATAAATGATCTGTTTGAACAAATGGTATCTGTATATATATTTCCCTACTCCCTTAATAGCCAACCCCCCCCTTTTTTTTTTAATTTGGTAGATCATGGGGAATTCATATGCGGGGCAACTGAAATCAGCCCGTTTTGAAGAAGCTCTTCACAACTCTATAGAAGCCTCTCTGAGATGCAGTAGTGTTGTCCCACGGCCAATCTTCTCTCAACTCTACCTGGACCCGGACCAACCTCCTTTCCTGCCAGAAGGTAACTATGCAAGTATGGCACACTTCAATTTGTCATTTTTTTTCTGTAAAGGGGCCCTCAAGCACTGGGGGACTGCGATTCAGTTCAGTTCATTCTTTGACATAAAATCCATATGCCTTATGACATAAAATCCGTCTTTTGTGCCTCTTAAAAGAAAGAGGGGTTGTGGTATTTTGTTTCCAAGTTTAGTATTGCTTTGAACTGCTGTGGATGTAGAGATGATTCTGTTTTTGTATTCTTTTCAGATGTGAAACCAAAGGTGGAAGAATTGGACAAAGAGTTGGTACATCGTTACACACAGAACGGTAGTCTGGATTTTTCTAATAACCAAACTGTTAATGAAATGGAAGACGAAGAGGAGGATGAAGACATGTCAGATTCAAGTAGTCCACCAATCCCATATTCACAAAAACCTGCCCCAGAAGGGTCTTGCACTACTGATGGTTAGTGCTTAAATCAGTTCTCACCATAATCTGTAATGTTTAAGTTTAAAAACTAGTAATAATGGAAACTGATCAAATGAATATGCTGAATTGTGATATTGCCTGGTGACCAAGGGAGTGATTTTTATAAAGGGATCAGTAATGCAACCCTTACTCGCATGAGTAGTCCTGCTCAGAAATTTGGAACTGTGATCAAATTTTGGCTTTGGACCGAGACTGCATTTGCAATTATAACCCAAAACAGAATGTAATGTAACGTTTTCAAACATAAATTTAATTAGAGGCTTTTTAAAGCATTCAAGCTGTTTTTAAATGTTTTTAAAGTCTATAAAAATTATACCAGTTGACTTGCATGAGTAACTAACATAGACAGTCAGCCACAACCTTTTATATGACTTTGTAGAATTCCAAAAGATTTTAAAATAGCTGTTTAAAAATATAGCTAACAGTGATCGGGGCAATATTGAAATAAGAGGGTTTGATACAGAGTATAAAAAGGGATGTATTATTTGTGAGAAGTGGCTAAGGCTCATTATGGCCCTTATTTAGCTATAAGAGCCAAACAGTGAACATCTTCCTTACATTAGTGAGTATTTACTCAGATGGGTATTATCATGGACTTCAAAATGGGTGCTCGCATGAGTATCTGCTTACCAGTGTAACAGGTTCAGGGTCATCCCTAAACTTTTAAAAAGGATAAACAGAATTGCTGACAGTGCTAATTACTGAAAATATGAGCAGTAAGGAAATGATGTTGGATATTATGTGGATAGAATTGTTGGGGAGATAATAGTTGTTAGGAGTAAATATTAAATAACTGGTTTACATTGTTATTGATATGATATCCTGCAGACCTAAAAATTCCTTAAAGAAAAGAACCTATTCATAACTATTATATAAACTTATTTATGTTAATGTTAATTATCTGTTGGCCTCTTTGCAGTAGTTGTTATTAAATAGTCAGTTTGCCAACAGCTACTAGACATATCTGAAATGACCAGTTTTCTCCCTATACTTAGAACAGAATTTCTGTGGTAATTGGTGGCAAATGTTGACTTTTTAAAAAAATCTTATATATTGGTCCCTTCTAGATCAATCTGTCTTAGATGGGCATGCTTGTCCTCCAAAACAAAGGAACCGCAAAAGCCTTGAATCCAAAAACACTGGGCTGTTATCAGAAATTGGGGAAAGTTATTGAGAGAGGTTTGTTGTGATATAGTATTCACATTGGCTGGTGTTTTCAGAGACTTTTTTGACTACTTTCAGATTTTAGATATGGGAATGGCACAGAAACTAATTTGGTCTCACTGGTTGATGGTCTTGTAGCAACAGACCAAGATCATGTACCTGTGTTGATTCACTTAAATTTGTCACAGCATAGGATGCCATTTATCCTGATGATGCAGCACTGACATGTCTGTGTAACTTGGCAGAGATAGATACAGGGGCTTTGTTGTTTTTTCCCCAAGTGGACTCTGATAGCCTTTGAGCAATTGCTTCCCTGCTCCTAGGTTCTCTTATTGGAGTACACCGCTACCTTGATATAACGCGACCCGATATAACACGAATTCAGATATAACGCGGTAAAGCAGCGCTCCAGGGGGGGCGGGGCGGGACTGCGCACTCTGGTGGATCAAATCAAGTTCAATATAATGCGGTTTCACCTATAACTGAAAAGAGCAATATGGATATTTGGCTCAGGCGGAAGCTTGAGCTTGGGCTCTAGGGCAGTGGTCTCAGACTTTTTTACTGGTGACCTCTTTCACAAAGCAAGTCTCTGAGTGTGACTCTCCACCCCTTATAAATTAAAAATACGTTTTAATATATTTAACACCATTATAAATGCTGGAGGCAAAGCAGGGTTTGGGGTGGAGGCTGACAGCTTGTGACCCCCCATGTAATAACCTTGTGACCCCTTGAGGGGCCCCGACCCCCAGTTTGAGAACCTCTGCTCTAGGGCCTGGGGTGGGCTTCAGAGCCCAAACTCTAGCCTGAGCCATAATGTAAAAGCATCATCCACACAGCTATTTTAAAAACATTAGTGCAAGTGCTACTAGCACGGGTGTGTGGACCCATGGTGGGAGGCTCACTCCCAGATGCTGTGTAGACATACCCTATAAATACATCAAGGGGGTAAAAGACTGGGAGGGAGAAGAGCTGTTTAAGCTAAATGGCAATGTTGGCACAACTGGATATAAATTGGCCATGAATAAATTTAGGCTGGAAATTAGAAGAAAGTTTCTAAACATCAAAGGAGTGAGGCTCTGGAACAGCCTTCCAATAGGAGTACTGGGGGCAAACAATCTAAATAGTTTTAAAATGGATTGTGTTGAATTTGTGAATGGGATGATATGACAGAGTTGTCCAGAATAGCAGAGGATTAGACTCAGTGACTCAGGAGGTCCCTTTCAGTTCTATGCCTCATGTTCCTATTAAGGGTTATCCTGAAGGTGCTGGGTTGGTGGGGAGGGATTTTATTTTTTGATTGTTGCAAAAAGAGAGGGAAGAAATTTTAAAACATTGCTGACATTTCATAAGAGTAGTTGTGGACTGACAGATTCATTGATTCTGAAGCCAGAAGGAACCATAGTGATCGTCTGACCTTCTGTATAACACAGGCCATAGAATCCCCAAAATAATTCCATTTAAACTAGAGCATATCTTTTTTAAAAATCCAATCAAAGTAAAAATTGTCAGTGATGGAGACTCCACCAAGACCCTTGGTAAATGGTTCCAATGGTTAATTACCCTCACTGTTAAAAATGTATACCTTATTTCCAGTCTGAATTTGCCCAGCTTCATCTTCATTGGCTCTTGTCTGCTAGATTGAAGAGCCCATTATCAAATATTTGTTCTCCATGTACATACTTATAAACTATGATCGAGTCACTCCTTAACTGTCTGTTAGACTCAAGTAGCCTCAAGCCTATCACTATAAGGCATGTTTTCTAATTATTCTCTTGGCTTTTCTCTGAACCCGCGCCAATTGATATATTGTGTGTAATTATATGTATTGTTGTAAGTGCATGGGTACCCAAACATGTTCATTTTCTACACCACATCTAAACAAAGAAATTGACTCGGTGACCACCTTTCCTCCTGTATGTGATCATACAGATCACGTAACCTTCCATTTTCCATTGCATGACATCTCTGAACTAACTCAGCAGTTGCTTACAAAGAAAAGTAATAATAGGATTGAATTCAAAATAATAGATGAAAAATTAAAAGTTGAAGTCAGTGGGGCTGCTCAGGGTGCTCTAAGCTGAACGTGTACTGGATTGGGTCCTTGGTCCCTGAGTCTGCAGTTCATGAGTTTTACTGATTATACAGCTACTTTGGGTTAAATGTCTCAGGGGTTGTACTTTGTGTGGGGTGAAGTCAATGGTAGTTGTGTCATTGATTTCAGTGAGGCCAGGATTTCACCCATGGTCATTTCATATTCCATATAACATCCTAATTTTTATTAAGAAATCACATAATTCCCCAAATTCACATGGCTGAGTCGTAAATCAGTCAGAAACACATCAACTGGTTTGTATTGCCTTTGATAATGAATAAAATGCAAGTAACATTTTTGCTGAACATTCTTCTTAACTTGGCAGTAGAGGGAGGTCCTTTACCCTTCTTGTTGGAAGATCATTGTAGGGTGACAAGTCCACATAATTATTCTGTTTGTAAAAATAAAGCCTTTTTTAGCAATAAGCATAAGTGTTTCTTTTTGGTTTTTGGCAGAAGTTTTAGCTTCAAATAGATTTTTATAGCCCAGTTATAAACTTCTGTGAAGGTTACAATGGAAATACTGACAGCTTTTAGCATAATGACCTCAAATGTACAACTAGATAATACAGTAAACAGTTCTTAACCTCTTGATTGCCATGCCTTTAAAGCATGCTTGTCCTAATTTGTGGAATGGCATTATACGCAAGATGTGTGAAACACAATAGTAGCACCTTCCTTTTGTTAGTAAATCCTCAATTTACCTGGGGTCTAAAGGAGGTCAAAAGTAATTTCAGAGGCAATTAAGTAAGCAGGTACTTAACACCTGATCAGTTACTGTGAAGTTACAATAGTGAGTGACAGTGAACTGCAGTTCATATGTAATTCCTGGAAACTAATTTCTTATGCAAATATATTTTTTGCAGTACAGATACAGATTTGTACCCCACACTAAGGCTGTTGTTTGTTACTTTTAGGTGAAAAACAAAATAGAAGATCTTTGCTTTCAAAAGATTTTAGCACTTTTGCTTGTATTTCCACAGCTGTGCTGACAAGACAATTCCTGATTGGGCAGACAGGCCTGTTTAAATTAAGAAATGATTGTAGAATGCAAACATGCTTGCGTGAAGGAAAACATTTGAATTTTCTTCCAAAGAAATGCAGATGATGTCCCTAAGAGCTATTCATTATTCTTCTTTCCCATTGCTTTTGGCACTTTGCAAATTACTAATCAGGATTTAAGTGCCTGCTGCTTTTTAAAACAAAGCTGAGGATCCCATGGTCAAATCTTTTTTTTTTGAGGGGGAAGGGAATCAAACAGCTCATTTGTATACTTTTATTTTTTTAATTATTTTCTAAACATTGTAAGGATTATAATGGTTGATTTTGTTGGCCAAGTGACAGGTAAAAGGTTTTTTTGTTTTGTTTTTTAGGGCTGTCTATTTAATTGCAGTTAATTCACGCGATTAACTCAAAAAATTAATTGTGATTAATCGCAGTTTTAATCGCAATGTTAAACAATAGAATACCAATTGAAATTTATTAAATATTTTGGATGTTTTTCTACATTTTCAAATATATTGATTTCAATTACAACACAGAATACAAATATATGCATCCGAAGAAGTGGGCTGTAGTCCACGAAAGCTTATGCTCTAATAAATTTGTTAGTCTGTAAGGTGCCACAAGTACTTGTGTTCTTTTTGCGGATACAGACTAACACGGCTGCTACTCTGAAACAGAATACAAAGTGTACAGTGATCACTTTATATTATTATTATTACAAATATTTGCACTGTAAAAATGATAAAAGAAATAGTATTTTTCAATTCACCTCATACAATACTGTAGAGCAATCTCTTTATCGTGAAAGTACAATTTACAACTGTAGATTTTTTGTTTGTTACGTAACTGCACTGAAAAACAAAACAGTGTAAAACTTTAGAGCCTACAAGTCCACTCAGTCCTACTTCTTGTTCAGCCAATCACTAAGACAAATACGTTTGTTTACATTTATGGGAGATAATACTGCTGGCTTCTTATTTACAATGTCACCTGAAAGTGAGAACAAGCATTGGCATGGCACTTTTGTAGCCTTGCAATGTATTTACGTGCCAGATATGCTAAACATTCGTGTGCCTCTTCATGCTTCGGCCACCAACCAATTATTTTATTTTTGAATGAGTTATTTTTTTGTACATGATTCTTCCTTTTTTAAGTTCAACTTTCATGATAAAGAGATTGTATTACAGTACTTGTATGAGGTGAATTGAAAAATACTATTTCTTTTGTTTTTATAGCACTAATATTTGTAATAAAAATAAAGTAAGCACTGTACACTTTGATGTGTGTTGTAATTGAAATCAATATATTTGAAAATGTAGAAAACATACAAAAATATTTAAATAAATGGCATTCTAATATTGTTTAACAGTGCGATTAATATTTTTAATTGCTTGACAGCCCTAGTCCCCCCCCCACTCTTCATGTGTACCTATACATAAACAGATACCTGTATCCATCCAAATAACAATAAAGGGCTAAATTTCCAAATCTGGCCTGTATTGGTGAATGCATCATTTTTATAGTACAAGTTGCAATCACTTGTGTAAACAACTTGTACGTACTGTCACTTGACAGAATTTTCATGTATAAATCCCTATATAAATGAGCGTACATATAGTGCAAATAGACTTGATACAAACCAAATCTAAAAAAAATTATGCATGCAAGTTACACAAGCATAAATTAGAGGTCAGATTTTGAAAATGTGTCCCTTATTGATGTTTACATGGATATAGCCATATCTATTTGATATTTAATTATCAACACAAAATCATGGAGGAAAAAAAATTAGCGCTCTGAACTTCTGGCTAGCCAGAAAAATAAAATGTTATGACTGGAATTTTTTGAGAAAACAATTAACAAAAATACTCCATACAAATGAATCATTTTAGTGCTAACAAAGTGATCCTCGTATGGGTGGGAAAGAATAATGGATGGCTCTTGGGATACTGTCTACATTTTTTTGGAAGAAAATTCAAGATTTTTCTTCATAGAGCAGATATGTATTCTCTGATAATCTCTTACTTTAAACTAACAGAGAAGTACCTGGCCAAAATTATTAATCTACTCTTTCTGATTCGGCTATTGATATGCAAACATAAAATCCCCTAAAGTCTTTGTAAATAAAAAATATTTTCTTTACAGACATGTCTCTAACAGCTATCTATTAAAGCTGCTCGCACAAATAGAAACCAACTATGGATCCCTTTAAAAGTTCAGCCTTAAAGAGTGTGAATTAAATGCATAAAACAAGAAAATCAGTCCTGAGTGCAACCTGTTGCTGTCATTTCTTCAACCTCCTCCCTGGCTCACCCTCAGCATAAAGACAAACTTTTAACATCAGCTCTGTTTTTTCATGGCTTTTTAAATTTTTAAGCTGGATCGTAAACCTTGTTTAAATGTTGGTTTTATGTTCAAATATCTTTCTGGTTTTTGCATTTGTGGAGCTATTTTTTTAGTAGCATAAACAAAAGATAATACAAGAGAACAATTATAAAGGTATGCGTGGTGACAGTATACTATACTAGTTCCATAAGAAGTGTTTGCAGTTTGTGTGGAACTTGTGAATATCTAAGTATATAGTAATGGCAGCTTCTTATCTATTATCTTGTGTAAATATTAGAAGATGTAGTATGTACCATTGTAGGCTGTGTATGTACAGCATTTATATAATAGAATTTATTTATCCTAATTGAATAGGGAGCATGAAATTTATGCAGATAAAACAGCCTCTCAGATAAGAGGATACTATTGTCTCTAGACTCTATAGTATCAGCCTCTCATACATAGGCTAGTTTCAATCTGTACTGCTAAGACAGTAGTCCCTAAACTTTTGAGGGTCCTGCTCCCCCTTACCCCTGTCAATTCCCCCTCTGCCCCACCAGGGCTGGGAGCAGGGCTGTGGCTCGGGAGGGTGGGGGACATGGACAGGGGCAAGGAGTAAGGATGCAGAGGCTGAGGCTGCAGCTGGGGGTGGGTCTGGGGCCAGGAGCTGGGCAGTGGCTGGACTGTGGTAGGGGCTGGCAGCCAGGCCGTGGCCAGGTGTGGCTCCGCTCTGGTTTTGCTCTCACCCTCGGCCTCAGGCCAGGAACAGAGACACAGCCAGTGGCTGAGGCTGGGGACGGGAGCCAGGGATGCGGCTGGGGGCCGGACCAGAGCAGGGGAGGGGACTGGGTGGCGCTCCCTCCCTGCTCCCCATGGGGGTTGGCCCAGGCTCCACCATGCCCCACCCCCCCGGATGGTCCTCCATGCCCCCCCCCAGGGGGCACACCCCACAGTTTGGGGACCTCGGTGCTAAGATATTCTGGTGTAACACAGATGTGCCTTGGTGCAGTGGTACATGCTCAGAAGATGACTGTTAAAATGTTATGAACTATTCCTGGTTGCTTTTTCCCCTTGGGGTTCCTTCTAGGGCTTTGAGGATCTCCTGTTCTCTCCTTCACACTGAGACCTCATCAGAACTGATGGTATGAATCTGTCCTAAACACAGCTTAAATTGTGTTCCTACCTAATACCTTTTCAATGTGATTTGTTAGGCCTGTCTCAGTCAGGGTGATGTGCATGCTATGTAATTTTATCCAAAAATTCCTACCAGTGCTAACATGAGTTCAGTTGAATTAGTGTTAGAACATTAGTAGTCCTGCTTTAGGTGGGGTTTTAGCTGCTAACAAGATTTTTAGCACAGTGATGCCTACCTATTTTGGCAAGTCAGATTAAAACAGTGCTGAAAACTATTGACTGCCAAAACCCTGGGTACCCTAGATATCCTAGTGTTGCTAACAATAACACATTTTAGCATAAAGCACCAACAGTCAGTGTTAGTGCAGTTAGGAACTTTTATCAAAAAGTTAAGACCATACTAAAGAGTAATTGTTAAAACCCTGTTTAAAACAATCACATCTGTTGTATCATAAGCCTTGTGTATAATAGCAAAATTACTCATTGCTGACCCCTGTTGTCATCAGTGGGAAATTTTGCCATTTTAGACCAAGGCATAGGCTGGTATTTTCAAAGGAACCAAAGAGAGTTAGGCACACTACTTCCATTGAATGTCAGTGGGATTTGAGTATCTAATGAACATGTTAGCCATAATATTGCAATAGTATGTACCACCCACAGCTGGGTAAGCAGGCACTTTACATTTTGAGTAAAATACAATTTACCCAGAAGAGCTCGTTTTATCTACAACCGGGTTACAACTCCACCTGTATGATGTCTACATTGATAACTCCCCTGATTACACTAAACTTGTTTATGCTGAAATATTACCTGTCTTCTATTTGACTCAGCAAAATATGATTTTCCATCAAGCAATGGTGTAGTAATACTGAATAGGCTGTATGCTACCAGAATGCCTTCACCTGTGTGAACTTGTGCACTTATGTGAGTTAACACTGTGTGGAGGATGCCATTTTGGCACTACTTAAGGGTAAAGTTATCTAGATGCATGGATTTTTACAGGATCAGGGTGTACAGTATCAGGGCCGTCTCCAGGGTTTTTGCTGCCCCAAGCGGCGGGGGGGGGGGGGGGGGGGGGGGAAAGCCGCAATCGCGATCGGCGGCAGCTCAGCCGCACCGCTTTCTTCTTCGGTGGCAATTCGGTGGCAGGTCCTTCCCTCCGAGAGGGGAATGAGGGGACCCGCTGCTGAATTGCCGTCGAAGAGCCCGACGTGCCGTCCCTTCCCCTGGGCCGCCCCAAGCATCTGCTTGCTAAGCTGGTGCCTGGAGCCGGCCCTGTACATTATTAAAGTACATATGCCTTTTAGTATTGACATCACAGATGGTAATATCTTGGATGTGGCTGTTAAAATTGAATTAATAATGAAGGTTTATAATAGTTTGCTACAGCCAATACAGTAGAGCCTTTTGAAACTGTGCTTTGGTAAACTATACTGTATATGCACAAATGGGCACTGCAAAAGGATTTTCAGGTTTACTTCGGTGCATACCAGGAAGGTTCTGCTACTGTGGCAGAGAAAAGACAGGGCTCCCTGTCAGCGAATAGTGGAGAGCCCTGTCACCTGCCTACCCCATATTTGCTAATGCCCTGAAACAAAACTACTTACCACCTTCTGCTGCAGCTGACAGATGGGCGAGCTTTCCTGCATCTGTAGAAGTGAAAATTAGGTAGGGACGTACTAGCATAGAGCCAGATTAGCAGAATGGCTTATGAAGCTATTGTGCTCTATATTAGCAAGGCAACCTGTGCTGAAATTGTGTTAGCATGAGCCATTTATAAACGTGGCTTTATAATGCTTCCACTAACGGTTTCATTCCCTATGAAGAGACAGACCCTTCCTGTGGAGGAGGAGAGGAGATGAAGATGGCTCCCTCTGGTGTCTGTCATCTCAGTCTTCAAAGCATTGAAGTTAATCAGGGAGAGAGTAGGACAAGATTTTGTTCTGTTGTAAATAGATCGGGATCCATAATGGAGCTACTCTGACCTATGCCAGCAGAGAAAGTGGCCAGTCATTTTGATCCCTATAAATCCAATACAGATTCTGGTTGACTGGCCCACGAATGGGTTTTTTATTTTTAAAGTTAAACACAAACACACAAAACTCAACTTCACTATCATGTTAACCTACATTATGAACCAATGATAACATTACAAATTCCCTCTCTTTCTGATTTGTTCTTAACCCAGAAATTGCTTTTTATTTTTTTTTAAATTGGAAATTTTTAAAATGCCTAAAACAAGTTGTGAATTTTGAAAAATGTCTTCAAGTCTGATATGGCTGAGTTTAGTTTTTTAGGGCAGGGGCAAACAAATCGCAACAGTCTTCTGAAAAACCCACTGCTGAACTGAGTTTCTACATGCCTCTTTTTCTTCAAAGAAAACGTATAAACTTCTGAAAAATGGAATGCATCACATTCCAGAGAGCCAGTGGCTCTCAAACTTTTTTACTGGTGACCTCTTTCACATAGCAAGCCTCTGAGTGCAACCCCACCCCTTATACATTAAAAACACATTTTTAATATATTTAATACCATTATAAATGCTGGAGACACAGCAGGATTTGGGGTGGAGGTTGACAGCTCGTGACCCCCATGTAATAACCTTCCAACCCCCTGGGGTCCCGACCCCCAGTTTGAGAACCCCTGACATAAGCAGTAACAGTTTATAAACTTATCTATGTATCTATCTATAACCGTCAATTAATACACAGATGGAAAATAGAAACTGGAGCCCCTCCCAAAACTTCTATTTGAATAATAATCATTGAATTTTTTGTGTGTGTCCTTGAGTATAAAGAGTTGGTGTAGGTATAATTTAGCATCAAATTTCATAAACTACTGAAGGTGGGTTTTTTTCTTAGTAAACACTGGATATATACAGTCTTTTTTTTTATTAATATGTTTGTTTAGCACCAAGACACAAAGTTAAAGACTGTCCCCTTTATAAAGCTTACAATCTAAAGAGAGATGCAGAGAAGATAGAACTCCCCTGGGAATAATTTAAGAGGTTTGTTTTGTTTTGTTTTTATGAACTCATAACTTTTTTTGTTTAGTTTCAAATGACATGTGCGGTATAGATGGAAAGGAAACACGAGGTGAGTTTTGCACACCGTAGGGCTTTTTCATAAGTTTGAGTGTTTTAGTGTTTCTTCTATTTAAAACTGGGCTTGAACAGTGGAAAAGGTATCGGCTTCTTAGCCATCTGATTTCTGATCTCCATAGTTTTACTTACTTTCTCCAATCAGAAGCCTTTTAGGTAAATAATGGCTATTTATTTTCTCTGCAGCCTCCTCCCAGTGAATCTGTATCCTTATTAAGGACCTGATCTAAAGCCAACACTGAGCTCAAGGGAAGTCTTTCCCCTGACCTCAGGGGGCTTTGGATTAGACCCTAAATGATGATACATTTACACAATGTACGCATTTTCTAAAAAAAAATAATATTTAAATTAGATAATAACGGGAAACATTTTCCTTGGCTGCTTTGCATAGCTGAAACAAACAAAAGAGAAAGTGACCGCAAATCACTCATAAAAGTTTAATCACATATCTTTTCTTTTCAGGTTTTTGTCAAGCAGGCAAGGATTTGCGGTTAGTATCGCTGTGCATGGAACAAATTGATATCCCAGCAGGCTTCCTGCTGGTAGGAGCCAAGTCTCCAAATCTTCCTGAGCATATTTTAGTCTGTGCTGTCGACAAGCGGTTTTTGCCAGATGATCATGGAAAAAATGCACTTTTAGGTAAATGGTTTTCATTATTATTCTTGGTACAACAATTGATAACTAAAGGTTGGTTTAAAGTTATACTAAGTTGACTCAAGAAATGAATTTTTCTTAGTAGTATGTTGAAGAGAGTTCTGTATTTCTGAAATTAAATCTATAACTGAACTTCTTTGAAAAGCAAGTTCAAAATAAGGCCCTGGTCCTGCAATTAACTGCGTGGGGCTCTACGTAGGTACAGGAGTCCACCTGCATGAAGTCTGTTGCAGCTCTGGGGCATAAATGTGAAACATAGTCAAGTTTTAACCTCCAGTCAGTGAGTAAAAATTTCATTTCATGAATAAGCAGACACAGATTATATTTATAATAATTAAAAGATTAATCAACACAGTAACGTTTCTTGGTAATTGGAAACTCGCATCTGCACACCTGCCTTGCCTGCTTGGCTTATGACTGCTGGGTAAACAGACCAATAAAAATGATGTGGGGTTGTTGGTTTTTTTGGCACCATCAATCGCCATCTTGAATCTCCTGTCTCTCTTCCCCATTGCTGGGGTGCCTGGAATACATTGAGGTGGACTTTTCAATAGACAAGAAATTACGCTAAAGCTTTAACGGATTTATTTAGCTAAAACTCTAGTCCAGGCCATCATTATCTTACATCCTAACTATTGCAGCTTCCTCGTTTTTGTCCTTGACAAATGCCATATTGTTCACCTGTAATACATTCAAAATGCTACTGCCAATATCATCATCTTGGCTCATCGGTCCAATCACATTACCCTACCTGCCCTTTCCCCCGTTGTATCTCTCCTCTGGCTCCGCCTTTTCCACTTCCGTGTTACAAATTACTTGTCTTTCCTTTTAAGACTCTACCTTCATAGTTTAGCCTCTTCTTGCCTATCATCTCTTATTTGGTAATGAGCCAACAACTCATCTCTGCTCTGCCAGTGAGCTACTAAAATTAAAAAATTAAAAGTCTATGGGACTGGGTAATAATATATACAAGAGGTTTAAAATAATTGTCTCAGGAGCTCTCTGAGCCCCTGTTATTGATTTTTTTTTTAAATAAATCATGGAACACTGGGGAAGAGAAATAATATTGTACAGTATTTAAAAAGGTAAATAGGATGATCCAGGTAAATAATAGGCAAGTTAGCTTGACTGGGCAAAATCATGGAAAGTAATCAGTAAAGAATTAAAAGATGGCAATATAATTTAATGCCAATCAACATGGTTTTATGGAAAATAGGTCTTGTCAAAGAAACTGGATATTGTTTTTTGATGAGATTACAAGTTTGGTTGATACACTTAACTGTTGACGTAGACATCTGTAAGGCATTTGACATAGTAGCTCATGACACTGATTTTAAAAATTAGCATTATGCAAAAATCAGTGTAGCATCTATTAAATGGATAGATAGCTCTCAAAAAGTAATTAATGGGGAATCATCATCAAATAGAAGTTTCTAATGGAGTCTTACAGGCCGGGGTGCTGGAACAATTTTTATAGTGGAAGTGCTGAGAGCCATTGAACCAAATTGTAAACCCTGTATATAATGGAAACCACTTCAAGCCAGGGGGTGCAGCACCCCCAGCACCCCTAGTTCCAGCACCTCTGCTTACAGGGACCTGTTCTTGGCCCCGGTGCTCTTCAAAATCTTTATCAGTGATTTAAAAGAAAATATAAATGTGTTGATGGTAAAATCTGCAAGTGATGCAAAAATTAGTGGATTGGCAAATAATAATGACATGACAGTTGTACAGAACAGTCTTGATTGGTAAACTGGGCTTATTCAAACATGTGTTTTAATAAAGCCAAATGCGAGGTCATATGGTTAGAAATAAACTGTTAGCCTTCCCCATCCCTTACTCAGAAGCCAATTCTACTTGTGCACAGTTCTCATTGGCCTCAGTGAAAATTACATAGCCCTAATTCTGTAGTCCTATCATACAAACCCTAGTTCAAACATGTAATTCAGCTCTCTCCACAAAATAATTTAGTTTCTCTACTATCAAATGATCTTCTGCCCAGTTTTTGGCTGTATTCCTAATCTGTTAAATTTAATAAAAGCTCTGAATTTCTGCCTGAGTAGAACGAAGGATTTTGGATTAAGTGATTTCTTATTTGTGCCCTTTTAAGATCCCAATAAGGGGGAAAATCGTAAGTCATGAGAAAATAATCAGGACATGTGTTTCACTTTTACATTTGAGAACTTAATAATGCAAAGATATTACTTAGCGTGTGCCCCTCCCCCCCACCCTCACCCCTACCCCCACCCACACACATTTTGAAGGCTCCCTCTTCAGGAAGACCGAAGGGGAATTTCAGAGTGCCCTGGGAGTAAGGCTGCCTTAGGCAGCATTAACTTTATTCAGAATGCTGTGGATCAGTTACAGTTTTGGGAAAGGAAGCATGCTTCTTGAAGCCAATCCTCCACTATGTGTTAGGGGTGGGGGTGAAAGGTACCAACATGGAGGGGGTTGGATCACTCTGTGTAATCGCTTCCTCAGTTTTCATGTACCTATCATGCTTTCTTCTGAGAATTTGCTCCCTTCTGAGGAACTGTAGAGTGTGGAAGATTGGGGGTTAGCTTTTGGGCCTAAATTAGTAACAGCTGGAGAGAAAGCATTTTCAAACAAAGTGCTGAGGCAGCAGAAGTCTGTCTCTGTTGTCTGTCTGTCTTCCTGTCATTCATGTGCTGTGTGTGAAGCTTACAGTAGATGTCTGAATGGGTGTATCCAGCTAGTAGATTCAGGTAAGGGTTAAAATGGCCTAATTCCCAGTATATGTCAAAAGGAATTTATTTTGTTTGTGTACCTTTTCCTCCCCCCTTTCCTGCAGGGTTTTCTGGGAATTGTATAGGCTGTGGAGAAAGGGGATTTCGATACTTCACAGAATTTTCCAACCACATTAACCTGAAACTAACCACTCAGCCAAAGAAGCAGAAGCACTTAAAGTACTACCTAGTAAGAAGCTCCCAAGGTGTACTGTCAAAGGGACCCCTTATCTGCTGGAAAGGTAAAAAAAAATCACCCATTTGCTAGAAGCATACTTACAGATTTTAGAATGTTTTTATGTAGTGTTAGGTGAACCTTAAAAGTTTTGGGTTTAAGTATTTAAAAAGCTAGGGGGCGAAATCCTGGCCTCATTGAACTGAATGGCAAAACTCTCACTGCTTTCAGTGGAGCCAGGATTTCACCCAAGAGGCTAAAGGTTTAGGTAAAAAGAGAGTTTCCCACCCATTTTTCTTCTATCCCCTCCCCACCACATCCCCAGAGGAGGCCTCAAATCCCCCCTTCTGCAGAAATAAAGCAGTCCATCAGCCTGATAACCCCTTCCTATGTCTGGGTGTTTTCTTCCGGGGTCTGGCAAAGTAGCTCTCAGTCTATTCTCCAGCCGTAGTTCCTGGACTGCTTTGCTGATCTAATCACTTACAAATTCATGCTAGCACCCGTAGAAAAACTAACTCCACAAAGTGCACTCTAAGATAAAAGCGGGGGACATTGATCTCTGGGGAATGGAAAGAGGGATCACGTGTACTCAGGTTTTGCTATCTTGTTTTGTATCCTGGGTGCACCTTGAGTGAATATCTTCAGCTTTAAGTTGAGGGCCCCTTGTTATGAATGTTATGGGGAAGGTTTTTGTAACTAAATACTTAAATTAGGTTGGTTGAATCCTGGGAGATGTTTTAGCTGAACTTTGCTATTTGTTGCATGTCATACTGTATGTGCTTTTAATATTTGTCAATGTTTAACACCATTGCACTAAACTGTTGCACTGAAAGCCAGGCCTTGTTAATATGTACTGTAGCTGCTTCACTTCCAGAATGTAGAAGCAGACAATCATCTGCTGCTAGCCATTCTGCTAAACCAAATTCTTCAGTGTCACCATCCACGACCCCAGAGAGCAGAAGAGCTAATGGATACAAATCAGGGTTCACTCAGACAGGTAGGGGCTGAAAGTGCTGTATGCTGTAGAAATGACCAGTGGGGGTGGTAAAGTACCTCACATGTTTCATAGGATTGCAAAGTAGATTTTTAGCATGTATCAATTTGCAGGTTAAAGATATAAAACATATTTCAAAATTTATACTGTGAATTTTAAGGACCAGATGAGACGGGGATAAGTTTAGCTCTTAATAGTAGCTTGAAAAGTGTTAATGTTTTTTTTAATCCATTTGATTAGTTATCTTTTTTTTTTTTTTACTTATGTCCTACATGTTGTAAAATACTCACTTATAGTGAGCATCCTTAACAGAATGGGTACCTTGAATTGACATCTTTTTCCTCACTGGAGAAAAAAGTAGCCTTCTGTTTTTGATGTTTGACTCCCACTATTGTAGTGTGGTAAAAGTAATGATAAACATCAGTGATTTGCTAAGTGAGCTAAGACACATCATAGCCATATTGCCAAATCTTTGAAATTATTACCTCTTGGAGTTGTGCATTGATTTAAGTAGAAATAAAGAAGTTTTCTAATAACCATAACAGATTTACCTAGAAGGGCTTTCCTTCTGGACTCAAAAAGTGATTTTTCTTTGGTGTGCTTTGTAGGTTGTTGCATTTTTGAAGTTGATTTATCTATTGCAATTCATGTGCTTTTGTTTATTTGATAGATTTTGGAAACATGAGGCTTTTATTCAGATGAGCTATGATTGAATAGAGTGCACATCCCTGCTGTCTCTGAATGATGTAAAAACAGAACAGGATTTGTCACGTCTAAAAATCTGAGTTATCCAGGAATTTTAATTGGCCACATATATTTTAGAACATAGGCTTATATGGAGGGATCTGACGAGAAAAATTAAAAAAAAAAACCTTGGTTCAATAATTCTTTTGCTTACAAGAGATGCTGAAAATAAATGAACAATAAAAATTGAACATTAGCATTCCTATTGGTGTTGCAAATATTAGTCAGTGTGTTCAGGGACACTTTGACTGAGGTGTTGGGGTTTATTCCTACTTAGGAGACTATATTTCTAATCTGGAATGAGAATGTTGTGGTGTCCTGGGCTCCAGGTCCTTGCGTGAAAAATGTGCAGGCACATGAGAATCCCATTTTATTTGGCATAACAAGTAATCTAATATTTACACAGCTTTGTCTGGGTTGCAGCTGACAAGTTAATAGATACACCTTTTATAGACTGCTTTCTCCTTATCAACTCACCATGATTTTCTTTCTGCTTGTCCTTTTGTATCACTATTTGTTCTCTCAGGTCACAGTTATCAAACCCTTTTTATCTCCTACCATTGTTACCTTCCAGTGAAGATAGCGCCACATTCAAAATACAAATTCCACTTGACAAGGGGGAAAAAGCCCCACCATATTTGTTTGTAGTGTATAAGTACTGTTGCAAACCACCTGTGATGAAAGTTCAGGTTTCTCCCTGGAAGTCTCCATAGCTAGTCATACACTGAGGTGAACTACCTTTCTCTGTTGCTTTCAGGTAGGTGTACTGAAACTAGGTTGCTTTCTGAAATTGTTCCTTTTATCACCATTTTTCTTTCCTAAGGTATGGACTTGAGTTCTTCCCTCTGTCTAGCTTTGTAACTAAAGTACAAGGCCCTAGCTACCTTAGAAGTTATATAACTGTTATACAAATAGCTCTATACACAGGTTAAAAGAACATTAAGGTTGCAAAGTCAAGCACGTCAAAGGTAGGAAATGCCAGAGTTGAGGTTGCCTTAGTATGGTCCCGTTGTGTTCATTATGAATACAATAAGTGGAATTGTATATTTTTATATTTTTGACATATCAATGCTTACTTGTAAGCATTTTTTCAGTTTTTATCCATTTATTTTCAGAGTTGTGGGAAATTATGGAGAAGGTCAAGCAATAATTATTTCATGACAGGAGACATTGAGATTCAAAAATGTAAAGCTTTATAACTGTTAAAACACAAATTGTCAACATCATATGTCAAAGTGTACAAAGTAAATATCCTTAAATCAAACTCTAATAAGTTCTCAAGCAACATTTTTCTTTCTTTACCTGTGTGTAAATTTTGATTATTATCCATGGAAACACCTTTTCATTGATTTGTGTGTGCATGGGGAAATTGACATTTACCGCCATTTACCAATAAAAATCTAATTCTTCAAAGATTAATTATGATAAGCCTTTAATTATATGATTACATACTGGTTTTTCCACAGGACCGCTTCCTCACTGAGTGTATAGGCTGGATTGTGCTCAATGAGTAGCTATCCAATATTTTTTCTCCTCATTGTTTACTGAGTGGCCCCAGACCTTATTTACTGCACACTATTCAAACTCCTCTCTGAGGATAGAATTATTAATTTCCTCATAGGAAATTTTCTGTGATGCCCATTACAAGAATATCCAAGTACTTCACAAATATTAATTAATTTGTCTCAGCAAAGCCCTTGTGACATGAAGGTGTGGTATTATCCCCAATTTACAGATGGACAGCTGAGGCAGAGAGAGGCTATGGTCAAAATTTGAATTTGAGATGTGTAGGACCTGATAATACTTAGTATTATGTAACACTTTATATAGTGAAGCACTGCTTCCATTGACTTCATTTGTAGGTGTGAGTGGTCAGCACTTCTGCAGATCGAGCCCTGCAATCTGAAGTTGGGGATGCAGAAAATAAGGAATGCACAATTAGCTACCTCCTGTGAGAAGTTTGGATTAAGTGACTTGCCCAACATCACAAAGGGACCCTGTTGCAGAGACATGGATAGAATCTCAAAGACCGAATCCAGTTCTCCAGGGCAGTGTTCCATGAGACCGTTCTTTCTCTTCCTATAGTTCTCTGCCTTGTTCATTATGCACCTTCAAACTTCTACAACAAATGAGACAGGAGTTCTATAGACAACAGGCTCTTTTCACTACACAGCCCTGATTCATCCCCAGAGCAAGTCCATCCTGTGCATTGAGTGAGGCAAGAGTCCTGTGGGAAAATCAGTATGTGATCATCTTAATCCTAGTCTTGCTCCTCATCCAGTCTGGCTCCCCCTCCATTCTCTCTTCTTGTCCCAGAGTCTTTGCCAAGCCAGTTCTCATTCTCCCACCATATCCCAACTCCTTGCCAGCTCCGTCTCTTTCCCCCCCCCCCCACCATTGGTTCCTAGTCCTTCTCCCCAGCTCCTTATCAGATCTTTGTGTTTCCCCCATTCTCACTCCCTGCCCCGACTGGCTTTCAGTTCAGTCTTCTTGCCCAACCAGTCCCAGCCTCTCCTCCCCTGGTGCCCAATACCAATCTCCTAGTCCAGCCAACCTCAGTCTCCCCCTCTAACTCCTAGTCTCTGTTTCTCTCCAATCCTTCCAGTCCCAGTCTCATCAGACTCCTTGTCTCAGTCTGCTCTCCCTTCCCTCCAGTCCATCTTTTGCTCTCTCTGCATTAAAAGCAGATGGCTTCCTCCTCCATGCCTCCTGGGTTGTCATGGAGCGGACAGGATAGATAAGCTCCTTGCTCTCAGCTCCAGTGCCCAGCCAAGCCTACCTTGGCCTACAGTACCTCATAGCAGTTATTACAGGGAAAGTCCTAATGAGCTCCTGTAGCCTGATCCTGGACAATTTTCAGTCACTCTGTGGGGATAGTGCATGCACCATCCTGTCACTGTGGATGAGCTAGGAGTGGATACAGCATGCACATTTGCTCTGTGGGGATGGTACTTGCATAGATCCAGTCAGCACTAGGAGTTGGGAGGGGATGAAGCACGCTCAGTGAGGTTAGAATTTTGGAGATTTTAGGTGCAAATATTCAAGAAGTTTCTAATAAGCATGTGCGAACTGCAGTTTTTCATACAGGTATAACTGGTCCAAATTTGGGAGGCTTTTCATAGGGATGGCAAAAGGCACATCTTTGACACAAAGGACACTCTCCTGCCAAATTTCAAGACACTTCTTCAAAGCATAGGGGTGCTAGCGCTTTGCAGAGGAAAGGTCTCCGGAATTTTTTAATATGGGGAAAATGTATTTTCCCTTGGTTTTGTTCTTGGAAATGGCTGATCTGTTTTTGCTGAAAGTTTCCAAAACCATTCAGCCAGAGGCAGACACCTAGCATGGAAAATTTCAACCCAAGCAGTGAGTTTCATAAAGTTATAAGCAACTGACTATAGGGTCTTAAAATGGGAAGTGTAGGGCAACCTTAATGGGCGTTGCTACCAGCCCTTTATACAATACACTTTTGTGGTTTTGTGTGAGTGCATATGAAAATACACACAAATCCACAATTGTGTATATATATAGACTATACATATATTAATATTAATTAGAGACACACAACTTCCATATTCTTCTACACTGCCCACTTGAAGGAGGCATTGGCAGATGCATTTGTCACAGTGTATTTAATAATAGACTATCAGGTTTCACCAGAGCCTCTGACCTTGTGTTAACTGGTCAGCCATTTGGCATATTTCCTGTGAAAATGGGACAGGTCATTCTGCTGGAGTGGAGTCAGAGATCCTGTGACCATTCTCAACCTTGATTATTCCAGCTGGCAAAATAGTCTCTCTCTCCTCCTCCCATTGTTCCCAGAGTGGTGTGGTGTGTTTCAAGGTATATCAGTTTGGCAGATCAGGTTGGTAATGTCCTTGCCTTCTGTTTTCTTTCTGTTTGAGTATGGAGACATGTGTAGGTGGAACCTAGCATAAACTGCTTACTTTTTACAGATTAATTTATCCAGTGAAATCCAGTAAACATTCTTTCAGAAGAGTTCATCCTTCTGTTGTAAGAATTTAGAGCTGCCTGTGTCCAAAGCGTAGAATTTGATCTGAATAAAGTTGCAGATATTAAATGTCTAATGGTTAGAGCAGGGGTCTTGAAGTCTGGAGATCTGGGTTCTGCTCCTGATTCAGCTGCTGATTTGTTATATAATCTCAGGCAATTCATTTAAACTCGCTGTTCTACAGTTTTCCCACCTATAAAATGGGAATAATAATACTTATCCACCTTTGTGAAGTGCTTTGAGGGAAGTGTGTTCTAGTAGTTTGAACATAAGAAGTGGTATCAGGAACCCTTGAATTCTGATCCCGGCTCTGATACAGACTCTTTCTGTTGCTGCGGGAAAGTCACTTGACCTCTCTGCTTCAGCTTCCTTGTCTATAAAATGGGACAATCGTGTTTACTTGCCTATCCCATTGAGCTATTGTGAAGAACAGTTAGATAATATTTGAAAAGCATTTTGAATGTGAAAAATGCTATGTAGGTTATGTAAGTGTTAAGCATGATGAAGAGTTGTTTTTAGTAGTAGTATTATCATCATCCTTCAGTATTACATCATGGGGATTTTATTTTATGCAAATAGCCTTCACAACATACAAGATCTGTAAGCATAAAAAGGAGAAAGATACTGTCTAAAATTTACCATGACTCTCGTATAAATCCTGATTATGATCCAACTTTGTATGTTTGGGTAGTTGGGAGTTTTGTTAAACCCTCCACAGAATTCCTGTATTTTAGGTGCTCAAAATATACTTCTCCTTCTTTAACTTCCTTTAAAATTCTTACAGTGCCTAAAAGCACTGGTCGTGATATCTTGCACTACTAATGCATTCTTGAGGTACTCATTCATGCCCTTAGGGACCACTCCAAGTGCTCCAATAATTGCTGGGATCATCTAGTTTTCCATAATCGTTCCACTTTGTGGCTCAATGCTTCATACTTCACATCTTCTGCTCTTGTTTCTTTTTTATATTTCTGTCTGCTGGTATGACGATATCAATTAACATGGTCTCGCTTGTCTTCTTTTCTACAGCTATGTCCAGCCTGTTTTCCCGCACTGTTCAGTTTGTGACAATTGCCAGATCCCATAAAATCTTAGCTTCTTTGTTCTATAGAGCACTTTTGATTCGATGGTCATAATACCACATGGTTTGTTTAATTCCATACTTGCCACAGAGTTTCCAGCGCAGACACTTGGTGACCTCATTGTGTTCGTTCATATATTCTCTCGCAGCCAGGCTCCTGCAGACGCTCCGCATCTTTTCCTTTTCAGAACATATTCTGCAGTTTGGTGTGCAGTTCTATTGGTCAATTTTGTTTAGAACATAATTAAGCCTTAAGGACTGCGCTCGTGTGCTCATAATGAGGCTTCTTGTCTCTCTTTTGAGGTATCCTTTAACAAACTCATGGCTTGTAGATCTTCTATTGCTAATAGATTTGCTTGTTCTCTGCCACTGTCCATGCAATGATTGCTATGTAAATCTTTCGAGTCATTCTTTGACAATTTGCTTTCTCCTTTCTTTCTTGGATTGGGATGCACACTTAGATTATCATGACCAGATGATCTTTTACTGAGACTGACTCCTCATATATTTTGATGTTGTCATTCATTGTCACTTTCCTCCTCCACACGTAGCAAACCTTTTTCCATTATCACACCATTGAACGTACATCCTGCCCATGTCTTGACTGATGTTCATCACTCTACTCCCTAGGAGCTTTTTTGTTTGGATGTTAATTTTTTTCTTTTCTTGATTCCATTTGATCATTCTGGTAGTGTACCATACTGCTGTATTGTCCACATATTAATGGCTTGGATCAAATTCTTCAAGTTGAGTTTTGTTCTTAGATGAGTTCTTATTCATCTGTAGTATCCTTTCCTCACTTGTTCATAGGGATCATACTGAGAGAGATCTTGGATAGTATCTTCGTTAACTTCTATGCCATTTGATTGTACCCATTTTGTCCTCTTTACAGATGTTGGCACACATTTAGCCAAGCCAACCTGTAGCTTTATATGTTCATCAAATTTTTCTACATGTGTATCTTCTTTTGTGACAGTCCATATAGTATCAGATCATCCATATATATCAAATTATTAACTGTTTGTTGCTCTTTGCTAATGTGATAAAAAAAATCTCAACTATCTCTTTCTCTCTTGTTTTCACTCTCTCTTTCTATCTTTCTTGCTTTCTATCATTGGATGAAAAACAGTATATAAATTTAAGGTAGTACTAGTTATTTGTAAGATAAGTCCTTATATGATGACTTCTTAGTACTGATATGTCTACAGATATTTTCAAATAGTTATTTAATCAAACAATTTTTTTTGTCAGACTCCTCAGTATTCAGTCCAGCAAAATCATCTTCTGCTGTTAATATAAGTGGAACTCAAGACCTATCCCGGAACAAGAACATAGTGAAACCACTGGCTTTGTCTGTGCAGCTTGTAGGAAAGACATTTGCCACAGGTAATAATTTACTTTACAGAAAGCCAAGTGGGGTAACGAGCTGTCTGTCTAGTAGTGGGTACATTTGTTATCCATACCCCAAAACTTGTGCACCACTACAATACTCTGTGCATGCACCTCTTGCACTGCCATCGGTATCCCCACCTTGGATAGTGTCCTGGTTCTCAAACTTGACAGTTTGGTCACTGTACTTTAAAGGGGACCAATTATTTCCCTGGTTGAGCTCCATAAGAGAGAGAACAACCCCATGGCGTCAACCTTGCATGACATGGCACCTTTAAATAGCTCTCAGTCAAAGAGGTAAGAATCCTAATCTGTCTACATGTTGTTGTCCATGAATGACTTATGTAGCCTCTTCAGAGATGTTGCATGAAATTTACCTTCCTTTTAAAGGAGGGCTAGTGTTAGTACTCTTTCATTGCTGGAATTGTGAATCCTTAATAACAATGGGATATCTAGACACCTCATTTGGACAATGAAATCAGTAATCAGGCATATAAACTAGGTATTAATACTGGCTCCAACTTTGAGAATTGCCAGTTTTAAGACACTTGTGCAGGATTATGATGTCCTGTTGGGTGACTGTGGTTGACGATAGGTCTTTGTAGGTAAAGTAAGGCCCCCTTTTATTGCAGAATTATGTAATTTTAAATTGAATTGCTCCCACCCTCACTGCCCACTAATAGGATATAACCCTGTGGTAAACATTCAAAAAAATATAGGAGTCAGAAGAAGAAATCTAAAATTTACCAAGCCAAATGTAAATCTCTCCTTGCTGCCTATTGAAAAATTTGTATCTCTCATCACTTTTAGCCTAAGCAGTGAGGTAAAAGATGTATAAAGAGGCCGGAGATCTCTAGAAGCTAAATTAATGACAAACATATTTATCATTTTCAGTTTTCAATAAGGATGCTTCAAAATTCGTACTGGATTTTATTGTTGTGGTTTTGGCTTTGTTTTGTTTCAGTTCTCCTTCCCCCCCCCCCCCCCCGAAATACAGAAGCCCTACTTAAAGATCAAAATTTTGCTGCCAGTGCCTAAGATATTCTCCATTGGTTGCCCCAGGATTAAAGTTGACTCAGTCACCAATCTTGTTCTGTTCTTGCTTTACATTCTGAAATATGTTTTATTTTGTTTTAAAGATTGTCTAAAGCTGCTCTCTTTGTGTATTTTGTTGTATTCAGCTCCACTTACACTGCGTAACAGCGATGTTGCAAATGGAAACAGTAGTGGAGGAAGAAATAATGTGTTGAGCTCAACATTCTCTCGACCTATGCCTCACTCAACTTCCCCCAGCCCTGGCTGTTTTTCGGTAGATCAAGGTAAAAGAAAATCTGTGTTTTTATTATTTTATTTTAAACTCTTTACTGCATAAGCTGTTGAGCCTGAAAACTGTAACTTTGTTTTCTTTTCCACCATAGCAGTTTTCGCAACTCTTCCCTTGAAATGTAATGTGTTGCTGGCATGAGTGTTGATGATAATGATACACTCCTCATTATAGATATTAGTGTTTCTCAGATCAGAATGTGGCCTGATGTAAAATTGAGAGCAACTCTAAACTCAGTAGAACTATGCCAACATAAAAACAGTGTGAGGTCAAAATCCAGCCCAGAGTTTGTGTATCTGAATGTAAATGGGATGTGGGAAGAAGTGTGTTTTGAATTATCTTTTCCTTTATTTCTCCTCAGCATCAATGTCTAGTTCTGGGCCACCAAAGAAACGACACCGGGGATGGTCTCCTGGGTCACCAGTTCCACCTCCTGGTTTAGTTGTACCTGTTCCGACAATTCGGCCTCTTACAAGAACAGGTAAAACTTTAATAATTATGTGAATTTTCATGACTAAAACTTCTGCTCATCCAGCTCAGTGGCATGATAGTGCTTCTCTGAACTGTTGGGCAGGACATATCATTACTTCTATTGAAAGTAATGACCTCAGGTCTCACTCGGGTTGGGGTCCGGTTTTGCTAGGCACTATATAAACACGTGTGATGACATGGTCCCTGCCCCAGATAGCTTACAATCTAATTTAAAATTAGCATGACAGTTAATGGGGAGCGGGAGAAGTGAGGATGAGGATAGTAGTACTACAAACACATGGTTAACCATCCATAACTCGGTGCTTCCAAAATTGTTTGTATAGGTATGTTTTTATATATATATAAATACATAGATGCAATTGCCATTGGCCCTCACCTTGAGATTGTAACTTCCCAGACTGGCAGAGCATGATGCGGATGCTCCGCTCCTGCATGGGAGGGAGGGTCTTGCATAGCTTAATTTTGGTCACTCAGAACAAAATGGCATTGATGAAAATCCCATCAAGTCATCCTTAGCTCAAAGGATAATGACCACGATATAGGGCGTTGAAAGTGAGGGGATTGAGAATCCTTAGGATTCCATCAAGAACGTGTAATGTTGGCATCCATATTGAGATAAGAGTTAGGGTTAAATAAAAAGGTATATTAACTACTTATATATTCTAATGTGGTAATTTAAAACCTATAACTGCTTACCACAATAATACTTTTCAGCTATAGCAGTCAAGATGTTTTGCAAAGGAAAGTAAGTATCGTTTTTCCCTATTTTACAGAAAGGGAAACAAGAAATTAAGACCCAATTTTTAGAACTGCCGATGATTTTTTGGGTGCCTCAATTTCTGGGTCTTCAGTTTGGGATACCTTGGGCCTGACTTTCAGAGAGGTTGAGCATCCACAGTGGTAGTCAATGGGTGGGGGGTGGCTCAGCACCTCTGAAAGCATGGCCCTCTGTGTGTCTACATGGGCACTCAAAATCAGTAGCCATTTCTGAAGATCTTGCCTTAAATGACTTGCTGAAGGTAATATAGAAAGTTAGAACCCTGATCTCTTGACTCCCAAACTCATGACCTCTTACTCGATCACTTAGTCCTTTTGTGGTAACCATGAATACACTTTTACTGGCAAAACACATGAGCAACATTTTTAACTTGTCATTTAAACATGGAAGTTTTCAAACCAGTTGCATGTGATCAGAAGCCATCTTCTCTTTTGTTGTTGCCAGTTTACTTGCATAGATCTACTGCACGCCCATGTTGCATTTGTTCCCAGAGAGAAAGTTCTGAATTAAACAGCCTTCTAGAAACAGATAAGTTCCCATAATTAAAAAAAGTTTAATTTCTTTAACACCTTTCATCAGCGGATTGAAAAATTCATCATGAACAATTTAAGGAAGTCTCATAATATCCCTATGAAGTAGGTATTATAATGACAGATTATAATACTGAGGCACTGTGCTTTCTTTTCTTGTTTTGAAAGCTGCTGTTGCTCCTTCATGACTGAAGTGTAGTTTTCATCTTTCTGTACCTTCAGAATGGTATAAAGTGGTATGCAAACAGCTTTGAGATTTTGGCCTACATATTGTAGGTCAAAAGTTAGTGAGGTCTCTTCCTTCTTTGTGCTCAGGGCCGGCTCCAGGCACCAGCAAACCAAGCAGGTGCTTGGGGCGGCACATTTTCAAGGGTGGCATTCCAGCCAGCCTCCTTTTTTTTTTTTTTTTTTTTTTTGCGCTTGGGTGGCAAAAGCCTAGAGCTGGCCCTGGCAGCAGCAGCAGCGCGTCCTGCACCGGGAGCGCCTTGGGGCTGCTGCGGTTCGCGTCGGGGAGCAGCGCCCGCACCTTATGGCCGGGTGAGCTCCGAGCGCGGGACACTCGGGCTGGGGGCTGCCCCTCGGTGCACACGGAGCCGCCTGCAGGTGCCGCAGGGCGGCCGCCTCCCAGCACCGCAGCCAGGGCTGGGCGAAGCGGCCAGAGCCGCCCAGGGACTGCGGCAAGGTGGCCAGGAGCAGCAGCAGGAGCAGGGCCATAGAGGGCGGGGCGCTGCCGTGTGGGTCCCGCATCCCACTCTCCGGGGCTCCGCTCCCTCTGGGGCTGCCCTGCCCTGGCTCCTCAGCCCCCTGCTGGGGCGGTCCCCCGGCTCTGTCCTCCTCGGTCCCGGATGGTCCTGGAGGCGGGAGCCCCAGCTGGAGGGACCCTGGGCTGAGGCGCGGCCCGGGAGCCCCGCTGCTTACCCTGATCCTGCCAGCGCTGGACTGGCTGGAGGTGAGGGGGGAGCGTGCAGAGTCAGTGCTGGTGGGGAGAGCCCAGAGTTGGGGCGGCAGGGGGTGCGGGTGGGGTGGCGGGGAGAGCCCAGGGTTGGGGCGGCAGGGGGTGCGGGTGGGGTGGGGGGCAGCCAAAAATTTTTTTGCGTGGGGCGGCAAAAAACCTAGAGCTGGCCCTGTTTGTGCTGACAGGGATAGCATTGAAAAGTGACCTTTGTGAACACTTTTTCTAGTACTTGGCTTTGTTACAAGATGCATATTCAAACCTGGATTTTTCCTCTCCCTCTCCCTGAAACAATACAGTAGTTAGAAAAAAGTTTTATTTTAGTGGTGGGGCCAGGGAAGGCTATTGGGTCTTAATTTAAATTCTTTAAAACTGTAATAGGAAATGCAAAGGTATTTTGAATTTTATTGCAGTTAGTGATTTGCAGGAGTGTTGTTTGTTCATAGGGCCAAATCACAGTATGAGCCTTTTGGTAATGGAAGTTTTTCTTTCTTTATTTTATAGAGCCTCTTTTGTCAGTCCCAGTTCCTCAATCCATGTTAACTGGAATTTTACAGCCTCAACCCATCCCTGCAGGGGAGACTGTAATAGTTCCTGAAAACCTGCTGAATAACTCAGGAATCAGACCAGTGATTCTTATAGGTAAGCTTTACATTGTCATAAGGAACACTGTACCTCTTGAATAACTGCATGTTCCCCCTGGGATTTGAGGTTTTTTGAGGTAATGAAATTCACTTTTGTGATCAGCCCATAAGTACAACAGAAGGTGACTGTGTTTCATAAGCCTTTCAGCAGCCTCTTGTGTTAATTGTGCAATATTATGATGAGAAGTTGGGTGATTTTTGCCAAGACCTGACATACAAAAGGGTCCTGGCCAGATCAGATTAGACCCTACATTTGGGTTTTGTATAAACAAGCCTTTTACAAAATCTAAGAATAGACGTATTTCCTTGGAATTAAAACAACTTTCCAATACAAACAGTTTTCCCAGACAAATAAACATTCCTCTACAGTGTTTGCAACCAAACCTTATAGCCCTGTGCTACTGCCTGAAACGGAGAAAGTGAAATTGATGTTGAACTGACCAATCAAAACGGACTAGCTTCCCCCCACCCCATGTCTAAACAAGGAAAAATGGAAAAAGTAAGCAGCCAGCATGAATAATAAAATATAAATTAGAATGTTAAAATATTTCACCTGTATAAGGTGTGGTGTTAGTAATATACTATGTGTAAGGACATTGCTGTTACATTAAAAATATGACTTTTAATGTGAAAGTGTCCCTTTGAGGTGTGTTTCTGCAAAATAATAATAATTAAAGAAAATTTACTCAAATTGGTGAGTTGTGCCACTACTTGATGGGGTAATTCCATCACTGTTCAGTTCAGTGCAATATTACCCCTTTGTATAAAGCACCCTGCATATTAGGGAACCATATATACCCATATGACCCCTGGAATTAATTATCATAAATTAAGTAGTGGAAAATTGCTCTAAGGCCTTAGTGACACAACTGGTCTTTATACATAGTTCCACTCGAGTTAATGGGACTATCTACGTGAATAAAGATTGCAAGGTTAGGATTACAGTTAATTTGTATTTTTTTTATTTTATGGAAGTGCAGCCTAGGGCAAGTCTAGGCCTTAGCATACAGTTCTATAATTTCCATAACTTCATTTTCTTATTAAAGATGAGGCTCCTGGCAAGTTGGCAGCGCAGTCCTCAGGTGGGCCCAATGTTAGTGTCCCTGGGAAAAACTGTCTTATTGGTAAATATAGTACCAGATATACCAGGATTGAAAAATGTACATGAGAAAAAAATAGTCTGTTTCTATCTTTGTCATTCTTAACCTTACCAAAAAGATGCTATCATTGATTGATGTCTTAATTAAACCATTCATGAAAATAACATTTTTTATCTGCATTTAAATGTTAAGATGTTCATCAAAACAGTACAGAGTACAGCAGTGTCTGAAGCACATTTGTTCAATTTGTGCTGTTTTTATCAGGTTAAGATTTCTGTACTGCAGTTCTGTAGATTTTGCACACTAAATTATTGGTAATGTGAGTTTTATGCATTTAAAGGTCATGGTAACAACTGAGCAGATTACTAAGTAATTATTTATTCAAAGACAAATATCAATCTTGGTGCTGGGCAGACCATCACAGTAACTTTTGGTAAATTGATATTGACATATATAGGGTAATACACTATTGGCATACTTGATTTCTTCTGTAGACAGTAATAATGTCAGTTTGGTCACTGTTGTCCCATCTTTTGCTATGTAGCATGAAACAAAAGTTAGGGAACATAACTGTTGCAAGATTTTGTATAATAGCTTGTTTTGAGAATTTTTATTTTTGTTTTTGAAGGTTATGGCACTTTACCCTATTTCTATGGCAATGTTGGTGATATTGTAGTAAGTCCCTTGCTAGTGAATTGCTACAAGATTCCACAGCTGGAGAACAAGGATTTGGATCTTTTGGGATTGACTGGCGCTCAATTACTAAGTGTGGAGAACATGATTCTTTTAACGATACAGTATCTTGTCCGGTTAGGTAAGCCATTTCTCATATTCATTCCAGTTTTTATTGTTTACGACTTTTGTTTTCTCCCTTCATCTCCAATATGTCCTACCTCTTGCTGGTAGCCAGTTTTCTGTCTATCTTGCAGCTGGAATAGATGACTAGTCTCTATCTAGAGTCAGTGCCAGTGCTATTTTGTAAATCTGCCTGAAAAAGAGGTGAATTTGAAGGGTGATATTGCTCTTTGTCCTCCCTGTGACCAAGGTCACCTTTGTGAAAATCAAATATCATTCTGCATTGCAAATATTTCATTTGCTTAGGGAATCATTTAATTCTAAAATGTGTTTTAGAAAACCTTCTGTTTTCACAGCCGTTTCTAAGAGCTCCCAGTGCCCTTTTTCATTCAGAGTTTTATGACAGATGCTTACAGATGTGTTGTTACCATTGTTTTGCGGACTGCAGCATTTAAATGAAAATTACCTCTGTTCTGCAAACTAAAGCAATTTATTTAGTACACAACATTAGTTCTTGTTTTCTTGAATGTATTTAATATGTGCTCTAGACAGAATTTAGGGCAGTCAAGTGAGTTGCAGATTTTCTAACCCTTTGTGGATAGACACTTTCCCTACATTAGTGTAATATGTAGTGAACATAAACATAAGATATTAAAGGCATAGAGAATAGTGTGGGCAAGTGCTGTGTAAGTCTTCTCTCACAGCTGTGTCAGTCTTGACCTGCAGCTTCCCTTTCATTTTAGTCCTGGGTCGCCCTTGAACAGAGACTGCCAGTCACAGTGAGATGCATGGTGATTTTGTAATAGGGACACATGGCCTTTTCTACACTAGATAAATGTTTCCCCCAGCATGCATGTAACATGGCATACATTCACACACACTTATATTCACAGCAGTGCACAAGTGATGATGATGCCATAATTGGGAGTAGACTGGTCTTGAGCAAGTCTAGCAACTATATGGTTTGCCACTGTGCCGTCCTGTGCTGTTGCAGTACCATTATTAAGGCTACGGTTTTGTCATGGAGGTCGCGGAAGTCACGGAATCTGTGACTTCCAAAGACGTCCGTGACTTCAGCCCTGGTGGCTGGAAGCTACAGGGTTCCGCCACCTCCTGTAGTGGCAGGGAGCTGTAAGGTACCCCCGCTGCCTGAGGCAGCAGGCCCCCAAGCTCTTAGCTACCATGTGCAGCAGAGGTACCCCGCAGCTCCCAGCTGCTGCAGGCTGGGGAGAGGGGTACCCTGCAGCTCCCCGGCCACGGCAGTGGGGCAGGGAGACCCTGGCAGCTCCCCACTGCAGCGGTGGCAGGGGGACTCCCACAGCAACTGCCCAGTCCCTTCCCATTTTATCATGGATATTTTTAGTAAAAGTCACGGACAGGTCATGGGCAATAAAGAAAAATTCACGGAAACCCATGACCTGTCTCTGACTTTTACTAAAAATATCGATGACAAAAATCTTAGCCTTAACCATTATGAATGGGAAGCTCGCATAATAGCCCCAACAGCACATATAATCCTCTCACTATTGTCCAATAGTGCACCAGTCATTGCATAGGTGGCCTGTCTGCTTTACTTTCTGCTCTCTATGGGCTATTAGTTTTAATTGTCCACTTACTATTTGGTTGAAGCTGTCATGGGCTTTCCCTTTTTGAGCTAAGTGCTTGTATGTTGATCCACTGTCCCCATACCCCTCAGGGATGAGCATCTGACATATCTAGCACACCCTTCTAGAAAACAAACTTAATTCCAAGTCTTTTCCTCCTACATGGATAAGAACTTTGGAAAATGCAGCATAATGCTTTGTGATCTCAGAAAGGACTCTGTAAATTGACTCGAGAAAATTCTTAGTTTTTTTCATGGGAAAGGTTTTTTTATTCCCTGCCAAAACTTTACAATTCTTTGTGTATGTATTGTTAGATGAAGTTTGCGAATTTTCTGGGAGGTGCCAGGTTGTTGGTTTTGGTTGCGTTTTTTTTTAAACCCCTCTCTACCTTTTCCCAGACTGGGAGGCTGCAGCCGCTCCCTCTGCCCCCAGGAGATACCTGTCATACGTGCTCTTTGGATCCTATGTAAGAAATTGTATTGTCGTTGAGGCTCCCATGCTTTGTCTGCCAGGGAACCACATCCTAGGATTGACTATGCTTTAAAATGTGTTTTATAAAATGACATACAATTGAAATATTAAATCCTGTTGGTTTTTTTATATTCCTTTAGTTATGAGAACCAAAAATTATGTAACTGGTTAAAGTTCATTCATGTTACATGGTTAGTTCTGTCAGAGTTCTCTCTATTGTTTGTATACAGTAGGGAATAAAAAGGTAGTTGCACAGATGTTTCTCCCAATGACTTATGATATAGGGCAGGGGTTCTCAAACTGGGGTTGGGACCCCTCAGGGGGTCGCAAGGTTATTATATGGGGGGTCGTGAGCTGTCAGCCTCCACCCCAAACCCCACTTTGCATCCAGCATTTATAATGGTATTAAATATATAAAAAAGTGTTTTTAATTTATAAGGGGGGGGGCGCACTCAGAGGCTTGATATGTGAAAGGGGTCACCAGTACAAAAGTTTGAGAATCACTGATACAGGGCATCGATCAGCTAGTAATTTGAACTTTACAGGCCCAATCCCACAAACACATGCATAAGAAACTTTTCTCGTGTAGTTCCATTGACTTCCAGGGAGACAAAGGACTAAAATGACATGGAAGTTGCGGATCAAGACTGATACAACTAAGAGAGGAAGTTAAAGTAGTTCTTGACTTCAGTGAAACTACTCACCTGAGTAAAGATTCTCAAGTGCATAAATGTTTGCAAGACCACATCCTATATAGATATTAGGCCATTTTATAAATAATAAATTATCTAAATCATCATTGGAAAACTTACAGAAGGCTGGATTAGTATTCTTTATAGACCAGGATGGTCTTCCATTGTGGTTGACCTATTTGTAAAGGTGTATTACTGGCTATCAGAAAATCTTTTGTACTGCATTGTGAAGCCAGTTGGCGCACACAGTGCTTTGGGGAACAAGCCTCCTTCTGGGGCTTCTTTCCTTATCCAAAAATCCAGTAGAAAAAGATAACCTTTCCATGGATGTTTTGAACCATCTTATAGAGCTTGATAGAAAATTCTCTCGCTGCTATACAGTTCTACAGGATGCTGGAAAAAGACTATTTTTTCCATTAAATTATGAATATTTTTATCATAATTTTCTTATAGCTCTATTGGATGATTCCCTTCTAAATTCTGTAGGATTTTCCCATAAAACGTAATGTGGAATTTTCCCTTTCTTGATGTCAGGAATTAACGATAAGGGAAATTTTGGACCACTGGTAAAATAATTTTTTACTGGATCCTTGAAAAATGTCCAAAAGAAGATGATTTCATTGAGAATGTTCATTGTTTCATCTAGAGCAAATTGGTTTCGAAAGAGTAAGAAGCAGAGAGGTCTGGGAAGTAGATAGAAGAATGCCACATCCAGAGACTGCCTTAGTTTTATTGGCCTTGTTATTGGTACAGAACATTTTTTGAACAGTTCTACTGCTAACAACTATCTTTTGAATCTTGATGGATTTCTGATCACACTGCCACTTCTTATTCTTGCAATAATTAACCAGGATTCACCACCTGGAGCTTCATAGATTCCAAGGTCAGAAGAGACCGTTGTGATCATTTAGTCTGACTTCCTGTATAGCACAGTCATAGGACTTCCTCAGAACAATTCCTAGAGCAGATCTTTTAGAATCTACTTGGTAAGTTGTTCCAATGGTTAATTAAGAACATAAGAAGGGCCATACTGGATCAGACCAAAGGTCCATCTAGCCCAGTATCCTGTCTTCTGACAGTGGCCAATGCCAGGTGCCCCAGAGGGAATGAACAGAACAGGTAATCATCAAATGATCCATCCCTGGTCGCCCATTCCAAGTTTCTGACAAACAGAGGCTAGGGACACCATCCCTGCCCATCCTAGCTAATATCCATTGATGGACCTATCCTCCATTAATTTATCTAATTCTTTTTGAACCCTGTTGTAGTCTTGCCTTCACAACATCCTCTGGCAAGGAGTTCCACAGGTTGACTGTACGTTGTGTGAAAAAATACTTTTTTGTTTGTTTTAAACCTGCTACCTATTAATTACATTTGGTTTAAAGGTTGTATTATGAGAAGGCATAAATAACACTTCCTTATTTACTTTCTCCACACCAGTCATGATTCTATAGACCTCTATCATATCCCCCCTTCCTCGTCTCTTTTCCAAGATGAAAAGTCCCAGTCTTATTAATCTCTCCTAATATGGCAGCCATTCCATACCCCTAATCATTTGTGTTGCCCTTTTCTAAACCTTTTCCAATTCCAATATATCTTTTTTGAGATTGGGCGATCACATCTGCATGCAGTATTCAAGATGTGGGCGTACCATGGATTTATCTATCCCTTTCTTTATAATTCCCAACATTCTGTTAGCTTTTTTGACTGTTGCGGCATATTGAGTTGATGTTTTCAGAGAACTATCCACAATGACTCCAAGATCTTTCTTGAGTGGTTACAGCTAATTTAGAACCCGTCATTTTATATGTATAGTTGGGATTATGTTTTCCAGTGTTTATTACTTTGCATTTATCAACATCGAATTTCATCTACCATTTTGTTGCCCAGTCACCCAGTTTTGAGAGATCCTTTTGTAGCTCTTCACAGTCTGCCTGGGACTTACCTATCTTGAGTAGTTTTGTATCATCTGCAAATTTTGCCACTTCTCTGTTTACCCTTTATTCCAGATCATTTATGGATATGTTGACTAGGACTGTTAATTACTCTTACTGTTAAAAAATTTACACTTTATTTCCTGTCTGAATGTGTCTAGCTTCAACTTCCAGCCATTGAATTATGTTGTACCTGTCTCTGCTAGACTGAAGAGCCCATTATTGAATATTTGTTTCCCATGTAGATACTTGTAGGCTGTTATGAAGTCCACCTCTTAACTTTCTCTTTGTTAAGCTAAACAGATTGAGCTCCTTGAGTCTGTTACTATAAGGCATGCTTTCTAATCCTTTAATCGTTGTGGCTCTTCCCTGAACCTGCTCCAATTTATCAACATCCTTCTTGAATTGTAGACACCAGAACTGAACACGCTATTCCAGCAGCAGTTGCACTAGTGCCAAATAAAGAAGTAAAATAACCTCTCTTGTGTTTACTACTCCTGATGTTTTTCATAGTCAGTAACTCGGCGGGCATGTGTTACTTGGATCAGCACAGGAACACTGTCTTAACATTTTTGATGTCCTTAGAAAAAAGAGAGCCAGTGTCTTCGTGGTTTTGTTTAGGGTTCCGGTTCCTCTTTACTGATGGTTGGGGTGATTTATGATTCATTACCTTGGTGCAGATGGTGTAGCTGTTTACTTTGGCAGGTTGTCATTCTCTCTTGTTTGGCATTCTTGTCGTAAAATTTCTTCTGTTCCAGTAACTCTTCTATTATTACTTCAGAATTAATTGCCTTTGGCTCAAGAAACTTGTTAGGCATTGTCACCAGGGGCGGCTCCAGGCACCAGCGCAGCAAGCGCGTGCCTGGGGCAGCAAGCTGCGGGGGGGGGGGGGGGGCGGCCTGCCGGTCTCTGTGAGGGCGGCAGTCAGACTGCCTTCGGCGGCATGCCTGCGGGAGGTCCGCCGATCCCACGGATTTGGTGGCAATTCGGTGGCGGGAACGCTGAAGCCGCGGGACCAGCGGACCTCCCACAGGCATGCCGAATCAGTGTGACCAGCGGACCACCCGCAAGCGCGCCACTGAAAGCTACCTGACTGCCGTGCTTGGGGTGGCAAAACACATAGAGCCACCCCTGATTGTCACTATGGTTTTTGCCCTATTGCCTATGAGTCTCTCTGAACGGGGGACCCAAACAAAGTATTGTGAGTTGTGTGGTAATATGCTGTGGCCCTCTGGAATCCTCAGGTTTTGTTTTAATCAAGTTATTTGCTCTTTATGGTGATTTTTCTGCTAGCTCATTTGGCTGTCCATAGGAAGGGCTTTATATAATGTGCCTGAACTGATACTGCAAAGAGTATTGCAGAAGTGAGCCATTTGTGGTTGTGGGCCAGTTTCCATTGTTGATTCATTTATAGAAAACTGAAATTTACAGTGAGTTGTTGTTATATTGCTATATTGTGCAATACCTCAATTTAAAAAAAAACCGGAGCAGTAATCCGTGAATAAGTTATAATCTTTCCAGACCAAAAGTGATCAGGAAACCTGTGTGGTTTCAGTGGTTCCTTTGAATTCTTTTTGCAGTATTTATTACAGATTTCACATTTGGATACCTTGTCTTTAAAGGCAGCATTCATGGGTGACAAGTGTGAGGCATCTTGAGCTCTTTTATTACACCATAGAATACCCAGAAGGGCACTGTGGGTTATACTTACTTACTATTTCCAACCTCATGTTTTGTGGTATTATGATACAATGCCCTTTGAACAGAATCTCATCATATGTAGCAATTTAATCTCTTTAGTTCCAATCAATTGTGTGGGTTTTTTTTTTTTTTTTTTTTTTAATTCTAGGAGATACCTGGCTTTTTTTGCTGGCCATCTGTTTAGAATTATTCTCCCAAGCTGTTGTTTGGTTGAATTATTTTGTGTTTCTCAGCTGTGCTTGCCAAACTTATTTCAGAAATTGGTAGCACTTGAATCAATTTACTTCAAACCCTTCTTCCTGCTGCTCCCTATTTTCTTCGGTTACAGGCACTCTTGAAAGCATGTCCACATTAAGAAACTTACCAAATTTGAATTTCACAGTTAATGAATTTTTTAAAATGCACGTTATCGTTTTCTGAAGTTTAAATGGTGTTTTGCACAGTGGTTTCTGTACTGAGGGTTCCAACGTCTCGTCTGTTTTTACCTTGACAATTTTCTGTGCACAAACGTATTCATGAAGATGTTCACAACCAAAATCAATATCTAACATTTGTTTTTCCATCTGATCATATTCTGTTGAATATTGATCAGTGTTTTGGAAGCATTTGCCACTAGATTATCGCCATGAAGAAATATGGCCTAGAGCAGGGGTTCTCAAACTGGGGTTGGGACCCCTCAGGGGGTCGCTAGGTTATTATATGGGGGGTCACGAGCTGTCAGCCTGCACCCCAAACCCTGCTTTGCATCCAGCATTTATAATGGTGTTAAATATATAAAAAAATGTTTTTAATTTATAAGGGGGGGGTCACCCTCAGAGGCTCGCTATGTGAAAGGGGTCACCAGTACAAAAGTTTGAGAACCACGAACCTAGAGACCATGTGATCACACATCAGTTGTGATAATAGGCTCTTTGTTAATCTGTGAATATTTCCATATTGGTGCCTCTTTGATAATGTATTTAATTCTGAAAAGTTTTTCTCTTAATCATCCAAGTGCAGTTCTGTCTTGTTCTTAAGCAGCATTCTAAGTGGAACGCTTAACATATGGCAAATTGGGGTGGAATTTGATAGGGTATATTAACATCACTTCGAATCTCAGTAAGGCCTCCTTGCTTTGGGGTCTTTCCATTTATAGAATTACTTCCACCTTTCTTGGGTTTGCTTGAACTTCTTTGCCCTCCAAAGTTTGTGTCCTACCTAACGGATCTCATTCAGCCAATCTTGTTTTGTAGCTGGTTAGTTTTAGGGTTTTTTTCTGTGGTATGTTGCAGATATTATGTAGTCTCTCATTATGTACTCCTGAGGAAATTCTGCATCACTACACTTGCGCAGAATTCATGTACCCTGCAGATTTCTTTGCTTCCCCGCAGAAAAATGACTGACAGGGAAGCAAAGGAAAAGGCACAAGAGCAGTCATGTGCCGATCCCCGGCAGTGCAGGCAGGTTTGTTTGGGCACCCAGAGCAGCTGGTAGAGATGTAAATCACCGCCAGGGTGGGGGGGCTGGGCAGTCATGTGTGAGAGAGAAAGACATACATGCTGATCCTATTGCTCGCTATTGTGGCACACTTTGCATGGAGGGGAAGGGCTTTGGGGTGTTTCTGAGGAGGTAAACGTGGGGCAGGCTCTGTTCCCCTCAGAACAGAATGTAGCAGCCTGCCTGCTTAGTGAATTGTTCCTATTGTTTTTGTGAATTCCTCCAGGAGTATAGAACAGGTATAAAAGTTTTAAGGCTCCTTTACATTGCCAGAGTGGCATAAAGGACAGTATGGCCTTATAAATGCTTATGGTGCTTTATTGATTAGAACTGGTCTAAATTTTTGGACTGAAAAAAAATTCCTATGAAAATGTGCTCCATGAGCTGTTTGCTACTGACCTTTCTGGAGATGGTCAGTAGCCAATATAAATTGTGAGTTTGATTCCCCAGCCCTCATTTGGTCTTCAGTTGCCTATGATGTAACACTGAGCATATGGCTGCATATATCTGTTGACTAATAACTAGAAATAAAGGGTCAAACCTAGCTACATTACTATTAGGCAAGACAGTTTGGGGATTTCCTCCAGTGCTCCCCACTCCTATTCTCCATCCATTGTATTGTAGTTTAAATAAATTACTGAAATAATTGAAACAAGAGTAATTATATTGCATTATTTTGACAAATAAAATATGCAGAATATTAAAATATTGTGTGCAGAATTTTTAATTTTTTGGTGCAGAATTCCCCCAGGAGGTCTTATGGTGATCGTTCCCCCCGCTGTCCTCCCCCCACCCGTACGCCAGTTCAACAATTTTTTCATCAGATCATTACCAGTTATTTTCCCCCAAACCAGCTCTTCAAAGATCTGAGATGTGATACTTTGGTATATCTCAGTAATTGAGTCAGTTCTGAAGGGAAGATATAAACATAGATCTACCAAAAGGGGGAATACAGAAGATAACTCAGTTAATGTAACTGCCCACATGCTGGATATAATACAATATTAATGCGGTGTGCACTATGTCTAACATATATGTATTGGCTAGCAGTGGTGGTAGACTGGTTATAGGCTTTTGTCAAGAAAAACTGCTTCCTGATTTTTGCGATTGACACTAACAATTCCTTTCTCCACTTCTCAGAAAACCATTCCATTTCCTTTCCTCTCCCCACCTTACCCCAAGTTTTTTTTGCCTTCAAATAACCATAAAGTGAAGTTGGACATTTTACATATTTTTGTTGTCTAATGCCTGCTCTTTGGTATTGAAGGTCAAAATGCTGAAATACCAAATCTGTATCTGTGAATCTATCTTCTGTGGCACTGGGGAGGAATTTTGGCACAGTATGGCTATTTCTTGTTCTACGTTTATGAATATTGTTTTGCCAATTCTAGGATATCCTTGGGAAGTGCTCATTGGATTTATTTTAGTGAGGCAAATGTTAATAAAAGTGGATAACTCTAGGGATCGATACTGAGGTATAAAGCCTTACACCTCTAACTCAGCAGTTCAAATTCATGATACAAATTTTGAAAGTCCAGCAAACGAGTTCCAGCATTATATATACAGCTCTTAAGATTAGAAGTGTGAAGTTTTGTTACATTACATTATTGAAAAAATCAGAATCAAATATACATAGTTATTTCCCTGGTCAGTTTACTTGTGGAGATACTGGGGAAAAAACAATCTTTGGCAAGCTGTATGGTCAAGATTAAAGTCTGAGAGTGAGCATTGAGATTTTTTGATCTCTGGACTGCTGGAGGCTAGATGTATCTAGTTTACAACTTTCTGATTATTGAGGACAAAAAAGCTGGGGAGGAGATGACATTTTTGTTATCTAAAAAACAAAATAGCTTCTACAATGAAGAAATGAGAATATGCTCACACTGGTAAGTATCCATTTAAAAAATGTGAAAAATGCTATATAATGATAAAAGAATGTCCTAACTAGATGAAAGCAACAGAGGGTCCTGTGGCACCTTTAAGACTAACATAGGGTTACCATTCGTCCGGATTCCCCCGGACATGTCCGGCTTTTTGAGCTAAAAATAGCGTCTGGGGGGAATTTGTAAATGTCCGGACTTCCCACCCCCCCATGCAGAGCACGCGTGGCTAACAGGGCAGACGGCCGGATGGTGACACTTACATGGGGCTCTGACAGCTAGAGAGAGCCCCTCCTCCTCTCCCCTGCAGCAGAGATCACTCCCTCTCTCCCTGCATTCGTAGATCGCCTCCGGCAGTCTGGAGCTTCTCCCCCACTGCTGCCCAGCGTGCCGGAAAGAACGGCTCAGGCCGTTCCTGAGCAAGTTCACAGAGACCTTAGGCGAAGGCCAACAACAAGGGGGCCAGGGGGGCGGAGAAGGGGCAGGGAGGTTCTGGAGGGGGCAGTCAAGAGACGGGGTGGGGGTCGGGAGTTTGGGGGGGCTTTCTGGAGGGGGGTTGTGGATAAGGTTTTGAGCAGTCAGGGTACATGTCGGGGGTTGGGTCCTGGGGGGCATTTGGGGGGGATCTTAGGAGGGGGCAGTTAGGGGACAAGGAACAGGGAGGCTTAGGTAGGGGGTGGGGTTCTGGAGGGCAGTTAGGGGCAGGGGTCCCAGGAGGGGGCAGTCAGGGGACAAGGAGCGGGGGGGGTGTTTGGGAGTTCGGGGGGGCTGTCAGGTGGCAGGGGTGGGGAGAGGGATCGGAGCAGTCAGGGGACAGGGAGCAGAGGGGTTTAGATGGGTCAGGAGTTCTGGGGGTGGGGGCTGTCAGGGTGGAGAGTGGTTGGATGGGGCGTGGGAGTCCCAGGGGTCTGTCTGGGGATGGGGGTGTGGATAAGGGTTGGAGCTGTCAGGGTACAGGTAGGGTCCTAGGGGGCCAGTTAGGATGGGGGGAGGGTCTCAGGAGGGGGCAGTCAGGGGACAAGGAGCGGGGGGAGGGTTGGGGGTTCTGACGGGGGAAGTGGGAGGGGCAGGGGCGGGGCTAGGGCAGGATGGGGCAGGGCTATGGCAGGACGGGGGCGGGACTAGGGCGGGGCTCCTCCCGTCCTCTTTTTTGCTTGCTGAAATATGGTAACCCTAACTAACAGAAGTATTGGAGCATAAGTTTTCGTGGGTCTGATGAAGTGGGCATTCACCCACGAAAGCTTATGCTCCCAATACTTCTGTTAGTCTCAAAGGTTCCACAGGACCCTCTGTTGCTTTTTACAGATTCAGACTAACACGGCTACCCCTCTGATACCTAACTAGATGAGCAAATGATTGATCTTGGTGTGGCAACTTTTTGATGACAGATGATGTTATTTTTTAATTTAGGTCCTGACCAGATACCTCTCAGGGAGGAATTTGAACAGATCATGCTGAAAGCTATGCAGGAGTTCACACTGAGAGAGCGATCCTTGCAAATGAGTGGTCAGTGTATCTCAGTGTCACCAGGTCAACTCCCTTGGCTTGCTAGGTTAATCACCAGTGTATCTCGGGACCTGGTGCATGTGGTTGTTACCCAGAATTCTCTGGCTGAAGGCATTTCAGAAACGCTGAGATCTCTCAACGAAATGAAACATCAGCAAAGGCTACCAGATTATGTTGTTGCAATCTGTGCATCAAAGAATAGAGGAAATGAGTTCTGTATAGTAGTCTTAGGTGAGTAACTTTACAATATGATGTGGTTACAGTTGCATTATGCATTTTGTTCAAGTAGTTCATCTTTAACCTCTCCTTAATAGTTTTTGTTCCCCTTTCACACCTGTGCAATAATATTTCTCTTTCTCCTTTTACTCCACTAGGACTTTGCGTAGTAGTGTCTACAGGGACATTGGCTGGTGAGGGAAGAATAGCTGCATGCTTTCCAGCAGCTCCTCCCTGAAGCAGATTCACTAGCCTTACAGAGCCCCTGTACTTGGGATACCTGAAAACTTGCTCTTCTGTATCGTTGCCTTGGGGAATGCCCCCAAGGTGTCCCTTATGCAAAATAGTGTGCATATCTTTCCCTAGTTTACATGGCAGCTATACTATTTTTACATTGCAATGCTGACCACCTGATCCAAATGTCTAGACTACAATTATTTTGTATAACAATATAAAATATAGGGCACTGTTTCTGCCAGGCTGATTTTTCCACAATGGGCCTTTATAATAAAGTTGTGGGCGGATGTGTATGTGTATGCCAGAAAAATGATGAATTTTTGACTACACTCCTCCCTTTCTTATGTAAACAAATTAGCCTTGTCCCATTTTTTTTCACTCTGGTGGACAACTTCCTCTTCACATTTTACCAGAATTTTCCATCCCTTCTGAGGAGCAAGTATTTATACTGTATATCTCCTTTTGCTAAGAATAGCTCATGGACCAACATGACTGTGAACAGTAGCTTGCAAAGAATGTGCTAAAATGACAGAATATATTCTCCAGTGTCCTATCAGAATAGACTTGACTGTGTTTCTTGTTGATACCCCCTGATCTCTTCTGCAAAAGGCAGTAGAGACCCAAGGCTGAAGATTAGTAGAGCACGTCACTTCCATACGGCCATTACGTACTGGGGAGTTTATAATGAGAATGCACCGTATTTAACCTCGATCTGTCCTTTCTGTTTTCTAGGTCAGTATCAGTCTAGAGCACTGGCAGAAAGCATGCTGACAACCAGTGAGTTTTTAAAAGAGATCAGTTATGAGCTCATCACAGGAAAAGTTAGTTTCTTGGCATCACATTTCAAAAACACGTCTTTAGGTGAGTGAGTTTAAGGATCTTGAAGTTTCTACGGATGAATCTAACGGATGAATCTCCTGATTCTTTTGTGCATCTTCTTCTGTTCAGGAGTTAATGTAAGGGGCAGGGAGCGAAATGCAGCTCCCCATCCTCTATTAAAAGCCGAGGAAGAGCTCCCCTCCTCTCACTGCCTTGGTGTAGTGAGCATGGAGGAGTGCTCTTTCTCTCCTCCTTGCCTGGGCAGTGAGAGCTCCCCATCCTGTTTCAATCTATTTTAACCACTTCATAAGCTGAATTTGATTGTAGGGCATCCATAGTTGCATGGGGCTTCTGTGCAGGGCCGGCTCCAGGCACCAGCCCAGCAAGCAGGTGCTTGGGGTGGCCAAGGGGAATGGGCGGCACGTCGGGCTGTTCGGCGGCAATTCGGAGGCAGGTCCCTCTCGGAGGGAAGCACCTGCCACCGAATTACCACCGAAGAAGAAAGCGGCACTGTGGAGCCGCTGCCAGAGTGCCACCAATCGCAATTGCGATTGCAGCTTTTTTTTTTTCCGCTGCTTGGGGCGGCAAAAACCCTGGAGCCGGTCCTGCTTCTGTGTGCCAAACAGTCAACATATTTGCAGGGTATCTATTCCTTTGTGATCATCAAATATTACTGCAAGCTGTAAAGGAGCAACTATGAAACATCCAACTGTGGTTTTCTTTTGGAGTTGAACTTTTTACAAGTGCCCAGTCACTAGAAAAGCTGAGGAAAGCCAATGACATATTGGAACATGTGTTACAAAGATTTTCATCACTGATCTTTAATTCCTTCCAGACATATTTTATTTTTTTAAATTCTTAAATAGGTGATGATTTGGACAAGTTGCTAGAGAAAATGAAGCAGCAACGAGGGGACAATGTTGTAATCCCTTTCAGTGGAGATGTTAATGAATGTGTGTCATCTCAGGAGGCAGCTGCCATGGTTTCAACACAAGACTCGGGTAATGTTTTTCTTTGCTGGATTTCATAAAACGCATGTGCCACAAAGTAGTCTGAGGACACTGTTCAGCCAGGCCAAAATTGTTAGTATCACTGGCTGAATGCAAAAAGGATAACCACAGCAATAATCTTGGCCAAGGGTCTTTCGTAATAGCTTTTTGTGCTATAGTAAAGTTTCCTCTTTCTATCTTTGACAGTTCTTAAGCTAAAATATCTTTGCTCTAAGTTTGTTCTACAAACTAATTGGAGCATACAGAAGTTCCTATTTATGGCTGACTCTCTGGACTGATCACACCCTGTTATGCAGGGCTGGCTCCAGCATAAAAAAAAAAAAGTCGCGATCGGTGGCGGCAATTGGAAAAAAAAAAAAAAGCCGCAATCGGCAGCGGAGGTTCAGCGGCAGGTCTTTCGCTCCTAGAGGGAGTGAGGGACCTGCCGCCCCCGAATTGCCGCAGGTGCCGCCCCTCTCCCTTGGCCGCCCCAAGCACCTGCTTGTTAAGCTGTTGCCTGGAGCCGCCCTGCTGTTATGCCTGGAGAGGAAATATGGTCTGAGCTTAAAGTACAAGAGATTTGTGTTCTGTTTCTGATTGTGTCCAGACTGTTTATGTGACCTTGTGCAAGTGTCTTAGCCAACTTAGCCATGGTACACCTTAGTTTCCATATGTGTAAAATGCTGATTATACCTACCACACAGAGGTGCTATGAGGTTTAATCAATGTTTGGAAGATGCTTTAAGTTTCGTGTATCAAAAGTGCTCTAGAAGTACAAATACCACTATTATTTAATTATGTTGTTCAGTGTGATATGTGTGATACAGGAGGGCCAGGAAACAGTGGGAAGTGGTAGAAGGGAAGTATATAAACCCTAGGTTAATTAAGGCGTGGTTCCCTGTAGACTAGGGAGGGTCACTACAGGTTAATTGGAGCACCTGTAATCAATTAAGGCCCCGTTAGAAACCTAATAAACCCCCCTGCTTCAGGCAGTCAGGGGGAAGGAGAGAGAGGACTGGAGCTTGGAGGTGTGCTGTGAGACTTGGAGGAACAGAAAACCGGAGTAAGGGAGACCCTGCCCCAGCAGGGGAGGGACATTCCCTCCCCCAGCATTTAAGGACTGAAGGTACCCCACCCAAGGGGGGGAAGAGAGTAAGAACCTGCAGGGGTTGAGAGGGGCTGGGACTCAGAGTGAGGAGCAAACCCAGACCCCTCCCCCGCTTCCTTCCTTTACCACCTTCCTGGGCCACTAGTGGGGCCCTCGGTGCCCCAAGAGAAGGGGTAAGGGGTGGTATTTTAGCCCCCCCCCACCAAGAAAAGCGCAGGACCCACCATACTATATTGACCATCTTGTCACACGTGGTGTCAGGGGTGGGATCTCTGCACCATGAACATAATCCAGAGTGGGTCACAACCACCCTGCCTCAAGATGGAGGACCTGGTCAAAGCACTGGTGCAAGCCACTGCCGCCCAGCGGGAGGCTACCCGGGTCCAGGCAGCTGCCCAACAGGAGGCCATGTGGCTGCAGCAAGAGACCAATCACCTGCTGATGACCCAGGCCACCCAAGATCGGGCCATGCTGCAGGAACTAGTGAACCAAGTGAAGGTCCTTACAGAGCTGAGCCGCGGGTATGATGGGACACGGACCATACGGGCCAGCTACTGTCTGCAGAAAATGACCCGGGAGGATGATGTGGAGGCATACCTCCTGGCTTTTGAGAGGACAGCTCTGAGGGAGGCCTGGCCCCGAGACCAGTGGTCAGGGATCCTTTCCCCATTTTTGTGCGGGGAGGCCCAGAAGGCCTACTATGATATGACCACAGAGGAGGCAGCAGATTACTTCCGACTGAAGGCGGAGATCCTAGCCAGGGCAGGGGTAACAACGGCCTTGAGAGCCCGGAGGTTCCATGAATGGCAGTACTGTGAAGACAAGACACCGTGATCACAATTATTTGACCTAATCCACCTAGCCCAAAAGTGGTTACGCCCGGAGGCTCTCAGCTCAGAGAAAATGATGGAGCTCCTGGTACTGGACCACTATACGAGGGGACTACCCTCGGGCCTCCGAACCTGGGTAGGCCAGAATGACCCCTCCACCTATGACGAACTAGTCACCCTTGTAGAGAGACAACTGGCAGCCCGTGAACTGTTCGAAACCCCGAGAGGTGAAACACGGCGTTTTAGGAAACCAGTCCCAACAACGAGGCCCCGGATCATCGAGAACTCCAGGAAAGCCATAGCTGGAAGAACAGGCACCAAGGAGCGGCCTGAGGCCCAAAGGGACTAGGGGGTCCGGGGGGAGAGGGTTGGGGAAGCGAGTCAGAGGGCCCAAGACAGAGGGCAACCTCTGGAAGGGAAGTAAACCCCGAGCAGAATGTGAGGTGCCCATGGATGATCCTACCACAATTTTTGCTGGGTTTTCCCCAGAGTTATTTTCACCCCCTGGGAAGTCCCGGAAATCCAGACGGGAAAGGAGAGCAGACAAAAGATTAGGAACCAGGATCTTGGCAGCAAACCAGAAAGCTGCCCTGGCTGGGAGAAAGGCTCGTGGAGACCCAGAGATGGCCCCCAGCATGAGCAGAAGCACCCCAAAAGAAGGAGGGGAACCCAAGTCAATAGAATCAGACCAGATTGGTCCCGCACACTAATGTTTTGGGCAGGAGCAAGCCGATGACCCACTATATGCAAATGTGAGGGAGGAGGTAGTAGAGGTAAATGGTGTGCCAGTAGAAGGGAAAACCAAAGGCGCAGGGCCATACAATATAATCAAGCAGGATCTGTTGTACCGGGTAGTGCCAATACGGGGGGAAGTAGTAGAACAGCTCTTGGTGCCACGGAAGCACACAAGGGCTGTATTAGAATTAGCTCACAGTCATCTGTTTGGGGGACATTTAGGAGCAGACAAGACCCTGGATAGAGTCCTAAGAAGGTTCTACTGGCCGGGGGTATGGGCAGAAGTCCAACACTATTGCACCTCCTGCCCAGAGTGCCAGCTGCATAGTCCCCGACCTCAGTTAAGGGCCCCATTGGTACCCTTGCCCATAATTGAAGTTCCTTTTGAAAGAATAGCAATGGATCTAGTGGGCCCACTAGAAAGAACAGCCCAGGGCCACCGAAGCATACTTGTCATCCTGGACTACGCTACACGGTACCCCGAAGCCATTCCTCTAAGGAACCCCACGTCCAAGGCAATCGCAAAAGAACTGGTGCAGGTTTTTGCTAGGGTAGGCATCCCTAAGGAGATCCTGACAGATCAAGGGACTCCCTTCATGTCGAGAGTAATGAAAGACTTATGTACCCTGCTCCACATCCAAGCCTTGCGAACCTCGGTCTATCATCCCCAAACAGATGGTCTGGTTGAGTGATTTAACCGCACTCTCAAGAGTATGATCCAAAAGGTGGTGGCCCAAGACGGAAAAGATTGGGATACCCTCCTACCATATCTGATGTTTGCAATACGAGAAGTTCCCCAAGCCTCTACTGGTTTCTCCCCCTTCAAGCTATTGTATGGACGCCACCCACGTGGCATATTAGACATCGTGAAGGAGGAATGGGAGGAACAACCCAACCCAGGGAAGAATGTCATTGCACACGTAGCCCAGATGAGAGAACGAATAGCCCAAGTGACCCCCATAGTACGAGAGCATTTGGAGAAAGCACAAGAGGCCCAACGAACCTACTACAGTCGTCGGGCAAAAACACGGAAATTTCAACCAGGAGAACGGGTGCTGGTGCTGGTACCAACAGCAGAAAGTAAGCTCCTGGCCAGTTGGCATGGACCCTATGAGATCGTGGAAGCTGTTGGGGAGGTGAATTATAAGGTAAAGCAGCCAGACCACCGAAGGCCAGAGCAGATCTATCATATCAACTTGCTGAAACCCTGGCACGATCGGGAGACGTGCCTGGCCATCCTGCTGGCCACACCCCAGGCAGATGGCCCACAAGGGCAGGTAAGGGTATCCCCCGAATTTAGCCCCAGAACAACGAACAGTGGTCATCGAAATGATCCAGCGGAACCAAGATGCGTTCTCCACACAACCAGGCCGTACGACGCTGATCCAACACCACATTGTCACCTGTCCCAGAGCAAGGGTGACCATAAAACCATATTGCATACCGGAGGCAAAAAGAGAAGAAATTAGGGCAGAAGTAAGGAAGATGCTAGAACTTGGGGTGATTGAGGAATCCCACAGCCAGTGGTCCAGCCCTATTGTCTTGGTCCCCAAGCCTGATGGCACCTTGAGGTTTTGTAATGACTTTCGGAAGTTAAATGAGGTATCCCAGTTCGATGCCTACCCGATACCACGTGTTGATGAGCTGGTGGATCAGTTAGGCAAGGCCCGATACTTGACCTCCTTGGACTTGACAAAAGCTACTGGCAGATCCCCCTGGCTGAGGACACCAAGGAAAAAAACGCTTTCTCTACACCTGACGGCCTCTTCCAATATACCGTCCTCCCTTTTGGGCTCCATGGGCCCCCGCAACTTTCCAACGATGGATGGACAGATTACTTCGACCCCATGCCAAGTATGCTTCTGCCTATTTAGATGACGTGGTAATCCATAGTCCTGACTGGGAGACACACCTGGGGAAAGTGGAAGCGGTACTAAATGCTCTTAGACAGGCTGGCCTTACCTCTAACCCATCCAAATGTGTAATAGGGCTAGCCGAGGCCAGATATCTCAGGTATGTAGTCGGAAGGGGCCTGGTGAAGCCACAGTGGAACAAAGTGGAGGCAATACAGAAATGGCCCCGCCCAAGCCGCAAAAAACAAGTCAGAGCATTCTTAGGGATAGTAGGGTACTATCACCGGTTCATCCCCCACTTCACCACAAAGGCAGCGCCTCTGACGAACCTGATAAGAGCTCGGGGCCCGGAGATAGTTAAGTGGACCGAGGAAGCAGAGGAAGCTTTCACAGATCTAAGGACAGCCCTTTGCAGCCATCCAGTGCTCATAGCCCCAAATTTCACAAAGGAATTCATCCTACAAACAGACGCTTCGGAGGTAGGACTTGGGGCCGTCCTTTCACAGATGGTGGGAGACGAGGAGCACCCAATCCTTTACCTCAGCTGAAAGCTCCTGCCCAGGGAGCAACAGTACGCAGTAGTAGAAAAGGAATGCCTGGCAATTAAATGGGCCATGGAGATTCTACGGTACTATCTACTTGGGCAGCAGTTCGCCCTTGTGACGGACCATGCCCCACTCCAATGGATGCACACAAATAAGGAGAGGAATGCACGAGTGACTAGATGGTTCCTGTCCCTACAACTTTTCACTTCCGGATCCAGCATAGAGCCGGCAGCCAACACAGCAACACGGACGGCCTATCATGACAACACTGTCTTTTGTCCCAAGTAGCCCAATCCCATGGCGTTGAGCAGGGGAGGGGGATATGTGATACAGGAGGGCCAGGAAACAGTGGGAAGTGGTAGAAGGGAAGTATATAAACCCTAGGTTAATTAAGGCGTGGTTCCCTGTAGACTAGGGAGGGTCGCTACAGGTTAATTGGAGCACCTGTAATCAATTAAGGCCCTGTTAGAAACCTAATAAACCCCCCTGCTTCAGGCAGTCAGGGGGAAGGAGAGAGAGGACTGGAGCTTGGAGGTGTGCTGTGAGACTTGGAGGAACAGAAAACCGGAGTAAGGGAGACCCTGCCCCAGCAGGGGAGGGATATTCCCTCCCCCAGCATTTAAGGACTGAAAGTACCCCACCCAAGGGGGGAAGAGGGTAAGAACCTGCAAGGGTTGAGAGGGGCTGGGACTCAGAGTGAGGAGCAAACCCAGACCCCTCCCCCGCTTCCTTCCTTTACCACCTTCCTGGGCCACTAGTGGGGCCCTCGGTGCCCCAAGAGCAGGGGTAAGGGATGGTATTTTAGCCCCCCCCCACCAAGAAAAGCGCAGGACCCACCATACTATATCGACCATCTTGTCACATATGTAATATATAGTCAAAACCTGGATGAGCTGGGGATGGACTCGCTGCCTTAATGTTGAATTTAATTACCTTTTACCTTTTCAGAACATTACCATTCAACATGACTGGAGTACTGTCATGGATGGATATAAACTGTTCAGGAAGGACAGGCAGGGCAGAAAAGGTGGGGGAGTTGCGTTGTATGTAAGAGAGGAGTATGACTGCTCAGAGCTCCGGTATGATACTGTAGAAAAACCTGAGAGTCTCTGGATAAAGTTGAGAAGTGTGAGCAACAAGGGTGATGTTGTGGTTGGAGTCTGCTATAGACCACCAGACCAGGGGGATGAGGTGGACGAGGCTTTCTTCTGGCAACTAGCAGAAGTTGCTAGATCGCAGGCCCTGGTTCTCATGGGAGACTTTAATCACCCTGATATCTGCTGGGAGAGCAATACAGCGGTGCACAGGCAATCCAGGAAATTTTTGGAAAGTGTAGGGGACAATTTCCTGGTGCAAGTGCTGGAGGAACCAACTAGGGGCAAAGCTTTTCTTGACCTGCTGCTTACAAACAGGGAAGAACTAGTAGGGGAAGCAAAAGTGGATGGGAACCTGGGAGGCAGTGACCATGAGATGGTCGAGTTCAGGATCCTGACACAAGGAAGAAAGGAGAGCAGCAGAATACGGACCCTGGACTTCAGAAAAGCAGACTTTGACTCCCTCAGGGAACAGATGGGCAGGATCCCCTGGGAGAATAACATGAAGGGCAAAGGGGTCCAGGAGAGCTGGCTGTATTTTAAAGAATCCTTATTGAGGTTGCAGGAACAAACCATCCCGATGTGTAGAAAGAATAGTAAATATGGCAGGTGACCAGCTTGGCTAAACAGTGAAATCCTTGCTGATCTTAAACGCAAAAAAGAGGCTTATAAGAAGTGGAAGATTGGACAAATGACCAGGGAGGAGTATAAAAATATTGCTCAGGCGTGCAGGAGTGAAATCAGGAAGGCCAAATCACACTTGGAGTTGCAGTTAGCAAGAGATGTTAAGAGTAACAAGAAGGGTTTCTTCAGGTATGTTAGCAACAAGAAGAAAATCAAGGAAAGTGTGGGCCCCTTACTGAATGAGGGAGGCAACCTAGTGACCGAGGATGTGGAAAAAGCTAATGTACTCAATGATTTTTTTGCCTCTGTCTTCACGCACAAGGTCAGCTCCCAGATTGCTGCACTGGGCAGTACAGCATGGGGAGAAGGTGACCAACCCTCTGTGGAGAAAGAAGTGGTTCGGGACTATTTAGAAAAACTGGACGTGCACAAGTCCATGGGGCCGGATGCGCTGCATCCGAGGGTGCTAAAGGAGTTGGCGGATGAGATTGCAGAGCCATTAGCCATTATTTTTGAAAACTCATGGCGATCGGGGGAGGTCCCAGATGACTGGAAAAAGGCTAATGTAGTGCCCATCTTTAAAAAAGGGAAGGAGGAGGATCCGGGGAACTACAGGCCAGTCAGCCTCACCTCAGTCCCTGGAAAAATCATGGAGCAGGTCCTCAAGGAATCAATTATGAAACATTTAGAGGAGAGGAAAGTGATCAGGAACAGTCAGCATGGATTCACGAAGGGGAAGTCGTGCCTGACTAACCTAATTGCCTTCTATGATGAGATAACTGGCTCTGTGGATGAGGGGAAAGCAGTGGATATGTTATTTCTTGACTTTAGCAAAGCTTTTGATACTGTCTCCCACAGTATTCTTGCCACCAAGTTAAAGAAGTATGGGCTGGATGAATGGACGGTAAGGTGGATAGAAAGCTGGCTAGATCGTCGGGCTCAACGGGTAGTGATCAATGGGTCCATGTCTAGTTGGCAGCCGGTTTCAAGTGGAGTGCCCCAAGGGTCGGTCCTGGGGCCGGTTTTGTTTAATATCTTTATTAATGATCTGGAGGATGGTGTGGACTGCACTCTCAGCAAGTTTGCAGATGACACTAAACTAGGAGGCGTGGTAGATACACTAGAGGGTAGGGATCGGATACAGAGGGACCTAAATTAGAGGATTGGGCTGAAAAAAACCCGATGAGGTTCAACAAGGACAAGTGCAGAGTCCTGCAATTAGGACGGAAGAATCCCATGCACTGCTACAGATTAGGGACCAAATGGCTAGGTAGCAGTTCTGCAGAAAAGGACCTAGGGGTCACAGTGGACGAGAAGCTGGATATGAGTCAACAGTGTGCTCTTGTTGCCAAGAAGGCTAACGGCATTTTGGGCTGTATAAGTAGGGGCATTGCCAGCAGATTGAGGAATGTGATCGTTCCCCTTTATTCGATATTGGTGAGGCCTCATCTGGAATACTGTGTCCAGTTTTGGGCCCCACACTACAAGAAGGATGTGGAAAAATTGGAAAGAGTCCAGCGGAGGGCAACAAAAATGATTAGGGGTCTGGAGCACATGACTTATGAGGAGAGGCTGAGGGAACTGGGATTGTTTAGTCTCCAGAAGAGAAGAATGAGGGGGGATTTGATAGCAGCCTTCAACTACCTGAAGGGGGGTTCCAAAGAGGATGGAGCTCGGCTGTTCTCAGTGGTGGCAGACGACAGAACAAGGAGCAATGGTCTCAAGTTGCAGTGGGGGAGGTCCAGGTTGGATATCAGGAAAAACTATTTCACTAGGAGGGTGGTGAAACACTGGAATGCGTTACCTAGGGAGGTGGTGGAGTCTCCTTCCTTGGAGGTTTTTAAGGCCCTGCTTGACAAAGCCCTGGCTGGGATGATTTAGCTGGGAATTGGTCCTGCTTTGAGCAGGGGGTTGAACTAGATGACCTCTTGAGGTCCCTTCCACCTCTGATATTCTATGATTCTATGATTCTATAACATTTTATGATTTACTTTCATTTTTATATAATAGTATTGGCAAAATAAGTAAAACTGATTTTCTATGAGTTCTCAGATTCCTTTGGGGCCAGTAACAAGGCAAGTGATGGATAAATTTGAAACCTTGATGAGGTCTTGCCTTCACTGGGAAAAAAAGGTGTGTTCTTAACTCAAGCAAGCTAACAAGGTAAAATCGTAGCAAAGACAAAGCAGTTTGTAGCCTGAGCAGAGGACAGCAGTTCAAGTTAAAAAGTAGGCTGCCATGCACACCTTTCTTTCCTAGTAAAGACAATACCTTAAAAGTTCAACTCAGGTTTTTATTTGAAGAATGAGCAAAGTTTTGGTCCAATTCTTATTTGTGGTTATAGTTCGTGTGCAGTAATTTGTCTTTTGTGAAGACATACACCTTTACACTGGTATGGAGGAAGCTAGAGAGCTCCTCTGGGCCTGTTCCAAGCTAATAAGATGCACCTGCAAGGGTTGTTCAGCCTGGAGGGGAAGGAGCTTAAAAGGGGGGAACTTACCACAGGAAGGGGCGGTGAACAGGAAGAAGGCTCCTCCACCCAGAGACTGCTGGTAACAGAGATAGTCTAGCTGAGGAGAAGACAGCCACGAGCTGCACCGCGAAGACAGCATGAGATGCACTAACAATAAAGCAATATACCCCAGGAAGAGGGGTAGAAGGTAAACCTCATGAAGGGGCAATAAACTCTGACAGACTGAGCCCTTACCCCTGTATCTCTAGAGGCTGCCTGAAAGACTGGTCCTCGTGCCAACCAGATCCTCTTCTCTTGCAAGGGGAAGGGAAGAGGAGGAGCCAACCCCCTGCGCATGGGCAGTTGCCCTCCGAGAGCTCCTCCCAGGCTGCCAACTGGGGGAAAAGAGAGGGTAAACAAAGGACAGTGAGACCTGGGTGGAGTCAGGGAGCCCCACCATCTCCACAAATGGGGGAGAACATGGATAAACTATTCCTGATACAAGGGGTCAAAAAAGTGGGGAGCCTTTGAGGTGTTTGAGTTCAGCTGCTTCACACACATTGGAATTGGAGCGTAGTATAAATGGGTAGCGGAGAGGCAGCTGCAGCAGCAAGGCATTCAACAACAGCAGTTGCTGCAGCTGTGCACCGCCCAGCAGTGGGTTAAAGCCACCCAAAACAATATCTGCTGAGGAAACTGATGACCCAGCAGCAAGAGTTCCCAAAGGAAATGTTACAGCAGATAGTATCAGCCCTATGCCCACAATGGGAGACGGGAGCTTCACGCTTCCACTGAAGGGGTCCCTCCACCTGCACCAGTAAAGCTCACCAAGATGGGACTGGAGGATGACCTCGAAGCCTTTTTACTCATGTTTGAGAGGGTGGCACTGGCAGCCCAGTGGCCTCTGGAACAATCGGCTCCAATCCTGGCCCCTTACTTGATGGGTCCGGCACAGTCCACCTCCTGTAATCTGGATTTGGAGCGGGTGAAAGATTACAAGCAAGTGAAGTCCACCATCTTGGACTATGTGGATATTTCAGAAGAGACCCACCGCCAGTGGTTTATGGCCAAGAGATACCCCAAGGGGGCATGATCCCGAATGGTAGCACAACGGCTGAAAGAACGCTGCTGGAAGTGGCTCCACCCAGAGGAACACTCAGGGACCTAAGTAGCCGAGGCCATTGTAACGGAGGAGTTTATAAAGATTATTGCCCATGGGGGACAGGAAGCAGGTTGTGACGGGTTGGATCACAGAAACCCCCTTGGGAGCTGCCACCTGATGTGCAAAGACTACCTCTGTTCCTGTTTTCCCTGCCAGCTCAGGACTCCAGCACCCTGTCTTGCTGAGCCAGGCACTCCCGTCTGGCTCCGACACACAAAAAGGAAGTGACGCTACTCCTAAGAACATGATTCACCTTCAATGTATCCATTGCGATGTCAAGTCCTACCCCAGCCAGCAGCTACAGCTGATGGTGGGAGCCCATACCACAGTCATAACCGTAGCCTTCGCAGAAAAATTGGCCTACCCTGTGATCATAGGCTGAGACTGGCGCTTTTTTGGGGGGGGGCGGGGACAGGTCATTAATACCCAGCTCTCAGGTGCAAACAAGAACAGGGGTCAAGTGGGGACACCAGCTCCCCAGAAATTGGTAAGTCTTGGAGAAGCTGACAACCCTGGGGAAGGGATGTCCCTAGCAACACAGCCACAGACCCCCACAGGGGAGGAAGAGGCAGGCCATCAGGACCTGGAAGCTCTCCTACGGGACATGAGTTTCTTGTTAGAACACAGGAACAACATTATATTAAACTGTGCACATGAGCAACTGGCCCCCATAAATGGAGAAGTGACAGAGCCTCAGAGAGGTGAATGATACCTACACTTTGCACTCAAGAAGGGGTGCTTGTATTGAAACGAGAAGATTCAGCAAACTGGGTTGGTGAGGAGCCAGCTGCTAGTACCACACCAGTACTGCCAGGCCATGTTGCAGCTGGCGCAAGATATCCCCTGTGCAGGACACCTGGAATGAGAAAAGACATTGGCTTGCATATTAGCCCAATTCTATTTGCCAGGCGCACACCATGAAGTGAGAGAATACTGTTCTCCTGCCCAGAGTGTCAGCTAATCAGCAGCAGGGGGACCCCTAAAGCACCCTTAGCCCTTCTGCCCTTGATTGAGACCCCCTTGGAAAGGATAGGGGTGGACATTGTCGGACCTCTAGAAAAAACTGCAGCAGGGCATCTGTACATACTTGTGATTGTTGACTATGCAACCAGGTATCTGGAAGCTGTTCCTCTCCGCTCCCCAGAAATGACAGCCATAGTTCCACAGCTCTTGAAGCTCTTCTCAGAGGTAGGGTTTCCCTGCAAAATATTAAGAGACCAAGGGTCTAATTTCACTTCACAACTAATGCAAGAATTATGCTCCCTTCTAAAGGTCAAGTCCTTGACGACCTTGGTGTACCACCCGCAGACCAACAGTTTAATAGAGTGGTTTAATAAGACACTGAAAGAGATGTTGAAGTGCTTTGTCAATGACAACCCCAAGCAGTGGGACCGACCACTCCCACTACTCCTATTTGCCATAAGGGAGGTCCTGCAAGTCTCTGTGGGGTTCTCTCCATTTGAGTTGCTCGATGGTTGCCAATCGCAGTGCATCTTGGACTTGCTACAAGAAGGCTGGGAAGAAGACGATATGCGGGCCTTAAGTACGACCCAATATATCTTGCAGTTAAGGGTGCAACTCGGAAACTTAGGGGGTTTGCCAGGGAGAATTTGAGGAAGGCCTAGCACACCCAGGAACAAAATTACAATAGGGAGACATAACTATGGACTTTTCAGCTGGGTGACCATGTTCTATTACTACTGCCCACAGCTGGGTCCAAATTAATAGTCTGATCTCAGTCTACAGGCTATCTGAGCGGAGGAAGGAAATCAAGGTCTACCACGTGAACCTTCTCAAACCTTGGAGGGCGCAGGAAGCCCTGCTGATAACTCCTATTCCAGCAGAGCCAGAATTGAGGCCCCAGGTGCCCAGTGATGAAGCTCCAGCAACAATACCGGGGGTGAAGTGCTTTCCCCTGCACAAAGGAAACATCTCCTCCAACTAATCGGGGACTTTGCAGCAGTGTTTGCCAACTGTCTGTGGAGAACGTGGTTGGTTCAACATCACCTAGAGACAACCCCAGGCCAGGTAGTCCGAGAGAACCCTAGACCATTGCCACAAAAGATGTAGGATACGATCTGAGAGGAAGTACAAACGATGCTGGAGATGGGAGTGATTATAGAATCCAGAAGTGAATGGAGGAGCCCCATAGTTCTCGTTCCAAACCAGATGGTCTGGTTCGGTCCTGCATCAACTTCAGGAGAGTCAGTGCCCTCACAAATTTCAACACCTACCCAATGCTAAGGGTGGACGAGTTATTAGAATGGCTGGGACCAGCGGAGCACCTGAGCACTATCGATCTGACCAAAAGGTTACTGGCAGATTCCCTTATCCCCTTCCCTGCTTTCTCCACCCCTTTTGGGCATTTCCAATTTAAGACCATGCCTTTTGGCCTCCATGGAGCTACTGTTACCTTCCAACAACTTATGAATAAGATCCCCAACTCCCACCATCAGTATGCAGCGGCCTACATGGATGATATTGTTGTTTACAGTCCCACCAGGGAAGATTACTTTTAGCGTTTAAGAGCGGTGTTTAAAAGCCCTATAGGAGGCAGAAATTATGGCCAACCTGGCAAAATATAGAGTGGCTATGAGTAAAGTAACCTATTTGGGGTAGCACATAGGACGTAGCTTGGTGAAGCTGGTGGTCAGTAAGATGCAGGCCTTCAAAGCATGTCCTGTCCCCCAGACAGAACCAGTCAGATGTTTTCTTGGCCTTGCAGGATATTACTGGTGGTTTATCCCCATCTTTGCCTCAGTCACGCCCCCCCCTTATGAATCAGAAAAAGGAACAACCCTAAGAAGATCCATTGTGATGAGAAGCATGAGGAAGTGTTCAGGGAACTGGAAATATGACTATGCCAGGCACACAGGCTCTTCAGCCATGATTTTTCTTGGAAATTCATACTATGCACAGATGCTTCTGACATCTGCACCATCCTCTCTCAAGACTTCGAAGGGGAAGAACACCCAGTTCTATACCTAAGTAGGAAGCTATTCCCTAGGGAAAAGACACTCCATTATTGAAAAGGAGGCATTAGCTATCAAATGGATGGTAGATGCCCAAAGCTATTACCTGTTGGGTAGCCCCTTTTCCTTGATCATTGATCACATACCTCTATGCTGGATCCAGACCACGAGGGATATGAACCCTCGTATAATGAAGTGATACCTTGCACTACAACCTGATAGCTTCCAAGTACACCACCAGGCGGGAAAGACCATGCTAACACCGATTTCTTTTCATGGGAGATTGGGGATGGAGACAACCCACCCCTGAACAGCCTTCCTGTCTTGAGGGGTGGGGTATGTGAAGGGACACACCCTCAGTGTATGGAGGAGGCTAACCAGCTCCTCTGGGCCAGTTCCACACTAATGAGATGCACCTGCAAGGCTTGTTCAGCCTGGAGGGGGAGGATCTTAAAATGGGAGAACTTACCACAGGAAGGGGCGGTGAACGGGAAGAAGGCCGCCGCACCCAGAGACTGCTGGTAACAGAGGTAGTCCAGCCAAGGAGGAGGCAGTTGTGAGACACACTGCTCCCAAAGCTATCCTGACAGACAACAAAGCAATATGCCCCAGCAAGAGGGGTAGAAGATGAACCCCACGAAGAGGCAATAGACTCTGAAAGATTGAGTCCTTAGAGCTGAATATCTAGGGGCTGCCTGAGAGACTGGTCCTCGTGCCAACCAGATCCTCCTCTGTTGCAAGGGGAAGGAGAGAGGAGCAGCCAACCCCCTGCCCGCAGGCAGGTGCTCTCAGAGAGCTCCCTGAAGGGCCACCAACTGAGGGAGAAGAGAAGGGTAAACAATGGACAGTGGGACCTGGGGTGGTCCAGGGAGCCCCATCTCTCCCACCCCTTTTTAAATCTCAGTATTTAATTAACTAATAGTTTCTAACTGTTCAGAGTTTATTTTTGGTTTTAAAATTGTACATTTAGGGCCAAATCCTTTCTCAGTTTTTAATTAGCCTTTACTCAGGCAGAACTCTTATTGAAGGCAGTGGTAATTTGCCTGAGTATATAAGAACATAAGAACGGCCATACTGAGTCAGACCAATGGTCCATCTAGCCCAGTGTCCTGTCTTCCGACAGTAGCCTGTACCAGACACTTCACAGGACAATTATCAAGAGATCCATCCCTTCTTGTCTAGTCCCAGTTTCTAGATCATGGTGATATGATATTTTTCTGTCTTATTATATATCCCTTTCCTAATTGTTGCTAATAGTCTGTTTGCTTTTTTGACTGCCACCACACATTGAACAGATTTTTTTAGAGAACTATCCATGATGATTCCAAGGTCTTTCTTGAGTGGTAACAGCTAATTTAGACCCCATAATTTTGTATGTATAGTTGGGATGATGTTTTCCAATGTGCATTACTTTGTACTAGGGTGACCAGATCAACCCAAGTCAAATATTGGGACGTGGGGGGGGAGGAGGGGAGGGGAGGTGTGGCGGAGGGGGGCAGAGCAAAAAAAAAACCCACCCGCCCTTCCTCCACAAGCGCTGGAGGGAGGCCTGGGAGATGCAGGGGAAGCACGGGGCCAGGGTGAGTGAGAGTCTGGCCTGGCCCCGAGTGCAGGCAGGACTCAGTCGGGTGGTAGGGAGAGTAGGGGGGCGGCCCGCGCGGCCAGGCGGCGGCTGTTCTCCCCCCCGGGCAGCGGGACTCAGGAGCAGCCGCTGCTGCAGCTCCCACTGACGCGGGGGGAGGAAGCAGCTGATGGCCAAGCTCGGCGGCTGCAGCTCTGGCGCCCCCAAACCCCCCGGGCCTGCTGCGGGACCCAGCAGCGCGCACGCTGCGCCCAGCCCCTGGCTAGTTGCGTCTGGGCTGCTGCCCAGCTGGTGCTATCCCACGGCGGCCCCGGAGTGGGGGCAGCAGGCCCTAGCCCCCTGTCCCGCTCGGGTCCCACAGGGCTCCGGAGTATTTGCTTGTTTGTCCGGTGTCCCGACCACACATTGGTCGGGACGCGGGACAAATAAGGAAATATCAGGACAATCCCGATAAAATCGGGACGTCTGGTCACCCTACTTTGTACTGATCAACATTGAATTTCATCTGCTGTTTTCTTGCCTGGACATCCAGTTTTGTGAGATCCCGTTTTAACACTTTGCAGTCAGCTTTGGACTTAACTTTCTTAATTAATTTTGTATTGTCTGCAAATTTTGCCATCTTACTGTTTACCCCCCTTTCCAGATAATTTATGAATATGTTGTACAGCACTGGTCCCAGTACAGATCATTGAGGGATCCCACTATTTATCTCTCTTCTCTGACTATTCCTGCCATTTGTTTCCTTTCTTTTAACCGGTTACAGATCCGTGAGAGAACCTCCTCTCTTATCCCATGATTGCTTAGTTTGCTTAAGAGCATTTGGTGTAGGCTCTTTTCAAAGACTTTCTGAAAGTCCAAATACAGTATATCAACTGGATCAGCCTTGTCCATATGCTTGTTAACTCTCTCAAAGAATTCTAATAGGTTCGTGACCCTTCCCCAACATATCATGTTCATCTATGTCTAATAATTCTGTTCTTTACTATAGTTTCAGCTAATTCGCCCGGTACTGAAGTTAGGATAATTGGCCTATAATTGGCCAGTATTGCCCCTGGAGCCTTTTTAAAAAATCAGCATTACATTAGCTATCCTTCAGTCATCTGGTAGAGAGACTTATTTAAGTGATAGGTTGCATATCACAATTAATAGTTCTGCAATTTCATATTTGACTTCCTTCTGAACTCTTGGGTGAACACCATCTGGTCCTGGTGACTTATTACTGTTTAGTTTATCAATTTGTTCCAAAACCTCCTCTGACACTTCAATCTGGTACAGTTCCTCAGATCTGTCACCTAACTAAAAAGAATGGCTCAGGTGTGAGAATCTCCCTCCTATCCTCTGTAGTGAACAGTGATGCAAAGAATTCATTTAGTAAAGACTGAATAAAACGTGAGAGGCCAGTCTGCCCCACTTATGCAAGTTGTGTAGTGCCTTACTCCACAAGTAGCTCCATTGAAATCCATAACATAAGGGTGGCAGAATTGGCAGTCAATATTTCGCCCAAAATATCTCCAAATTGTTACTTAAAATACAAAGATGTTAGTTGTATATTGCTTAAAATAAATGAACTATTACTATATATTATCTTTTTAAATGTTTTTTTTTAAATAATTTTCTCCCAGGCACCTCTTTGAGCCAAGTTTTCCATTCATCAGCACTGGTATTTGTAATAGGAAAACTGACAGAGCCATAACTAAAATGTTACTACAAGGTTAAATTTGGTAGTAGTACGTTAAGAGTTTAATTTCTTCAGGACTAGTGAAGTGTATATAAAAGTGCATAGAATATACCCACTAACTATTTTTAAGTGTAGGACTGTACCTGTTCTTTGGCAGATGTGAACATTGACACGTGCTTAGAGAAAACATTTCTCTAAATGATAAACTCCAGGTTCCAAAGTTTTTGTAGCTAACTTTGACGCAACTCCTTCCATAAGGCTTCCATGTACATCCATGACTAAGCTGCCTTAAAATCAGGACTTCTGCTCCACCTCTTGATTGAAGATCTTTGGTCTCTCACTCACCTTTCATTCCAGTCCATTTCCATAAACAAGTGGCCAGCCTGATGCTGCCATGGTCACACACTCGAGAAGGTAAGTTCTCACCAATTGGCTTGCCACCCAGTAAATGAGAATTTTGTGTTGTCACAGCAGAGCAGTAGGTGTCATTCCATGGGGCCTGAGCACAGCAGCCTCAGCAGTGTATGGCTGCTCCACATATGTTGGCATGTTCAAGGAACTGTATGTGGCAAGAGAAGGTTAGAACTACATGCATTGCGTCCCTTAATGGTTGCAATTCAGGTGCTGAGGTTAGGCACTGAGGTTTCACTGAGTTCCAGCCTTGTAAAGCTTCAAAGCACTTCATGCAATGAAAAAATTGCCACTACCCTGCAGAGAGCTTCTTGTATGTAACCAAATTTTGATCTGTGGTGGTGATGTGCACCAATTTCACCATAAATCTAGGATTTATTCTGTTGAGTGACTTTGATGATGTAAGCCAGAGTATTTTGAAGGCTGCTGTTTAATGTAAAATAATTTAAATTTTGATGCCATTTTTTTTTTTTACTAGATTTGGATATTGACACCTTCCAAATTTATCAGCCGCAGCTTACAGTTGCCAGAAAGCTCTTGTCCCAGGTATGTGCTATAGCAGACAGTGGCAATCAAAGCCTGGATCTGGGCCACTTCAGCAAAGTAGACTTCATCATTATAGTCCCTCGTTCAGAGGTTCTGGTCCAGCAAACTCTTCAACGGATTCGACAATCAGGTAAAGGGATGGGGAGGAAAGCAGTGTATTAAATCAAAACTGGGTATCTATGTACCCCTGTTATATAGTGCTAAAGTAAACTGTTTAAAAATTTATTCTGGAGGTCCCAGCTTTGTTCAGTTATTTGGTGTCACATGTAAGTTATACAGAGTCTACATTCACAAAATTGGACCAACTGCGTTTATTGTGTAGGTGGCAAGAGGCATTGCCATATTTACCTAAAGATTGGATGAGCTATGATCTGAGGCAACATCTAGCAGTTGAAACGAGAAAACAGGGATGAACAAATGGCTTTTCATTTTGCCCTCACAATAGTATATTCATAGGAACACAGGCATTGCCATACTAATAGTAGTCTGTCTAGTCCAGTGTCCTGTGCCCGACAATTGCCAATAGCAGATATTTCAAAGGAGGATGCAAGAAACCCCTTAGTGGATAATTAATGGAATAACCTGCCTATTGAGGTTTCTTCCTCCCCCTATCAGTTAGTGGTTGGCTTATACTCTGAAACAAGAGGGTTTAGATCCTTTTTTAAAACTGTCATATTTAGTATAACTATGGATTCTCTATATAAATGGCTAATAATTTTTTAATCTTATTAAGTTCTCGGCCTCTGTCTTGTTGCAATGAGTTCCATGGGATAATTATGCATTCTGCTAAAAAAGTTCTTTTATCAATTTTAAACATGTTGCCTTTCAATTAATTTGATATTCCCTTGCTCTTGTAAAGAAGAACTTCCAATGCAACTTCTCTATACATTTTTTTATATGCCTACCACAGAATCATCGAAATATGTAGGACTGGAAAGGGATCATCTAGTCCAGTTCCCCCCCCCACGCTGAGGCTGGATCAAGTATACCTAGACCATCCCTGACAGGTGTTGGTCTAATCTGTTCTTAAAAACCTCCAGTGATGGGGATTTCACAATCTCCCTCGGTAACTTATTCCAGTACTTAACCATCCATATAGTTAGAGTTTTTCCTAATATCTAACCTAAATCTCCCTTGCTACAGATTAAGCCCATTACTTCTTGTCCTACCTTCAGTGGACATGGAGAACAATTGATCACAGTCCTGTTTATAACAGCCCTTGACATATTTGAGGATTGTTTTCAAGTCATTGTCCTCCTCTCCCCGTTCCCCCAGTCTTCTTTTCTCAAGACTAAACATGACCAATTTTTTTTAACCTTTCCTCACAGGTCAAGTTTTCTAAACCTTTTATCATTTTTGTTGCTCTCCTCTGGACTCTTTTCAGTATGTCCATATCTTCTTTAAAGTGTGGTGCCCCAAAACAGGACACTGTAACTGAGGCCGAGTGCCGAGTAAAGTGAGAGGTTACCTTCTGTGTCTTACATACAACACTCCTGTTAATACACCCCAGAATACTTTGCTTTTTTTGCCACTGCATCATATTGTTGCCTCCCATTAAATCTGTGATACATTGTAAATTCCAGTTCCTTTTCTGCAGTGCTACAGCCTAGGAAATTATTTCCTGTTTTGTAGTTGTGCATTTGATTTTTCCTTCATTAAGCGTAACACTTTGCATTTGTCTTTTGAAATTCATCTTGTGGATTTCAGATCAATTCTCCAATGTATCAAGGTCATTTTGAATTCTAATCCTATCCTCCAAAGTGCTCTAGCAACCTCTCCCAGCTTGGTGTCATCTCCAAAATGTATAAGCACACTCTCCACTCCATTGTCCAAGTCATTAATGAAAATATTGATTAGTACCAGACCCAGGACAGACCCTTGTGGGAGCCCTCTAGATATGTCCTCCTGGTTTGACAGCGAATCATGATAACTACTCTGTTGTTTTTTAACTAGTTGTGAACCCACCTTATAGAATTTCAACTAGACCACATTTCCCTAGTTTGCTTATGAGACTATCATGTGGAACTGTGTCAAGTGTTCCTGAAATCAAGTCTTCTAGTTTATTTTCCCCATAAAAACTAAAATAGTCCCAGTCTTTTCAGTGTCTCCTGATAAAGAAAGCCTCCCATACATCTAATTTGGTTGTCCATCTCTGCATCCCTTCTCTTTCTTGATATTTTTGAGATAAGGTGACAACAACTAAACACGTTATTTGAAAAGAGGGTGCCTCATTGATTTATATAATGGCATTTCTATTTTCTCTTCCATTCCTCATACAGTCTAACACTATGTTTCCTATTTTGCTGCTCCTGTGCACTGAGCAGAGGTTCTCTCTCAGCTGTTCTTTACGCTCAGGTTGAATGTAATAATTCCCAAGACAGCTTACAGGGATTGCAGGCATGGTGCTTCTGTACTTCCTGTCCGTTGGAGTAGGCTGGAGGAATATGCCAGCAATTTTAGTTTTACCTGAGGGCAATAGAAAAGATTGACCCAATATTGGCAAGAGGCATCTGTAAACTTACGAATTTTTGAAGGGGATGCCCAAGTATCTTTTTCTCAGGTATCCATCTAGTGGGAAGAATGTATTAGCCAAGTACAGGGAAACTAAACTTATTGTCACTGAGTCTGACCCAACTCAATGCCATATTGAAGAGTCTTATATAGATCTAAATGATTTTTTTCTAGTAATGTTATGAGTCTCTGGTCTGCTCATAAATCCATCCCCTTCTTGGAGGAAATCTAAAAGTGAGGAAATAACTTTCACTCACCACCATGAAAGTAAATCTATCCCACTAATGCCTTGTCTGTGCTACAGAGTTTGGTTGAAAAAAGGCAGCTTTTGTCGAAAGAACAGCGGAGGTGTACACACTGCAATGCTACTTTTGCAGACAAAACTCTCTTGTTTTGCCAACAAAATAAAATCACATTGACAAGAGGTACAGATCTTTTTGTGGCCAAGTCATATTGACAAAGTGTCAGTGTAGACACCGCGCTTAGTTTTGTCACAGTAAATGGCCTCCAGGAGGTGTCTCTCAATGCCTATCCTGACCATTCTGATCAGCAGTTCAAACTCCACTGTCTTGCTGCCAGGTAAACAAGCATCCACCCTTCCCCCTTTAAAGGCCCAGGACTTTTCTGAAATTCCACTTCCTGTTTACTCGGCGTGGAGAGCCCACATCGCATCTTCCCAGCTGACCATGGCGGCTCCACGCAACAAACGCTCTCCCTCTTGGACCACTGCGAAGCAGTTGGATCTGCTGAGTATATGGGGAGAGGAGGCTGTCCAGTCCCAGCTTTGCTCCAGTTATAGGAACTTGGATACCTACGGGCAGATTTTCCATGGGTTTTGTGAGAAGGGCTACGAACGGGACACGGTGCAGTGCCAAGCAAAGATAAAGGAGCAGAGGTAGGCGTACCAGAAGTCAAGAGAGGTGAACCATTGCTCTGATGCTGTGGCCAGAGCTGCTGCTTCTCTCAGGAGCTGGATGCCATACTTGGCAGTGATCCACCTCCACCACCAAGGACCCTTCGGAGGGGCTGGAGGCATCAGACAGTGGACCTAACCCTGAGGACAAGGTTGTGGATGAGGAGGTGGAATTGGAGGATGTTGTGGAGCCCACGAAAGGGTCGTGTGATGTTGTGGTGAGTCAGTAACTCTCTTCCAGTCCGGAGGGATCTAGTGCATTCCAGAACTCCGTCTTCGGTGAGCATAATGCAGGAGAGGAGACCGCTGGTAAGTGATCTTTTTGAGTTGATGCTATTTGGTTATATGATGTACAGCTGTCCTTTGCTCTGTATACTGTAGAGGTGGGTGAATGGATAGAAATGTGCAAGACTAGCTGTGTTTTAGTGTTCTTCACATTCCCCTGTGCAGCTAAGCAGTGCAGCAGAACAGTGTGTTGATGCACACCAAGATTTCAGAGGAATCCTCCAGAGAAATCTTTAGAAAACTTTCCTGGAGGAACTCGGCAATCACTTGTGCAGGGACCAAAGTGGCACACAGGCGAGCAGCATAGGGACCAGGTCTGAAGCTGCACGCATGCAGGAGATGCACCCTTTCATCCTTGCTTACCCTCAGGAGTGAGATATTGGCTTCAAAATGGTGGTAGAATTTACAATATTGTCCCGTTGCCTTCACTGATCCCCTGAAAACATCACCTATATCCTTTGCCCCATCTTAAACACCTGGGCCGAACTCACCATGTTTAGGGTGTTCACTGAGATGTGTGCATGCCAAGGGACAGTGAGAAAGTGATTAGTATGTTAAAAGAGGTATATTTTATTATAATGATTCAATGCTGTACGTGAACTAACAATCATGCGTCTATGTATTGCTTCTTGTGCTTCTGCAGATGTGGCCTTCAGGGGAACCTCCTACACACTGGAGAAGTGCCTCTGCCAGATGAGAAAGCAACCAAGGCAGAGCAAGGAGGACATGTTCCAAGAGGTGATCCAATCCTCTGAGTCAGAAAAAAAGAGAACACAAGGAGTTAAGAGAAATGGAAAGGCGGGACAGAAAGGACAGTGAGGAGCACATTATAAAGGCCCAGGAGCAGATGATGAGTGATGGAAGAGCAAACAGAGATGTTGAAGTCCCTAATCACGCTCCAGGCAGAACAAATGCATGCTCGCCCACCTCTGCAGCCAAATCAGAACTGTTTCCCCTGTTCTCCCCAAACTCTTCCCGCACATTCCTTGCAACTTCCTGGAACATCTTGGTATCCCATTCACTCCACCCCTTAGGACAACTTCCAAAATGATAGCTGGATTTACTCACAGCTATGACAGCCTCCCCTGCCCAAAACTGCTATCTCCCTACACCAACTGTTTTATGTGTGTTAAATAAAAACAAACTCTCTGAAAGATAACCAATCTTTATTTGTGTCCTACACATAGTGATTGCTGCTGGTATTAAAACATACATGCATTTTAATAATTTGCTTACTACAAATCCCACTCAGGAATCATCACAAGTTTTAGGCAAAATAAGAAAACAGAAATTAATGAAGCATGGCAGATTGCTTTATAGAAATACACATTACTGGAGCTCATTATCAAAATGTTGCCTCAAAGCCTCCCTGAGTCAAATTGCCCACCGTTGTGCCCCTCTAATAGCCCTGGTATCTGGCTGCTCAAAATCAGCAACCAGGTGATCTGCCTCAGCGCTCCACCCCTAGGGAAACTTTTCATTCCTAGCCTCACAAAGATTCAGGAGTGTGCAGCAGGCTCCTGTGACCATGGGGAATGCTTTCCTCATTAAGATTTTTTTAATCTGCCAAACGTACAATCCATGGTCATTCTGCATCTTCTCAGCCTATTGTTGAAGTGCTCCGTGCTGCTGTCCCTTTACCCACTTCTACAGTATACAGAGCAAAGGACAGCGGTACATCATATAACCAAGCAGCATCAACTCAAAAAGATCACTTACCAGGGGTCTCCTCTCCTGCATCATGCTCACTGGAGATGGAGTGCTGGGATGGGCTAGACCCCTCCGGAGTGGAAAAGAATTCCTGACTCACCGCAACACTGCATGACCCTTTTGTGGGCTCCACAAATGTCCTTCAACTCCACCTCCTCGTCCACAACTTTGTCCTCAGGGTTAGGTCCACTGTCCACTGCCTCCAGCCCCTCCGAAGTGTCCTGGGTGGTGGAGGTAGGATCACCGCCAAGGATGGTGTCCAGCTCCTGATAGAAGTGGCAGCTCTTGGGTGCAGCACTGGAGTGACGGTTTGCCTCTCTTGCCTTCTGGTACGTCTGCCTTAGCCCCTTTATCTTCACTTGGCACTGCACCATGTCCCATTCATAGCTCTTCTCACAAAACCCACAGGAAATCTGCCCATAGGTTGATATGACTTTTCCACAAAAAACTCTCTGCCTCTCATCAAGGTGATTTTATTTTATTGGCAAAACAGGAGAGTTCAGTCGGCAAAAGTAGCACAATAGTGTGTACATATCTCCACTGTTCTGTCGACAAAAAGCAACTTTTGTTGACGACACTCTGTAGTGTAGACAAGGCCTTATTTGTAGATAAAGGCAAAGGAATTTTCTTTTTTTCTTTTTGGAAGGTGTTCTTGTTGACTTGGGTCTAGAAGAGAATGGGACAGCCTATCAGAGAGCTGAGAAATATGTAGTACGGCTAGACAATGAGATCCAAACAAAGTTTGAAGTTTTTATGAGACGGGTGAAGCAGAATCCATACACCTTGTTTGTGCTGGTTCACGACAATGCCCATGTAGATTTAACAAGGTAAGTGCTTCACAATAGCAAGGCAAAAATTTATTCTACTGTATATTAATACTCAGGATTTTTAATAAAACAAAATTATGATCTCAGACTGATGCTTCCTTGTGCCCCAGCCATTCAAACATTCATAAACAGAAGTCATCATCTTTGTCCATCCTAGATATTTCTTAAAACTATCATTCAGATTCGATGTGAGGTGGGGTCAACTTTAGATTTTTAAATCCTTAGCAAGAATGCTCCTAGGGATCCCTCTGTCATCCTTTTCCCTTTTCTCTGCATAGCCATTCTCATCCAACTTCTCATGTCTTTCCCAGTTCCATTTCTTTCTCATCTGTAACTGAGCAGAGTAGAAGAGACTGATAATCCTCCTTCCCTCCCCCCCATCCTACCTTTAGCCACAAACCAATACTCTAGAACAAAGGAAAGGGCGAGTTCTCCCACCACCATCAAATCAGATCATCAGGGAGGAAACGGGTCTCCATTCTTCTACCTGTACATCACTGCACAAACTAACGACTTACTGTAATGCCCAGTGGCCAGGGCAGGCTTAGGGGTCAATCCAGAGCAGTAGTCTAGTGTGCCTGGGTGGTCAGGTAGCCGGCAGGTCAGTCTGTATTAGAGGCAGTCTGGGGCAATGGTCAGAGTTCTTGGATGGGTCAGCAGCTGGAAAATCCAATCCATGGGGCTGCGTCAGTGGGTTGGGAAGGTGAGATCAGATGAGGTGGTGAGGCAGAAGGGGAAGTGAAGCAAGGCAAGGTGATCTGGTGAGCAACCAGTTGGCACTAGTCTATTGCTTAGACAGCTGCTTCTTCCTCTGTATAGGTCGGGTACACAATAAGAGTGCTGCCTGTTCATCCAATCAGAGGTTTGGGATGTGACTCCTTTGGGCTTGTAGGCCTTTACTATAAAGGCTGTTGGTCGCGGGAACCTGTTTAGGACATCGCTGTGGTATAGCAGCTAAGGCTGCTACTTAAGGACTTGCTGGGCCTGGGTTCAGTACCAAGGTCCTGACATACCCAAATCTTCCCCATGTTAGTGAGCACAGTAGTTAATGTTGTTTAAGCCTGAGTATTTTTGTTTTGTTTTTATTTGAGTAGCCTTACAGAAAATATAACTATTTGCCTCAGAGAGATAATGAGGGTCATTTGTTTTCTCTTCCTTTAAATACAACCCTGGTTACTTTAAGGTGAGAATTCTTAATATCAAAACAATGATAAAGCATCATGAGCATGGAGGGTAAGTGTCAATGTTTAATCTGAGTGGCACAAAACACAGAGACTTTCTCTCCATGTGAAGTCCCGTCATCACATGTCTTTTGGGAAATGACGGCTATAAATTATACTGCCTTGCTCCATGCAAGAATCATCAAAAATTCTTACTTGCATAAAGACAGAGAGAATTTGACCCATGAGAGCAAAATATATTCCTTCTTGTTTCACTGCTCAAGTATCCAGGTACAGTCTGTATGGTTTGGGGACACATTCGGACTGTAGAATTCTAGTAAACAAAATGCACTCTGTTATTTTTTTTCTCAAAACCAAATTAGTATTATATTTTTATTGTGGTGCCAAATATGGAATTCTCCTATATCCTGTAGGTTTGTTGAGACAAGTGAGTGTTATGTCCACCTACCAGCAAGTGGAGACAGGAAATCAAACACATTTTATGCCCTCAAAGTCCCATATATAAGGACTGTTTCTGGTTGAGCAATCCAGTTAATTTTTGTCCCTGCTCCCCCACCTCTCTGCCCCCTCCCCATTCATGTAACAGCCCAGTCCAGCTGAGACACGTCCTTCTCTTTTTAGCTTGTTTTTAACTTTTTCCTATGTTCTAATCCTTTAAATTGGCAGACTGATTTAGTTGCTTCCCAGTGGGGGACTTCGCTCCATTATTTCTCCCGCACTCTTGGGCTTCTCTATATAGAACACCTTTTCAGAGTCTGATGACCTGGGGCTTTTGGGTCCCTGTTCATCTAGAGATTTTAATGTTACCAGTTGAATCTGAAGGCGACAATAAAGCCGTTCTGTGTGTTTTTATTTCCACAGTGCCATCTCAAGTTCTCTAACACATGGTGAACCCAGTCATGGACTGGCTGATAGAGTTATTAACTGCAGAGAAGTCACTGAAGCTTTCAATCTCCTGGTCCTCCAAGTCAGCTCTTTCCCCTATGCCCTGCAGACACAGCAGTCCAGAATAAGCTCCAACAATGAGGTACATTGGATACAATTTGACAATATGGTAAGTGTGTAACTGTTAAGCTAAGAGTTGTAGTATACTCTTACATTTGCCACATTCTAGAATGTGTAACCCAGGGCTTGTCTTCACTACCCGCCTGGATCGGCGGGTAGAAATTGATCTCTCGGGGATGGAATTATCGCGTCTCGTCGGGACGCAACAATCGATCCCCAAATCGACGCGCGTACTCCACCAGCCCAGGGAGGAGTAAGCGCTGTCGACGGGGGAGCCGTGGCCGTCGATTTGCCGCCATCCTCACAGCGGGGTACGTCGGATCGGATACGTCGAATTCAGCTACACTATTCGCGTAGCTGAATTTGCATATCTTAAATCGATCCCCCCTCCCCCTCCCCGTGTCGACCTAGCCTCAGATACATAAACAGAAACCTGTGGAGAAATCTCTTTTCCATGCTGGAAATTGTTGACTACCTGAAGTTATAGTGGAGTCCCAGCCTTTTTCTCCTTGGGGCCATCGGAGGCCGAGGTGGCACTGATATTTAGACTTAGAAACAGAACATTTTCCTTTGCCCCGATAAAGGTCGATTACAGGGATGAGCAAACTCTGAGTTTGAAATTTGTTGAACCTCCTGAACTAATTTTAGGTATAAAAAGGCTGGCAGATCTAATATTTTGGTGAACCTTATACACTATAGGTATGGCCTATACTGCACTATACCCTTTTATTATTATTCTGGATCCATGTACATAATGATAAATTCCTATATATTAATTACACTGTACCTGCATTGCATGAGAAATAACTGCAGTGCATTTACATCCGTAAATGCTCAGTGTATACTCATTACATAGTTCTGTCACTTGAAAAATACCAATATTACAGACCTATATAAGCTAAGAATATGTATTTCTTAGGCCAGGTCTACACTACAGACCTATATTGGTATAAATACATCACTTAGGGGTGTCAGAAAACCGACCTAACCCTCAGTGTAGACAGCACTATGTCAGTGGGAGAGCTTCTCCCATCAACATAGCTATTGCCTCTGAGGGCGGTGGATTGACTATGCTGACTGGAGAAGCTTTCCTGGCGGCGTAGTAGCATCTTTGCTAAAGCACTAGAGTGGCTCAGCTGCACAGGTGCAGGTGTAGCACTGTACGTGAAGGAAAGCCCTTAGTTATTAGAGCTGAATGACCACCAGTAGGCCAATGATAATGTGAGTTTAAAGCAAATTGATTTTGCCCATAACCAATCTATAGTCATGACACTAGTGCTTACTATTAATGTCATCCTAGTATCCTGCCCTTGTATGCAGGCAATCACCATAATGCTAGTAAGTAATGCTTATATCAGGGAGACTTCCTGACATTAGCTCTTTTGGGAGGAACTGTATCTAGAATTAAAACTAAAAGCACCTTAAAGGGGAAAAAAATACAAAAGACAGCAGCCCATGATTAAGCTTGTTTTGTAATAGGTAAGTCATCCCTGATCCCATAGGAACACAGGAATGTCCATACAGGATCAGGCCCAGGGTCCATCTAGTCCATTATCCTGTCTCTAACACTGGCCAGCACCAGGTCCTTCAGAGAAGGTGTAAGAACCCCCCAGTAGACATAGGTGGGATAATCTTCCCCCTCATTTCATCTTATGCTGATCTCTAATAAATACTGGCTTAAGCCCTGTTCATGAGGGTTAATATCCCCTCCAAAATTTGTATTAGCATTAATTATGATCATTCTGAATATTCTTTTAATCCATAATATTAAATCCCAAGTATTTCCTGCTAAGTCTAGGAATAATGTTCTGGAAAAATTTGTGTGTGTCTCTCTGTCTAACAAACTTAATCAAATGTTAAATTAGCAGCAAATATTTAACATCTTGTTTTCGATGGAAGAAGTCATTACTGGGAAGAATGAAAATCAAAGATATTTTCTCAGGAAAAATACTTTCTGTTTCATAATACAGGATAAATGTAAATTGTCTCTAACTTTCTTTATGTTTGTGATATCTTTGTTTGGAACAGGAGGAAATAGGCAGTGAGGAGAAGCTGTATTTTGGCTTGAATGAATACAGCAAATCTCTACAATGGGGAATCACTAGTCCTCTGCTGAGATGTGATGAAAACTTTGAAAAAATGGTGAACACACTCTTAGAAAGGTAAATAATAAGAATTTTGAATTGTGCCTAACTATGACCCAAGCTTACATGTCATATCACAAAAGGACAGAGACACAATGTCACAGTGTAACTGGTTATCAAGAAATGGTTAGGTAGCATTCTGAACAAACACTTTAATTTGTTAATTGGATATCTTTTAAGTGCCATATATTAAAAACTGGCTGCCTCACTTCCCCCTCTTGCCTCAAAAATTTACAAATGCAAATGTGAGTGCAATTTAGCTGTCCAATTTTGAAAATTTAGTCTTATAATTGGTATTCAGTCACTCTGTCATAAATGGAATTGGATCAATGTGCAACACTAGGTATTTGGTAGAAGGATCGAAGTTCACACAGATATTTTCTTCATATTCTTCAATTTTATCTAGTGTAATCCTCTAGGAAGTTAGAATAATGGATCCTGTTTGAAGTTTGCGTTGTCTCACCACTCTTACATGTGCATAACCTGGAATAAACCAAATGTAGACGTTATAACTTTTTTGACATTTCAGTTACAGGGTTCTGAAAATGCACCAATTACTTAAATGCATTTTGGCTTAAGAATGATGCTTTTGGAATTTGGACAGCCCCTTGATACTGGAATTCCAGGAGTTTGTTCCATTTTTTTATTTTGTAATGAATTTAATGATTGTGTCAGATTGATAGCCTTACAAACTGAAGTCCTCTGCTTATCCAGGTAATCGATATGGCATAAGCAGTGTGGTCCAGGCTTGCCCACTCTGTTTTACCATTTTGCCTTAGTCCTGATCTAGAAGGCTGAGTGGGTCATTCATTTTCTATGCTGTGGCTTCTCTGCAGAGAGTGACAAGAAGTTTGCCAGATGTGGACACTGTCCACTAGCAAATGAACTGAGAATTTCAATAAATTTCATATGGGTCACAGAACGGCCTCTTTATGGTGACAACTTTTGGTGTTTGCTAACCAGGACCTGACTGGCAATGGCTCCATATTCCCTTATAGAGAACAAAGCAATCCAGTTCCACAGGGCCAAGGCTGGATGTGTTGTAACATATAGATAAGAGAAGCTAAGTGCAGGAACTAAGGCAGTACTATCATTTTCAACACTGCTGATCTCATCAATGCAGCATGCTGTCTGTATATGTTGTCATTTGTGATTGTTCAAACCAACTTTTATTCCTATTACATTTCCATGTTTATTAAATATAGTAGTAGATTGTTACAATGACTAGACGTAGGATGGTTTTCTTTTAGTTCAGTAGGTTTTCACTTTTACTCAGTATTTGGTCCTACTTGTTTGGATTTATAGTCACTGAATTTAGCTCCAACATGAGAAAAAGACTGTTATCATTTTGCTTGCAAGCCAAACTGTTAGTTTGCCCTTGGCTGAGATCCAACAAAGTGTGCAACATTGTTAAGTCTAGTCTTTTTGTGAGTGGTGTAAGTTTATATTCCCCCACCCCCACGCCCCGCCTTAAAACTTCTTTCTTCCACAAAACTTGATAGAAGAAAAAAAAAACCTTGGACAGTTAAGTGAGACTGGATCAACAGCTTGTGCTATATGTGTTTGTCCTGATACTAACAGTGTCTGAATTAGACTGTGCCTTCTTCTGTAGTTGTACATGACATGTATGCCTCTAAAAATAGCATAATGCACTTACCACTCATAATCGTTAATAGAAGTTGAGGATTTCAGTATTTATGTACTACACATAAAATGAGCTCCTTTTTCTTGCCATCCAGGCCTGCCTAAGTCAGAGCTGACGTTCATGTGATCATTTTATTGAACATATTTACTGACCAACATATAACTGTGTTCCTCTGAAGGTACCCCAGGCTGCACAGCATGGTGATTCGCTGCTACCTTCTTATTCAGCAGTATTCTGAAGCCCTGATGGCTCTCACAACCATGGCCTCCCTTAGAGACCACAGCACCCCCGAGACACTCAGCATAATGGATGACCTCATCACTTCACCAGGAAAGAATAGGAATGGTTGTGGCCATATGCTTATCATTAGAGTTCCCTCCGTGCAGTTAGCAATGCTAGCAAGAGAGAGGTTACAAGAAGTGAGAGACAAATTAGGTCTGCAGTATCGTTTTGAGATCCTTCTTGGGAACCCAGCTTCAGAATTTACTGTTGCTAAGCACTTTGTGACACGATTAAAGGTTAGTAGGAATTAAATGTTTCTGTGCAAGATTGTAACTTGTATAAATGATGTCGTACAGATTAAAGCCCTGTCAGGGACTAATTTTTAATCCCATCCCTCCACGTAATACCTTCTCCCACCCACTCCCACATAGTTTGTTGAATTTTTATCTAATTCCCGCAACTATGGCAGTGGGATCTGTGGGATCCCAGTCCCACTGCAGGGCTCTAGTCAAAATCTTGTGTGTACCTACACATTTATGGACATATGTGTTAGTTCTTACATGGAAAAGGGGCATATTTAATATGGTTCGTTCGGTGTGGGTGTAGTCTACTTTTGGTCATCATAACCATTTTAGGGTGCAGGAAAAAATATTAAGTTGTTGTTGGTCCTAGAAGTAAAAGCTAGCATGTTATCTAACTTTTCCAAGTTGAATAACAAACTGTATGAAACAATCTTCATTAAAAACCAGATAGGTTACTTCCTTGACTCTCTGAGAGACGAGCTTAAATCCCACTATGTGAACTAATTCTGTTGTGTCCATTTATGTGTCATCTACTCTGTCCTTAAAACTGTTGTCTATCCTGCCTATAGCTGGTAAAGTATTCTGATAGGCAAAGAATTAATTCTTTTCTCAGTCCATTGCACGACAAAGGCCTCTTCTTTGCAACTTGATGTTCACCACACGAAAAACGTTGGTTAGGACCTTGATTTCTTTAGCTAGTATGTATTTGCGAGTACAGGACACTGTTTAGCTACTACATATTTACAAGTGCATGATGCTACTAGCAAAGTCTATCTCCCACACTGACTTTACCACCCATATTGAAACTACCAGAGAGTGACTACCTTTTATAGAATAGTAGGTATTAAAGTGGAAAGGAATTTCCTAGTTATCCTGTCTGAGTCCCTGCTTTAAGCTCAAAGATTCTTCTTCTGACTTGTTTTATTTTCAAGACATTCAGTGATACACAGTATAGGGGGTGGTCACCTGCTCCTGGCCTGAAAGGGTTAACAACAGCCCTGGGAGAGAGCTGTGGCAGGGGAAAAAGCTGGGCTGATTGGGGAAGCAGCCGCAGCTGGGCCACACCCCAATCAGGCCACAGCTGGCCTGTATAAAAAGTCTGTGAGCCAGAGGCCAAACAGTCTCTCTGCATTCAGAGAGAGAAGGGCCTGGCTGCAGGGAGCTAGAGATAGGGTACCTGAGTGGAGCAGGGCTGGGGAAAGGCAGAGGAGCAGGGGAGCTCCAGCCTGGAAAGTCCCAGGCTGCGGCCTAGCATTAGGCCAACAGGTACTGGGGGTTGCAGAGGGCAGCCCAGGGGTAGGCACAGGCAGCAGGTCCAAACCCAACCTTGTCTGTGATGCGTGGCTGATACTGCAGTCTGCCCCAGGGAGTCGGGCCAGATGGTGACTGGCAGTAGCCTTACACTGAGGCGAGGTGGGGTTAGTGGGTGGGGGTTCCCCTGGGAGGGGGAGACCCAGAACTGTGGGGGTACTGCCAGGGGGCAGAACCCAGAAAAAGGGGCACCGGGGTCCTGGGAGGGATACGGGGCCAGTGGCAAAGGCGGATCACCAGCCTGCAGGGGGCGCTCCAGGACACTGGAAGAGCTAATTCCCATGGACGACCAGCAGGAGGCGCCGCAGCGGTGAGTCCGCACGGTTACACACAGCCATATACAATTGGATCCTAAGGACCACATTTGCCATTCTAGCCAAGTTGCTCTTGGCACACGAAGAGAAACCGGGAGTAAAGGTGGCTTTAAACACTCAGCCTGCTTTAACCTGTGCCTGGCTGCAACAGCCTTTTTGAGGGGCTGTTCTTGAGAAAAAATTAGCAGAAGTGTATTTCATGCTAGTTGCAACCTTTACCTTTCACAATACATTCCCAACAGCTGCAATGGGGACAACGTAGGGCTGCTTCAGTAGCTCAGTGCCACCCAGGGAACACCCTTATGCCAGGGTATTTCCTAGAGGCTGGTTCTACCCCCTTTAAAACCCTGTAATACCAATCCTACAAAACCTGTGTCATGGGAATTCTCTGTTGGTCCATTGCCATTTATTTATAGCCCTGTGTGCCATAGCAGCATATGGGCCTCAGTAGGAATCAAAAGCAAAACTGCTAATTTGGCAGCTGATGCTTGGGGAATACTTGTAGCTGTATCAAATTGAGTGGAGAACCACAGTCAAGTGGAGAACAAAAAGACCAGGTTTGAGAACCTCCGAATGACTTTCTCACTCCTCTCCCACGTGGCGGAAGACAAAATGTCTTTGGAAGCCAACAAAACTTCAGGGCCTCAAATTTGTTTTCTTATTTCATGTTGGGTGCTTGGAAAAACCAGCACTGAAGTGTGCACATGAGGGCAGTAAACATGCACTCCCTCCACCTGCTCCCAAATCACTAACTCTAATTCATTCCAAACTTGAAGGCTATGTCTACACAGCAAAGAAAAACCTGGTGCTGGCCCATCCTGGCTGACTCAGGCTCATGGGGGTTGGGCTGCGGAGCTGTTTCATTGCTGGGTAGACTTCCAGGCCTGGGCTGGAGCCCAAGCTCTGGGACCTTCCCACTTCCCAGGGTCCTAGAGCCCAGGCTTCAGCCTGAGCCCAGACGTCTACAGGGCAATGAAACAGCCTCGCAGCCTGAGCCCGAGTCAGCTGGCACGGGCCAGTCGCAGGTGTCTAGTTGCTGCGTAGACATATCCTATCCTGGCTGGGGATATAAGAGATGGAGGTTGTTTCCCTGCCTGCCCCCATGTGTATGAATGCAGGGCTCCTGAGCACATCCCATTCACAGCCAAGCATTGTTGCTCCTCCCCCACTTTCCTCCTACACTAATTTGTCCATTGTTTGATTTTACATCAGTTGCAACATATATAAGTCTTTTAGCCATTTTGATATCACAGTCTCTTCTTTTCTTCTCCTTTACATCTTGATGTATCTTTCACGTGCCTTCTTCAGCATCTTTTTTCCCTTATTCTGTTTTTCTGTATTTAATAACTTTATTATTTTACACCTTTTCTTTCTAATACCATTCTTCTTTCTCTTCAGTTCCCTTGTTCTTTGCTGACTTTTCCTCTCTCCAACTTCATTTTGTTTCTCTCTTCATATTTGGTACTTCGCTCTTAAAATTATAATACAGAGAAAAGAAAAGGATTAATAAAGAAAAAAAAGAAGCAGATACCTTCTCCCTTTGTCCTCCACTCTGATGGTTGTCTCTCTCTTTCCCCCCTCCTCCCCGCGCGCAGACACTCTGGCTTCCCTGGTGTTTGTGGGGCGAGAGGAGGCAAGAAAGGGGGAGAAGAGAGATTGGAGAAAGTTCCTTAGGATATGTATATCTGCGCTTCCACAATATCTCACTCATTTCTGTTGGGGGGAGGGGGCAGGGAGAGGATCCTGTCTGTTGGGAGGCCTCAGTTCACAGTGGAGACGAGTGCGTTCTTTACTCCATCCTTGAGGAGAACTGTACGTGCAGGGGTCAGGGTGGGTCACCTCCCTGGCATCAGCGTGAGTGCTGTCTCACACCACTCATCTTCCCTCTGGTGGTGATCAGCTGTGCAGATGTGTTGGGTAGCTATCAAATGTAATGCCTAGTATTAGACAAAACAGTCCCCTGTGTATGTGAGATTTGAAACATCTTTCAGGTGAATGGTAAATTTCTTTGTTTACAGTCTCTCCTGCTGGTGAATGGTTGCTTCAGCAGTTAATAGTTTTCTAACACCTGCGGTCCATTCTTTGTCGTCTCTGAGGAGCTAGTCTGTGAGCATTCCCCAGAACTAGAGCATATTTCAGTAACAATCACATAGTAAAATGGCATCGCTCCATATGCAATGTTGATACACACATTTTAGCAGGACAATGATGTTCAGTAGATTGAGTTTCAAATGATACCTCACAAGGCGTACTATGTACAAAATATATCATAACCATATAAAAGTGGTGAACATGGGGCACAGGGTGTCAGAGTCCCATTCTCTCCAACTTTACTATAGAAGGTTCTCCTCATAGATGCCTCCATGTTTGGATGGGGTGCACACCTGGGTGAACACTTGGGTCAAGGCATATGGTCAGGAAATGAAGCCAATATGAACATAAACCAGCTCAAACTGAATGCAGTCCAGGAGGCTTCCAGACAGTTTCTCCCTTTCATACATTCTCGCCACAGTATTCTATATAAGCAAACAGGGAGGAGCAATCCACACCCTCTCTGTATAGAAGATGTAAAACTCTGGAACTGGTGTATTCAACATAAGATAACTCTGTCACACACTGGGAGTACACAATGCCCCAGGGGAGAGCTTCAGAAGGTGTTTCTCCCAGGACCACACGTGGGAGCGTCGTAACTCAGTGATGCAGACAGTATTCCATTTTTGGTGTCCCACAAGAACAGAATGTGTGAACTACTGCTCTAGAGGGCCTTGGGTCAGAACTCCATGGGAGTCGCTCTTCTGGTTCCCTGATTAGGCAATCAATGTACATCTTTCCCCCATCCCCTTATTACTTCAAGTCCTGAGGAAAATCTGGCAGGACATGGCATGGGTCATACCGATCGCTCCCAACTGGCCCTGGTACTGCTGGTTTCCGAGTCTCCTTAGTTGTCGGCCCATCCGAACATCACCTTCCAGACCTTTTGATGCAACACAAAGGCAGAATCAGTCAATTCAGTCCAGGCTCATTATAGCTGACAGCCTATTTGGATGGGCATCAAGCCTTGAGAGTGCATGTTTGAGAGATATCTAGGCTATTCTCAACAGTAGTAGAAAGGAGTCTACTAGAAAATTTTGTGCAGTCAAGTGGAAATTATTTTCTATCTGGGCTTATAATCACCACCCTTTTCCAGCAGAATCAGATGTCTTTGCTATCCTGGACTACCTTCTATCCCTAAAGGCCACAGGACTCTCTTTCCGCTCAGTGACTGCTTACTTGGCAGCTATCAGCACTGATCGATAACTGCTCCAGCTTTGCCTATCCTGTAATGATCCATTTCCACACAGGCTTCCTTCAGACATTTCCACCTGTAAGCAAAACCAGCTCCAATGTGGGACCTTTAATTTCGTTTTATCAGTGCTCACAAAAGCTCTGTTTGAACCATTGGCAACCTGCTTGCTATGCCATCTCTCCATAAGTCATCTTTTTAATAGCCACTGTGGAGAACTAGGAGCTCTTATGGCAGATCCACCATACACCGTCTTACACAAAGATAGCATCACATTAAGACTGCATCCTAAATTTATACCCAAAGTCATTTTGGACATTCTCCTCACTCAAACCATTAACTTACCTACCTTCTTTCTAAAACTACACACTTCTAATTAAGACATGTCTACCATCCGTGGACATTCGCAGAGCAGTGGCTTTCTGTCTGCAGAGAGCAAAACCATTCAGATAATTACCAAGGTTATTTGTTACAGCTACTACTCTCATCCATTCTGCTACGGTATCATCCCAAAAACTCTCTAAATGGATCTCTGGATACATCCTGCTGTGCTGTGAGATAGTAGCCAATACTAGCCCACCACAAGGTGTGAGAGCTCACTCTACCAGAGCCCATACAACTTCAATAGCCTCGTTGAAAGATGTTCCTTTTGGCAAAATCTGCAAAACTGCTACATGGAACTTGATGCGTACCTTTTCCAGACGTTATGCCATAGTTCAGGCCTCGGCAGCGGATGCTTGTCTGGGTACCACTCTAATTGTAAGTTTCCTACTTGTGCTCGCACTCACGTCCACAATAGATACGGTTCATCAGTCACCCAGAGTGGAACACACACAGGGACCAGCACTTGAAGAAGAAAGGGATGTTACTTACCTGTTTTGTAACCAGAGTTGTTTGAGATGTGTGGTCCCTATTTGTATTGCACCACCTGCCCTCCTTCCCCTCTGCTTGGGATCATGACTTGATTTGCGGTAGAGAAGGAACTGGAGAGGTGATTGGTTCACGTTGCCCCTTATGCCCTCAGATCAGAGCATTAAGAGGTGAGTGGCTCAGGTGCGAACCAATGAACACTGCTGAAAACTGATCTCGGGCACATGGTGCATATGTGTACCCAGAGTGGAATATAGATAGGGACCATGTATCTTGAAGAACTCTTGTTTACAGAACAGGTAAGTAGCCTTCTTTTGTGGGGGGGTGAGTGAGAAAGCAGCTTTGGGATATTGAGGTCCCTCTTTTAAGAGCTATGAGTGAAATTCTAGCTTCATCAAAGTCAATATGATCTTTGCCGTTGACTTCAATGGGATCAGGAAGGACCAGTTTGTGGAGTAGCTTTTAGTGGCACCAGCTTGGAGGGTCCTGTTAACTCTGCCCTTCCCCTAAGCATCAAGGTACCAGTGCTTAGCAGCACAGCACAGGATTGGCAGTAGCTGTGTGCTGGTGATCTGGTGCTACTCTTGTTACTACTTATATCACTTTTCAGTCCTAGCCTCAGTGATTTGGTCTGCTCTTTGATTTCTCACTTTGGAAGGAAACAAACCAAACAAAGCCCAAAAATGTAAACCCATTGGATTTGATCTTGTTGGTGAGGTTTTTAAGCCAGATGGTGTTGCATTCCTTTCCCTGGTCCCAGTTTCCAGTGATCTTTCCTGCACTTTCTCAGAAATCTCAAAAGTTGGTTATGTGCTACAGGGTAAATACATCTCCTTGCTCTATACATCTGTGAATCCCGCTGAATAGGACAGTACATGGTAGTACGTTCAGCCTGCTAACTGAGCTAATACAGTGAGGTGGGTAGGTAGTCAGAACAATTTGTATTGTTTCCAAAAATATGCTACATGGAGGGTGCAGAAAGCAGCAGGCTGATGGGATAGGGAAAGTAAATAGAACTAGAGTAGAAGAAATGTGCTACCCCTAGTCCTGAGGGGAAAAAATTAGTCATAGGTTTTTCACAGTGGAAAATTTTAAAAAGCAGGACATCATACTGAGTCATTGATCTGCTATAGAGTGTTTCCTTTTTAAGCCTGTTCTTTTTGCCTGAGAAGAAATGACTCATAATACATGACATTTGCGAAGGAAGAGAGAGAGCGAATATCATATACAGAAGGAGAGTAGAGAAAAGCTGAGTGGAAAATGTCATTGAAAAGTTCCTCCTTGCTATTCGCCTGTTCCACAGAGCTTGCTTATAACTAGGTGCCCTCTGAACATACATCTATGCAAGTTAATAGCAGCCTTGCAGATTTCTGCCAACCCCCTAGCTCCAGGAGTATAATCCCTTTTTTTTTAATGAGCAATTACAATATTATTGGGTTGATTTTTTTTGTTTGTTTTTTTAATCATTGTACTCATGGTTCAGTCAGCAAAGCAGATTTTGTGCCTCAGCTGGTAAATTTCCATGAAGATTTGCATGGCTAAGTTATAAATATCTCATTCAGAATTGATTCTTGATCCATTATTAAGGAGATGCAGGAAACGCTTTAATAATGTTCTGCAGTATTAATAAGTATTGATTCTAAAGCATCAAGGCTTAATTTTCATTTGTCCTTCCACAGTGAGAAAGATCTTCATCTTTAAAATCACCCAGAATAGAACATTTTGAGTCTCCAGCTAGTGTATGAAGAGAAAACACATTAGTTCAGCGGTTCCTAGCTGATAATGTCTGATTGGCCAGTGATCTAACTGACCTAAGTTGTCAATTTTCTCAAATGGTACCCTTAGCATATTGGCAGTAGGAGCTAGATTTTAGCCTTCACTTTTGAACTTAGTCATTATAATGTGATTTCAGCATTTGCAGAGGCAGAATGGTTCTTTTTCTCTTTTAGTTAAAGCAGTTGCCTTTGACTTATAATAAATAATAGATGCTGAAATAAGTATGCCTTGTATATTTTTCTTTTCTTCTTTTTTATTTTAATACAGCGATTTCATCCCCTATATATCATTGCACCTTATACCAAGATGGCTTTGTACATGAGCAAACAGCGTCACTTGTGTAAATACAACTTGGGAACTAATATCTGTAAACTTCTGTTGTAGAACCTTAAAAATAACTCTTTTGGTGGTGGCACTGTGGATTTTCTCCACCTCCCTCTATAAACAATAGCTAGTTACTATCCAGACAATATAAACCCACTAGATTATAAAAACTTTATCCTAGGTTTTACTTTTGGCCTGGCTTCCTATTAACCGTTGCTTTAGAGCTGTAAAGCCTATATGGTCACATCCTGCTTCCATCCTCAAGGAGTTCAGGGCACACAGTATGCAGCAGAACCAGTAAGATTCTGCTGCATGACGTGAAGCGAGATCCTGGGAGGCTGCACCCAACACACATGACAGAGCTGTGCTCTGCAGGGATCATTTTGCCCCATTTTACAAGGGGATTGGGGGATGAGTGGAGCTGGGGCTGAAACTACCAGCCATTCTACTCTGTGGAGGGAGAGTGTGAAGCCCAAAAGGCTCAGTCATGGAGTGATCCACATGTGAGAATTCCTTGCCCCTAAGTCCATGCATAAAATCTAGGATTTGCCCCATAGGGGAACTTATATCGGCATAGCTATGTCTTTTAGGGGTATATAAAACAAAATGCTGACCTAGCCCCCAGTGTAGACAGTGCTAGGTTGACAGAAGAATTTTTGATACCACATCTTGGAGAGGTGGATTACTTACGCCTCCCATCAGCATAGGTAGTGTCCATGCTAAAGCAGTACAGTGGTTGCAGTTGTGCCACTGTAGTGTTTGTAAAAAGAACAGGAGTACTTGTGGTGCCTTAGAGACTAACAAATTTATTTGGACACAAGCTTTCGTGGGCTACAGCCCACTTCATCAGATGCATGCAGTGGAAAATACAGTAGGAAGATATATATACACAGAGAACATGAAAAAATGGGTGTTGCCATACCAGCTATAACGAGACAAATCAATTAAGGTGGGCCATTATCAGCAGGAGGGAAAAAAAGTTTGCTTTTAGTGTACTTCTGTTCCCTTAAGTAGAAGAGTAAAACAAAAATGGAAGTAGTTCTTAATCCTTTTTCATACAGTAGGGGAAATTATTTCCCTTGGCCATAAACTGCTTTCAGATGGCTTATGTCTGTTCAAACAGGAAATCTAAGACTTTAACTGTAGGTGTGCTGATTCACTGACAGATGCCACACCCGGGTGTACGGTACTAACTCTGTTTATTGCTTGGCTGGCAGTGGGCTACCATGCAAAATTCACAATTGCCCTTAGATTGTCCCCCCCCGTTGGATGTTGATATAATGAATAATGTGCAGAGAACAAAAATAGGACCCACAGTACTGGGTTAAAATTTAAAGTTTAAAAAATGGAACCCAGACTTGATTTAATATTCTCTTTTTGCAGGCTTGGAGGGGAAATGAACAGGAGGATTGGGTCCCTCGTACCTATCAGGATTTAGAAGGCCTGCCTTGTATTGTTATCCTGACTGGCAAGGACACCCTAGGAGAAACTTTCCCCAGGTACTATCTGAACTGTTGTACAATGCAGATGTCTGAAAAACAATCAACATGTTTGTAAGAACAAATGTAAAACTTTCAGCTGCTGATTGGAAATAACAATCTTGCTGTTAATGTTGCATGAAAAATGCTGTTTTAGAAGACTTTCTTTTTGGTAAAGTTTTTCCTTGGTGAAAAGAAAAAGTTGCTTTGTGAAAGATAAAGTACTAGTGGGAGGTTCTCCATTGTATCATGAACTGAACAGCTATACTAAGTATCAAAGAACATAGCTCATGTGCTGAGTGTTTTAAACTAATTAGATTTCCAGTGATTAATGGAATTGAAAATAGACATCGTATAAGCCATTTCAAATTAATACCGAGAGTGACTCTTTAAAGGCCAGAAAATATAAAACATTCTTTTTCTTGGGTTTGTTTTTCTAGGTCATTGAAATACTGTGACCTGCGACTAATTGACTCAAGCTATTTAACTCGCACTGCCTTAGAGCAAGAAGTAGGTCTGGCATGCTGCTATGTCTCAAAGGAGGCAATTCGAGGGTCTATTGTAGCTCTTGACCTGAGTGAGAAGGAGCACGAGAAGGCTAATATTAGTGAGAATGACTCTGATGAACTGTTGATAGACTTGGAGAGACCTCAGAGTAACAGCAGTGCGGTCACTGGAACCTCAGGTCAGTCATTGCTTTTACAGTTGCTCTGGAGCGTAATGCTTGACCCAGATTTTGTAAGAATTTGAACACAAACATTGAAGCATCGAGTAATATGTCAGTGATTAGCTGCGTTTGATTTCAGATTAGAAAATAAAGATGTGGTTTGCAACATCTTACATACCTGAGTGTTTCAAGTCTCGTGCCACATTAAAAGTTTCACACCAAAAGGCCCCTCTGTGTTCTCCCAGGCTTTCCCTGACTAGGGTGAGGGGAAGGAACTAGGTTGGGAAGTTTAGTTAATGTAGCCTTGTGGGCCAATTGTGATTATTTTAAATATAATGTTACTTGTCGCTACACCTTGAGTTTTCGGGGAATCTGAAGAACTTAAACATCCAAATAAATAAATAAAATTTCCAGTGTAAAATATTAGGAACAGCACAGTGTTCAGTAACTGTGGGGATATAGATGTGTGCTACAAAGGATGGACATTTGTTTGTTTAGAGCATCAGAACATTTAGAGCTGGCCCTGAATGTAGGCACAAGGCACAGGGATCCTTCCCTCTTACAGTTTGGATGATGGATATGTGTTGCTGTGTGTAAACCCTGTACTGACAGACCAGGGGCTAGGCAGGCTCTGTGCTAAAGTAACCTCACCCCTCTGGCCCTGCCAATCCTGCATGGTAGGGAACAAGGCTTTAAAAGGAGGAAGGTGCAATCAGCAAAAGGGAAGCCCTGAGAAGGGAGTGTCCCATGAAGCAGAAGGAGGAACTCCCATACCAGAGATCCCCCTGAGCTCTGTGAGGAGTCCAGTGAACCCAGAGGTAAGCCTGGTTAGGGAGAAACTGACCTGGCTACCTGCCCGTAAAGACTCCAGTAAAGCTGCTACCGAGGCGTCCCTGACCTTTTTGCTTTTTGTTGAATCCAGGAGGGACTTGTCCTGAGTCTGAACTTTTGCTTTTCCCCACCCTTAACAAAGTAGGTAAGGGTGATGCCCACTGCAAGGACTAAGAGGCTCAGGCCTGAACTGGGCCAACCCTGTGGAGGTATCTGGGTATGGAAAGAGGCCTCAACCCAGCTAGGGGAGGCACTCCAGAGAAACATTTTACAGGGTGAAATTTAGAAATTTTTCCCATGGCAAAAATCTCAACCCTCCCTACCCTGTGTCCTTCTTCTACTTCCATGCCCTTCTCCCTCCATATCCCTATCTGTTTTCCTGCCTTTAGTCAGTTGAGTGGGGCCTTTGCCAACTATTGAGTCTTCCCCACATATGCTAACTTTAAGGCTGACTTGCCTTTTCTAGTCCCAAAATGTGAGCATGGCCCATAGGAGAGAATGTTTTCTGGTGTTAAGAAGGCAGTCAGGGCCGCCCAGAGGCCGGGGGCAAGTGCGGCAATTTGTCCCGGGCCCGGCGGCGGTCCAGGTTTTCGGCGGCATTTCGGTGGTGGGGGGTCCGGGTCTTCAGCGGCATTTCGGCGGCAGGGGGGTGTTCTTCAGTTGCTCCGCGTCTTTGGCAGCATTTCGGCAATGGGGGGGTCCTTCAGTGCTGCCGAAGATGGGGAGCGACTGAAGGGCCCCCTGCCGCCGAAATGCCGCCAAAGACCCGGACCTCTGCCGGGTGAGTACAAGCGCCACAGCTCCCCTGCTTTACCCCAGGCCCCCTGAATCCTCTGGGCGGCCCTGAAGGCAGTGCTACTGTTATCTTTGACTTGGTAGAAGGGTTTTTTCCCTTGGTTATAGTGAAGGTATATAGGTCTAGATCCCTCAGCTGATGCATAACCCTGTAATTCTATTGACTTCAGTAGGGTTACATGAACTTCAACCGGTCGAGTATTTCTAGGCACCATAGAAATATTTGCAGTGTTAAAGTTGCATCAGACAGCATTCACTCCTTAGTTGTATTTGCTAAGTAGTTTCAATGGATTTTTTTGTTTGTTTATTTCCTGCTTCATTCCACCAGGTTCAATAGCTGAAAATGGCGTGAGCTCCTCCAGTGCTGCAGACAAATCTCAGAAGCAACCAGCATCTCTTAACTTTCAGAATGTGGCAGTTAGTACAGTTGATGAAGGTACTTATCCAAGATTCACTGCTGGAGAGACCTTGAAACAAGAATGTGACTCTCTGGGTAACCAGATGGCAAGCAGCACCACTTCTAAATTATCATCTTCCTCCGTAACCCGGACATTCCGGTGGCCCAGCCAGTCTGTCAAAGAGTGCAAGACCCTGCATGCAGCACTGCCACGCATTGTCATCTTGTCTAAAGCTGCCTATTGTCTCCTTGGCTCACAGAAAAGTGGGCACTTGCCTTCCTCGTCTTCTCTTCTGCCTCATGCTGATGTGTCTTGGCTGCGCTCTTTGAGACCTTTGCTTCCCAAAGACATGAACGGTGAGGAGCAGTCTCTGTACTATAGGCAATGGACCACAGCCAGGCAACACCATGCAGATTACAACAATCAGAGCGAAACTGCAGGCTCTAAGAGTTTTCACCCGCGACGGCTGCTTCTGACAGGACCCCCACAGGTAAGAGAGCTGTCCCCATCTTGGCTAGTCATGTTAGTATAGAGTTTTAGGGAAGGTGAAGAGGGCCAAAGTTAGCTAAAAACTGAGGACACTGTTCTAGTCTTTAAAAGTACATGTCAAGACACAAGCAGCAATGGGTCCCAAGACTGCTTTCAGGGGCGTGCATTTGGAATTATCCTCCAAAAGATGCTTTCATATCTGCTCACAAGCCATGGCTGGCATAAAGCTACCTTAAAAAGATCGAACAGATACATGGGTACCTGCTATCCCATTGAAGTCAGTGGGATTGCACCAGTGTAAATGAATTTGTCCCACTGTTGATGGTGTATTACTGCTATAGGCTGGCATGTGTTCCTGTTTGGCAGGGTCTTAGCAGAATTGACCCAGGGCTGGAATAGCAAAACAGAAGGAAAAAACCCAAACATATCTGTCTAAAATGTAACCCAGCTTTTAATACTAGATTTTCTGAGGGTTTTGTTTTGTTGCTTCAGGTGGGAAAAACTGGCTCTTACTTGCAGTTCCTTAGGATTCTCTTTCGCATGCTGATCAGATTACTGGAGGTAGATGTGTATGATGAAGAAGAGATTAATACCAGTAAGTACTAAATAGTAGTTCTCAGTACCTCATGTGCAGAAATTCTCTTTAATAAAATAGAATGGAGCTACTATAAGGTGGGTGCATAACTGGTTGGAAAACCATTCCCAGAGAGTAGTTATCAGTGGTTCACAGTCAAACTGGAAGGGCATATCAAGTGGGGTCTCTCAGGGATCAGTTCTGGGTCAGGTCTGTTCAGTATCTTTGTCAGTGATTTAAATAATGGCATAGAGAGTACACTTCTAAAGTTTGCGGATGATACCAAGCTGGGAGGGTTGCAAGTACTTTGGAGGATAGGATTAAAATTCAAAATGATCTGGAGAAATAGGATTAAATTCAAGGACAAATGCAAAGTACTCCACTTAGGAAGGAACAATCAGTTGCGCACACACACAAAATGGGAAATGACTGCTTAAGAAGGAGTACTTCCGAAAGGGATCTGGGAGTCATAGTGGATCACAATATAAATATGAGTCACTGTTGCAAAAAAAGCAAATGTCATTCTGGGATGTGTTAGCACAGTGGTCTCCAACCTTTTTATTCACAAGATCACTTTTTGAATTTAAGTGCAACCCAGGATCTACCCCACCCCTTCCCTGAGGCCCTGCCCCGCTCACTCCATCCCCCCTCTCTCTGTTGCTCGCTCCCTCCTCCCTCATTCAGTTCCCCGTTCCTGACCAATAGGAGCTGCAGGGGCAGTGCTTGCAGGCAGGAGCAGCGTGTGGAGACCCCTGCCCGTGTTGTCCCCTCTTCCCCCAGGGGCCTCAGGGCTATGCTGTCTGCTTCCGGGAGCGGTGTGGGGCCGGGGAAGGCAGGGAGCCTGCCTTAACCCCACTGCGCTGCTGGACTTTTAGCGGCTGGAGATCGTGATCTACCAGTTCATGACCACTGTGTTAGCAGGAGTGTTGTAAACAAGACACAAGAAGTAATTCTTCCACTCTACTTCATGCTGATTAAGCCTCAGCTGGAGTATTGTGTCCAGTTCTATGTGCCACATTTTAGGAAAGATGTGGATCAATTGGAAAAAGTTCAAAGAAGAGCAACAAAAATTATTAAAGATCTAGAAAACATGACCTATGAGGAAAGATTGGAAAAAATGGGGTATGTTTTTAGTTTGGAGAAGAGAAGACTGAGAGGGAACATAACAGTTTTCAAGTACAAAAAAGGTTGTTACAAGGAGGAGGGAGAAAAATTGTTCTCTTTAACCTCTGGGGATAGGACAAGAAGCAATTGGCTTAAATTGCAGCAAGGGCGGTTTAGACTGGACATTAGGAAAAACTTCCTAACTGTCAGGATAGTTAAGCACTGGAATAAATTGCCTAGGGAGGCTGTAGAATCTCCAAAATCTGTTAGTCTTTAAGGTGCCACCAGACTCCTTGTTGTTTTTGTAGATACAGACTAACACGGCTACCCCCTGATACTTGACACCATGTAGAAGCTCCGTCATCGGAGATTTTAAAGAGCAGGTTAGAGTAGACAAACACCTGTCAGGAATGGTCTATATAATACCATAATATAATAATAAAAATTAGTTCTGCCTTGAGTGTAGGGGACTGGACCTCTAGAGGTCCCTTCCAGTCCCACAGTTCTACAATTCTATGAAAAGAAAATTAGAGAGACTTGGTGCGTGAGGTAATATCTTTTATTGGACCAGCTTCTATTGGTGAGCGAAACAAGTTTTCAGGCTTACACAGAGCTCTTCTTTAGGTCAACAGAAGTTGTTTCAATAAAAGGTACTACCTCACCTACCTTATCTCTCTAATATCCTGGGACCAACATGGCTACAACAACACTGCATAAAATAAAACTACCTTTTTTGGGAGCATAAAGGCATTCTGTACATTAAAACTGGCATTACCATGTTACTGGTGTGTCATTTTAACTTGTATGTTAATATGTAGCTAGATTTCCAGCAGGTCTCTAAACACACTCTTCTCTTTTATTATGCTAGATATAATTTTTAATGGATCAACTGGACAACATTGCAAAGGCAAAATAGATCAAAGTCATGAAGAGGCAGTATCTGTCTATTATGTCCATACCTACTGGTTTTTAAAATATTTTTCTTTCTTTCCTTCATTCTCTGTCTTTGTCTTCTTTTAGCAATCAAGCTCAATTAAATAATGTAGCTTTTTCCTCTACAACTTTGATATTGTTGATGGATTTTGTTATAAATTAGATACATAACCTCTCCTAGGAATTTGGTAACACCGTGAGTTTACAAGTTTTGTGTTGGAGGAAAAAATGGTAATGAGAAACTCTGTTGACTATCAGGTGACACAAATCCATTAATTTTCATATTGTAGGAACTAGACTGGGGAAGTATGAACCTATTAAAGAAACAAGTTCTATTTAGGATATTACTTTATGTGGTGAATAACAAACAGCGTTGTGGTTATGAGACATCCCCTTGGGTGTCTCCTGAGGTGTGAGCCTTAACACCAATGTACCAGCACTCAAAAAGTGTAGCTCTCTACTAACCGCTCAACAGGGTAGGGTTTGATTCTGCTCAGAAACTGGTATATTTGAATTAAAACAATTGTAATGCCCAGTAGTTTGGAGCTTTTGGGGCATGGTTATCCCCTGATTACATGAGAAGGAAAGATAGAAGTTGATGACTAAATCAAAGAGAGGCTGGGGAATTGACTATATCTCCTGGACAGATACCACTCTTAATTTTGTTATTTAAAACCTAGATGCCTTGGGGATGGGTACTTTAGAAATTCTGGTGGGTGAAAGGAATAGAAGCCTTGACACTGAGATTCAGACCTGCTTAGTTTCCAAGGAATTTTCATTTTTTTAAAATGGCTTAGTCTGAGTTAATATTTTAGTTTTGGTTTGTATGTTTGACATAGAGACTTCTTTTATTTTTGAATCCCTGTTCAATTGCACAAATATACAAACATCAAAGAAACACATTTCACATACTCTCTTCCGTTGCTTCACAAAATGTATTCCAGGTTCTACAGAAAGTAGTGAGATCACCCAGTCTAGCAATGACCACTGGCCTGACATTGAGATCTTCAGTAAAATAACTTTTGACCTGAGTGTGCATGATACCAAGTATGGTTCTATGAGTCCAGTGTACACAGAACAACTGTCAAGAGTAAAACAAGGTCAGTAAAAGTTCTTTCCATTTTCCTGCTTCGAACGAGAGATTTTACGTTGGTTTGACTAGTCATAATGCTCAGGAAAGGTCTAACCTACAAAACACTATAGATGTGCTCAGGTTTTCTCTAAAGTCGTTACAGAATTACATTTTACCTGCATGTTTGTTGGCTGTCTTAAAATTCATGTCATTTATCTTCTTTGTACACAGAAGCAAACAAAGAAACCAAAGTTGAGGAGCCCAGAAAGAGAGAGACAGTGTCCATGATGTTGACCAAATATTCAGCCTATAATACATTTCACCACTGTGAGCAGTGCCATCAGTACATGGATATTAATCCTGCAGCACAGGTTGGTGTCTGTGATGGGACTAGCTGCACCTTTAACCCCTCTGTGGTCTTTCAGAGTGCAGCCCCACAGGTATTGAGGCTTGAGTCTTAACCTTTCCTGGGGAAGAATCATGCGATGCTCCTACTTTCAGATCAGGCCCTGGGCTTATAGCCCCCTGTGGATCAACTGAAGTTATTCAGCAGATGCATTTGGGCTTGGCACTTACAGTTCTTCCCTTTGGGAGTCTGTGAATACCATAGTGAATAGAGTGACCAGACAGCCTTTTCAAAACAAAATATTGTTTAATCATAACAGTAGGAATAAAGCACGAGAATGGAAAAAATATTATTAATGCAACAAAATGTCTACATGCATGTTTAACTTACCTAAGTCATGACACCTGCTGTGTGCCTGCAGTCAAAACAGCTGTATGCTCAGTCAGGTATTTGCTTATGCAAATAATATTCATGCACCTAAGTACCAGTTTGTGCATGCCTGAATTGCACATATAGTTGTGATAATGACACAAAACTAGGCACGCAGTAAAGAGAAGTCATTCAGCTGGCCTCCCTTTGGCCCTGATTCGGCAAAGCACTTAAGTATGTGCTTAAACTGCATGCACATGATTAAGCATTTGAGCATGGGTTAAGTCCCATGGACTTCAGAGATACTTAAGCCCATACTTAAACTTGAATAAATGTTCAAGTGCTTTGCTGAATGAAACGCAAGAGAAAGTGAAACACTTATGAAGAATTTAAAATGAAGAATGAAAAGGATATTAACTCATGCTGATGATCACCATTTTATTGTAGCAGTTCTGACTAACAGTTTAAGGAATGAGTTAAAGCCATCAATTGCTAAACAGGGAGGCATAATTTAAAATGGAAGACGGTCACCACGCTTTATCTGCAGAAAGTGCTTTTAGGTTTACTCCTTTGCTTTTCAGACAACTTGTAGGCAGACTGATTTAGTTCATAATTTCTAGTTGATTAAGGTAGGAAGAGCTCCATTGACTGCACCCTGACTAGCTTGGAATACGTGGATATATTGTGTATAAATTTATAATGTGTTCTGTTGGGGTGTTTACAGTACTGAGCTGTTGTGATTTTCTGAAGTGTCATCATATTGTGAAACTGGCAGTAATTTAAAGGTAATCTATTTTACATACCTGTGTAATGTGAGTTCCAAAGATTTTCTGAAAGCTTGGCCTTTTACATACTTTGTGATATAAACATGTTTCTGTAGGTTGTATGTTTATAAGAAGCGTGTATAGGCCTGTGGCATTCTCTCTCTCTCTCATATATGTATGTGTGTATATATTTTTAATATCCTGAACAGACTTTGATAGGGTAGGTTGTTTCCTGACTCATTTTCCAGTGCTCTGTGTACGTTTGTGAGTAATTTCTAACACTGACTTCAGCAGGAGCACAACAGGGCCACAGGAAGATCTATTATTAGACTGACAAGCTGCGTACCTAATTAATTCTGCTGGATAAGGGAAAACTGTGACTATAACAAAGCCACCTTCAGTTGCCAAAGGAAAATATGTTTGCCATTCATTTCCAGCTGCTTCCATCATTTCAAAATGCAATTGAAATTACCGTGCCACATGTTTGTGTAGGTGTGTGGCCTCCTTATCTGATTAGTGTGTTGACTGTTTTCTCCTGCAATTCCCTTGAATACAGATGACTGACTCCACCCTGCATGCATTTACGTTCTCCTCCTCAATGTTAGGAGAAGAGGTTCAGCTTCATTTTATAATCCCCAAGTCCAAGGAGAACCACTTTGTCTTCAGCAAGCAGGGAAAACACCTGGAAAGCATGCGTCTCCCTCTTGTGTCGGACAAGGTGGGTGTATGCCTCTTGCATCCTCTTTCTGGCTGCCTACCATGAATCTAGTTGGCTTGTATGAAAAAAATCCCTATTTGTCTGATGTCTTCTCATGACCTTTGTGTTGGACCCTCCTGAGACTGTGAGCTTCCTGGGGCAAGGACCATCCCTTCTTGACTAACTTGACAGCAACTAGCATGTCATAGGTGCTACAATAAATAATAATAATAAATAATTTTTACTTGGGCTATTGTGTTCTTTCTGATGGAAAGAGTCAATCGGGACCAACCGGCTAACATACTAGTCTTTCTAGAGTTTAACTATTTCCTGTTTGATCTTTCAGCAGAATTTGAATGCGGTAAAGAGTCCTATCTTCACTCCTTCAAGCGGCCGCCATGAGCATGGCCTCTTGAACCTTTACCATGCTATGGAAGGCATCAGTCACCTTCACCTGCTAGTGGTCAAGGAGTATGAAATGCCACTGTACCGTAAATACTGGCCCAACCACATCATGCTGGTCCTGCCAGGCATGTTCAACAATGCTGGAGTCGGTAAGAGGCACTAACAATGTGTTAGGTTGAAAGCAGGGCTTCTCTAACTGAGAGCTCAACACCTGCCTCTCCTGGTCATGATCACATAAAACATGTGATAACTACTGCAGTCGCATACATGTGATTGTTTAGAAAGGGATATTAGTGAAGTATTTAATATCTTTTAACTCCCTTTAATGCGATAATTGTTTTATCCTTTTTGAACACAGTTAATCTAGCTATCTGCTTCCGCTCTTCGTTTCTTCTCTCCCCAATCACACTCTTCTCTGTTCTCCTCTCTCTGTTTGCTCCTAGCACTTGCTTCTGTGCTCCCTGGTCCCTTTCTCAATCTATGTCTTTATATTTTTTCCTGTGGCCTGTTTTTTTTCTTTGCCCCTGCATGTTTTCCTGCTGCTCAGTCATCTTCCTTCCATACTCCACAGAACCATCTGTCCAGTTGCCTTCTCACGTGGTCATTCTTAACCTGCCAGCAGCTCCTGTTCCACCAGTGATTCAGTTTCCTATTAATCAATAGCTTTTGAAAAGATCACAGTTTGAGAACTGCTGATTTGTAGGCAAATTGCATTCATTTTTCTTAGCTCTGCAGCCTGAATGTCTAGTCCAGTCACTTTACAAGGGATGTCACTATTTAACAAGATGAAACTGCAGCTGTAGGTTCAGGAAAGTCAATTGTAGTTGAACTTTGGGTCCAGTCCTAGTAGAGGTTAAACTCTTCCCACAAGAGATTGAGTTTCCTCAACTCACACGAGGTGAAGTCCATGGGTGGCATGTATAAGAGGCTGGGGCAGGCTACCCAAAAAAAGGCTGGTCATGCAGGTGGGCAAATGCCATGGGTGCGATGCGGGTCACCTCCCTTTGGAGGCCTGCTGGCTCTCTGCCTTTGGAGCACTGGAAGTGAAGCTCCCTAGAAGTGCGGGAGCCACAGGTGTCCAGACCGTGGCTCCGCTCCTGTTCTGCCTCTTGCCCCGAGGCCCACCGTGGAGAGGAGCGGGTGGGCCTCGGGGGAAGTGGCGCAGAGGAGTGGGTGCCGGGTGGGGCCTCGGAGGAAGAGGCACAGAGGAGTGAGCACTGGGTGGGGGGAGCTTGAAGGAAGAAGCAGAAAGGAGCAAGCGGTGGGCAGAGGGCATTGGGGAGGGGGCAGAACAGGGGGCGGGAAGCGGTGGCGTGAGGGCGGGCCTCAGGAGAAGAGGTGGAGTGGGGGTGGAGCCAGTGGTGGAGTGGTCGGGTCTCTAGTGGCACCCCCCCCGTACACACACACACTTCTAGGGAGCTTCCGGCGCTCGTTTGTAAGCCTCCCCAAACTGAAGATCACACGCTGCCTGTGATCAAGCCACTGTCCTCTCTTGGTTCAAAGTACTCTTAAAATGCCCCATTTTTCTTGATGTCCACACGTGTAATAAAAATAGAAAAATCAACAACCCCTATATCATCCTCTCAGGTTTTCCAGTGTGTTCTACCTTCTCTGTATCTGTCTTTTACATATTCCCTATCCCAAAGAGCATATAGTCTTTCTTTTTGTAGATTGTGCAGTGCCAAACACATTATTGGTACTAATAAATAATATTTGAATATGCCACTTACCCCTCCTGGGTGGGCCTGGATTGGCAAATACATTTGAAAATGTACATGTGGTAAGACATGTTTCTGACCTTGTAACTTTCAAGGTGCTGTGCTGTATAATATTGGTGGCTTTCTTTTTTAATATTATATCTTTTTTGTATGAAAACAGAAGCTGCAGTAAAGTTCTCATTAGTGTCCTACAGAAGTTGTTCTGTGCCATGTATTCTCACAGGTGCTGCCAGATTCCTTATTAAGGAACTTTCCTACCACAATCTAGAACTAGAGAGAAACCGCTTGGAAGAACTAGGAGTCAAACGTCAGTGTGTCTGGCCGTTCATTGTTGTCATGGATGACTCTTGTGTCTTATGGAACATTCACAGTGTCCAAGAACAGTCCAGGTAAATTAGCTTTTCACAAACAATGGAACAGTCAGATGGGTCCTAGCTAAAGCCACAGCCCACCCCAAACTTTTGCAATATTCTAATTTGGATGCACACTTTGCAGCTTGAGCCCATCTCTAGCAATTGGTGATAACTAAAAAATTGGCTACTTAAGAGTCAAAGCAGAATCTCAAAATTATACTCTGCTTATCACTTAGGATATGTCTACACTGCAATCAGAGATGTGACTGCAGCACATGTAGACATACCCGAATTAGTTCTGGTCTAGCTAGCTCCGATAACAATAGCAGTGAAGCCACAGCAGCACAGACTGTACAAGCCCGCCCTGGATCCCAGGCATGTACTCAAGCAGCTAATCCAGGCTGCCACAGCTTCACTGCGATTGTTATTTGAGCTAAGTAGGTTAAAGTTAGCTCAGGAATGTCTACAGATGCTGCAGTCACACCTCTGACTGCCGTGTAGACATACCTTAGTCATGATTCAAAGCTGTTACTATTTTGTGCATGACATTACAGATAGCTTCAAAATTAACAATTGTATGTCATTTTGTCTCCAATTATCTCATCTCAATTAGTGTTTCCTGTCCATCAGCTAGTGTTGTGATTGACTCGATCACTTTCTCTGCTCTCTTGTAAAACTGATTAGTTTTTGACATAGAGTTTACCCAAACCTTTCTACCAATTGACTTGCCAGTGGGAAAGAACATTTTGGTTGTTTGTTTTTATCAGCTTGATTATTCTGGTGTTCTTTTGTTGTTGTTTCTCAGTTAAAATTCTTTATTTTGGGGTTCTTTATTTTCTAGAAGACATTATGCCAGGTCACTCCATTCTTTTTACCTTCTTCTCCCACACTGCACCTTATTTAGGAAATGCCTTTCCTGAATTGATTCATAAGGCTACTTCCTTCTGCCTCTCCATATATCTCACCAGTAATACCCACCACTCCTGGAAAGTCTGTATGCTTATGATGACTGGATTGAGGGGTAGAGGTGGGGGTGGCATTTAATTAGCTATTTATAATAATGTCAATGTTCCATGTGTGTCCATGAATACACAGTTATGTATTTGTACAGCACCTAGCAAAAAAGGATCCTGATCTAAACATTACACAATAATATAGTAGCAGAAATCTAAAACACATATGTGATACATGATTACATTTCATAGCTCGTCCATGGAGCCAGGGAATACCAATAAGAATGTGTCTTTGAAGAGTGTTCTACAGCACATTGAAGCCACACCAAAAATTGTTCATTATGCAATACTGGGTATTCAGAAATGGAACAGCAAGTTGAATTCCAGGGGATCAAAACCTCCATTCTCCAGGTGCCATGTGCATGACTTCATACTGCTCAACGTAGACCTGACCCAGAACGTGCAATATGATCTAAACAGGTATGCAAAAGTGATTTAACAAATACAGTAAACAATCTCACTGCCAGCTAATAGTCATGTTTCATAGCCATAGTAAAAACAGAGAATGGTACTTTCATGGCTGTGAGATTATGGCCACAAAATACTACTTTTAAAAAACACAGAATGATGTGTGCAGCATTGTAATAAGACTGCAGTATCCAAATGAAAGTCAACTGTATGATTGGTTGAGTTATTTCTGATGTCACATTTCTGTTGCATGAAAATGAGCTGTTCAGAGTGAGAGTTACCCTCCCCCCCCATGAAACAGGAAATGCATACAAAAAATAAGCATGCATGGGGAACAAATGGATGTTTTGTATATGATTTTAACAAAAAAACAGTTGTATGTGATTTCAAGAAATAAACCACAAAAATCTAAAAATACAGATTAGGAGTGTGTGTTGCCATCACAAAACATCCGTACACGAATCTACTACTACATTGTGAAAAGTGGTCACCCAGAAAGAGAGTCTGTATTAAAAGAACTCCTGCAATACCTCACCCAATATGCACACACATTACAGTGCAGTAGCTTTGCAGCTGTGGGTTACTATGATGTTATCAGAACTGCTTGATATGTTTCTTTTAGCCTCTTCTCTCCCAGTTCTCTGTGTATTATCAGTACCTATTCATGAATGGTAAAAGCCCCCTTGACTGCGGGGTTAGGAAGAAGGGAAGTGCTGGTCACTATGGCATTAGAAACTTCACAGTCTTTCACTGGATCACATAATTCCATTGTATAGCTTTCATCATGGGACATTTCCTCTAGCATTGTACCTCTAGGGGAGATTTTAGCTTTCCAAACTCTTCATGGAGTGCTGAGCGAAAAAGTGGCCTGCAATGAAACATGCCTAACAAATTACAGCACGACAGTTCGTGTATAACATGACAGGCCCCTGTATTTCATAGCTGTGTTCTGCTTGCTGTAACAGCAAAGGAATATACTGTATATTTTAAAAGCCAAATAAATCTTAGGCACAAGGTTACTTGGACAAAAATCAGGAAAGGGACTCTTCCTGTTATGATTGGTTATTTCTTTGCCAATCAGTTAGCAACCAGGATTCTCCAGTATTATGAAGCATGGCTAGTGTAGCGCTCCGATCACTGGGAAATCCTGATTGGCCAGTGAGGTTTGTTTTCATACAGGTTTGATGTTCCATTCTAGCACTCCTTAAAGAAAAACTGTACCCCAAAACTGGAATGATTTATAATGAATTAATTTATCCCTGGGGTGGAGGAGAGAAAGGAGTGTTCTCTGTTATGGTACAAGAGGAGCAGCTGACCAAGGTTGTGAACGTTTGTGATCATTCTTCCTATTCTCCATTCTGATACGCCCTTGCATAGTGCTGGTGCAATTCAGTAGGATTTAGCACTACCCGCAGAGAAAGAAAAACAGTCAGTGCATGGAATCTAGATGCCGGGCTTCCACCTCCCCTCCAGGTGCTGTTTTTGTATTACGTAAGGATTCATCTGAGTGGAGACTGGAAAAACTGAGTCAGGATAGTGAGCACCAGGGTTAGGATGGAAAGAAAGACTGGGAGAAAGACAGACGGTGGGTGAGAAAGAAGAGAAAAGGCAAGGTTGAGGGAAGAAGCTACAGGAGTTTAAAAAAAAAATAAACCCCAGAGAAGACCTAAAATACAAGAGAGAAACAGGAAGAAATCAGAAGAGGAGAGGCAGAAAATCCATCCTGCTAGGGACAGCACCTTTTGTCAGTCACAGGAAGCACTGCTTCCAGAAATGCATCGGCAAGTGGCAGGAATACGTAGAGAAGCACAGCTCACTTGACTCAAAGTAATTGAGACAAAAGGCATGAAGGGAGGGAAGGCTGTTGTATTCCTAATGGAACTAAATTGCTTCCAAATTTTATCGGTCATTGTTTTACAGAGAAAACCTCTGCTCCCTCGCCTTTATTTCTCACTTTCCATCAGTGATTGGAATTAAAAACCTATAGCAAATTCACTTTCTCCGGTATTTGCCATTTCTCTCCCTTTCTTTCCTCTCACCAGAAGGCATCAATTCCATTCTACAATTCTCCCTAAGAGCTTTGTCACAAGTTCCCATCAGGATTTGAAGCAGAATCCAACTCCCCCCGCTAAATAAGACTAGATTTTATATTTCCTTCACTTTGAGCTTCCCACTGACTCTAAGGTGGCCTGTCTTGGTCTCTACCTCCATCAGCAATCCAAACTGTCTCTTTATGTGGTGACCAAGTTCTAGCTTGCATGGTTCATGGTATGGATGCCAAAGCAACTGACTTCACATTTCTCTCATTTGTATTACTTATGGTGCAAGAATTTTATACTTTTAATTTTAATTTTATATGAATTTTATTTACAAATGAGACTCTTCACCCAGTGGCAGGGACGAACTTGTAGTAGTAGAATGTCTTATTTATTAATTCCAGTATGGTCTCTTTATGATTAGTACCTGTACTGCTATGTGCATAAAGCAGCCAAACACAAAAGCAATTCACCTGGATAATACGTCTTATAGAAGGGATCCATTCTGAAATAGAGACAGATCAATGCTCTGGGTGAACAATATCTGACCAAAAGTAAAATGTGTTTGAAGTCAGTAAATGGGGGGAGAAGAGGAAGACTATCTGAACTATATACTTTAAAAAATAAGACTTACTTTTCTCCTTATTGAAGTCAGTCTGGAAGGGCCTGTTAGCAATTTGAATGTTAAGTGCTCTGTAGAAGGTTTGTATAAGAGTTGTATTGTTTTTTCTAGCAAAGTAATCGGTGAGATAGTCCAAGAGTTGGTGCCTAGAGTGTATTTAACAGTATATGGAATACATCACAGACCATTTATACAAAGAATACAATTTATAATGTATTGCAGGGACTAAAATGGGATTGGATACCCTTTGCAGACACACAGTCAGTTTAGTGAATCTGTGTTTAATGTCTAGGTACTTCTGTGAAGATGTAGATTTTAACCTGAGAACAAACAGCAGTGGCCTTCTCATCTGCCGCTTTAACAACTTCAGTCTCATGAAGAAACACATCCAGGTTGGGGGGCAAAAGGACTTTGCCATTAAGCCAAAAATCATGGTGAGTTTTGCATGTTTGAAAAAGAGAGCTATGTGCAGGAGACAAAACTGGTACATTGTTTTCATGAAGGTCAAAATTTGGATGTTTACTTAGCGTGTCAGAGAAAGTCTGTTCTGTGTTTGTACAGCATCTAGCGCTATGGCTGGACCTGCTATGTTCTATCTCAATGCAAGTAGTAATAAATATTCCTAATTTCTCCATCACTAGCAGTAATCCTGGGAGTCTATCACAACTCCTCCATTATAATGGAGACACCAAGAACAAACTGGGATTTGAAAGCTGATTAAATAATTTCTAGTTAATTCATGGATTTCTTTAGCTGAGTAAGGCTTGAATTAGGAACTCTCAAATCTAAAGTCTAATCAGAAGTGGATACGTTTTTCTAAACTCAAGTTTAAAGGTTTTCTAAATTCATGTGGAAGAGATAAATTATATTTAGTTTAGTTCCAGTCTCTAGTCATTTGTGATGATCTTCAGTCATTGCTGTTGTCGATAAGAAGAAACATTTTACTCAGGCTTTGAAATGTCAAAGTACTCTGGAAATCCACCTGCAACCTCTGCCTATTGCAGAATGTGCTGCTTGCTACTAAATGGTGTTTCATGCACTGTTCGTTTTACCTGTGCTCAATGAACTGGATCAGCTTTCAGATGAGGTATAATTCAAGGTGTTGGTTTTAATCTAGAAATCCTATCTTGCTCTGGTTTCCTGACTCCTTTAAACTTTCTCTTGCTACTGTTCAGACCTAGTCCTGTAGTTCAGATCAGGTGGGAGGACACTGGAGCTAACACCCCCCGGATCTGAATGCTTAGGGGATAGTGGCTAATTATTCTCTGTGCATCCAACAGAGTTGGAACTAGTTGACTAATTTTACTGTGTGCCATTCTGTATATAATGGGCCTTTTTGCCTAATGGGCCATAAGGGGAGAGTTGAATCTCTGAGATTGTGTGGGTGGTGTAGGGGGTTGAGGGGCATTATAGTAAATAGTGTTGCTTTTGAATGTAAATTCTTTGTATTTTTATTTTCTGTCCTTATGCATTGAGATATTCACAAATGTACTTAGCAGAAACTGTGATTTATTTGTTCTTTGATTGTTATTTCCATGTGGCACCACTGGGTTGCATGTTCTGGGGTTTTCCAGCTTATTTAGCAAGTGGGAATTACAGTAACATAGCCAAGAAGGCAAACTACATTCAGTGAAGATGCAACCTACAGAGTGTTGGTCGAAAGAGGTTCCATCATTTTCATTGTAGGTATCGGAGAGCATGGCCCCAATAATGCCTCTTCAGTATGTCTGTGCCCCAGACAGTGAACACACGTTGCTGGCAGCCCCAGCTCAGTTCCTTCTGGAGAAATTCCTTCAGCATGCAACATACAAACTCTTTCCAAAGGCCATCCATAACTTCAAGAACCCTGTACTGGCCATTGACTGCTACCTGAACATTGGACCTGAGGTACAAAATATTTCTAGGGGTAAATGAGATCTCTAGCAAATGCAAACTGTTATATTTCTTACTTCTAATTTTTTAAAACTTTCTTTTTGTATGATGACTCCTTAGAATCATCGGGGTGGGTGTTGAACCCAGGACTTTGATTTAAAACCATGAGTCTCTGTTACTCGAACTAAAGGGCTAATTCTATTAGCTTGGAAAGAGTAGCAGCAAACCTCTTATGTTGCCTGGACACTGGGAGCATGGTGTCCAAAGATCCATGCTGTGCTAATAGATCTCAAGGCCAGAAGGGACCATTGTTATCATCTTAGAGTGACCTCCTGTATAACAGAGGCCATAGTACTTCCCCAAAATAATTCCTAGAGCATATCTTTTTAAAAAAAAAAAAAGTCAAACCTTGATTTAAAAATTGTCAATGATGGAGAATCCACCACCACCCTTGGTAAATTGTTCCAGTGGTTAATTACTCTCACTATTAAAAAAATTATGCCTTATTTACAGTCTGAATTTGTCTAGCTTCAGCTTCCAGCCATTGGAACATATACCTTTCTCTGCTAGATTGAAGAGCCCATTATTAAATATGTGTTTCCCATGTAGGTACTTAGAGACTGTAATCAAGACATCCCTTAACCTTCTCTTTGTTGAACAAAATAGATGGAGTTCCTTGAGTCTATCACTATAAGGCAGGATTTCTAATCCTTTAATCGTTCTTGTGGCTCTTCTCTGAACCCTCTCCAATTGATCAACGTCCTTCTTGAATTGTGAGCACCAGAACTAGACACAGTATTCCAGCAATGGTCACGCTAATGCCAAATACAGAGGTGAAATAATCTCTCTACTTCTATTCGAGATTCCCCTGTTAATGCATCCAAGGATTACATTAGTCCTTTTGACCAAAGCATCACACTGGGAGCTCATGTACAGCTGATTATCTACCGTGACCCCAAATCTTTTTCAGAGTCACTGCTTCTCACGGTAGGGTTTCCCCCACCCCCCAAATCATGTAAGTATGGCTTACATTCCTTGTTCCTAGATGTATACATTTAACCACATTAAAATACACATTGTTTGCTTGTGTCCAGCTGACCAAATAATCCAAATTGCTGTGTATCAGCTCTCTTCATTATTTACCACTCCCCCAATTTTTATGTCAACCGCAAACATTATCAGTAATTATTTTATGTTTTTTTCCAGGTCATTGATAAAAATGTAAATAGTTTAGCGCAGCGGTTCTCAAACTTTAACAACCTGAGGACCCGCGTTTTGATTTACAATTTTTCGCAGACCCCCGCTCAGCCCCAGGTCCCACCCCTGTCCCACCCCTTCCCGCCCCTGCCCCACCCTTGCCCCTCCTCTTCCTTGTTTGTTTCCACTCCCGAGCATGCCCTGTCCCCGCTCCTCCCATTCCCTCCCAGCGCCTCCTTCACGCTGCTGAACAGCTGTTCTTCGAGTGCTTGCTCATGTCCATTCCAATAGGTGTGTGCACACGCCACATGCATGATTGTTGGAAGGTTTTACCCTAGTGGTACCCTGTCAGGTCGGCTGTGGAGCCCCCTGAAGTGGCGCCTTCATGGCAGTATAAATAGTCCCTTGCTGACCCACCGCCTGCTCAGTTCCTTCTTACCACCAGTGACGATCATTGGAACAACTTGTCTCTTGCTTCAGCAAGTGCTTTCCTTGTGTTTTTTTCCTGTACATAGTTGTTAATCGTTATCATAGTAGTTCGTAAGTTTCTTAGTTAGCTTGTGAGTAAGTTTAAGTTGGGGGGGTTGTTTCCCCTCCCCCCTAAGTTTTTCCCCGTCCGGGGCATGCCGCGGCCCCAGGGGTTCAAGGCATGTGATAGGTGTGGTAAGCCTATGCCCAGGGCGGATCCGCACGCTGCTTGTCTGAAGTGTCTGGGAAAGGGACATTTGCAAGACAAGTGTAGTATTTGCAGAGGCTTCAAGCCCAGAACCAAAAGAGAGAGACACTATTGGCTGAAAAACTCCTTTTAATGGAGACAGCTCTCCTGCCTCAACCAGCACAAGAGGCAGCTTCGGCCTCAGTGCGGAGCACTAAGGAAGGACTCGCACTGCTCCCTGGCACGGAAGGCAGGCTCATCAGTGCAACACCAATCACAATCCCTGGTGCTGCATAAGAAGAAAAAGGCAGAGGGGGGGCCGTTCCCCCACCAAGAAGAGCACACAGGACACCAGTGTGGTGCGTCCCACGCTGGGACACCAGAAGGCTGGTCCATCGGTCCCGACACCTTTGACTCCGGCCTTGAGGGGAGGTCTGTTGAGTCTGGTGTCAGTGGACTCCCTGGTCTGGGAGGTGTTGGAGGAGGACCTGGACCTTCCCTCCACAGCAGATACTTTTGAGGCCGCGCGGGACTTGATTGCCATGACGGCACAGTGCCCCACCTCGCATTCCCAGGCACTGGTTCAGGTGCAGACACCACTTCGGGCACCGACGGCAGCACCACCTATCCGGCAACCAGGCAACCCCACCATTTTGCGGCGCCATTCCCCATCGCCTCGGTACCGCTCCTCGGCACCCTCGGGGTCTGCCCCTCCCTAGTTGGGCTCGGCCTATTCCTCTGAATCAGAGGTGGAGTCATCTGTGTCCCGACACAGCTGGTACCACTCAAGATCTCAGCACCGGGCTCGGCACCATAGAGCGGAGAATCCCTCGGTACCGATGGTATCCTAGCCACCCCAGTGGCAGGGCCTGGCACATTGGCCCTTTTGGACACCTTGGGCCTATCACCAGGCTCAAGGGCATAGTTCCAGGGTGGCATCAGTAGTTTCCATTGCCTGAGCTCCCTCCTCCCTCCCCCTGCACAACATCGATCACCCCTGACACATCCAGGGCTCCTGAGAACCCACCCCTGACACATCCAGGGCTCCAGCTTCGAATTTCCAACCAGCAGGCAGTACTTAGCCACTACGCATACAATTCTTGGAACGCCCTCTCCAAGTTTCAGGAACTGCTCCCGTCGGAGTCACGACAGGAATTTGCTGTAGTCCTAGAGGAGGGCAGAGTGGTGGCTAGAACCTCCCTCCAAGCTGCTTTGGACTCCACCGACTTGGTGGCGCAGACTGTGGCTATGGCCATTTCAATGAGATGTAGCTCATGGCTACAAGTCTCGGGACTCCTGGTGGAGGTCCAAAATACCATACAGGACCTTCCATTTGACGCTGTGAGGCTGTTCGCTGACAAGATGGACTTGAGACTGCACAGTCTCAAGGACTCACGAGCAACCCTGAAATCACTGGGAATTCACACGCCAACACTCCAGAGAAAGCCCTTCAAGCCCCAGCTCCCCCGCCTCACACTTCTATCCAGGGCACCGTAGGCATGCCTATAGTTGACGGAGGGGCAGAAACAACGCAGTCCCTCTCCAGCCAGGGCCAGGGCTCCTCCATGCAGCCCCTGGCTCGAAGCCAAACTTTTGAAAGTGCGCCCGAGGATGGAGCACCAGCCCAAGTCTTGGATCCTTTTCCTTTTCCTCCCTTTGTGAATCGTCTGTCCCACTTGTACCATGTCTGGGCACAGATTACTTCAGATCGCTGGGTCCTGAGCACAGAGGGGGTGGGATATTCTGTCCAATTCTGTGTCCTCCCACCCACCTTCCCTGTCCCTCTTCAGGGACCCCTCTCACGAGCACCTCCTTCTACAGGAGGTGCAATAGTTCCTCACTCTAGGGGTGATAGAGGAGGTTCCTCAGGATTTCAGGGGCAGAGGATTCTACTCCCGATATTTCCTCATCCCCAAGGCCAAAGGGGGACTCAGGCCTATCCTGTATCTGCAAAATGAATCTCAAAATGTTTATAAGAAAACTGAAGTTTCATATGGTCTCTCTGGCTGCCGCCATTCCTTCCCCAGATCTGGGGGACTGGTACTGGACCTGAAGGATGCGCACTTCCATATATCGATTATTCAGGCACACAGACGATTCCTGAGAGTCATGGTCAGCAGGCAACACTATCAGTTCACTGTACTCCCGTTTGGGCTTTCAACAGCCCCTCCTGTGTTCACAAAGTGCATGGCAGTTGTGGCAGCCTTCCTCTGCAAATGTAGGGTACAGGTTTTCCCGTACCTTGACGACTAGCTCATCAAGGGCGATTCTCGAGTACAAGTGCAAAAGCACCTTGCGTTGGCACGTGCCACTTTCAGCAGGCTGGGGCTCATTCTGAATGGGCCCAAGTCTACCCTAGCCCAAACCCCAAAAATAGAATTTATTGGGGCTCTCCTGGATGCCACTCGAGCCAGAGCTTCCCTGCCCGAGTCTCGGTTCCAAAGCATCAGGGGCATCATAGAGAGCCTCCGCCAGTTTCCTAAAATTACAGCCAGAAACTGCATGAAGCTTCTGGGACGTATGGCGGCCTGCACGTACATAGTACTACACACCAGATTGCGCCTTCACCCCCTCCAGGCTTGGTTGGTGAGGGTATACAGACCCAGCCGGGATCCTCCAGACAGACTCGTTACCCTGCTGCCCCTCATTCTCGAGTCCCTCAGCTGGTGGCTACAACCTCAGGTGGTCTCTGCAGGAGTGCCCTTTGCCAAGCCTCAGCCCTTATTGTCGCTGGTCACGGATGCATCGGAGATGGGCTGGGGAGCACACCTGGGCAATATCAGAACTCAAGGCCTGTGGTCACAACCAGAACTATCGCTGCATATCAATGTCAGAGAGCGGAGAGCCGTTCAACTGGCTTCCCCAGACATTCCAGGCCAACACCTTTTCAGTCAGGAGATTCTCATCCATAATATTTAGAAATTCCAAGGATGTTTTAATACCTCCAGCATATATTACTCAAATTGAAGTTCCCATGATCACACTGTTTTTTTTCCATACACATTATAGATAGGTGTGTAAGGAGGCAGACATCCTGTTCCCTAGTGTGATTTGGTGGTTTGAGGCAGACAGCAACTAATGCCCCGTCTTATGCTTTACCTGTTAGGATATTGATCCATAAGCATTCAAGTTCATGTTCTTCTGAATTATCAGTGACTCGGAAACAAGTAATACCATTTTTGACAGTGGCATACTATATTCTCATTTGCCCACTTGATATTTCCTAAATAGGTTAGAACCATTGATTTTAACATTACAATCATAGGAATACATCCCACCAAATTTCAGTAATACCAACTACATTGAATTTATGCTAATAAACGAAAGGAACTGGAATTGTTCATTTATTACCCTGGCTCCTAGCATTGGTGTAGAGGCTATCGAAGAGTTTCTTCTCTTCATGTCCTTTGGTTTCTTGATTGATTTTTGTTCCCAATATCTGGATTTTTGTGCTCACTGAATGCTCATGTCATCCCTCTTCTCCGCTTCCATCCTCCCCGTTTTTGTTATTAGGTTAAGAGAGCCATACTCAATCTTTTTGTAGTCTATCACATATAATAATGTAAGAATTTGTTTGCAGTGAAAGCCCTTGTTCTTGGATGCCAGTTTGCCATTTAGCTATCTGTACAGACCCTGATGTTCATCCATGTACTTTTTAAGACATGCATCCCCCAAATCTTTACTACTTTTTGTCATGTGTTTCTGATTCACATTTGTTGCCACTTTGTTCTTGCTTGGCCAGTTTTTGACATTACACTGCTGCACTAGCCTGATTGCTCACTCCAACAAAGCACAGTGTAATTATCCTCCTCTTTAATGTACCCCTCCCTACACCACTTCTGCATTTTCCTTCTTAATAGGATATACTTCAAATGCCATGTCATTGGAACAAATGAAATAATATTACCATCATTGTATGATTATCACACAAGCACAGACCTCAGAGATTTAGATCAAGTCAGCAAAGTAATGGAGAAGCATGGGGTTAAATTAGACTACAGTGGGCCCTTTCTATTTGCTAGAGTCTGATGCAATAGTTTTAAATCTCACCTTAGCTGCAGGCATCACTTTTCTTCTGGAAATCATCCCATCAGAAGACCTAGGATTGAATGCCAAGGCTAGTCTATGCACCATTTTATTTGCATTACAGATGAATCTTTTGAATTAAAATATGGAAAAATCCCATTACTGTGTAAAGCTTTTTTAGTAAAGGGAAGGGATTAAAAGAAGAGAATGAGTAAGATTCACAGCAGAGATTTTTTTGGCTAGGGACTTGGAAAGGTAACAAATGAGCTAAGGACTTTCTGTGGCTCTAATTAGAATTCAATCAGGAAGATTGCCTAATAGAACCCCCAAATGTGCAAACTGTATCCAAGATTGTGGATTTTTTGGTTTTTTAAACTCAAGTCAACCAACTCTGGCCTCCTGTAGTTATTTTATGTTCAGCCTCCGTATCAGGTCCCTCCTGGGGGGTTTTCTTAAAACATTCTTTCTGTTTTGCTTTTTGGTTTCAGGTGGCGATCTGCTATGTGAGCTCCCGCCCACACTCCATCAATGTCAACTGTGAGGGGGTGTTTTTCAGTGGACTCCTGTTGTACCTCTGTGACTCTTTCGTAGGTGCAGACCTTCTTAAGAAGTTCAAATTCCTGAAAGGTAATGATTTCTCCACTGGGTATCTCTGTTGCTTTTCGTACAAAATAATAGCTCACAAGCAAAATGAAATACAGAGGATGAAATGAATCCATACATTTCTCCATCTTCATAATCCGTGCTGGTGTTGCTCCAACAAGGAATGCATTCGGTCTGCTCTTTCGATTTGTACAGCGCTCCCACCATCATAATAACAAGGCTATAGTGAAGAAAAGCCTTGATAAATAGCACTAACCGCAGTGGCATCAAATGGAAATAGGTGTGGTATATGTCGAGTGCAGCCAGTGCAGCATGCAGCTGAGTACTTCACTAACATATGATTTGGAGATAGAGTTCAGAACATAGACATTGCCATAATGGATGGGACAAGCCGTTCATCTATTCCAAACTATTCTCGTGCCTTTGATGGTAGTGAATATCCAGTGCTCTGGCGAAGGTGCAAGAAATCCTGCAGTGAACAATAATAGAGTAACCTGCTCATTGAGGAAGTTTCTTCCTACCTCTGTTAGTGGTTGTCTTATGCCCTAATACTGAGGGTTTATATCACTAATTTTGTGTAAAAGAGAAAAAAAACCCTTGTCTAATGCAATTGTGGATGATGTTGCTCTCCATATAAATGTCTCATTCTTCTAACCTATTGGCCTCAGTGATATCTTGCGGCAATGAGTTCTGAGGGCTAAATATGCATTACATAGAAAAGTATTTCCTTTCATCAGTTTTTAATGTATTGCCTTTCAGTTTCATTGAATGTGCACTTGTTCTTGTGTTATGAGCTAGGATGAGGAGGAGGGTTTGACTCCTCCCCCCAAGAAAATTCATTATTCATTTCTAAACAGTCACACTCTTTTCAGTCTCTCCTCATTTGGATGTCTTTCCATGTCTTTAAACATTTTCATTGCCTACTCTCTTCATACCTTCTATTTCTGCTATATTCCTTTGACACCAGAACTGAACCACAGTACAGGTGAGGTGTAGCATCAATTCCTATGGTACATTTTCGGTGGCTAGATTGTGCCCCTGTAGATTTGAGCACAAAAGGGATACTTAGCATGAAGCTTTACCCCTCAAAGTATTATTTCATAGCCCGTTCTTTTATATCCTGATCTTTTTTTGTATTCTTAAGCAGTGATCTTTACTGAGTTGTCCACAGTGACATGCAGGTCTTTTTTCATGAGTGATTACAGTTTAACTCATAACCCAGTAATGTGTTAAATTTGCTTTTGTCAGCACTGAATTTCCTCTCTCGTCATGCTGCCAATGCACCTAGCTTTGTTTAGCCTCCTCTGAAGTTCCTCACAGGCTTCTCTACTGTTGTTTCACCTCAGTAGTTTTGCATCATCTGCACATTTTGCCACCTGGCTGTGGATCTGTGAGTTTTCTTTAAGAATGGCAGTCATGTGGTGTGTGTGTTTTGTTTTTGCTAAGGCTGGATAGCATCTACCATGTCATGGGCATGACAAAAAACAATATAAAACAGCACCAATCTTGGGGCACCCCCTTGTTAGCCTCTTGCTATGTCAAAAATAAACCATTTGTTCTAATCTGTTGTCTTTCTCTTCGTCAGTACTTAATCCATGGCAGTACTTTGCCTGTCAGCATATGACTACTTAGTTTCCTTAACAGCCTTTTGTGTGGGACTTTAGGAAAGGACTTTTGAAAGTCCAAATTAATCATCATAAACCATATTAACATCAGCAAATTGTCCACTATCCTAAAATCATTGCCAGGTTGTATACAGGCCCAGTCACTTAGAATAGGGCATACTTTAATTTTTTGAGTGGTGTGAGGAAGGAAGCAAATCCCAGGAGTTCTGGCTATGGAGTGGATGAATGGGTGACCCACACTCGCATGAGTGGAAACCTTCGCTGGGTCATGGACTCACGTTTGTAAGGTGCCTAACACAAGGTATAGTTACACTGCAAAAAAAAGATAAATGTTCTTAACTCAAGTTAAAATAGCAGTGCAGACACCCCAACACAGCAGCTCAAATTCAACCCCAGGTTCCTTTGTGGGCTTTAACTGCTAGCATATGTTAAAAGCCAAATTGCCATGTCTTCACTGCTATTTTAACCCAAGTTAGCGAACCTAAATTAAGAACACACCATTTTCTGCAGTGTAGATATATGCACAGCAGGGAGTGGATATCTGATCCCTGACTAGTTCCGTAGGAGCTACTGCAATATAAATAAATAAATAATGCCCCCTTAGCTGCCATGAATCCTCATTCATTTGAAGTTGCTTTGTCAGACATCTTGTGCATGATTTCAGGCTTGGACTGTAGAGAGGGATTTCTCTCTCCCCTCCTCCCAAATCCCTCTTTCATTGGAAACTGCTGAATGCCAAACACATTTTGTAATACTTTCTTCCCACTGTTTACATACCTGTATTCTTTTCAGTCATTTTTGCAGAGATGTTTGCCCACTCTCTCATGCCTCACTTTCCATATCTGAGACTGATCATACTGGGTACACTGTTCATGTCAGACACCTTAATGGACACTTGGGAGCTTATGACGGTTTTGTGTGGGAAAGGCCTCCAAGTAGTAGTTTTTAGTGTTTTTGTCTTTTTGCAAATGAGGCAAGAAAATTGAAGTCTTACATGTTACTAAAGCTGTATCTTGTTTTTAATTTAAGGTGCCACCTTGTGTGTCATATGCCAAGACAGAAGCTCTTTACGTCAAACAATAGTCCGTTTAGAGCTGGAAGACGAGTGGCAGTTTCGTCTCCGCGATGAGTTTCAGACTGCCAACAGCATTGATGACAAACCACTCTATTTTCTCACTGGACGCCACATATAAACTTGATAGGAGACCAAATAACAAAGGCAAAGAAGAGAACTTGAGACATTTCTTTGTTTGGTTGGCTTTTGGGGGGAGAGGGGAGGGGACAGAAGAAACAACCAAGTACAATCACTGTGGAGCAAAGTGCAACCAATATTTATCTAGTCTACTCTAAAGGAGTCCCCAAAATTCTAAAGTAGGCTTTGTTTCTAGGCATATGTTTATCACTTCAGTTATGATTACAGGCGCTTGGATTCAAGTTAATTCCACGTTAGTCGCAGTTAATGAAACTAACACCACAGCCTACAAGCTGTCTCCTGTGATGTGGGAGGAGGACATATTTTGGTTGATGAAGAGTTCTCTTGGGGTTTTTTGTACTATGCTAAGCTAGGGGAAGAAACTGACTTCAGCATCCACTAGCCTGAAGGTATAACACCAGACTCACACCATTGAAGATAATATGCTGAGGAGACTCCTCCGTTTCTCTTCAGATCTGTACTTTGGTACAGTAATACTCAGGGGTTTGAAATTACAAAGTAACTTAGATATTTGTATTAAAAGTAGTCTTGTTCTCTTTCTGTGCAGTGTTACTTTAAAACTTGTAATTGTTTATGTATTGAAACTGTGTCTTTGGCAAAATTTCCACAGGAGTTAGAAGTTTACTACTTAAACCTGAACAAATCAGTAAATGCTTGGCAGGCATGGAGCACGCACGCAGGTTCTCCTAGTAACATTCTTTCACCCTCTTTAACAAAAATTCTACTCCACAATTAAAGAGTCACTGGCTGGCCAGCATAACGAAGAGAAAAAGATTCCTTATGCACATTGGCTCTTTAGTTAGAGCAGCTAAACACCAGCACAACGACTTCAGATAGTTATAGCGTCAGAGGTTTTAAAAATTGTGAAACATCCCATTTTAGCTGGTACACTTTACCAGTACATCAAAAACTTTGTCCAGGTTTGATTGAATGCAATTTGCTCCAAGTATCCTTCCTCATTCACCTGCAATAGTGTGTAGAGTCCTGAGGTGAGATTTTTGTTGTTGCTGCTGTTTTTGAGAACTTAGGTACCCTGCCCAGAAGTGAATCATAAAATAGGAAGACCGTGTTCAAGAGTATGGCAGCCGATCTGAACTGAATTTTATATCTAAAGTGAGCTAAAATGGGGTGAGGCACAATGGCTTGGGGCTTTTCCGTAGCCCACTGAAAATCACTTCACAAGTGAGCTTGAATCAATTGCAAGAGAATCTGCCCATAATCAAAAAGGTCTGTTTGAATACAGTACCTAGAACAGGTTGGTCCTTTCATTTTGAATATTAAACTTTTGTAAATATGGCTGTAGTGATTATGCATTATTCTGGTCTAAAACACATTACTGTGTTCTCTTTAAATAACTGCTGTTCTGTTATAGAATTAACCTGGTGCACTAGCACTTGGTTTCAGGGTTATAGGTGTTGACCAGTTTTACTAGTGCAGTTAACATTTTTAGAAGTATTCACTGTTTTATACTGGTTACTCAATTGAGATTTCAATATTTTATAAAAGGTACCCTTCCCCCACACATTCTCCTCTCTCCACCTCCTTAGTTGAAAAAAAATGCAACCTCCTTTATAAGATGGTAGAAAAATCAATAATATTCACTTCATTGTGTTTTTATGAAGTTCTTAACACATCCTTTATATGTGACCTGCAAGTCAACTGAGAAGGGCCTGCCAAAACTGCATTTTGAACAAAGTGTTAATCAAGCAACTTTTTTATCTTGTGAAAAGATGAATGTTTACAGATAATGAAAAACATAATATATTAGACTGAAGCTAAAAAGGAAAATAATGGTTTGCATATCTGTTGATTTTAATAGAGCTTAACTGTGAGGCTGTCAATGTAGCATATTTCAAATGAACAACCCTTTTCTTTTTCTTTAGATTTAAATATTTTTAAGTGTCCTTCATACAGCCTTATGTTTTAAAATATATCTTAATTTTAATTTAGCCGGTGGGGATACAGAGGTATATTTTGAAACTTTTCGTTACACCTGAATACATTTCAGTACTTCTGGTTTGCCAGAAGAGCTTAGGGCTGATTGAATAACTTTTGAATTTTAGTTGAGGTAAAAAATTTAGAAATGTTACCTATAGTCTGCAAGTCGGAGGATATAAAATGTTCAAAAGTGATTTCCTTTGTTTGTGTACATGATGTTTGCACTAAGTTCTTTAAATTCCAGGTGCTAAGACTATTTTGATGATGATTATTTAGCCCTGTGGTAAAGTGGTGCGAAATTGTCCTGATGGTTGAGAACTAAATCAGAAAGCTAGTGTATCTGCCTTCCATTATCAAACAAGCAATTGGTTTCTATAACACTTTTATTCTCCAGTGGAGAGGGAAGGTTTTTGGCAACACTTTCTTTTGAAGACTATATCATTATAAATCTTTACTTAAAATAATCCAGGGTCAGTCTGCTTGAAAACTACAGCTCATAGTCCTTGAATACATGAGGAGACCATACTTTGACATCTAGAGTATAACTGTTCTGTTTTGGTTTTAAGCCTCATCATCAAGGGCACTCTTATGAATGTATTAAATAGGCCAGCATTATATTTTACCTGTTGACATGTAAAATCTGGACATGATTGACCGTTCACAGGTTAATATTGAATGTAAACTAAGATTTGAATGAAAATCATATTCAGATGCATCTTGCTGTAATTTATGCAATTGCTTTTTGTGACTTTTGGAAGGGGGTTAAAATGTTGCTTTTAGTGTAAAATTTTCTTAACCAAAACATGGTGAATTTAGCTTCACTAGTCAGTCTACCTCACATTTTATTGTTTATTAATTGAAATTGTCTGCAGTTGTGGTTACAATATGTTTATGATGTGCTTTCATTAAATTTGATGAACATATTAAATTGCCATTTAAGAGACTGCATTTTCTTCAGATTTGTTGTATAACAGGTTGGGTATTTAATTTTGACTATAACATGTCCCTGTACTACCTTTTTAATATAATCTTCAATTTGCTCACTGTCGAGCAGTCAATAACTTTCAGTATCTGAGCAAAGCACTCTCTTCCAAAAATGCCATGATCTTTCACAATTGGTAGTGATTGTGTTACATAGTGCTAAAACTGGTAGGATATATTTCAGAGTAGCAGTTATGTTAGTCTGTATCCACAAAAAGAACAGGAGTACTTGTGGCACCTTAGAGACTAACAAATTTATTTGAGCATAAGCTTTCGTGGGCTACAGCCCACTTAATCGGATGCATAAAATGGAACATATAGTAAGAAGATATACAGAGAACATGAAAAGGTGGAAGTTGCCCTACCAACTCTAAGAGGCTAATTAATTAAGATGAGCTATTATCAGCAGGAGGAAAAAAAAACTTTTGTAGTGATAATCAAGGTGGCCCATTTTGGACAGTTGACAAGAAGGTGTAAGGATACTTAACATGGGGAAATAGATTCAATTTGTGTAATGACCCAGCCCCACACAGTCTTTATTCAAGCCCAAGTTAATGGTATCTAGTTTGCAAATTAATTCCAGTTCAGCAGTTTCTCGTTGGAGTCTGTTTTTGAAGCTTTTTTGTTGAAAAATTGCCACCTTTAAGTCTGTTACTGAGTGACCAGAGAGGTTGAAGTGTTCCCCTACTGATTTTTGAATGTTAAGATTTCGGATGTCAGATTTGTGTCCATTTATTCTTTTGCGTAGAGACTTTCTCACCCACAACTATTTCACATATGGGGACAATACGTACCTTCAAGTCAGCGGCACTGCAATGGGTACCCGCATGGCCACACAGTATGCCAACATTTTTATGGCCGACTTAGGGGACGAGAGCTAAGGAAGCGTTGTTCTAACGCCCCTACTCTACTTGTGCTACATTGATGACATCTTCATTATCTGGACCCATGGAAAAGAAGCTCTTGAGGAATTCCACCATGATTTCAACAATTGCTATTTTTACCACTGAGGTTCTAGAGGAAAGATCACATGTATCAAGGGAAAACCTTGGAACCAAGCAGCAAGTAGAAAACCTAGAAGAGATCATGCAACTTCCAAAAGCTCTTTATGACAAATGAATATGCTTTCACCCAGACCTGAGCCTGGGAGGCAGGATTTCTCTTTCTGGATGAATAGTTTGCTTCAACCACAGGGTGGGTGCGAGAGTCAGCATGTCAGGGATACTCTCGAGCTAAGGGCTTCACCACGCTCCTCCTCCATCCAGTCTTCAGTCACCATGGATCCCACCAACTACAAGCTAGTCTAGGACGAGATCTCCCACATTCGGTACATGGGAACAATAGGAGTCGCCCGCCACCCCCCCCAAGAAGAGAATTTCTCAGGGTTTTACTCCATCTTTATTGTTCACAAGTTCACTGGAGAAGTCCTCCATCTCTGAGGGTCCAACAAATGGATGAAGAAAACAAAGTTCCAGATGGATATCCTACCTTCAATAATGACATCAGTGTCTCAAGGGGACTTCCTTACCTCAGTGGACTTGGAAGAGACATATTCCACATTCCAGTGTTCCCGTGCCACCACAAGCTTCTGAGATTAGCTTACAGCATGAATCGCTACCAGTACTGAACACTCCCATTCTGTCTCATCACCCCCCCCTCTTTCTGAAAATGCTGGTGATCAAGCCAGACTCTGGTCCCAGGGCACTTACCTGTACCCTTTTTTGGACAACATCTTAATCAGAGCCTTAATCAGAGAATGTAGGACACGGCCCCAAGACTTGGAATTTGGAGCTTCTGTAAATGCATAATTCATAATAAACACAAAGAATAATTCCTTGCGCTCCTTGACAAGGATCATGCACCTGGGTGTAGAGAGAGATATTAACAACACAGATCTACCCCTCAGTAGACAGATTCCAGAAGATTCAGAATTTGATATCCATGCTGGTCAAGTGCAGGAGCCCAACCATTGCTCATTGCTGGGCTTCCTGGTCTCATGCACAGGGGTCACTCCAGGGGTGAGATTCCACATCAGGTGCCTTTAGGCTTTTCTTGTGAAAATATGGGACCACTCCCTAGAGTGCAGGCAACTTCAGGTACATGTCCCGAAACAGGTTCTTAACTCACTGAGATAGTGGATAGTCTGGAAAATTATCCACAGGGGTCTTTCCAGATGCTTTCTGGAACTCAGGGTTCTCACCACCGATTCCAGTCTGATGGGAAGCATACCTGGATCCCAAAATGGTATAGAGCATCTGGAGCCCAGGGAAAAGGGACCACGCCATTGATCTCTTGGAACTTGGGGCAGCCAAACTAGCTCTTCTGAGATTCCAGAGCCCCCTAAAAGAAAATCATGTCATGACAATGGCTGCATACATTAACCACCATGAGAAACAAACTGCAGAATGGAAAATTTCTTAAATTCGTTTATGAAGGGGTGTTAAACTCATAGTCCAAAACTGATTTTTTTGGCCAAGAAACTATTCAGTAAAAAAAATTTCACCCAGCTCTAGTCTCACTACTGGTAAAGGAAACAGCTTTTCTCAGCTGCTAGCTGTGACTGCAATAAATGAGCTGAAGCCACAGTGCTGGGAGGCTTATATTGTTGCTCACCTCTGGACAAGAGCAAGCAATAAAATAAAGAATTTATTTGCTGGAACAGTTTAAGGTTCTCTCTTCCTCCCCCCATCATAACTTTCCACTTCTTATACCACAGACAGATATTAGACCACCACTGTTACTCCTACAGTATATGCTTCAAAAATTAATTCTGGCATAGGGAACTATTCCTTAGGAAGTGAGAGGCTTTGTTGTATTGAAGATTGTTTTGAATCAGGACTTTCCTTTTGGATGTTAATCTGATTGATGTTTCACCACTGAACATTTCAGTTGCAGGAATATAAACACCAAAGACTACTTTTTTACTCTGTTAGCATCACTTAGGAAAAAAAGCTATCAAGTACTTTATTTTTTAATCTACATTATATACAGATAAAGGCCACAGCAGTTTTTCACCATATAAACCCTTTTAAAGTGGAGGGCTTTATGAAGGAGATACAAAGTGAAGTTCACTAATAAAGGCATATACCCAGATCAGCATTTTTGAAAAAAAGGTGAAGCATATACCTGTTTGTATTTTGCAAATTCATCTTTCACAAACTACTGCTAAATATCCCCTGTGCAAAATGTGTAAATTCCTTATTCTTCTTATAATTGAGAAATCAGGTTAATTTCATCTTTGTTATTCATATTAATGCATAGTAGAACCTCTATGTAATTAATCTGGCAAGACTATCATCTATAAAGAGTGCACTGTAATATTTGTCATTTAAGTTCTAATTGAGCAGGGTTTTAAATTTTGATAAATGATCTTTTATATACCTTACTAAACATCTAAAACTGATAAAGTACTAAAGATTACAGTGCCAAGCAACACTGGTATATCACCACATTAAGAACTTCAGTATGTACTCAGTGAGACCATAGTCCTTGCATTAGTTTACAGTCCATTATGAACAATATCTGCTGCATGTAAACATGACTAAAGATAAAAATACATCAAACTTCTGTAAAAGATAACAAAATATCTTCTTTAAAAAACAGAGTTAGACTATTCCTGCACAATTTACAATTTTAATAAAATAGTACAACTTTATTTAGTTGTTACCAGTCCTGAGTTCGTTGTAATAATAATTATATATAATTCTAGCCCTAGTTCCTGGTCAGGGTCTGAACTCAATCAGTACTTGTTAGCAGAAGTCTCCCAATATTTGTTGCTGAAGGAATTCCACTAAGTATGATATTGTCCATTGAGAAAGTTATATACCAGGAACTGGCCAGTGCCACAGTACTGCGTTGCAAAGAGTTTTCCATCAGGAGTGGGATCAGAGAAAGCAATTTCTTCTTTTCTCAAGTATGAGCCATATATAAAATTACTCCTGTTTAAAAAAAGTAAATTGGTTATTTTCCATGAAATGATAATGCAAAAGTATATTTTTATATCTTGAAAGTTACCTTTCTTCAAATTATTTTTCAGTTGAGCTGATCCTTATAATGGGTCTTCACTCTCCATGGAGCTTTAGGGGCAAAACCAGACCTGTCTGTCACTGGCTGGGTGTTAAACCTCTTTCTCTGAATAGTCAGCCAACGTAACTTTCCTAATATGTTTTAAAGTATATATGGGGGGACAGCTGTAGCCATCAAATAGAGAATTCATACTTTATGGTGCATATGTGCTACAGTATAAATTCTGAATTTCATAGCTAAAGCCTCTTCTCTCCCCATCTGCATAATCTGAGCAAACAGCCACTGAGAGTCCAGTTTAAAAAAAAAAAAAAAAATTAATAGGCAGGATCATTTGCACAGAACAAATGAAGAAAGCTTTCTTTCAGGTAAGAAAACAAGTTCTCCCATTCTTCATATTGATCCTCAGTCCTTTACAGAGGGAATTAATCTGGAGCTCAAAAAATGATTTCAACATGAGATGTGTAGAAGAGCAGTCTGAGTTCAATGTAATGGCACAGCAGGAAGTACCTTCCTGCTAAAGGCATTGTGAGTGTCTTGGATGTCTACTTTTTAATGTACAGCAAATATACTGGTTACCAGGTGCCTGCCTTGCATATTTCCTCTTAAATTATTACCTCTTGGGCCACAAAGCTATTATTCAATGGAGCTCTCAGAGGATAGAGGAGTTCTGATATTCCCCACAGCCAAATTTCCCCCCAGCAGCTAGATGATAGATTAAAAAAATTATCAAGTTCTTCCAAGTCTATTATTTTGGTAGATAATAAAAGTAGAAATTGAGTGGAGTCAATTATTTAGTTACAGTAGCTGCTGAAATTCAAAAAGTTAAAGCTTTATAACCATTAAAACATCAATTGACAAAATATACAAAGTAAATATCCTTAAATTCTAAGTTCTCATGCCACATTCTTTTCCTATCTGTAATTTTTGATTATCAATACAATTTTGTCAGTTTGCGTGTACAATAAAAAAAAAAAAAATCTGTATTTACCGACATATACCAATAAAAATCCAATCCTTCCAAGCCTACTGAGAGTATTTTTCTTTGTAGGAGGAAGATAGTCTGACTTCATGTATGTCTCGAGGGGGCTGTGGACATAGATGGTGCTACCAGTTTTTCGCAGAAGGCACTCTGTTAGGAAAAGAATGAAGCCAAGGCCATTTCTTATGATGTGTAAAAAGGTAGTGTTTAATTTCTGAATAAAAACCAAACCTGTGTCAAGTACTACTTTAACTAGAATCCTAGCAGTGTCTTCCGTACCAGTACAGCTATCAGAAATACAACCTAAAACCTTTATATGCAAGTCAATGAGTGCTTAAGATGGTGTTTGATAAGAGGGTCAAACTATCTTGTAATCCGAGGATGGAGGTCTTTGGCTATGTTAGGTAGAGATGATGCTGTGAGAAACAATTAGACATCAGGATAAAAGTAGATCTTGCCTGGTTTACAAACAACATGGCTGAGCAATGTACTTTCAAGATGTTTATCATTAAAGGCATATAAAGGGAGAAAAATTGGATCTGTGTCCTTTTGTTCACATAGGAAGTATAAAAGTGGGCCAAAAGGATTATTCTCTCCTTGACTTTTAACATAGGAATCTCAGGTGTTTACCCCTGCTTTGCTTGATGTGTCCTTGTAGGGCCCAGGATTCTAGATTTGGTGCTCTCCAAGACCTTAACTGAAAGGTAGGACCTGAAACAGTTAAACCCACAAAATAAAAAGGGACATCAAGGGACTATACTGCAAGAACTCCAGAATCTGATGGATGTTTGCCGATCTGGACAGGATCTATTTATCAAAAATTATATTTCAACCAAATAGAATTGTGGCTGTGGATGAAGCACCCTTTGAGAAGAGCAGGCTAAAAATAGAGTGTATGTGTATGTGTGTATGAATTTGTAATGTGTGTATATAAAAAATACCATGCCCAAAATATGCTGATATCAAGAATATTTTACTCTAAAGGAAGGCTAGCAGTTGCTTTCTTTGTACTGCATTTAAGACCATGTTTCTAGCTAGGAATCGAGGGAGGCTCCTAGAGATCTTAAAACAATAAAATGAAAATCTGTGTAAGAGCACGTATCTGCTGAGGAGTCTGTTGAAGCTAGAATGACTCTAGTGAAACAGGTAACTAATGCTAAATCCAAGCCCTGCTGAGGATACTTCCATTATTTTAGATCAGGATCTATTCAGCTGTCAGAAGGGCCCTTTCCAACAAGATAATGGTCTTTAATTAAGATTTAGTGAGCTGGTATGTAGAGTGAGGGAAAATTCCTTGTTGGACTCTGGTGAAAATCATTTACAGGTGTTTTTGATGCTTTGTGTCTCTAGCATCTCCTTGATTTTGATCCATCATGTGTCACTCAAGAGGGAGGATGGTCTCAAGCAATTCTGAAAAGCAACTATTTTTAGATTTTTACTTCCTCAGAAATTGTTGTTTGTTTTTTAGCAAGACCTCTGCTCCAAAGAGACTATATATATTTTTTTAAGTTAAGGGGAGCAAGGAGTTCAGGTGCTGGGCCCAAGGAGGAAGATTCCCTAGGTTCAACAGAGAATGCATCCCTACATTAAAAAGGGAGGAACTGATATCCATGGCAGTAAACCTGTCTTCCAATCCAAGGGGACATTGCAACTGTCAAGGTCTATGGGGACCCTGCTACGCAAAGCTGCAGGAGCCCCATACATAAGAAAGCTTACTATTGGAAATGCTGGTGCAGTCAGCAAGGAAGCATTAGTCTCCACAATGATATTGTCAGGTTGCTGTGAGAATGGATATTGAGCTCAGCTCTTCACTCACCCTGGACCCAGTTAGAGACTTCTGCATTCTACCTGTCAGAGCTTTCTACCCGAGAGCAGAAAAGGTAAAGCTCCCCTTCAATGAAGGTCCGGACAAGGAATTACAAGCAGCATTTTCTGATTCTTTATTTTTTAGATTTGTCTGATGTTTTCGTCAGACAGAAGAGCTACTGCAGAAGGATTTGAACTCATAGGGTCTGTGAAAATAGAATTAAAGACAAATTAGCAAATTTAGGTGTTCACTTGACGATATCAACTTAAAAGCAATTTCCAGCTTTAGAAGGAAAAAAAAATTAATACAAAGGTTCTGAAAACAAATGGTCTACAAAGGGAGTCCAGAGACTACTGTGGGGAGAAAGTGGGGGAAGTGAACAAACTGGCTGGTTCTTTGCTGCGGAAGAAGGGGAGAGGTGGCCTTCCTTGTTGATAGATTGGCAGTTTAACACACCTAAACTCCATGGAAAATAAAATCTACTGTAATGATCAGTGGACCTGAACAGGGTGAAAAAAGTCAGATTCAGACGAATGTTAAAGACCACTTAAGGAGAAGTGTAAGCAGGTAAGAAGAATACAAGAGGTAGCCCTGTGTTTTTGTGCCTGTTACCGTCCCTTTTTCCTGCTCCCAAAAAATCCAGGAGATGTAATTAATAGATTAGGTAACATAATGAAGAACACAATTTATCTTAGGGTAAGAGTGCTTAACTCCCATTTTCATAAATCACTTAGGCACTCTTGAAGATTTTGTCCCTGGTCTACTTTGACTAGTCCATTGTGGACAACATCCTGTCAGCTAATTTGACTCTTTACAATTGTATCCTAGCAAAGTTTTTTTAGGGTAAGCAAGCCCTATGAGAATACTCAAATTGTTAAAAATGTAAAGGTCTGTGTAAAACTGAGCACAACTGTCAGTTTCTATCCACAATTCACTGGGGGGGGGGGGGGGGAGAAAGGGACAGACAAAAAAACAAAAAACAACCCACAAAATGATTGAGCCCCAAATTACAACCCACAAAATGATTGACCCCCAAATAAATTCATTGATTTATTTAATATTACCTGAGACACTCTATCATCCGAGAAGCGATTTTCTTCCGACGCATCATACTGAACACCCAGATTCGACTAATCCCACAGAGAGCAGGTTCAGGAGAAGTCGAGCAGCACCAGGCTTTTTGTCGCTCAAATATGATTTTCTCATTTTCTGAACTAACTTCTGGAATCTTCTCTTCTATAACTCTATAGCCCTGCAGATAATGTCAAACTTTAACAGCATGATTCATAACTCCACAATGTGTTAGCAATGCTTGTACAAGATAATCCATTCTCCTGTAAACAAACACTTCAGTTACACATATGTTCTTTGATGAAGGGGCATAGCATGTTAGTGTATGTTTTCTCATCACAGTCTCAATGCAGTGTCAAATGGTGAAACTCATTGCCAGGGAATGTTGTGAAAGCTAGAAGTATAACTGCGTTCAAAAAAGAATTAGACAATTTCATGGAGGATAGGTCCATCAATGACTATAAGCCAAGATGCCCAGGGCCACAACCCCATCCTCTGGTGTCCCTAAGCCTCCAACTGCCAGAAGCTGGGACTGGATGACAGGGGAGGGATCACTTCATAATAACCTTGTTCTGTTAATTCCCTCTAAGGCATCTGGCACCAGCCACTGTCAGAAGACAGGATACTGATCTAAATGGACCATTGGTCTGAGGCACTATTGCCATTGTTACATTCACAACTTTAGTTTCATTTCTGTCCGCTTAATTTCAAAATTAGGGTAGAAGAATCAAAAGTATCAGGGAGATTTCATGTAGGGCGTTTCTTTGGTTTAGTTCCCCAATTGAATGTGACGGCAGTGAACAAAACTTCCTAAAAGTAAGGTAGCCATTAAATTGCATTAACTTCTATTTTTTGTTTGTTTGTTTGTTCTTTATCCACCATCTTGGAGTACTTTCTGGGAGGGTTAGGGTGTCCCTATTACCACAAGTCTGTAAAATCAGGGCTTAAATACATGGAGACATTAATATTTACATTTTGGAAATGCCTATGATGGAAAAGTCTTAGTAAGATTTTTTTTAATAAGAGTTGTGATTATTTTCTGTCCTCAGAGGAGTACCTTTGCACAGACCACACGGTATAGGATAGAGACTGCTAAGTGCTGGAATTTTCAGTAGATAGTAGAATCCCTGAATTTAGCTGTCACAAATAAAATCATAAATGCCTTAAAATGGGTTCATATTAAACATTAATGGCCAGACCTGAATTTTAACTACCTCTGTTGCTCTAGTATATCTAAAAACTATAATTGGTCATTCAACACTGAATCCCCAGTTTACACCTCTGGAATTTGATCACTTACCGACTGAATATGTTCTGCAATTAAACAACCAGTCACTTTTTTGTCATTAGATATAAAGAGAAGTGTCTTTGTTCTAGAATAGCACATGAGTGGAGCCTGTTGGAATCCCAGGTCGTTGTCTACCATCTCTCTAATCTCTTCAACCTGTTAAAATAATAAATTAAAATTAATGTACAGCAGAAGAGCTACATATAGATATACCACCCAATAAGAACGGCTACATTTATGGAAAGGTTCTAGACATATTAAACAGATTGGAAGTGTTATTTTTCCAGAAGTTTGAAGGATTACTCTAGATATAATATATGGAAGATAGCTATACGGATCTATTTAAAGAATGCTTAATTGCAAATATTAAATTAGACATTTCTTTTGGTCAACTTCCAGTAGTTTCAAACTTGATGTTAAGTCTTGTCCATTATCACGAATGTCTTTCAGGCCGGGAAACAGGATTCCTAAAATTAAGTGCAAACTTTGATGAATTAGGCCAGTAAATGTCCTAATCAAGCTCCATTACAACTCTCAAGTCCTAATTTTAGATGAAAGACATTTTTTAATCTCAGAAAAATAAGACAACTCTCCCTCTAAGTTTGAATGTGAAAAGCACGAATGGATTAGCAGACAAGATATAAACACAGCCAGCAATTTTGAGTTGACTGCATACTTCAGATAAGAGTATTAGTAACATCAAAAATTCCAATACTATATATACACACACATTTAATTTAATCTAACCGGAGACATTATCTGTCAAGACTAGAGTTCAATAACTTTCAAAAAGGTGATACTATTGGTTCCATCTCCTAATCTAAGATAAGTAGAAGTTGCAGTTTTATAAACCAGACCTGAACTACTGCCAAATAAACAATCTGATTTCCAGTATTAAGTGTACAAAATATTTGAAGTCACCAGTAATGAGTGATAAGAATTTTAGACTTCTCTCTCAGCTTTAAGACTTCCTGTACTTTGCACAAAAGTTTGTTGTGTCTTAAAAGATACTCTAGCAAATTAATTAGGAGTTTGAAATGACTGACTGTCCCTCTCTGTTAGGATGTGTCTAAACAGCAAAGAAAAACCCACAGCTGATCCACGCCAGCTGACTCAGGCTCACAGGGCTTGGGCTGCGGGGCTGTTTCATTGCTTTATAGACTTCTAGGCTTGGGCTGGAGCCCGAACTCTGGGACCCTCCCACCCTGCAGAGTCCCAGGGCTTGGGCTAGAGCCCAAGCCTAAAAGCCTACACAGCAATGAACCAGCCCCGCAACTGAGTCAGCTGGCACAAGACAGCGGCAGGTTTTTCTTTGCAGTGTAGGGACACCTTTAGAGGCTAAAAAGCATCTGATAAATAAGCAGGCAATATGCAAAAGTCTTACTTCAATGTTATATTGAAATTGAGATCTTAATCCCAAAGAAATCACGTAATTCAGTGTAAAGTACAGCATTTCATGTGATAATGTAAGCAGTAAGAGTAGTGTATATGTACATTTACTGTTAGATGATACATACTAATTTAGAAAATTCAGTTTTTCATTAGGATCATACTAATAGTTTTGTCACACTAGAGTGGAGAGCTATGGTTATCATGGGACTCTAATTTCCTGACTTGTAAGGCTGAGAATTTAATTGCACACTTTTTTCTTTCAGGACAATCAGTCGTCAACACAATTCATTAAAAATAAGTAAGGGGGGAGAAGTGTAACCAAAGCTGCAGAAAAAGGTTCCATAGAAAATGCTATCTAGAGCACAAAAAACGTACACATGTTCCATCACTAATATCCCTGAAGGTCTCCCATTGATGCACTGAGCGGGGTAAAACCAGCTCAAGTTCATGAAATTTGAGCAAGCACCCTATTGCAGCAAGTTAGCAGTTTTTTTGTTGCAGTATTCTCTGAAGTCCTTGGAAATGAGGTAACAGAAGCAGTAATCACAGGTCTTACAGTTAATATTGCAGAACACCACTGCTATGCCAAAAGGCAAGTCATGAACTGTAATAATTCCTTGCTTGTAATATGTTAATATTTTAATAAGTTTAAACATCAATTAAAAATTTATTACACAAAAAAAGATCTACTTCACAAGTCAAAAGCTATTTCTTAAACCTAACCAAGTCACAACTTCTTGAATATTTTGCCTAACTACTAGAAATGTAAAATCACAATGAAATAAATTACTTCTAATCATTGCCCAAATCAGATACTTGCAGTTACACAAATTGTCATAATAAGTAGTCAAGTTTACAGGTATTAGAAAATTTTGTAGAACACGATAAAGAAAAAAGGTAATAGATTTTGATAGTAAAAGATTTTTGATCATATGTTACAATTAATTTCAGTCTTGAATCTCTCTTGGATTTATCTGATCTTAGATTGCATTATCTGAACTACAATTAAATTCAATATAGGTGCATGTCAGTCTTCATTCTTATAATATGCATTTCAAAAGATTTTAAACCTAGTATTAAAAAGGTTAGATTTATATTTAAATATGATATTTCAGTTTAACAGGCTTAAAACTTCAATGACATTTTACAAAAGCATTGTTTCTCTCTTCTGGAATTTCAGAACCAACTGCTAATCTCAAAGGCTGGATTTGTCAGTTGTTCCATATGCAAAACTCTAGTTGAAATCAACAAGAGTCTGTAATATATATCAATTGCAGATCAAGCCCTTATGATAATTTCTTGGAAGAAAAACAAATAAAATAATGCAGTTTCTCATAACTTTCCCCCTTCAATTGTTTTCTCTATTAATCAACTACAGACTACCCTTAGTGTCATGATCAAAGGGCTTCGTTTAGGATAGGGTGAATACATAGGGCTGAATTATCAGATGTGCCAAGGTTGGACTTGGTGCAGTTAGGGAGTGAGGGGAGGTGGTAACTCAAGTCTGCACTGAAGTGTTCTAATAGTTTTGGCATCCAAGAAAAGACTTCATAATAAAATTAGTTTATAGTGAAATAAGTTTAAACACCATATTTATCCTTAGAAAAAAATATCGTGCAGGATAGAGTATACTTTATAAAAAAAATTAATAGCTTCAATGTACCTTTTTAAGTGCATACTTTGGATCATCAGGAAGAACCATTATTATCTTGCCATCAGGATATTCAGCCAAAATTCTCTCTTTCTTCCATCCCTAAGTAAAACAAACATTTATCTATAACGGTGTACAAGATAATCTTTTCACAATCAGAAGAGTGACATACATATCAATTTATCTAGATATAATAAGCCTGTGCAAAACCTATGCAATAACTAATTAGTGATAGGACAGCTGGTAAACAACTTGATCAGTCCTTATTTATCCACACAATAGGCATAATGCAGTATCATTCAATACAACATTTTGTATACCAGCCATATCCAGACACAACTCATGAAACTTTTATCTTAAAATTTCCAAATGAATGATTTTTTTTTTGCAAGATTGTTATGAAAATTTAGTCTGAACTACAAACTCACTCAACCAATATAACTGATTTCCCAGCCTATAAAAAATATAATTTTCCAGAGTCCAGAAATGGAAATCAACTACGTTTTTATTTTAAAAATTCTTTAACATGGTTACCTCCACAAATACACACTCAGTTTTAAAGTTCTGGCATGCGAAAGACCTCCAGGAGGTTTTAAATGAACTGATTGGCATGCAGTTGCCCAAAACTTAAGGAACAGGGTTTTTTCTTGTTATTGATCATAAACTATCAAAGCCACAAGAAGGAGACTATAAAAAGTATTATAACTACCTTCTAAGAATCTAATGGGGAAGGAGGCTACGTTGTGTGTATCTGAAGTTAAACATACTCAAAAAATTAGAGGTAATTAATTCTTCTTCAGATCCACACTCGTGGTGATTAATGAGCAGTACCTGCATGGAAAAAACAAACAAAAAAGCCACTTAAATCTAGTAAGATGGGACAGATCCAGAAATTAGAAATCGAGTTGCTTTGACGGGATTCTGAAAATATTGAATACAAAAGAAATGAGGAACAGTTAACTAGCTGACCTGTAAGTCTCACACAAAGCACCTTTATGTAAAAAGCCTTTGAAGAACCAATAAAGATGGAACGATTTTCTCAGTGACATGTACCATCCGGCTTAAGTAAAATTTTAGCTGACTAAAAAGCAAACTGGATTTGGCACTGACAATGCCATATGTACTACCAAAACAGGGCAAGTTTCAGAAGGGTTATTTCTACTTCATTTTTTAATTATCTTGATACTTTCAACCATTTTTTCCCAAACAAGATGTAAGATGACACTTTTAGAAACAACCGGTATCACAGATTTTCACTTGATGCCAGCAGTGAAAACTGGCACAAGAGGACCCTTTAGAACATATGCTGTTTCCCAATGATGTTACTGCTGAAAACTAATATCACAGGGATGTCATGCATAAGTTTAGTTTCAATCCTGCCCCCCTTCCCCTCTCAATGATAGCACTGAATACTAACAGAGAGGGGCAGGCCAGTTGAATGACGGTAAAATTCTGCTGCTGGGGCACAGCAAACAGCATTATTTTGGCACTAGGGTAGTGTAACAGCAACACTTGTGAGAACTGGATCACCAGTTAGAGCAAATGTAAAGTCTCCTAGATGAAGCAGGGATTAAGCCATCATTTGTTTTTTGGTGTTTCACTTCAATCTCCCACAGCTTCCATCAGCTACTCCTGACCAATTGAGAATGTCACTCAGCTGGTGTAAGTAACATGACAATAATCCTACCATAACAGCATCCAGAGTGCTGTTATCCCAACACAAAGATGCAGCCTTATATTTTTGGTAAAAATCACAGAGGCATTCCAACTACAGTTGGTCTGCTATTTTTCATCAAAATGAAAGTTTGACAAAAGTAGGGAAAAAAATTATGAAAATTGTTTTTTCAGAATAGCTCTAATTCCACTGAGTACTGTCTAACTATTGGGGGGAGGGGGAATGTTTGTTTCATGTTGCCTCATTCTGCTGCCACTGCTTTCAAGACAAGTAATATTTTAGTAGCACGACTTATCTACAGTGGAGAATTCAATAAAATCAGCAGGAATTAAATCATGAAGGACAAATGAAGCTGCCTCTAAATATTTACAGGATTCTTTTTTAAATTGATTCTACTATTTCTCTCATTTTCAGATTTTTTTTAAAAAGGAACTGAATATATTTTAGTACAAGCTATTCATTATTCATTTCCAAATTCCAGAGGCTTAGAATTCAGCCACAAAGGTACAATTAGGGCTGAAAATTTATATTTTAAAGTCTTGCCATGCACCTTATGAATGTTCAGAGAAAGATTTAGAATTAATTTGATTTTACAGCAGAGGGTAGAAAGCAAGTTTAAAAATGTATCCATGTTTTGATTTTTGGAGTTAGCTGTAGGCATTTCCAAAAGTTAATAGGTTTAAACAAATATCTTTTATCAGCATTCCTATTGTTGTTCATGCATTGTAAGGACTAAGCCACATTTTTTCATTATACAGTGTTGATAGAAACACACCAAAAGAGTGTGCTGGTATTATTCTCAGATTAAAGCTTCCAATCAGTAATAATTTTTTAAATTAAATATCTGCAAATATATCCAGTACAATTTTAATGACAGTATCTTGTATGCAATTTGAGGGCATATTTTCCTTTAAAGAAAACACACCTACCTACATCCACATTAAAATACAATTAAGTGAAAATGTAGCTTCAAAGATCAAATTGCAAGGCATTTACATCACAAGGAGCTGAAGGGGGGAGCCTCCTTGAACTAAAGGTAGGACACACAAAACGACACATTAAAATTAAAGTACTTGTGCTCTTCTACAAAAAGGACAAAGGTAACATATCTACAGATGTAAACACGTTTTGTAATATTCTATTGTAGAGCCACAGGAAGTTGGCTTCTCTTCTCTCATTTTTATTTACATTCCTTTTAAGGCATCCATTTTGTCAAGCCCAAATTTTACTTAATTTTATTGTAATACAAGGGGTTTGAAATGAACAAAAATCTAAATTTAATATTTATGCCTGTAAGAAATAGAAATTTCTTCCTATATGCCTATCAACAAGCATTTGTTCTGCATGGTCAGGGAAAAGGATATGATCATAGCATATTATACTACACGTGAAAACTCCAGTGATTTCTACAAAACTGCACCATTAGAAATTACAACTATAAGTTGTAAAGGTGCAAATATAAAGCCGTTTGCTGTGCCCAAACCAGCACTTCTTCCAACAGCTGCAACACTAGTGCCTGATGGGTATCTATCCTGTAGTTCTCAGCACGGTCCTCAAAGAAGGGGTTTGAGACTAGCAGTCCACAGGTGGCGAGGTGGCAGACCACAGATGATTTTTTTTAGTTTGAACCATACAAATGATTTTTTGTTTAATATATATTTTGTAACTTAAAATGGAATCATTATTGCACTAAAATTCTATTTTCTGAAATAGACTGAAAATGGTCTCGACTACATGTTAATAAAACAGAAAATTTGTACACAGAATTATAGACCTGAATATTCAAAACAAGAAATTATTCAGAAGTACAAGAAACATTGCATATTGCAGAGCAGTTGCTGAAGCAATTGCATCATTATGGCACTGTGCAGGGAACACTCCTTGTAATGGTGTGGCTTTAGGGCATCATTTTGTTTACCCTAGGTGCAAAGTGATGATACAAAATACAATTGTTAGCTTTGCTCCAAGCAAGTGCAATTTCAATGGTGCTAGCAACTCGTGCATGCTTTGTAAGCACTTGTGTGAGTATGTGTTACGTTATGTGATTAAAATATGACCATGCAAACCATTGTTGCTACCACTCATAATTGCAGCAAACCTTATATGAAGTATGACACGTGGCCAGAAAGGGTTAAGCGGCTTGCGGGCTAAATAACCCGGAGCCAACCTTTAGAGGCTTAGAAAAAATGCAAATGGTCATTAAGGCAATTCCATGCGAGATAGTACAGGTTTGCACATCAAAGTTCTAGCCTGTTATAGAATTAGAGGTAATATTTGAAAAATAAACAATACAGTAAATTTGAGGCGTCAGTTATTGGTCATTGGGGGTAACATACAGAGTATAGGGGGACATTAGTGTTTTGGAGTTGGGCAGCACACATAATATATACAGACTGCAATGTCCCCAATTGGGGGGGGGGGGTAACCGGTGGGTGGGATCAGGATACAGCCGACAAGCGGTGAGGGTCTATCACCCATACAGAAAGTAGAGACAGTCATGGGTATAAGTAAGTGGGCTGGGTAATGGGGATGGGGTGACCCTCACATACTGGGATTCAGTTAGGTTCGGTGGGTTCAGGGCTCAGGGGATAAAGTCCAGCAGGGGGGGTTTATAGGTCTCTTCCCCCTTGTGTGTTTACATGGTTAACATTAAACCAGATAAAAGCAGACAGTTCCTGGGAAGTAATGTATTCGATCCTTTGGGATTGGTAGAACTTTTTTATATGATGAATAAGATTTTTAGTAATCATCATATTTGACTTGGGTATCTGGGTGGAGGCATGAGGCTTACTGGGTTACTTTAAGGGAACTGTGTTGTTGGCTTCTGGGTAACCAGTGAGTAGGGTGACCAGACAGCAAGTGTGAAAAATCGGGATGGGGGTGGGGGGTAAGAGCCTATATAAGAAAAAGACCCTAAAATCGGGCTGTCCCTATAAAATCGGGACATCTGGTCACCCTACCAGTGAGGTATTACAGAAGCTGTTCTGGTTTGGTAAATCTACGTATTGGAATATCCACAATCTTTGGGGATTGTCTGCCCTATTATTTGCAGTTCACCCTTATTGCGTGACCTCAGTTGGCTCCCCCTAGGACTCCGGTCACAACATGAATGGGGTTACCGTGTGGCATTACACCCCCTATACTTCATAATATTATTATGTAACCCCTTTGGGGTTTAGAGAGCATGGCCCTTTAAATCTTTTTCCTAAGTGGGAGGGGGAGTAAGAAAAAAGGAGGGAAACTCCAGGGGGCAGCGCTGGAGCTCCAGGGAGAGGGGGAGGCAGGGCCAATCGGGGACGCCCCAGGACAAGAGCCAGGAGGAGCACTGTGCCAGGGAGGAATTGCCGAGAAGGACAGGCCGGAACTGGACCCAGTATCACTGCTGCCCAGAGCTGCACGGGGCTGTGAGTACTGGGACTTCTGACTCTGCATTGGGCCTGCAGGCTGCCTCCCCCTCTCCCTGGAGCTCCAGCGCTGCCCCCTGGAGTTTCCCTCCTTTTTTCTTACTCTCCCCCTCCCTCTTAGGAAAAAGATTTAAAGGGCCATGCTCTCTAAACCCTAAAGGGGTTACAATTATATGAGTATGGCATAATTGTGATGTATTTTGTGCAAGATGAGGCATGTGAGATATCATAGAAAAGGTTATGACTTACTGAATAGAATTATGCTACTTGTATGCATGTATCATTTTGGTATCTGAAGTTAGGAACATTGTCTATGCATCTATTAGAAATGTGTTTACACCTGGGGAAAAGGTTGCCAGTCTAGATGGCTGGCTGAGAAGGGCCATTAGGGAGAACAATAGGGCTTAGAAGAATTTTCCCACCAGGAAGCCTTCCTGAGTACACTACAAACAGCCTCTGAGTCATGGCTACTGTGACCCTACAGGGACACCTGACCAAGTCACCTGGTACTGGACTCCATCTTGGAATACCAGTACTTTTCCACTGACCGGGCGTGGGAACCAAGCTTGGAATACAAAAGGTTCTTGCCATATGCAAAAACGATTTAACGCAGGGGAGTGACATCAGAGGTTGTTCACTGACTCCCACCCTAAAGAGACTCTTGGAAACACCTGAGGAACAAGGACTAAACTGGGGGGGGGGGGGGGGGGGAGGGAGGTGCGCATGGGGGAAAGTGCTGGACACAGGCTAGAGGGGTTTCTAGCCTATGAAAGGAATACCTGGGGTTTTTAAGCTGCAAGCAAGGGCAGCTGACCCATTAAGAATCTCTACAACTGGCTTAAATCATCTTTCAGGGTGAGAAATTGCTACTCATATCCAATCTCTTAATATATTAAATTTAGGCCTGGTCTACACTACGAGTTTAGGTAGACTTTAGCAGCGTTAAATCGAATTAAGCCTGGACATGTTCACACAACGAAGCCCTTTCTTTCGACTTAAAGGGCCCTTTAAACCGGTTTCTTTACTCTACCTCCGACGAGGGGATTAGCGATAAAATCGGCCTCAGCGGGTCGGATTTGGGGTAGTGTGGACGGAATTCGACATTATTGGCCTCTGGGAGCTATCCCACAGTGCTTCATTGTGACCGCTCTGGACAGCACTCTCAACTCAGATGCACTGACCAGGTAGACAGGAAAAGCCCCGCGAACGTTTGAATTTCATTTCCTGTTTGCCCAGCGTAGAGAGCACAAGTGGCCACGCAGAGCTCATCAGCACAGGTAACCATGATAGAGTCCCAGGATTGCAAAAGAGCTCCAGCATGGACCGAACGGGAGGTACGGGATCTGCTCGCCATATGGGGAGATGAATCAGTGCTAGCTGAACTCTGTACCAGTAAACAAAATGGCAAAATATTAGAAAAGGTCTCCCAGGCCATGAAGGACAGAGGCCATAACAGGGACGCACAGCAGTGCCGCGTGAAAATTAAGGAGCTAAGGCAAGCCTACCACAAAGCCAGAGAGGCAAACGGAAGGTCTGGGGCAGAGCCGCAAACATGCCGCTTCTACGCGAAGCGGCATGCCATGCTAGGGGGTGCACCCACCACTACCCCAACCGTGTGCTATGACTCCGTCACTGGAGAAACACACAGGGAAGCGGGTTCGGGGTACGAGGAAGATGAGGATGAAGATAATGTAGATAGCTCACAGCAGCAAGGAAGCGGAGAAACCGTTTTCCCCAACAGCCAGGATATGTTTATCACCCTGGACCTGGAGCCAGTAACCCCCGAACTCACTCAAGGCGTGCTCCCAGACCCTGAGGGCACACAGGGGACCTCTGGTGAGTGTACCTTTGTAAATATTACACATGGTTTAAAAGAAAGCGTGTTTAATGATTAATTTGCCCTGGCAATCGTGGCCAGTACAGCTACTGGAAAAGTCTGTTAATGTGTATGGGATGGAGTGGAAATCCTCCAGGGACATCTCCAGAAAGCTCTCCTTCATGTATTCCCAAAGCCTTTGCAAAAGGTTTCTGGGGAGGGCTGCCTTATCCTGTCCGCCATGGTAGGACACTTTACCACGCCAGGCCAGTAGCACGTAGTCTGGAATCATTGCATAACAAAGCATGGCAGCATATGGTCCCAGTGTTTGCTGGCATGCAGACAACATCCATTCCTTATCGCTCTTTGTTATCCTTAGGAGAGTGATATCATTCACGGTCACCTGGTTGAAATGGGGCGATTTTATTAAGGGGACATTCAGAGGTGCCCCGTCCTGCTCTGCTGAACAGAAATGTTCCCTGCTGTTAGCCACGCGGTGGGGGGGAGGGGTGAAGTCATCATCCCCGATAATTGGGTATGGGGGAGGTGAGGAGGGTTAGTTGGGTTTGTGCTGCATGTTAACCCGGAAACCGCAGCCCGTCCTTTTACATTGCAAACCCATTTTAAATGGCCAACCCAATGGGTGCTTGGTATGGGAAATGAGGGCGCTACTGTTTGAAACCATTCCCACACGTTAAGAAGATTAAAAAAGCTAAAGACTGTGGCTTACCACGGCTGCCTGCAAGCCGAAATCTGTTGCCTGGCACTGCATGAGTGATCTCTCACACCAAACCGGCAGACCCTCAATATAAGAGGAAAAATGCGACCTTGTAACGAAAACACGTGTTGTGTAATGTGAACAGCAAAATTTAACGTGAAAGAGTGTACCCATTGTTCTCTAAAATGTGTCTTTAACCACCTCTCCCTTCTCCTCCACCAGCTGCAAATGTTTCTCCTTCACAGAGGCAAGTGAAGATTAGAAGGAGAAAACGGCGAACTCAGGATGACATGTTCACGGAGCTCCAGATGTCCTCCCACGCTGAAAGAGCACAGCAGAATGCATGGAGGCAGTCAATGTCAGACTACAGAAAAGCACAGTATGAACGAGAGGAGACGTGGCGGGCTGAATCGCGGGATGAACAGAGCAAGTGGTGGGCTGAAGAGGATAGGTGGCGTCAGCTTGCAGACAGAAGGCAAGAGTCGATGCTCCGGCTGCTGGAGCATCAAACTGATATGCTCCAGTGTATGGTTGAGCTGCAGGAAAGGCAGCAGGAGCAGAGATCACCGCTACAGCCCCTGTGTAACCAACAGCCCTCCTCCCCAAGTTCCATAGCCTCCTCACCCAGACGCCCAAGAACGCGGTGGGGGGGCCTCCGGCCACCAAGTCACTCCACCCCAGATGATTGCCCGAGCATCAGAAGGCTGGCCTTCAATAAGAGTTAAAGTTTTAAACTGCAGTGTGTCCTTTTCCTTTCCTCCTCCCCCACCCATCCCGGGCTACCTTGGCAATTATCCCCCTAGTTGTGTGAGGAATTAATAAAGAATGCATGAATGTGAAGTAACAATGACTTTATTGCCTCTGCAAGTGGTGCTCGAAGGGGGAGGGGAGGGTGGTCCCTTCCTCCAGCTTTCGAAACAGACCAGAGTGCCAGAACACGCGAGCATCATGTACCTTTCCCGGCCATCCCACGCTGATGTTGGTGAAACATCCCTTGTGATCCACCAGGGCTTGCAGCAGCATTGAAAAGTACTCCTTGCGGTTTATGTACTCGGTGGCTTGGTGCTCCGGTGACAAGATAGGGATATGGGTTCCGTCTATCGCCCCACCACAGTTTGGGAATCCCATTGCAGCAAAGCCCTCCACTATGGCCTGCACATTTCCCAGAGTCACTACCCTTGCTATCACCAGGTCTTTCATTGCCCTGGCAAATTGGATCACAGCAGCCCCCACCGTAGATTTGCCCACTCCAAATTGATTCCCGACTGACCGGTAGCTATCTGGCGTTGCAAGCTTCCACAGGGCTATCGCCACTCGCTTCTCAACTGTGAGGGCTGCTCTCATCCTGGTATTCTGGCGCTTCTGGGCAGGGGAAAGCAACTCACAAAGTTCCATGAAAGTGCCCTTACGCATGCGAAAGTTTCGCAGCCACTGGGAATCGTCCCACACCTGCAGCACGATGCGGTCCCACCAGTCTGTGCTTGTTTTTCGGGCCCAGAATCGGCGTTCCACGGATAGACCTGCCCCAGTAACACCATGATTTACACATTGCTGGGGCCTGTGCCTTGTGAGAGGTCTATGTCCATGTCAATTTCCTCATCACACTCGTCGCCGTGTACAATCGCCTCCTCGGCTGGTCCTGGTTTTGCTTTGGCATGTCCTGGCTCTGCATATACTCCAGGACAATGTGCATGGTGTTCATAGTGCTCATAATTGCCGCGGTGATCTGAGCGGGATCCATGATCCCAGTGCTATGGCGTCTGGGCTGAAAAAAGGCGCGAAACTAGTATCTGACGGACGGAGGGAGGGAGGGAGGGGCAAGTGACGACATGGCGTACAGGTACAGGGAATTAAAATCAACAAAAGTGGCTGTGCATCAGGGAGAAACACAAATAACTGTCACACAGAATGCCCCCCCCCCCCCAGATTGAACTCAAAACCCTGGGTTTAGCAGGCCGTTGATTTCACGGAGGGAGGGTGAAGCAACTGAATACAGAACAAATCTATTTTTTACATCTTAAGTTGGCAGACGACGGTGCAGCATGACTGATAGCCCTTGGCATCTTCTGGGCGCTTGGCAGAAAATAGCATACTACGACTGATAGCCATCATCGTCAAGACTGCCCAGGTGCCCATGATTGACAGCCACTGCAGTAAGACGACGACGGATACCAGTCGTAATATACCATCTTCTACCAAAAGGCAAGGGGCTGCTGCGGTGTGCAATGCAGCCCCACGTCTGCCAGCCCCACGTCTGCCAGCACCCAGATCGCCGATGAAGGCTTCCAGTCATACTGCACCGTCTACTGCCAAAAGGCAATTAGCTGCTGCTGTGTAGCAATGCAGTACCACGTCTGCCGGCACCCAGAGGACAAATGGTGACGGTGAGCTGAGCTGAACGGGCTCCATGCTTGGCTTGGTATGTTGTCTGCACAGGTAACGCAGGTAAAAAGGTGCGAATCGATTGTCTGCCGTTGCTCTGATGGAGGGGGAGGGGCCTGACGACATGTACCCAGAACCCCCTGCGACACTGTTTTGCATCATTCAGGCATTGGGATCTCAACCCAGAATTCCAATGGGCAGCGGAGACTGCGGCAACTATGGGATAGCTACCCACAGTGCAACACGCTGGAAGTCGACGCTAGCCTCGGTACTGTGGACACGGTCCGCCGACTTAATGCACTTAGAGCATTTTATGTGGGGACACACACAATCGGCTGTATACAACCAATTTCTATAAAACCGGCTTCTATAAATTCGACCTAATTTCATAGTGTAGACATACCCTTAGATTACCTAGCAAACAAACAAAAATGCAATCTGCTTTGATTGGTCTGTTAAACCTTTTAATCACCTAAAATCTCTCTTCTGTAGTTAATGCATTTGTTTTTGCCTTGTCTAAAACCAGTGTATGTGGGAGTCATAAGTTGGAGCAAAAAGCTGTGTATATTCCTGTCCACATTGAAGGAGGCGGCAAATTTCATGAGCTTATATTGTGCAGTTCCTCAGTGCAGCGCAAGATGGTATCATTTTGGGTTTACCCTCTAAGGCGGGCGGGGGTGGGGGTGCAGTTAAGTAGCTGGGCAGTTCCTTAGCTGAAGCCTTCCCATGCAGAGCTGATCTCAGCATCTGTATGTAGCTGCAGCTGGGTGGGTCCCTACCTGTATGTGTTCTGGAAGAGGTTTGAGGGCCTGTCACAGCAGAACAGTGTGAAGGGAGCCCAGGTTGGTGGGTCAGGCAGGCTCAGTGGTACCCTAGAACCAGGTGGCATCCTGGGTGGAACCCGTCACAGTCTGCAATACCAAAATTCTCTAATATAGACTTGCCTTTAAACCATGTAAATTAAGAATACAGTAGAATGCGTTAACTCTGAATTTCCCAAATTCGTATAAACTTAAATACGATACGATTCCAGAAATTAATTGTTGTACCACATGATCTTGACTGGTCTACAAAAATAGGTTCCCAAAAGAATTTACCCTGAAGAGTAGATGATATACTCAGATTCTTCTTGAAAATATTTAGTTATGGATGAAAAAAAAAATCACTTGATACTGTTCAATTCTGGTAAGGAACTTCACAAGTTCTTTTCTTGATTATGCCTTTAACAGCAATGTCTTTCTGAAATTAAATTCTAAGAGTGAACCTTTGTACGTTGCATCCTTGACACTCTGTGAAGATGGCAAAGGAACAGGGTCTATAGTTTAGAGTGCAGAACTGAGTAATATGACCTGGATTCCTATTTCCAGCTCTGCCACTGATTGAGTAACCTGGGGCAGGGTCACAACTTCTCTTTGCCTTCATACCCTCACCTGTAAAATGAGGTATTACCTCTTAAGGGGTGTTGAGATTTTGATTGTAGAATGCTTCATGATTCTTGGATGAAGGGTGATAAGTACACAGTATTATCAGAGGTTAAAATAAAATTAAGACATTTTTAGAACAGTAAAAGAAAGGTGATATCAAATAGCATGAGCTATCCTATTTGAAATATCAGCAAGTCTTATTCTGCACAGAGTATCTATCCTCATACTCAAGGATTCAATATGGTTAAGAGAAAGCATAAGTCTTCTGTTTACCTCCATCTTATGAAGATGAATGTTCAGTTTTATCTTCAATACCAATATCCTACTAAATTCCCACATTCCAAAAGAGTTGTTATAAATGCTTTAAGCCAATAGCCATTACAAATAGCTTTAAGTCTTGTCCTTGGGATTTGGTGACCCAAAGAATTATGAGCATGGGTTCCAAGATATATTCCCAGCAGTAAACAGTGATTAACTCTTACTATTCAGACTAGATGTGGTCGAAGACACTTTTTCCCTACACACAGTCATGCCTGAGTCATAGTCCTACTGCAACTAGAGATGGACTTCATGTGAAAAAAATACTATGTGAGCATGTAATTAAAGATTGTATCACAGAGCACTGAATTCAGGTTATCTTTGAAACTTTAATTCTGCCATCTCCTAACTTCTGAGTGCTTGACTTTGCTACCTTAATAATGTTATTTTAAACACAGACACGTGTGTAATTTCCTAGGTTTTTAAGAAAACTGAAAAAACAGAAATTCCATATCAACATCTCCACTGATCATCGGCAGACCTGGAACCTTTAAATTAATTACACAGACCTGTGCCATTTGAACTAACGGAGTAACAGATAGCAGTAGTATGTTGGCAAGCACTACAAGAGGATGGAACACTTTACCAGTGGGCTTCACAGGTATGTGCTGAGAGCAGAAGGGTAAGTCTCTAGAATCTAGAGTTCCATTCCAGGCTCCGTGCTTTAGTGGGAACAGACTCCTCTATTCCATCTTACCTACCCAGTCACAATTCCAATCTTATCTTCCCCCATCCCTGGCTCCTTGTCTTAGTTCATTCTCTTCACCTCAAAAGTTCTTCATTCTTCAAACTTCTCATCCCAGTGCCCAGCACGTTCTAGGTTCACCCCTCCAAACTCCATGTCCAAGACTAAGCCTACCCCCTGCACTTTAAGTCCCTGTTCCCTGCGTTGCAGCTCCACGGCCAGTCACCTCCCCGTTTCCCCCACATACATTTCCCATCCCTACTGCCTTAGTCCCCAGTATTCCACCCCCACACTTGGTTCCTTGTCCCAATCTTTGTCCAAACAGTACCAGGTCTCCCCCTCCACACCCTGGCTCCTTGTCACCTCTGTATCCCCGCCCACTGGTTCTCAGTCTCCTCACCTGACTGGTTCCAGTCACCTGCACACTTCAACTCATAGTCCCTGTTTCCCTCTCCTCAAAGCTCTTTCCACCCCAATCTACTACCTCCGCCTTTCCCACAGGCTCAACTCTTGGCCACTTTGCATTTGCATCAGGCAATTTCCTCCTCCATGCAGCCTGGGTCCAATTGGAGGAGGAGGGAGTATCACTGAGAGCACTGGAGAATGTCTCTCAGTTTAGGTACTTGGACCCAGAGCCAGCACAGCCTCCAGTAGCCTAGAGCTACAGGGAAAGGACTGCTCAGCCTGGGGCTGGAGTATGACCAGTGCTGACAAAAATCTTGAAAATTTAGCTACTAAAATTTAAGGAACCTCATAGTAAGCATGTGTGTGCTGCCATTTTTTAAACGCTTATAACTTGGCCAAGTTTGGGCAGATTTTCATGGGGATGGCAAAAAGTACACCCTCACACAAAGGCCACCTACTGTGCCAAATTCTGAGTCTATATTCAAAGAAATGGGGCACTAGAGCTTTTAGAAGCAAAGGTCATTAGAATGTAACATGGGCAAAACAACATTTTTCCCTAGCCTAGTTCTCAGAAATTGCTGAACCATTGTGGCTGAAGTTCTCCAAAAAATATGCAGTCTGAGGCAGACACCCAGCCTGGAAAATTTCAGCTCAATTTGTTAGTTTGGCAAAGTTAAAAGCAACTGAAAACAGGGCTTTATAATGGGAAATGTCAGGCAACATTAATAGGCAATGCTACCAGCCCCACCTATAATAATCAGTAATTTTGAACACAAATAACTGGAACACTGATCAATATTATTCTAAGGTGGGGAAGTCTTTGGCGAATACATAAGACTTAAATCTCTTCCTAAAAGTCAGCAAGAGACAGAGTTGAAAGGAATGGAAAAAAAAATTCATTTTACCTCATTAAAATGAAAGTTGTGTCAATGATGACAACAAAAAACTTTAATTTCAAAAGGCAAATATTAAGACAGTTATATTTAAGGCAAAAAGCAAGTATTCTTGTCTTGCATAAAATAAGACTTAACCTGGACTTGAAAAATCCATATGCCAGTAGTGAGTAAAAGCCTTTCCTGGGAAGTGGAAAGGGAATGCAACTAAAGCCATCAATATTTACAGAATTCAGGGTCTCATGGAAAAATACTTCCAGCACTTCTGGGTGCAAAGACAATCTTTAAAATATGAACTAAAGTAATGTTAGCTTATTTACTCTGCAGGCAAATGGTACCACTGCCTCTGCTGTTCCGTTTTCTCCAAGTAGTAGCCAAGTGAAATTGGCAAGATACTAATCAGTTCCACAGCTGCTATTTAGAACCTTGAAGGCAGCCATGAAACTGGGGGGGGAGGGGAGAGTGGGGGGAGAGAAATCAGTTTCCCTCTGCTACTATTTGAGAACTATGAATAGTAGCAAAGTTAGTCACAAGGGAGGATGACCCTTAAATAAAATTAAAAAACACACAACCAGACTGACCTAGGGAGGGTAGATGATGAACAGAGACAAACCACCCTTTGTAACAGTCAAAAGGCCATGAGGTGAAAGAAGGCTTAGAGCAGCAAAGACCCGTCCTGCCCCAACAATAGGCAGGAAGCTTTACGGTGGGAAAGCTGAAGCAAGACCTTCTTTCTCCTTCTGGGAGTCCAGCAGCTGTCGGATCTCCCAATATATTAGATCCCGGGTTCTCAAGGGGTTATCAATCTAACAAATTTTCTCATGTTTCACAATGAGACATCACAGGATGAAACTTGTGAGTGGTGGTGGAGTGGAAACTGCCCTCCCCATATTGCTAGATGGAAAAACAAAGTTGAAAACCACCATATTAGACAATTAATAGGGGGTTGATACAAAGAGGGAGACTGTAAACAGGATTCAGGGACTGGCTTCTAGCACCTTGCCTTTCTTATCAGGGGTGGATTTCTCATCAAGACTGTTGAATGGACCTTGTTGTTTGCTTTCCCTCTCCCTTTTTCCAGTCTGCTTCTGGCTAGCAGAATTAGCCCTGTAACTAGGAGAAATCTGGTAATGTTTTTCAAAGCTTGGCCTAACTCCTTCAGAAGATAGAGAGAAAAAAATACATGAATGAGCGACCAAGTGTGCGCATGTGTGCGGGAACACAAGACAAGCTTCTGGGATAGAGTGTTTCATCATGATATTTGCCTCTTCAATTAGACTTGAGATGGACTAAAATATTTGCTTTGAACATAGTTTAGATTCTTTTAATGAGGACAACTTTTCATTCAAACTAAAGAAAGCATCAGAATGAAAACAAACAGTCTCAGTTAACTGCAAGAAGAGGTTCTATAATAATAATAAAAAAAATCTTTAATCATAAAAAGGAACCAGCCACCACATGGGGAAGTAAGAGGACATCTGTGGCCATGTGGTAGCTCAACTGTGGCCTGTTCTGCCCAATTCTAAAGTGCTCTTGGGAATTACACGCTATTCAGGACACAGTGTACATCTGTCAAAGGAAATTAGATGAGCAGCAGCCAGGAAGCAATTTTAGGAGAAGAATAATTTTTTCAGAGTTTAGCTGATAGCAGCAAGGGACTTAATTTATTCTCTTCCATCTCATGCATCCGCTGATTGGCCAAAGAATGTGGAAGAAAATATTTTCTTTAAAAAAATAGGACTATTACCAACCAAAAATCAGACGTTGTCTACTTTCATGGACACGTCATGGTAGCAGCAGGTGCAAGCAAGATAGGAAAGAAAAAATGTGCAAACTATCTCTGAGATTTTAATTGAGAGAGATGTTCAGTATCATCCCAAGGTACATAGGGAAGGAAGAGAGAAAATGTAGCCTTACTTTTCTCCCTAACAATGAGTCTGACAAATTTTCTCATGTCTCATACTGAGGCATCACAGGATGAAGGATCTGAGCAGTGGAGGAAGATGTCTTGAGATACTGCCCTTAAAAGTTAAATCAGACTCCTACATGAGCAATGATAACGCTGCTTAAGGGTCATGTGCAAAATGATTGGAGAACTAATGAAATGACATCAGTTTTCAAGAGTGTGAAAGATGAGCAATTTAAAGGGGGAAGAGATCTTTAACAAAATCAGAGTTTTAAACATTGATCACTGCCTATTTAATTTCGATGATTAACTATTGGAGAAAGTTTGTTTCAATACTGTCAACTTACATTAACATGCAACAGTTGACAATATGTACCCTGAGTCATCGCTCCCTCCAGAAGTCATCTTGAAAAACTAAGATGAGCAAAAGTTGACTTTTCTGATATTTCTAGAATCAGAAAAACTAATATTTCAGGCTCTCTTTAGACATCAAAGCAGCATAAAAAGGCAAAAGGCCAATTTTGAAAAAATCCTTTCAAGACACCTTTATATAGATGTTTCTATCATGGCCATCATCATAGTATACTGAATCTACCCAGAACACCAAGCCCATGTGAAGATCTGGAAGAGGGGAAATAGAAGGGCCAGTAACATGCAAGTGTGGGTTATAACAACTAGAAAGAAGAGTATGTATTCATTCAGTTCTAGATTAAATTTCCCATTGTTTGGCCAACTATAGATTTGGTTAAGCATTTTTCAACTAAAAATAAGGGAGGAAATTTCAAAGACATTCACAAAATTATTTCCCTTGTTTTCAACTCTATTTTATATGAATGTATTACATAAAATCATCATCCCAGTTGCCACAGTATCTGTTATTCTACATTCATCTTTAGAAATGACTTGAGGAGCCACAACCAGAGTCCGAGTTCAGAGAGATGAGATGTTGCTCTCACCCACTAAGAGGTGCAGGTAAAAATAGCATGCTTGGGTGCAATTTATGTAAAGCTTTTTCACAGCCATCAGCCACCTTTCTAAACACTTTGTCTGCATCATATTTAAAAATTCTAGCCTTTTTTTTTAACTCTCTAGCTTTTGAACTTTTTCATTGTAAATAGTTATTCCAGATTGTTTTTAAGACAGTTTCTTCTCCCTTTCACTTACATGCATATCAGTCTTATCCTAGACATAACTATGATAGCAAGGAAAGGAGGGCATATCAGCTGATCCAACTCTCATAATTCTTAAAGCATTTTAAAGTATTTGTTCACTTCCTCAGAAATTCCTACCTGGTCCCCCAATACCACCAGAAGCTATAGATCACCAATGTGCTAGCAGCGGTGAATGGCTACAGGACTAGTCTACAAACTGCTGTTCAAAGGATTTAATTTAATTTAGTCTTTCCTCATTTGTTCTTATATCAGTTACATTCCCAAACCTGTTTCCATTTGTCCATAAAAATGCTCTTCCACCAAGGCAAGCAAAGCATTTCAAAACCAGATATGCCTCAGTAGACTTTGTGCTGTTTGCTACAGTAACTATTCTACTACACCAGACAAGACACAGAACCTGGGGAACATCTGAGACCCAAAAATTCTTTAAGATGATTAATAGATGGATTTACTATGAACAAATTGAAACAAGTAGGAAAACAGGTATTCACAGTTGCTTTCTATCACAATCTCTACCTATCTATCCCCTTCAATTTGCCTAATGCTTTTCAGAAAAGATTTTCTAAGATGTTTGGGATTCGGCCAGCCAACTAAGAAAAGAATGAAACAAGCCCTCAATATTTGGCAATGATTGTTTAAAGAGACTAGATGGTTTCAAAGTATTAGTAATGGTATATGGATCTTTTTTAGACCACTAATTCAAACTCAGGTCAGGATTTAATGGTAGTCTAATTGCTGATTGGTACCTATATGAAATGATTAGTGGCCTCAGTTCAGTTATCCTGGAGGTCTTATCTACTTGCGTGTAGAGTACTGAAGGTAACATGTGTGATTAAAAAAAACCAAACAAACAAACAACAGACTTTATAGATTCTGTTCTGGATTTCAGACACATGGACAAGTTTTGAAAGTAGCTGATTTTACAAAATACTTATCTGAAATTGTACAGTACTTCAAGCTTGTGTTTTAAACTTGAGTTGACTCAACCATACCTATTATGCCTACGTAGAGTATGGAATGTACAGTTATAATTTTAATTATACTGTTAAAAATAGTAGTCTATTATCTAAAGTTTTAATACACTGTAATGCTATGGTCAAAGTTCCAAGATATTCCAACTCTGAATCACTAATATTAATTTAACATAGCCAATATAAAAAAAAAGTGAATTAGAAGTCATCTGGATGGCATTCTAAAGAAGACAACGATCTCCCCAATTAGTTCTTATGCCAGATGTTGTAGCAATACCAATTATATCAAAAGCTAAATTTAACAAAACTTAAAAAATAGTGATAAATGACTATTTACCTACAAAACAATACAGAAATACAACAAGGAAGGGATAAAACTGAACAGGAATGTTGCTATCATGATAATCAATTTTTATAGGTGACTTATTACCATGTGCTAGGCTCCCTTAAAAAAAAAATGTTTACCACAGATGAATATCATCTACTGTGATATTTTAAGAGTTTATTAAAAGTAATCTGAATTGCATTTGATGTACAGCAAGGAAAATAAAGCTTATTACTGTTTAAAAAGACATGAAGTTCTCTTACCACATATTTTACAGCACTTATGAATTGGTTGTGGAAGAGCAGATGTTGAGTTTCATCCTCTGGATTTGATGCCGTGTAAAGCATTCCACAAATACTACAGGAAATAGCTCCAAATCTTTTCTGTCCTGCATCCTATTTAAAAAAAAAAAAAAAAAATTATACACACACAGTTGACAGAACAGAAACTTTTCATAGCTAGATATGCAATTCACAAACATAAGCACATGTAGATTCTGCACTGAGGCTAAAAGGAAGTGGAGAAGGAGGAAAACAAGTAGTATACTAAATATGTAGTGACCAAAAGTCTACCCTCCAATGGCCAGCACACAAGCTGAGTTACAGCAGAGGCCATAGACTAAAGAATACATTAAGACAACTTCTCCCCCACCCAAAGTGTTAATGGTAGTTCTTCCAGGTTAGAGTTAAGACATAGTAGCTGGACCACATGGTAAGGTAAGACAATGACCTCTTTACCTACTTTGCTATCTACAGAGAGTTTAGCTATCATGTATGGGGTGGGGGGGATAGGGGGAGGATAGATTCTGTTGTTCCCTATGCTTTAACTTCTGTCTGTCCTTAGATAGTGAGCTTCTTGAGCATGGACCATCCCCTCCTGAGTGCCTGGAAAGCATCTAGCATACTATAGGCATTACCATAAAAGAAATAAAACCTAACAGTTATGGAAATAAGCATTAGAGGAACAGTAGTACATGTTATGTCTTGGCATTGTATTTCAAATTTCTATGGTGATAAATTAATGTTAAATATTTTCAAATTAAATTGTCTGGTACTATTTTTCATTTCCCTTCCCCCAAAGTTTTAGGGATACAAGTCACATTTTATATATAACAAATCATATGCAGCAGTTAAGAATGTACCCCTTGCCCAGAAATCTAAAGATTCTTAACTTTACCATGCTTCGTATTGTCTTGTTTTTCCCTAACACTGTAAAAAAGTCCCATATATAAAGGAACTCTCAGTAATTTTGTTCTGATATTTAATCTTATTACTATTTTGTAATCATTTAACACACTGACAATTCAGTATTTGTTTTGCAATTTACTGATTAAACATAAGTATTATTCATTATGAAGAATACAAAGTACTAGGAATCAACATAATTAATGCCAAATAAGGAATAAGACCTCAAGTATAGGGTCTCTGTTGATTTGAATTGAGTAATTCATATGGATGAAGACTGTTCCAAAGAACAGATGTATATTTTGAAAAGGTTGGAAACTTATCTTTGGCTAATATATATATAAAAGTTTTGGTTTTAAATGAATCAAACCTGTGTTTGGACTTTGTTTAAAGGTAATGGACTATAAAACACACAAGGTTAAAAATGGAGTTAAGCTAGGTAGACATTACACACAATATGAAATCCAATTACCATAATATACAGTAAATAATACATCATGAGTAAAAGAGGGAATTTTCTCTGGAAAATTTTTAGTGATGTGTGGGTATTAATCTCAAAATATAATATTGCATTAATATTTACTGTGAATTTAATTTCATCTTTTAAAAAAGAAGATTATATTTATAGATTTTTTACACTATATTACTGAGAAGGTCTTTTTGCAGTATGACTAGATTTTTTCAGCCTGTTTCCCACTCCCTCTTTCAACTTTGAACAATATTTGGTTTAACTGGTCTGAAGAGAATTAGATCAACATTGAAAACTGAACTATCAGAGAAACAGTTGTAACCTCAAGCAAATCTACAGGTGAAGTCAGAACTTTAAGAATAGTTTCTTTTCTAAGGAAAAAACACATCTTAGTGTACCCTGTAAGTTACCCACTATAACCATGCTCTATTAATTCTAGTAACTTTTCACAAGTTTCACTCTGTAGCTCATAATACACACAAGAGTACTGGAGAAAGACAATAGGAGAGGGGATGGAGAAAACATGACAAGGTACATCACTGTGCTAGTGAGGTGCATAATAAGATTTTTAAGCCTCTCTTTGAAGGCACATGTGTGGACCACTGCTGGAAGCAGGAAACTGGGACCTGAAGATCCATTGGTCTGTCCTCAGCATGGCAATTCTTACATTCCTATGGCATGTAATAGAGGGGAAAAGGAAGAATTCTTCAAAGGAAGAAAAGGAAACAAACGCTGCTCCGTGTGTTGGCTTTGGGCTGGAGCATCAGGGAGAGACTTGGGTTCCAAGGGTGTGAAAGTTGAGACTGATGCATTTTTTCCCCCTAGCTCCAGGCCGCCTTTAAAAAGGTGTAGTTCAGAAGAAACTGCTGTTTTGGCCAAAGGAGTGTGCTGAATTTCAACTATTTACACACAAGGAAGGAAAAAAGGCAGTTCAGGAGGAAGGATGGATGTGATTACCTTACGACCCCACTTGAACCGAACCTAATTTTTGCTATCTTGAGGATGGAGAACATGTCCCCGATGCTCAGGGTAGGATAGGTGAGGGGGAAGTCTGCTTTGATGCTTGGAGTACACTTCAAAAAGATAAGACATGTACATTTGAAAGTCAGCTAAATATAAAGCAATTCTTATATTTAATGTATAAACAGTACTGCAACAAGCCTTGTGAAAAGAAATCCTATTCAAATGATTGGGAAGTTAACATTTATTCAAAAAGTAAATGGTGGTACATTAACAAATTAACACCATGATGAAGTCACTAAAACATTAATGGCAAAGAAATCCTCAAGATTGCCAGTATTCTTAATTCATCCTATCTTGCCTGATGCAGCTCACCTGGTCTTCTATCATAGTCTCTATAAACAAGAACATAATACAGCCCAATTACATTGGACAATAATATTAGAATGTTGCTGGTATCTGGCAGATCATTTTTTAGGATTTCACTGATGTTACTATATTATATGTATTCAAGTGTGTGGACAGGCATACATATGGAGATGTTAAATATTTTAAAAGCTACTAATATATGAATACTAGAGGAATGCATTAACTATTAGAAAGTGCACCAAGCCTTCTTTAAGGCTGCAGAGTGTGAAAAAGGTTTTTATTTTTTTAAACATATTCGATAACCTTATGCAGCCAATAAAGACATTAGCCTGCCAGCATAACTGAAGCACTGTTCCAAATCCACAAACTGCAGTAGACCATGCTTCAGACAAAAAATTGCTATATGAGATGGTATAGACTCTGCAGTGCAGAAGCAAGATGTGCAGGCTAAAATCAGAAGGAGCAATACAGCAGTAGGAATTAAATCTATTTGAGAGACAACAAATCTGCCAATTATTTTTAACCTATTATTACACGTTAGCACCTAACATTACTACAAATGAAAGAATAGAGAAAAAAAAATTGTTCCTTTTTTTAGCATTCGACAAAATGTCATGTTTAGGCCATAATTTCCTATGTATAGTTTTCCTTTTTTGCATGGGTCTCACACATCAACAGAAGAGAGAACTGCCTATCTGAAAATAGCATAGTAATAAGCAAAAAACACAAACACACCACATTACTATTACTGAAAGCGACACAGGAAACAATTATTTTCAGTTTATTTACACATTTGATAGTACCTTGCACATAGCTCTTTCACTTCTGTTACCCAACAGTACTTCCTATTCCCATGCACTAGCATGACATTACTCTAACGCGGTGCTCTGAAGGGAGCTCACATACCCACTCTTCCCTCCAAATACGGAGTTTGCCAGTAACAGCTGCAGAGTTGTTGCAGTTTCTGGTTTGGGAACAAGATGGTGTCTCCTTTCCCCAGGATAGGCTGGCGGAGCTGGTTGGTGAGCATCCGTCACTCAACTCCTACACAGAACTGAGGAGTGACTGAAATCTTGAGGCTTGGGAGACACCGATCCTTTTTTCTCCCAGATCTATGCATGGGCCTTGCGGGCAATACGAGAGTCATTCTGTGACTTTTCAATAGGTTAAAGGGAGGAATTTGGATGTTGAGGCATAATGCCGACCAATGTTGCTGCTGAAACAGCAGGGAAGGAAGCATGTGTCCAGAGCTAAGATAGATAAGTGCCTTAACGTTGTTTTATTATTCTTAAGATTGCCTAGTCTGCCTCCCTGAAATACACCCTTAAACAGTAGCAGAAGAGAAGAAATTCCATTTTTAAAACATTTCAAAAGGTTTTTTAGAAAAAAAAATCAAAACTAAGTTTCTGAAATTAGTTTAAACATTTTACCTGACAGCATCCCTTTAACTCATTCTTTAAATTGACAATGTCCCTCTAATCTTCTCCAAAAGCCTCTGTTGGGCTAAGCGAAGCATGAGCTGTTGAGACTTAGGAGAGAGCCAGTAACAGGGAGCATGAAGATTAGTTCTCAGCAATCTGACAGAGCAACGTAGTTCAAGACAGAGCCACAGCAGAAATTGAGTTACTTGATCTAAAGTCATTCTTCTAGGCACCTGCAAACCTACACTGACTTGAGGCAAATTGCATTCATACAACTGCAGAGAGGATAAAGACCCTAAGTCAGACAACCCCCATTTGGAAGAATGTGAGAAGTTTATATTTCTGAAACCCACTGTTTCAGTCCATTTGTAACTTCAAGACAACCAGCCATCACATTACATCAAGGTGGTCTTCACATCTAGAAGGGCTTTAATAATTCTCTCGATATTGGACATATAAAAATGTCTTACCAATTTCTCTTCTCTGAAAAGGTGCAGCTCTGCCTGATCCTCCATTTGTGAGTTAAGGAGCTCCACCTGCAAAATAGGCATTTGGTGCCTTTGTAGGAGTTGGTAGGGGCCCCTTGTCTTAAGCGCAGGGTGAAGCACTTCCCCTTTTGATTACCCTTGCTGCAGCTGCTCCAGGAGCAACACTTTGCTCAGAGAGCAAAAACAGCCAGAAAAAAAATGCAGGCTGTAAGGGGTGGGGAGGAAATGGAGAAAAGCAGGAAGAAGGTGCAAAGAAAATATTTATTTTTGGGTTCTTCACAAAGAATTAAAGGAGAGGAAAAAAAAAAAAAAAAGAGGACATCCTGAGCAGCCATATGTATTGCCTGAAGAGGCAGAAGCTTCTGGCAGGAAGTTGGTGGGCAGACTTCCCTACTTGTCCAGGCATGCCCCGCTCAAAAAGGAGATGTGCAGATTTTAAAGGAATTTTATTCTGTGGAATTTAGCAAAATGATTGGGAAAATAGGACTCCAAATTTCATAAATTGTTACTGCTTCAGTCAAAGGGCAAAAGTTACATTTAAAAAATTTTTTCTAGCGAGTTTACTTTCTAAGTAAAAATATGGGGTCATTTCCTATTATGAAATGCTGACTTCATTGGTCATTATAAACTGTAGCAATAAACATGTAAAATAAAAAAAGATGCTAAGTGAAGTTTGAACATTATGCTGCATGGATAGTATTTACAGTATTGATTTTTTCTTATTTGTCAAAGATTGATTCGGTAAACAATAGGAATATAAACTTGATGGAGCATGAAGGTTTATAATGGCATATAAGAGCCAGTAATTAAAACTGACCAATAAGTTAGCTTCAGTTTTATACTTCACTGCTTCAAGCCCATTGTTTTTTATCAACTTCATTATGGATAGCATTTTCACTTTCATCAATTTAACTCATGAATTTTTTGAGGCCAAAACATTTCACCTCTCTCATGAAGTGCCTAGGTTACAAAACAGTTAAATGGGAGATTATATGGAAGTGTAATGGAAAAATAAGAAGCAAAATGAAAGATACTTTAGTGTATAAACTTGAATAGTTTGCACTTTGCTACTATAAACAGTGATGTTGAAATGCCAGTACCGATCCTGGGGGACCCAGCTATCCCTTGTTCCTCTGCTCATGAAGACGTACACTGGCCACTCAACAGCACGAAGGGAAGATTCAACTACTGGCTCCGCAGATGCAGGACGACAACTGAACGTGCTTTCAGTAAACTGAAGGGGCGCTGTCATTGTTTACTCTCAAGATTGATCTCAGTGAGAAAAATATCCCAGTGGTTATAGCCGCCTGCTATGTCCATCTGTGAAGCAAAGAGGGAAAAGTTGCCCCCAGAGTGGACGGCAGAGGTATTGCAGCTTTCGGCTGAGCTTGAACAATCAGACACCAGGGCTATCAGAAGAGCTTAAAATGGAGCTATACAGAGGCTTTGAAAGAGCACTTTAACAGCGAGCCACAGTAATGCACTGTGATGTGCTGTGCTCTACCTGGCCCTGAAGACTGGGGGCTTTTAGGAATTGTGAGGCGCACATCAATGAATGTGACACAGATACCTACTAATTTTGTGATGCTTGCTGTACATTTATGATTATTACACTGTTTATCACTGATCTTATGAGTTGTGTCAAAGCTTACAATCATGAGAAGCTGGGTGCTTTCAGTATCGCCAGCCATTCTGCAGCATATGCTGGGAACTAATGAAGATAAATTATTTTCCAAACAAAGAGTAACAAAAAACACTTCCATAAAGTTCTGTGCAAGTTAAAAGCAAATCCATAAACTTCTTGTGGTTTTAATGTAACAGAGCTTAACAAAGGGGAAGCAACATTCATGTCCATTTTAGCAATATAGACATCAATTGTGCCTCGCACAGGTCAGTGTATGTGAAGCTGTGGTTGTCCTTAATGGCCTCCAGTGGGGAGTAGTAGAATTAGTGATGTGGCCCCTGATGCCACATGGAATGTAGAGAGGGCATGTAGGGAGGTGCTATACTGCATTTATTCACAGACTGCAAAGGGAGGCAACCCCAGGATTGTTGAACCTATAGATATGCAAGAGTGTGCTGCATCTGTGTTTGAAGCCCAAAAAGGCCCATTATGTCTTCGTGCATCTCCCTCTGACTTCTGGGCCTGGCACTTGTCTGGTCTCTCCTTCTCTATATAGTCTGCAATATTCATCCTCCAGGCCCTTTGTTCATTATCTGATACAGCACTGGCTTGCATGATCTTGCTGAACAGGTCAACCCAAGTTCTCTGCTTTCTCTTCCTTATCAAGCATTATGTAGGTGTGGAGGAACCACCGCTCAAGGCTGCAATGGCAGCAGCTACAGAGAAAACAGAGGTACCATTGTCAGTATACTCACAATGGAAAGCAAAGTTAAGATTCAGAACTCCCTTCCCTTGCTCCCCAAAAGTTTTAAACAATTCATGCTTGCTGACACTTTTGCTTCAGAGTGCTTGTGCACAATACCACTCTCAGCTCCAGCCATGGTGAGTATGGCCTGCTAAGAGTGAGGGAAATGAGGAAGGGATTGCGCAGTTGCATGGAATTATGAGTGATGGGCAATGGCACTGAATACTGGCACCATTTTCCACAGTGGTGGCGATTTCAGCAGATCTCTCACTCCTGAGGGTAACAAGGCACAGAGAGCACAGCTGCTGTTGGCAACCCGAAGCCACCTGGGCCTGTCCACCACTAGCTTATTTACTGCAATGGAGACTGCCAAAATTATTACCAACTGGTGTGGGAAGCTATCCTACCATGAAGGAAGAAATAAGGCTGCCATCCCTAAAAAGCTTTAGGAGAGGATTGCTGAGCACCTCCATGAAAATTTCATTGAGAGCTCTCAAGAGGATTCAAGGGACATCTCAGAGTATAAACAAACTGCTCTGCGCAGCCCCTCCTACCTAACTCTACAGGGGAATGAAAAGCATAACACTCTACCTCTCTTTGTTGTACCAATACTTCTAGTACAAGTAAATTAATAAAAAGTCAATCGCTGTGTTCTCTTAAGCTAGAAGCACCATAACCGTAATGGAAAATAAATTTATATACTTACCCAAGGTTCTTTCCCCTGCATTGGGCTTGCACGTGCTTAACTGCCAAAACTAACTGGGCTGTGGTGGAGTCCCAAACAGCTCCTGGCTCATGGCATAGCTGGACCCCCCCAGTTGCACGTCCTCCATTCTCTTCCACCTTCCCCTCGTCCTCGCTGTTCATGCCAGGGGCCTGTGCCCCAGGCTCCTTGGAGATATCCATGGTGGTGGTGGTGGAGTCTCCACCACGTATGGCATGCAGCTCTTTGTAAAAAGTGGCAGGTCTGCAGCTTGGCATCAGATCAATTGTTTGCCTCCCTGGCCTTCTGCTACACCTGCCACAGTTCCTTCGCTTTCACACAGCACTGCTGCTGATCCCTGTTGTACCTCTGCTCATGAATCACCTGTGAAATCTGCAGATGTCCACACTTCTATGGCTGGTCTGTAGCTGTGTTTGCACAGCCTCTTCTCCCCACAGGCCCAGGAAATCCAATGTCTCCTGTCTACTCCAAGCTGCAGTTCATCTGGAGCATGTAGCCAATATGGTCAGCTAGGCAGTTGCACACAAGAATTGAGAGCTGCTAGGTGTGCTTGCCAAACTGGACAATCAGGAAAAGGCATTTCAAAAATTTGCAGGACTTGGAGTGGGGTCAATGAGCCTTCTGGTCTCCAAGACCCCAGGACAGGAGTTCACAACTGTGACCTGAGCAGTCAGTGTCAGGCATTGTGAGACAGCTGCTGGAGGACTGTTAGGGTTGACACAGGTAGTGCAGTATCTACATTTGTGCTGTGCCAACCTCAAACACATTGACCATGGCTCAATGCTGCTTTTGGAGGTGGTGTTACTATGTTGGCATTGAGGATATCAGTATAAAAATCTTAAAAAGCAAATTCTTGCTTATGTTACAAAAATACCTTATTTTATTAAAATTAAAGACAAAAAAAGCTCCCTATGCAGTTTAAATTTTGCAGTCCTATCAACATGGAAAAAGAATTAACGAGACATCAATTTCATTTTCAGATTCTCATGTACTTGCATTTAGAATGGCCATAGTGTGTCAGACCAATGGTCCATCTAGCCCAGTATCCTGTCTTCCAACAGTGGCCAGTGGCAGATGCTTCAGAGGAAACTTACAGAACAGGCAATCATGGAATCATGTCATCCCACTGTCCCGTGTCATCCACTCCCAGCTTCTGGCAAACAGAGGCTAGGGACACGCAGAGCATGGGGTTCCATCCATGACCATCTTGGTTAATAGCCACTGATGGACTTATCCTTCATTAACTTACCTAATTCTTTTTTGAACTCCATTAAAAATCTAGGATGCAAATACAGCAAAGGAGTATTTGTTTAAAACTTTCTAAGGAAGGGATGGAACATTTCTACTCATCTTAAGTTTAATTTAAAAAAAAAAATTAATTTTGCATAAATGTGGGAGCTCATTTAACCAGCAACAATGTCCACTGAATATGTAAGATTTTAGAAGTTATTTAAGGTCTGACTTCCTATATCATAGTTCAGAATACTCAGACTGGATTGTTATATTAGCGTGAACACAACAATAATCAGGGACTTAAATTCTAACCCAATCTATACAACCTTGGGCAAGTCACTGAATCTTGCTACGTCACTTTCCATGGTCTGTAAAACAGAGATCATACTGACCTGAAAGTTGCTACAAGGATTTAATGTATGTAAAAAAAACATAAAAAGATTCTTCCTCCAATGTATATTTCTGAGAGTGTGTGCACACATAGTATTAGGTTTTCACTGCTCTTTTAAGTTTGTTTTGTAACCTTCATAAAAAGAGGAAAAATGATCTTGTTAAGGCACTCAGAAGATCTAGGCTCTGCCAGACTTCCTGTGTAACTTTGGGCAAGACATTTAATCTTTCAGTGCCTCAGTTTTACATCAGTAAAATGATAATAATAGTTGTGATGTGAGGTATAATTAATGGTTAGGCATGCTCAGACACTAGTGACATGCACCATAAAAAAAAAAATGAAAAAAAATCAGTACAAGTATTGAGTATTAGAACAACTTCAAGTTGTAAAAGATTTTTATATTGAGAGAGAACAAACTGTCATTTAAAAGCAAACATAGCAAGACCATTTTTAATGCCTTTTGCTGACAAATTGAGCTTGTTATACATTTTATACTCACAGGTAATACAAAAAGGTATTCAGTACATATACACACTATACAAAGGAGATAATATACGAACATATTATGGACTAAATTCTTGTTAAACAGATAATATAAAACTGCATATGGGCGAAAACTGTTTTACCCATAACATTCCCTCCAAATACTGAACAGAAAGGTAGAATTTATAAGAATATTTGATAAGGTTTATATCATACCTCAGTCCCAAGGACTCTGGCATTGTACAAACAGAATGAAAAAGGGTCATAAAATGCACAGTGTAAAGCCAAAATACTAACATGGTCACCACTACAGTAAAGAAGTGGTAATTAATGTTGTGCTTAAAGGTCCTAACATCTTACAACAGAGAACACCTCTGAAAGATGAGAGGTTTTTTGGCAAGTTAGAAGAGATGGGGTAGAGAGATAGGGATAGATGTGATCCTCTTGAGCATCTATCTCAAACCATAGGAGCCACCATAGGAATAACTTTCTTACCACTGATAAGAACAAAACTCCTAAAAAATTGGATGTTTAATGTTTTAATTAAGTAGTGAATGGGTCTGAGCAGCAATTTGAACTATGTTGTTTACAATAAGAGTATAATAAAATGCTGCTCCTAACAGCATGCCAGAAAGTCTAAGAGATGTAAAATATGTTTTCAGACAATATTTGCAAGATAATTACTATATATTATATGTTTGCAAACAGTTTTAAATGGGCTGTGTACACACTATACAGCAAATACTCATTTACACATTTCTTTAAAAGACTAAATATCTGGAATTAGTTAGTCACAAAATAACATTGCCAATTATGAACTTCAAAAAACAAGATTTTTTCTAAAATGTAATGCAATTGCCACTCTTTCAACTGGTTCTATTTTCACATTTTATAAAAAAAGCTAACTTGGCAGAGTAATCTTCTATGCACCTAGATTGAAGGCTTGAGTCAGTTTTTGCAGACAGTGATTTATAGCTTGTGTCCTGTCTCATATACACTATTATTTGATTAAAGTGAACTACGGGTATAACAACTATATCCTTCATTGATAAACAGGGATTGGGTTAAAATATTAAGAGTTGTATACAATTAATATTTTGGAGATTGTGTTATTTTGTTAAAACTGACAGTGTCACGCTTGACTTTTAAACCGGCAGAAATGCACATTAAAATAAAACACAATGAACTAGTCTCAGATGTAAATTTGTTTTCTCACGCATTTTGATGAAGACCCCTATCCTTTTTTCCTCCCTCTAAAATTACTACACTAGATACTACATAACTAAGACTTTTCTTTTTTGTTGTGGCACTGAACAAACCACTCTTTTTTAAAAAAAAATTGAAAATGAGAAAAATAAGCCAGTCAGTTACAAAAAGTATTGGTTTATGATCAGTGAAGATCATAGCTATTTTTTCCTTATAAAGAAACTATATCGAAGACCCATCAAATCCTATTATTGTACAACCAAAAGTTGGGTTTTAAGGACCCCATTCAGCCCTGCTGAAGTAAAGGGGATTATTTGTATGTTTAAAATTAGGCACCTGAGACCTAAACAGGCAATAATTGAGAATGTTACAAGTAAGTGTTAGATATCACATTTCTGAACAGTTTAATATTTTGAACATATATATATATTTATCGTGTAATCCCACCTGAAGAGGCAAATTTCATGCTTTAGGAAAGAGAGACTTCAGGCTCGTGTCCTTATTATATGTTTTTAGCAGATTAAGGACTCATGCCTATCTATTTCTTAGTAATTTTTTAATATTACAAAAGTGCGGGTAGTGGTAATGTCTGCTTTAACAGGTTCAATTTTTTAATTGGTTCTGCTGCAGTGTTGTGAGGTCCTTTAAACTAGGACAATTTGTGTGCTTTTGCCCCACTTGACATTTTGAAATTCTTTGGTTGAATAGTTTTTGCTCCACTTTTTCTTTAGTAGAAATAGCTATTTGTACTTTAGTTTAACAATTTATTTTTAATTATTTAAACATGCCTCTCGCTGTATCCGTTATTGATGGAGCTAGCTCATCAATGATTTGTGGAAAAGTTCTTTCCCTATCGTTAGTTTTAATCAGTGCCTTAGAAAAAATATCCATATATCATTACATAAGTGTAATGCATTCATATGTAACCTCACACAGAAAAATCTGCCAGATACACTCGCTTATCCCCACTAGTCAGATTCTATAATTTGCATAAACTGAGGATTAGTTTATATGCAAAGGCAAATTTATTTCTCTTCCTTTCCACTTTCCTTTATAAATAAAGCTCCTCTTTGTATTTGAGAAAGCAAATAAAGCCTATTTAAAACAAAACTGAAATGTTGGAAGACTCAGTTTAAACAATATGGATTCTACAATAATCAGTCCAGCATCACTTTTTAATGCCAACAATTGAATGAAAGTGTGAAATGGTTAATGATTACGAAATTACAGAAACAACACTATGTAAGGATAACTACATTTAAGACAAGTTCATAACATTTCAAAGGTAAGACACCTCATTCAAAAATATTTACTGTAGAGGTTATGTTAACATTTCAAGATGCAGGCTTATGACACATAAGTTTGAGAAATACACAGTTGGCAACATTAAAAGGAAAGTACTTACTATGATCAGCTGTTTGTCATCCTTTCCTGCTTCTCTTAATTTTTGAATATGCTGCTCTGATGACAGGAAGCTACTGCCCCTTGATGCTAATGAATGGTTTGGCAAAGGGACCCTTTAAACAAACATATTTTTTGTCAATAAGGCCCTTCTGACTAGGTATTTTCAAAAATGCAACTATAAATGTAAATCCGTTTTAAATAAATTTAAATCTCAAAACAAGGACTAAAAGCATACATGTTTTAGTTTTCAATTTTGATATATTCAAAACTATAGCCAAGATGATCAACAAAAAAAGTGCACCACTTGTGAGTATCATAAATTATAAACTATGTAGCTAGTGGGAAGAAATAATTATGAATGACTGGACAATTTACTTATCACATAACATAACGATGCAATGTAGTATAGACATAGTGGTCAATTTCATCTACAATTCATATCTCTCTCTCTCTCTCTCTCTCTCAAAAGACAGTTACAGTAATTTTCCCTCTGACTTTCACTTCAGACAAATTATGGTCAGAGTTAGTAGCGGTCCAATATCACCAGGAGAGGAGCAGAACAGTTTCTGTCTAGACCACACCCTTCCAGTCCCTTAGAGAAGATAATTCCTCCCCCCACATCTTTGAAAAGAACCTGTGCACAGGCTACATATACACATCCTGTGGCTTTTCTTCTCTCATAAAATGTTTTTAAAAAGGACTTTCCCACTGCATGGAGAAGAGAAGCCAACTTGACAATGCCTACCTCAGAGGCAGATCAAAAGTTCTTCCTAAAAGTTCGCTAAAAGTTCTTCCTGCTCCAACTTTCCTGTTAGTTGTGTTATTTGAGGAAAGTAGAAAATTGTTACCAACCAACACTTCCACACAGAGCTCTAGAGAACTTTTTCCAAAAGGAGACAGTAGGAGAATTTAGAATGAGAGGCTCCTAGAGGTCATTAATTTCTCTCACACAATAAAAAAAAGACACACCACAAGCACCTCTATTTGGCAATTACCAATCCTAACTTTTTTGCAAAGCGGAGATCAGACAGAGCAACATAGTTCTTATTAACAAGATGCTAATAGTTGCCACAGTCTATTGCAGTAGATGAATTATAAGCTTTTACATAGGTTGAAATTTTTGCTCTACAAGTTATATCTAAAGAAGTGTTGGCATGCCAGACTTAAGACATGAATTCATGTCTCTTTCACTTGATTCACCATTTCTTCTGACTCGATAATTACTGGAAATAATTATGATTAAAGAGTGATCTTTCCTATTACATCTTTTCTTCTTGGGCCTGCAGTGAAATTATACCACATGTGACATTTTTATGTCAATCAGGTCTCAAATAGGATTAGAGGAGCAGTATCTGGGACATTTGTTAAGAAAGCAAAATATCTAAAATAGCAAAGGGAGCACAAATTTATTAGCCAAGAAGTCTTTTTTCAAGCTTGCAACAATATGAACATTCTCCATTTCCAGACAGAAAACTTAGCTTAGGTGAAGTTGAAGATAAGACCACACTCACATCAGCAACTAAGAGCAACAATCTTTATAAAACTCTCTAAACTAAACAAAAGCAAAAAAAGTTCAAGATTAAATCTGCAAGTAACAAACGTTTAGAAGTATTCAGTTTAGATATTTAAACTTACATCTGCCCATCTTTTTATGGCTTTTTTGACAGTGGTGTTATTTTTGGATCAAGAAAATTTTCTAAAAGTTAAGAAGTCCTCAATCTCTGGGTTAATTTTGAAAAGCCACTGTATTTGTCTAGCTGTAGGTGAAGACTGAAAATCTGAATTACAGAGCAGTGCTTTATAACTGGTTTCATATCTCCATTGTGAACATTATACTTTACGTCTAATGACACTAAGATCACTGGTTAGGATATGGAATAATAGTGTCCATTACTTTGACTCTGTACATTGCCATTTGACACTCTTAATGAGGTCTGATTAGACAAATAACATTGAAAACAATCAGGAGAGTGCGTATGACAGAGTGGCCAGAACTGGCACAGCCACTATATCATTAAAAGTGAAGCATTCTACTTTGTGTGGTTGCAAATGAGGAAAACAAGTTATGGATAAGGCAGCCAAAATTTCTGATTTTTTCAGGGCCTCACTGTGTAACTAGATTTAAGGTAGATTGGGCCATAAAGCTCAATGTGGGGGGGATTGGGGGACCACAAAAAACCTAAAACATCTCCATTAAAAAGTGTATTGACTATTACAAGATTTTTGTAACTGAAAAACTACAGGAACCTTCCTCCTCTGAATAGGTGAACCTCATAAACTTAACTTTAGTCATCATCTATTTTCGAGTCTCAGGTTAGGATCTGGCAAAAAGCAATGCAAAATGTTAAGTATTTTTTAGCTCTGCTAATTACCACTTTTTCAAAAAAAGGTGCAACTCACATTGCAGCCAGGCTGTATGATAATTTTTTCACCAAAGCTGAAGTTAGTGCTTTTTCCACTGACAACCTCCTTTGGTAAACTGGATTACACAGAACTCGGTCTCTTATGGAAAGGATGAGACACCGATTTCCATGTTTAAAAAAAAAAAAAAAAAAAAAAAATTATTAGGATGGCAGTGGAAAAGAGGGACAAAAAAAAAAAAAATTGGTCTTATAATGGCAACTTTACCTAAGGAGGGGCTACTGACATTCCATAAATATATTAAAGAATAAAAAAGGTACTATACCTCTTCTCACTAGTCTCAGATGTCTGATTTGTGAATAAAGTGCGCACCAACTGCTTGGGAGCCGAACCTGCAGTTAATCAGGTTAATAATGTCATTTCATTATAAAATTTCTCTTAATAGAAAAAACAAACTTGGCAAAACACATTAACTTCACTACAGCAAAGAGATATGCAAGACCATGTTAAACACACTGTACTTTATCTGTAAAAAAAAAAAAAAAGAAAAAAAAATCATGTAATGAAATGGTGCAAATTTCGTGCAGGAGTCACATATTTCTCCACACTAAATTTTTAAACTTAGCTTACATGAAAATTACACATATCCACTGTTGCTGAACATGATTCCCTCGCTCAATAGCCAGGGAGGAGCAGCAGACTTAATTTGAATTTTAGTTTCAACCCGCTCATGCTGACATCAATTGGGTACTACTGTGTACAGCAGCAGAGCCATAAATACGATCTCTGACTTGCTCAGTAGTAGGGTACGGGAAAGAGAGACAGTTAGGAAATGCAATAAGGGGGGGGGGAAGGAGGGGAGAGAAGAGAGAATATTTTTCTTAACCCCCAGCAACAGTAAAGGATCCTAACAATACTGTTACTGCATGTGACACTTCAAAAAGCTGGAGCTGCACTGAAAAGAAGAATGGCACAAGTGTCATCTTTTAGTAAACGGCTAGACCTGCTGATGAAACATTGCATAGGGCATCACAAGGCCAGGCACTATCACAAGGAGATGGAGAAAAGGCAAGAGCATGGCATGCCATCAGAGAGGAGTAAGAGATGTATCAGTGATCTAATAAGGATACTTATTGTTTAGGATGGAGTTTGGTTCTTTGCTTCTTGAACCATGAGAGGCGAGGGGGAGATTTTCACATTACACTGACCAAGACTTGACAACTGGAACAGTGCTGACAGGTTCCTGAGAGAGGTGAATGCAGCCCTCTTCAGACAGATGAACGGTTGCAAATTTGTGGGAATTTGATGGAGAAGGGGAGGTAAAAAGTAGTAACTCTAGGTTCCTCTTTCAGAAGGGATGCATACAAATAAGTGAAGAGGGTGAGAGAAGAGATGTATACTGTTAGAAATAAGGCAGTGGTAAACAAAAAAGATATGGATAAAAATCTTTGAGTGTAAGGGAACCAGGGGTGGGGGGCAGGAGAGAAGAGCAAAAATGAGAAAACTGAAGATTCATTGTTTAATTTGTCAAAAAGAATGTAGTAAGGAGAACTGTACAAGTTGCCAATTCAGTTAACATTTCTTGTCAGATGGATCATCCACAGAGAGTTTACTCAACTCCATGCTCCAGACTGGAAAACATTCACTAGCCCAGAGTGAAAAGTACGCTTTCCTGGGCAAGAGCCATCAATCATTACAGAATCCAAACAAATTTAGAAAGTTTCTAACCCTGATGTTTTTGAAGATGGTGTTCCAAGATCAAACTAAGATGAAACCAATGCAGTGCTTCTTCCTAAGAGGGCAGGACAACTCCACACCTCTGCTGCTGCTCAGCTCTTCCACAAGAAGAGGCAGAGGAAAGACTGACAAAGTATGGTTTTCTTTGTCGTCTTGTTCTCCTCATCTCTGGATGGGTCATTGTGCAAGCATCCACTATCTGCAGAAACTGCTTGCATCCATGTAATCACTTTGCAGTGTACGTCAGGGATGCCAACCGAGGGCCTTTCCCTTGTTGAACTCAGTGCATGCCCATTCTCTTTCCCACCGACTTTGTGGACTGCAAACAGATGGCACTGGTGTTGCCATTGCCCAACACAAAGCTTCATTTAACTCATTAATGGGGGTTTCAAGGCAATTTTCCTTCTAGTTAGGCTGTCCTCCCAAATTGAAGAAAGTCACCTGCTCTGAGCAGTCCAGTTTTTTTTTTTTTTTTTTTTTTAAAGTTGCCAGATAACCTTTCACACCACTACTTATGGCAAAAAGTTGTCATTGCCATTTTTCAGATCCCAGCAGACAGAAATAAAATTAACAAGTCCCATCAGTTTCATTCTACTGCAATGTGGGAAAGCTATGGAGGGAGACAGGCACTAAGGAAGGGGAGTCTAAATATGGAGTCTGGAGGAAGGGCAGAGCAGTATTAACACCGCCCTTATATCAGCCAAAAAGTGGAGCACAGGGTTGAATAGCGGACAGTCCCTCCCCTCAGCACATCAGCCCAGAGGAAGGGAGGGTGTTGACTGAGAACCCTCACCCTTTTAGCAACCAGAAGACTCAGATACAAAAGGAGAACACAGAGAATGCAGCTCCTCTTCCAGCAGCCAGAGAAGACGGAGTTTCAAGTTTATCAGACATCTACTAGCCAGAAGCTGACAGGAAAGATGGAACCATTGAATAGAGTCCAGGGATCAGCATCCTAGAAGAAATTCAAGCACCCTTCCTTTTCTCAGCTGCTACAGGGGAGCAAGGCTTTTCACCTGAGCATTGCCCCACTTTTTGTATCAGTCCACGATCAGGTGAATAAGTCTCCTTACTATTAGGTACCTGGTAAAAATTCCAAGTCCTGTGTGTAGATGTGCAGATGAAGGGAGAGTGGGAGAGAAAGAATGGGTGATGAGATAAGGAGAATAATGTTGAAAGAGTATATGGAGAAGTAGTTAAAAGAAATTAGAGAATACATAGAGGGGGGAAAAAAAAAGAGAAAACAGACACCAATGACAACTCACAAGCCATGATCAGTTACTGGAAAAAAGAGTTGAGTGAAGACAGGAAGGAAAAGAAGGTAAAAACAAAAAGCAAAGGATGAAATAAGTCAAGTTGGTAGACGAGTACTCAACATCTGATTTTACTGGCATTCATTATATATTCTATCTGAGTAATATGTTTTGGTATTCAACTGGTTCTTGTAACTGGCCAAATACTATTCTAATATATTTGATTAATTCCACCAGTAATAATCTAATATAGCCCAAAAAATTAGGCATCAACAAGTGCTGTTGGTATATTACTTTTAAACTGAGTACATAACTTTTATTCTTTTAAATTACTGGGGAATGTGGCTCTGGAGAGCATGGTTGCCAGATACCATATTTTTCACCTTGATAATAGGCTTAGTTCTAGGACTACAAGGTAAGTTTTCATGCCCTGCTGACACCAATACATTTTGTAACCTTCCTATTTGAAAAGGAAGAAGAGGATTCCTTCATCACCACCATTAACAGACCTCTCATAGTGCACAGAATTTACAGTTTAGAGATTTTTTACCTTGAGATTCACTCTCTATCTCCTTTTTGGCTTGCTTAGGTGGTGGTGCTGTTGCTGTAGTACTTTTCACTGGAGTGCTTTCTGGACTTGTATCCAAATGCAAGCTAAAACTCTGAACAACACAATAGAACAGATGATAGATCTAAGTCAAACTGCTCCATCTCTCTCTCTCTAAGTTCTGTCCCCATTTCATTAATTAAATATTTTATGAGTAAAACCATTATTGAGTTCCTACAAGATCAGTTTAACACTTTTCCCAGTTCTCTTTAAGACTTTGCTTAATGAACTGATAAGCAACCCCATGGATATATCTGTGGCACTATCTGATGTAGGAAAATTTTGTTACATTACACATTCAGTGCATATGGATGCTTATTTGGAAAGAATATGGTTATTACATGTACTCCTGTGTTCTTAGAACATTACATTTAAACAAACCTAATCATGAGCATAAGTAGTACTTTGTCCTCCCATTCCCCTTAATGTACATTTTCAGCAAAACATAGTTATGGTATTTTAAATTAATCAGCCATGACATTTTGATTTGTTGTGCTATGCACTTGAGTTATTGGAGGAGAATTTTATTTTATTGCCCTTAGTATTACATAACAGATTTGTTTTCCTATTTGATTTATAATAGAAGCACAAGTCAACTCAACAGCAGATTAAGGTTCCTGTACTGAAATGGTTTAGTTGCACAAAATGTTACTGATAAAGCTAGTTACACGAGCACTGTTAGGTACTAGAACAAATTTAGGAAAGTATCCTCCCACCACATTCCATAAATAAAAAGAATTACCTCATCTAGCGTTGGCTCAGGAACATGTTTTGTCCGATTATCCAACAAGCCATTTTCGGCAACTTTTTTTGTGGGTTGCTTTGTTTCTGGTGTCACATCTTTAGCTCTGACTGTTTCAGAAGAAACTGCTCCCAATTTCTCCTGTACATGAGTTGCACTTTTATTCTCACATGGCTTTGTCACTGACAATTTACCTTGGGCCTTTGAAAGCTGTATTTCTGCACCCGTTGCTTGACTTGATTCTGGAACTTTAATTTTAGTTTCTAACAAATCCAGCTTGGGAACACTTGCAGAGTTTAATTTATTTTGATGTATATTATTAGCTTTCATTAGTTTAATTTTGGTCCACTTAGAGTTTTTGTTTGCAGGACTATTTCTGCCATTCAGAACACATTTGACAGGTATTCCTTTTTTGCTGGGGAAAAAACGCTTGCACTGAGTGCTCTGATTTGGTTCCTTCTGAGTAAGCAATACAGTCTGTGACAGCTGTGTTTCTGCAGGTTTCTCTTCTCCTTTTCTATATTCAGTGTTGGGAGAATCTTTTTTCACCTCTACTGTATCTGACGCAATTTCACCTGCAATTTCTTCACAGAGTTCAAGAATGCTTACCCGTTTGGACTTCACAACGTTCTCCGGCTGATTGGCTAGATCTCTTTCATTTACAGGTGGCTGCGAAACTTTCTTTGCTTTTACACTGCTTTTCACATTCTGATGCACTGGTTGTTTTTCCTTATTTATTGTCACAGAAGCTGGTGGAAGTGGACTTACCATTTCTACTTTTTTATGATCAAGAAATAATCTTGAGCCTTGCAGGCTATGTTGAGAACTGTTGGAATCATTGGTTTTATGGTCCATTTTACATTTTTTCTCTGGCAGAGAGCTGGTTATTCCTACAGTTATTTCTTCATCTCCACTTATAAAATTAGATTTTGTTTTCTTATTTTTCTGTTCTGTTTTCTGCTTAAGAGGTTTAACTGTTTCAACTCTAGTACTCTGAATACATCCTTTTGTTTGAGTGTCCTGTTGCACTTCTGAAGCTTTTCCTTCTTTAATTTCCCTATTACGAAGGGATCTTGCTGACATATCTGATAACTGCTGCAATCTATGAGATCGCCTAGTTAGTTGCTCATCTGGGATAATGATGTGTCTTGGCTTAGGAATATCTTGTACTGACTTTTTCTGGCACACTTCCTTATTTTTTGTGGCTTTTGGTTGCTGTTGTGTGCCTTTGACAGTTATTTTAGTGTTTGTGCCTGATGATCTTGTCAACATGCGCATTCCTAATTCAGGTTCACGTTTGTTGTCACCGAAAGATTTAATTGATGATTGTTCAGCATCTTGAGAAGTTGACTTTTTTGCAAGATTCTTTTTAGGACTCTGAACTTGTATCCCTAAATTTTTATCAGTAATTTTTACAGCTTTAGAACTTGAAGAAGAATTACTTTCTGTAGAATTTCCCTTTACAGATTTCATATCCACGTGTATGTTCCTAAGTGTAGTTTCATTTAAAGTTTTTACAGACTGCAAGACAGATTGCCTAATACTTTGGGGTTTCGATGAATTCTTTTTAATATCTGAAGTTGATTTTAATTGCTGTCTCTTGCTTTCAACTGAAACTTTGGTTTGTAAAGCACATTTGTCTTTCCCTTCAGGACCTGTTTTGGAGGAAGTCTTTGTAGATTTCAAGAAAGTAGTATGGTTTATTTGTGAAGATCTGGAGGGTGTTTTAGTAGTAGATACCCTACCTAATGATTTCAGGGATGATTTTTTCATAGGTACTGTTTTACTGGATCTTTTCTTTAATTGAAGTTCACTCTGCTTTGAATGTTTCTGCACTAGTTTACAATGGGAGGACCGCCTAGCACAATTATTGATGGCTTTATTTACCACTGACCTGTTAGGTTTGACCGAGATTTTAAGCACTGCTTTCTTCTGCATTGCACTTTTATTTGGCTTTGATTTATTTAAGACATGTTTCATGGCTGACACCTCTCTTTCTTTCTTTGTTGATGATTTGCTGTTCTTATCCAGCTTCCGACGTTTAGCAGAAGATTCTGCTATTGCAGACTTCCTTTTTTGGGCTGCCATTTCTGCAAAACAACAATTGAACCAAATGTCTACAATTTTTTTCAGCTACTTCTATTGTTAATGTACATTATATAAAAGGAGACATAATGGATTATTAATTTTGTCTATTTACTATCAATGTGTACTAGTCACCATCAGAAAGCAAAATCTGTTAAGCCATTTTAAGTTTAGTATACTACATTTATTTTACTTACAGGTATTTTATAAGAAGCGATCGATGTTTCAGAAAAAGTAACTTATCAAGCTGTGCCAAAAGCATTCCTTATAAATTTGGTTGTAGACAAGGCATTACATGTCACCTATAAAGAATAAAACATTTATGGAGATATTTAGATCCAGTATGTTTATTTTGTTAACTCTTCCCTTCTATTTCTCAGTCTCTGATCTCAGGCATATATTGCTCCTGATCACCTATATTACATTTTTTCATTCTTTCAAATAATAATTAGCTTTAAAGTATGAGAGTCTCAGGTAAAAGTGACATGTGGACTTTATGCAACCTTCCATATTCTGTCTTCATGAAAGAATTTTATATCAAGACCCTTCAGTTGCAGTTGTAGCTCTGCATTCCATTACCCAAAGCCCCAAGGAGCAGAGGACTGGACGGCACTTTTTGGAGCCCCATCAGTACAATAGTCAGATGCTAAGCAACACTATATGCTCTCATATGTATCCCTCACAAAGACTAATGATGCACTTTTGTACCCCCAAAGTCTGATGCTATAACATTTCAGAGAAGCCCTCTAACAAAACAACAGTGAGGAACAGTACTTTTATATTAGAAGCTGAAACCCGTCCTTTTATATTTCTATTTATGCTAACAGCCACTTAAGAATACATCTTTTATTTTCAAACTTAATATTTTTTGCCATTTTCCTATTTAAACACTTTTTCTCTTATATTTCCAATGATGCAAAAATGAATGTGGTTGTTTAAGAACTTATATGGTTAAATAAGAAAAGTTTCTAGCCCTTATGCATTCTTCCAAAAGTGAACAGAAGGCAAACTGGAAGGAAATATTCTATCATAGCCTTCAAACAAGCAGATCTGGTGCTTTTCCTGCACCTCATAGCATTGTAAGTAATAGCATAGAAATTAACAAGATTCTGGTTAGTTTCTTTGCTGCTATTAAGAGTCTCCAGGTTGTCAGAATTGTTACTACTCATGCTGATCAGGAAAGCTATGAGTACCAGCCAGAAAACCCTGGAAGAAAAGTGGACACCAAAACCCTCTTCCAGCAGGGAGAGGGAGGTTAAGATCCAACCTGAGACACTTACAAACACAAGGCCAATATGAAACATGGAGCTTCTGAGAAGACGACAGGGACAACATCTGGACAGAAATCCTAGAACGAGGAGTAGCAAGGCTTCTCACCAGAAAGTTGCTCCTGAGCCATGTTAGTGGAGCCTTTCACCATTGATTTTCATATCTACATCTGACTAGTATGTTTAAGTTCTCCAACAAGTAGGCTTCTGGTACTTTTTTAGGCACAGTCTTATTGTGCAAAGTTATCTTTTTTCTACATCCCCTTAAGTAACCATGGCTCAGGAAGAAGTATTTTTTCAGTTAGTTAAGGCAGAACAATTACAGATAATTTTACAGTATTGGTCTGGGTAACAATTCTGGGCACTGAAAGATACTTCTAAGTTTTCAGTCAATTTAAAATTTTCAACTACCATTGAAGTTTCCAATATCAGACTGTTATAACAGTTCAATTTTTTTGCATCAACAAGCTGATAGCAAAGTATTTCTATCTCCCCATGACAAAACTGTTACTCCAACCCCCAAAATCTATGAAACTAAAACAAGTTAAGGCAAGAAAGGAACATGACATCATCTAGTTTCACCTTCCATATAACATAACCAGGGGTCGGCAACCTTTCAAAAGTGGGGTGCTAAGTCTTCATTTATTCACTCTAATTTAAGGTTTCACATGCCAGTAATACATTTTAACATTTTTAGAAGGTCTCTTTCTATAAGTCCATAATATATAACTAAACTATTATTGTATGTAAAATAAATAAGGTTTTTTTAAATGTTTAAGAAGCTTCATTTAAAATTAAATTAAAATGCAGAGCCCCCTGGACCGGTGGCCAGGACCCCAGTAGTGAGAGTGCCACTGAAAATCAGCTTGCGTGCCACAGGTTGCCTACCCCTGATATAGACCATTGGAATTTCCTTCATTTATTGAGGCAAACAGTTGTTTGTTTGGCTAAAGCATATCTTTCAGCTTATTAGAAAATATAAAAATTTGTGTCAGGTCCCAATTTACATTTTCTAATTGATTTAGATTTTTTAAAACTGTGAAAACAAGCTTCCCACTCTATCAAGTTTAAAAATTATTCATTAAAAAGTCAGTCTGTCAGGCTAACCAACTGATCTTTATTTAAACAAATTCTAGCCTCTCTATTTTAATCCTGCAATTCATTGGCTCTATATTGCCCACTGACTTTGATGGTGTCTGCCACCCACACACAAGTTGCAGGATCAGGTCCCCAAACTCTGGAACAGAATTTAGAACTCAGATTGTGAATATGATTATTTATAAGATTGTTAGCACTTCTCCCAATTAACTCCATAATTAAAAAAATCAAGTAGCCTCTGAGGACACAGAAGCAGCTATGTGGATAAGCTTTACCTCCAAGCCTTTCATCTTTCCTCACATTAATCAGTAGGGAAGCCATGATTTCTGCTAGTAAGAAATTTGACTATCAAGTGCCATAGCACACAAACTTATCTATAGATACTTGCATTAGCTTGTAAAAAAAACTATTTTGTTTGCTAATAAATGTAATCTACAGGCCTGTTACACCATCTCAAGGTGTTCAAATGTTGATCCTCATAAGGCGAGCGGTATGCCCTGTGCACTGTCTGTGGCATTTTTAAAAGCTAGTCATAGCAGTCCTGATTCCCGCCCCCCCATACATAGAGCAGAGTCCACTGCCACTTCTGCCCCCCAGATGAGTTACATGGAGAACAGGTTTGTCAGTGGAAACAAAGAGGATCCAATCAAGTGCCACCCTCTTCCACACACAGCTGCTGCGGTTTAACTCCCCCCTTCGTTCTCATTTAAGTCTAGCAGCAGTAGGAGTTTTCTGGACATGCAGGCAGGGCCCAGTCTCTGCCCCGACGAGTTGGCAGTCTAAGGCCTTGCAGAGGTTGGAGGAAGTGGGAGAGTGGATAAGGACTGCCACTTATAGGTTGATCAACGATCCTGGCTCAGGAAAGTGACGGAAAATACCAGCCTCCCTCAGAGTTGGCTCCGAGCTGTGGGGGGGACTCAGCGGGACCGGGGACCAAGCTACGTGACAAGGGGCTGGCGTCCCCCGCCCGCTGACACAAATCATTCGCGGCCTGTAGACTTTGCACCCCGGGGGGAGGGGGCGCAAACCCTGTCCAGGGTCCCGAGCCTGAGTCTCCCAGTAACAACCAAAGCGGGGGCGGGGGCGTCTCCTCATGGAGCTCAGGGCGCGGAGACCCGCCGCCGGGGAGCGGCCGTTTGGGGCCGAGGGCAGCGTTCAGGGGCGAGGGGGTCGCGCTCCAGGCGCATCTTCCTCCCCCAACCCAGTCACTGCGCCTGGAACCAGAGGAGGCGACAATCGGGACTAAGGTACTGGAGGAAGCGGCTCGACCACGAGGGAAGGGCCCGCGGCCGCTCAGCCTCTGGCGGGCCGGGCTGGCGCCCCGCGGTCACTTTACCTCAGCGAGTCTCCTCCGGTGCGCGCTCGCGGCGCGAGCCGCTCTCCTGGCTGTTCTGGGGAGCGGGGGCACGCGGCGCGAGCTCGGGAGGGCAGGGGCTCGCGTAAGATGGATGAGGGGCGCGAGGTCACTGTCGCTCGTGCACCTTTCCCATGTCACCCAGAAGTCTGTAGCCTGTCTCTAGAGAGCAGAAGCAAGTGGATGGAATCTCTTCACATCCGGGCACAGAGACAACCCTGCCACTGCCCCGCCCCGATTTTTGACGATTACCAGTCTGCGACGCTCGTTGTTATTTCTCTCTGATCCCGAATCCGGAAACCGCTTCCCGGCACAACGTAACTTCCGTCGGTGGCTGTTATACGCGAGCCCTGCTACTGCTAACGAGACGGCTCGGGAGCTGGAAGGGAGGCCTGGGTGTAGTCAGAGCGGCCCCTGGCGGCCGGAACGGGGGCCGACCCAGTCCCCTGTGTGGTTTGGGGCTGTTTGAGAGAGGCTGTAGTCCACGAAAGCTTATGCTCTAATAAATTTGTTAGTCTCTAAGGTGCCACAAGTACTCCTGTTCTTTTTTGAGAGAGGGTTTTGTCTTATAGAATCACCGATTACCCCCACCCTCTATCCCAATTTTTCACACCTGCTGTCTGGTCACCCTTGTGCCAGTTGCCCTTCTCATAACAGAAAAGGACAGAGCCAAGAATGTTAAAAGGCAGCAATACTAATTCACCTCTCAACTCCTTTTCCCGTTTACACTGGCAGAAGTCCCCCCCATGATTCGTGGCCACGCCTTCCAGACCGTGGCACCCACTTGTAGCTCTGGGACTTCCAGTCCTGTCCTCTTCACACTTCTTTTGAAAGAGTCTTTCCATCCCATCCAGGGCCAGCTCCAGGCACCAGCAAGCAGGTGCTTGGGGCGGCCAAGAGGAAGGGGCGGCATGTCGGGCTCTTCGGGGGCGGAGAAAAGGACCAGACGCCGAAGAAGAAAGCGGCGTGGTGGAGCTGCTGCCAATCGCGATTGTGACTTTTTTTTTTTTTTTTTTTTTGCCACTTGGGGCAGCAAAAACCCTGGAGCTGGCCCTGTTTCTTGCTGTCCTCGTCAGGGTTGCCAATTTTGGTTGGATGTATTCCTGGAGATTTCATTACATGACATTAATCTTTAATTCCTGGAAACTCCGGGCCAATCTTGGAGGGTTGGCAATTCTAGTCCTCTTCCTCCTGTACTTTCTCTGCTGGGCATTCTCCAGTTCTTATCACCTAGACAGCCCGCCTCAAACATGCCATCTGCAGTCTATCACTGACAGCCCCATGTTCATCTTCCCCCTAATATTTTACCATGTGCACTCTGTCTCCCCTCAGCTTGTGTGCCATTCTCCTTAGTGTGTTATTTTCTTCCACCTATATCTCCTTTTCTTCCATCTCTATAAGACCCAACAATAAGGCAACAGTAATATTTTGTTTAAATTTTATTTCTAGTAATAAAGTACTTTCCAAACAGAAGAGACAGCACAAGTCTTGCCCCAAGGAATTCATAATCTAAAGACAGTTGAAAAAGGTGGGTAGGGAGGAAAAGGGACAATATGCACACAATTAGATTATATTTATTTCAATTATATGTACTACATAGGACATGTAAATTATTCCCAAATTACTATTCCAGTTTGTCATTGCTGTTCAGCAAATTTTCTATCAGCAAAGTAATAATAAGAAGAAAACGAATCAAAGGAAACTATTTTTTTAATATACATGCAGCACGTGATTAACATCTGGAGCTCATAAATGTGATATCACTAAGGTCAAGAGTTTACTTGGATAAAATAAAGATTATCTGTATAAATATATAATGCGAACATCTACAACCTACATAGAAGGAAATGAAAAAGTTAGGAGAGAGAAACTTTCTGCCATCTTCTGTTGAAGTATCTTGTTTTGGACACTAATGGAGACTAAACTAGTGATTTCATGTATCTTTCCCAAACTTTCAGCACTTACTCTCAGAGTATAGAATGGAATTTCTGAGAATTTCCATATAAATCTGTCAGTTTATTAGTAATATTTTTTAAAGTGGGCATTTTGAGAATGTTTTAATTAACTTGTTTAATCCCCTCTAATAAATAGCTTTCTATAATATTTCAAACTCAGGGTATTCTATAGTTTCTCTATATTCCTCAGCCCTCATATTTGTACAATATACTGTTTGGGAAGAAAATTGCTGAATAGAGTTAGCAGTATAGTGATGTTTTACTCTGCTTCTAAATCCTAATTTGTCATTTAGTGACACTGAAATAAAGAATCTACCTTATTTTGTCAGATCCTCTTTCTATGCACACTTCAGTGAAGCACAATTTGTCCTGGACTGATGGAAATTTTCAGTAGCTGCAGTTTTGTAAAATAGCTGATAGCAGGAAATGTTATTTATAACTCCCTATAGAGGTTCTCCTTTAACTCACCATAATCCAGTATGACTTTACAACTAATGTACCAACATGTGCTCTGCTTCTTTGTTACAATAACCTACAAGATAGCTTCCAGAAGCAGGATACTGTAATCATTTGGGAGCTTGTAAACCTCCTGGAAAATGTTAGAAGCATCTCTGCATACTTCATGTTAAGAATGTAAATTTGCAGATACATTTTCCCTTCTTTTTATTGTTAACATGAAGTATGCAGAGATGGTAACATCATCTGGGTGAATGTAAGATAACAAACTTTTTTACCATATGATGGGAAACCCTAAAGAATGTGCCATTGCTGTCATATATTAAATCCAAAAGTTTGAATAAAGCTGTCAAGGCTGAATCCCTACTCTGGCATTTCAAAAAGGTGGAAACCCTCAAGGATTTTAAAAATTAATACTTGCTACTCCTGGCTTGTATTACACTCCCAAGGTTACAACTTTTCTCTGACCTTGGCTTGGTAAACGCTGCCACCACCCAAATGCAAAACCCCCTCAACCCTTGAACACAGGAAGGAGCATTTGGGAATTCCTCTCTGTGGGGTAACCTCAAGCCCTTTCAGACACACCCCTCCAGGGAAGAGTTGAGAAAGAAAACAAAGGAAATTAGCTGTTGCCACCAGCTAATTAAACAACATGCACAAACCTCTTAGGACACCAAAAATCCAATCCTGTTCTTTAAAAAGGTACATTTTATTAAAAACAAAAAGAAAGAAAATACACCTGGAACTTAGGCTTTTGCTAGATTTTAAACGAGCAATTCCAAAAACCAAGCACCCAAAATAGCTTTTTTTGGGTTTTCAGCTTAAAGGTTACAAGCAAACAAAAGCGTATGGGGTTAGCACAGAGGAGTCCACAAGCCAATAAGAAATAAAAGAAATAATCGTAATTGTGTCTTTTTAGACATTCCCTAATTTTACTTACATATCTGAGGCTTCAGATAAGTAGATTCAAGGTATGAATTGATAATCTATAATCATACCTGGCTTAAAGCTGCTTACAGCATTGCTGCTCTGTGTCCCTGCAGCCCAGACAGAACAACAAACATAGGGAAAGTTTCTTTCCCAATTTTAAAAAGTTCTACCTTCCCATTGGCTCTTTTGATCAAGTGCCCGCTTCCTTTTCTTTACCTGGGGGACTTTTAATCCTTTACAGGTAAAACAAGCAGAGAATAGCTACCAAGAGGAATTTTACAGCTAACTGCCTGGTTGGGTGTCCATAAAAGGAAGCTACCTCCCACCCCCCACCGCTTCATTTATCACAAAAACACTTATTGGAAAAAATATTAACAAATTTGCAACTTTGTATGTAAGGCAACAGCATTCTGATGATCTGTTTTTCAGTTCAATTTGCAGGTCTTGTTCATATTCAAGACTACATGGTGTTCAGGAAGTTAACACAGAGATGTGTGCTGATTTAGAGCAGGAATACTATGAAGAGTTACGGTATATGTCACTTTACCTGTATATCGATTTGTGCAGGTAGCTGTCGCAGTGGTAGAGTGCCACTTTCCACAGCTGAGCCAAAAAGGGTGGGGGGAAAGCCCCGCTTCACTCAAAAAAGCAAAAGAATTAACAAACAATATAATTCATATGTAGATCTCTGCTTTCCTCAAGGAGCTCTCCCTGTGGCTGAGTCTCCCACTCACAGTACCAGCTTCATAACTCCAACCCCCTCTAAGGATATGTAGTCTCCTCTTTTATATCCTGTTCCCTCCTGATTATTAGCTATAGCTATAGCTCTAGGCTTGACCCTGCTTGCTGGTGTTGGGGGTGCAGGGCCAGTTTAAGTCTCTGCTTCAGGAAAGGTCATTAATCCCTTCATGCCCTGGCTTGGTGTAAAGTTTGTACATCCTGGGCTGGATTCTGTGCTTTGCTATTTTTGTTTGTTTATTAATTTTTGGTTTGTTATTCATTCTACATATTCAGTTAGTGTCAGACTGCTTTGGCTCAGAAGTGAGCTTTGCATTATGCTCTTAAGATGGCTAGGCTTAAGCTCATTATGTTGTCCTTCACTGAGACAGGATGGGTCATGAATCATAGAATTGTAGGATTGGAAGGGACCTCAAGAGGTCATCTAGGCCAGTCCCCTACACTCATGGCAGGAGAAAGTATTATCTAGACCAGAGAATAGTCTCTGAGTTAGCAATGACCTTATAGATGTTAAAAATAGAAATTTGCATTGATCCTAGAAACCAGTAGAAGTTGCAGCTCACTTGTGTGATGTGTTTGAGAGGATTGTTTTGTTTAGGAGGTTGCAAGGCATACAATCAGGAATTTCCAAGTTGCCCTACAATCAACCCCACATAGATTTATCACAATCTAATTTGTAGGTGATAAATCCATGAATCGTGTTTAGGTCCTTGATAAAGGAGAAAGAGAATAGATTCCTGGCAAACCTGTACCTCCAAGATGTCTCACCACTATTTCAATCTAAATTTAGTGAAGAATCACACAAGACCCTGAAAATTCATACTGCTTTGATGAGTGGAGGGCAGATACCAGAGGTCAGTGTCTTGGGTAGCTTGTGGAAGTGTTACCCAGGTCAGTGGCACTTTTTAACTGATTATATGGAAGGCTACAGAGCTGATATTAGGCTTCTATTCATAACCACATCATCCATCAGTGCTACTATAGCCATTCTCATGCCATGTTGCTTTGGGAAAGGTTCAGGTAGTGATACAGATCAGGTTGTTAAAGCTGGTTGCCACTAGTCTGCTCCAGTCAATTTCATTATCCTAATGAAAAAGAAATGACTGCACAAAAGTTCAGTATCTATAAAGGTACAGAAGGATCTTCGGGAAATGTGTCAATGTAGATATATTTAGGTTAAGGTTTAATTCCTGCACATGCTTACACACATGCTCAGCTTTAAACATGTGAGTTGTCACATTGATTTCAAACAACTACAGGATCAGGGCCTAAGTGATATGAAGCAAAGAAAGGAAGGATAATAAATCTGCCATTGATTATGTGATTTACAGTTGCACTATAAGACATTTCCTTAGTAAATGTCTTTTAAAGAGGTTTAACACAGAGCTATGAACAACACAGTTATGCAAATATAACATGAAGAGCATTGATTCCATAATTTATTTATTGGTTAAGTGACATGCTTGTATGTGCACAAACCTTGTGTTCTGAAAATCGATATGAGCACACATAAGGCTTCTAAAAATCATTCATGTATTAACATGTGCAGTTTCATTTGGCTTTTACATTTGATTTTTCTTGTGTTGGCTCTACAAGGGCAGAGTTAAGGTGATATCTGTTATTTGGTTGAGATTCAATGCCTTGTTTAAAAAGTTCAACCTTAAAAAGACACTTCAATTTTTTTTAATTGACTAATTTCAATTTTCTGTCAGAGCACCCTTTTTATAGCATGTCCTGAAATGTATTTTATATATTTGCTTACTAGATGAGATGTAGAAGGCTCTTTGGAGCAAGCTAACAGCAATGCAGCCAAACATGCTCAGGTGTATCCTTCGCCTTGTGCTCTCTTTTCCGATGCCTGTTCAGGCAGGTGGTGAAGCCAGCTTTACAGCCCTTGTGCCAGAAAAGCTGCGCAGGAGGACCATTGTAGCTCCAAGTATTTGTCAGAGCATCAACAAAACAAAGAAACTGCCTATATACAAAGTGCTGTCACATGCACAAAGCAAGAAAACTTAAAAAAATAGATTTCCCTCCCCCCACCATCTCTTTCAGTTACTCGTTTTAGGTATTACTTGGGACAATAGCAGAGACAAATTGTTCAGATGGAAATGTGGTTTTAAAGTTGACAGTGACATAATCTCCTGACTTTCTAATGTATATTTTTTAAAACTCATATGTTCTTGTAGGGTAATATAAACTTAAATTATAGAATTATGCAATTTGTTATTTGCCACCTTTATATGGAATATGTATTACATAAATAACACTGCACAAGATTACATAAATTAGGAAGTACAAAGTGTGTTGGTTTAAAATTACATAGTTTATTACAGTACTATATTTCAACAGAACCTTTGGTAATATATAAATACTACAAATTAGCTAACAATGTTAAAAATAAACATATAAGACAAATATGGTATTGGCATTATAAATAAATAATAATACTAATAATTAATTAATAATAAAAAACAGCCCTAAATCTGAATATTTTCAAAGAGTAAAACAGCAAATGAAATTATCAGTCTAATAGTGCTGCAGTCCATGCTTAAACCTAAAGATTACTTTGATGAATCAGTCCTGTTTTATGTTCCTTCTATTTTCATATTTAAATATTTTTCTCATCAATGCCCTTAGAAATGGATCAACTTGTAACATGCTTTAAAATATAATAAACGTAATTTTGAGAGTTAGTTACTAAAACTGTTATATTACAAGTCATCTTAATTGAGTCTCCTAAAAATGAACTGTCTTAAATTAAACCCCTGAGGAATTATAACCTGTTGGCTTAATGGTTTTGGTTAAGTGCAATTTGATATATTTAGAGTGCTGTTTTATTTAAGGTCATTCTTGATAAGGCATATTAAAAAACTACAAAAGTGCCAACGTAATATTTATTTCTTGCTACAAAATTTTAGGCAAAAGGTATTTTTTGCACATAGTAATGGATTTCATCCAATGGCTGGCTTGTTTGCTGTATACACAGTAATTAAAATTTGTGCATTAGGCTGAGCTTCTCTTGTCAGATCATGCCACTGTGCTGAAACAATGGTCTGGACAAGATGCCTCAGAAGAGCTACATGCTGCAGATTTGGTTTTCATGCTCAAACACAGCCTGCACAAACTGCTTGAAGACTCTGTCCATGTAAGTACACTTCCTTGGCCACATTCCTTCTAGAAAACCAATGTGGCCTCCACAAGAAGTAAGAACCAAAGCAACATTTGGATTTTGTTTGGCAGTTTCTATGGGTATAGCTGAAAAGAAAAGAAAAGTATAGTAAGTCCCCCATCTCATTATTTATCTCTAGCAAATACCATGCATCCTAATCATACAACAGAAATACAGAAAAGGGCACTGCAGGATTGGGATCTTAAGATGTCAAAAGATATCTCACTTTGAATCATTAACTCACATCATTTGTGCAAATTTCTAGATGATGCACTGATTGATCCTCTTCTCACTCACACTGATGTAAATTAAGTGTAACTCCATTGAAGTCAATGCAGATTTACAATGGTGTAAAAACAGTGTAAGTGAGAGGAGAATCAGGTCCATAGCTTTACATATGTGCTTCAATATTTGGCAACAGATAATTGACAATGAATAGTCCTGTTCTTGTTAGATTAGGTATGAACCCTGCAGTCATTTTAACATTTTGTATTTAATATATTTCTGTAAATAGTTTTGTAAAATTTGTTTACTTTAGGAATTGAGTTCAATGCTTATCACAGTGAAAGGCCAACAGCTATAGAGAGTGAGATGTTCAATGTGCTTATACAGCTACGTCAATGCTCAGCATCAGTACAGGGTTATTAACATCATCATTATTATGTATTATATGTATTCCAGTAGAACCTAAAGGCCCCAACCAAGATTTGGGCCCCAGCCAAGATTTGGGTTCCATTGTACTTTGATCTCAGTGAGAGTTAGGTGCCTAAATACCTTTGAGGATCTGAGCCCTAGCAAGAGACAGTGCCTGCACAAAAGAGCTTACAGTGTAGACGGGCAAAGAGTGGGAAGGGAAAGAGGCACAAAAGAGTGACTTCCCCAAGGTCACACACCAGGTTAGTGGCCCTCTCTAGGTTGGAGACTGCTAGTAAATGAGTTACTCAGAATTAGATCAGCTGTCTAAAATTAGACTGTAAACTGTGCAATGATTTGGGCATATGCATACATAGAGATTACAATGAATAATTTTGTCTTTTGATTTCAGTGAATTCAGATGGCCAAAAGTATTCAGGGGTGAATGGCTAGTACATTGTTCCACTGGGTAACCGATAGCAGAACCCTTGATAAAAGAAAAATAAAGGTAAATTAAAATCAGATTAACAATATAGAAAGCACATGTATTCACAAAATGACAGATCAATGCAACTGTCTAACTATTCTCATACGGAATAACTATCTGACATGACATCATGTTACTGCAGCTTAATGGAATTGTTCATGCTCGGGGTGTAGTGATTAGTTATTTAAAGGAGCTGCCATTGAAAAATGAGTAACTGAGATTTAATGTGTGTTAAATGTATTGATTTTTTACATAGCAAAAGGCCCTGATATACACTAAGGCAGGGGTCGGCAACCTTTCAGAAGTGGTGTGCCGAGTCTTCATTTAATCACTCTAATTTAAGGGTTCGGTGGCCAGTAATACCTCTTTCTATAAGTGTATAATATATAACTAAACTATTGTTGTATGTAAAGTAAATAAGGTTTTTAAAATATTTAAGAAGTTTCATTTAAAATTAAATTAAAATGCAGAGCCCCCCGGACCGGTGGCCAGGACCCGGGCAGTGTGAGTACCACTGAAAATCAGTTTGCATGCCGCCTTTGGCACGCGTGCCATAGGTTGCCTACCCCTGCAGTAAGGGCAGAAGCCTTGTAAAACTGCAGTTTTCAAATATGCTTTTTTGCAGGAATGGAAAAAATAAAACTACAAAAAATTGTGATTAGGTTCTACAAAAAAATTGCATTATATTTTGACAGAAATAAACAAACAGGTCTTCTGCCAGACAGAGCATGTCTCTTCACCTATCCCTGTCTCTGATATAATTAAGCATTGTAAAACAATGGAAGCCCCATTTGCATGTAGAGCTAACAGGAAAAATAGGTTGATTGGGGGATGTGAAACCAATTGGGTGCGGAGCACACTGGAGAACAAGCAATGGGGAGAAGAGTCTTATCTGGGGATGCACTTCAAAAGGGACATGTCAAAGATTTACTGGACTACATGGGGAAGGAAAAAGGCCCCCTTTCCGATCCTTCACTGAGGGAGCAAAAAAGACATCGCTTTTCACATTCATGAAAATTGGATCCTGGCCATGTGGACTAGTGATGCTGTGAGGTTGCTTTAGGTGAGAAATTGCTTTAGACAAAAAGAACAGGAGTACTTGTGGCACCTTAGAGACTAACAAATTTATTTCAGCATAAGCTTTCGTGGGCTACAGCTCACTTCTTCGGATGCATAGAATGGAACACACAGACAGAAGATATTTATACATACAGAGAACATGAAAAGGTGGAAGTATGCATACCAACTGTAAGAGGCCAATCAATTGAGATGAGCGATCAGCAGCAGAAGAAAAAAAAACGTTGAAGTGATAATCGAGATGACCCATAGAAGGTGTGAGGAGAACTTAACATGGGGAAAAAGATTCAATTAGTGTAATGACCAAACCATTCCCAGTCTGTGTTCCATTCTATGCATCAGAAGAAGTGAGCTGTAGCCCACGAAAGCTTATGCTGAAATAAATTTGTTAGGCCTGGTCTACACTATCACTTTAATTTGGATTTAGCAGCATTAAATCGAATTAACCCTGCACCCGTCCACACAACGAAGCCATTTATTTCGAAATAAAGGGCTCTTAAAATCGATTTCTGTACTCCACCCTGACGAGCGGAGTAGCGCCAAAATCAATATTGTCATTTCGAATTAGAGTTAGTGTGGCCGCAATTCGATGGTATTGGCCTCCGGGAGCTATCCCACAGTGCACCATTGTGACCGCTCTGGACAGCAATCTGAACTCAGATGCACTGGCCAGGTAGACAGGAAATGCCCCGCGAACATTTGAATTTTATTTCCTCTTTGCCCAGCGTGGAGAGCACAGGTGACCACAGATAGCTCATCAGCAGAGGTAACCATGCAGGCCGATAATCAAAAAAGACCACCAGCATGGACCGTACGGGAGGTACTGGATCTGATCGCTATATGGGGAGAGGATTCAGTGCTAGCAGAACTTCGTTCGAAAAGATGAAATGCCAAAACTTTTGAAAAAATCTCCAAGGGCATGATGGAGAGAGGCCACAATAGGGACTTGGATCAGTGCCGCGTGAAAGTCAAGGAGCTCAGACAAGCCTATCAAAAAACAAAGGAGGCAAACGGTCGCTCCGGGTCAGAGCCACGGACATGCCGCTTCTACGCCGAGCTGCATGCAGTTCTAGGGGGGGCCGCCACCACTACCCCACCTCTGACCGTGGATTCCGAGGCGGGGATAATCTCATCAGCTACACCTGAGGATTCTGCGGACGAGGAAGGGGAGGAGGAGGAGGACGACAAGCTTGCAGAGAGCACCCAGCACTCCATTCTCTCCAACAGCCAGGATCTTTTTCTCAGCCTGACTGAAGTACCCTCCCAAGCCAGTATCCAAGACCATGACCCCATGGAAGGGACCTCAGGTGAGTTTACCTTTTAAAATATAAAACTTGTTTTAAAAGCAAGCGTTTTTTAATGATTACTGTGCCCTGAGGACTTGGGATGCATTCGCGGCCAGTACAGCTACTGGAAAAGTCTGTTAACGTGTCTGGGGATGGAGTGGAAATCTTCTAGGGACATCTCCATGAAGCTCTCCTGGAGGTACTCCAAAAGCCTTGCCACAAGGTTTCTGGGCAGTGCAGCCTTATTCCATCCTCCATGGTAGGACACTTGACCACGCCATGCTTGCAGCAAGTAATCTGGTATCATTGCATGACAAAGCCTGGCAGCGTATGGTCCCGGTGTTTGCTGGCATTCAAGCAACAGCCGTTCTTTATCTCGCTGTGTAATCCTCAGGAGAGTGATATCGCTCATGGTAACCTGGTTGAAATACAGGAATTTAATTAAGGGGACAGAGGTGGCCATTCCTACTGGGCTGTTTGCCTGTGGCTGAAAAGAAATCCCTTCCCTGCAGTTAGCCAAGCGCGGGGGGGGTGGGGGGGGGAGAATTGGCCCAGAGCTTTTCGCGTTTGGCTAGCAGGTATCTTCCCTGATACCAGCCACGCGGTGGGAGGAGGGGTAAAGTGATCATCACAGAGAATTCATGGCGGGGTGGGGGGTGTTAGTTTGGTTCCTGCAGGGATCTTCCCTGATACCAGCCACGCGGTGGGGGGAGGGATAAAGCGATCATCCAGAGAATTGGATGGGGGGGCGTTAGTTTGTTTTCTGCTGCTGAAGGTTAACAGGAAAACCGCAGCACTCAATGGGCTTTGCTTGGTATGTGGGAAAGGAGGGCGCAGAAGCCGAAAGACAATGGCTTACCATGGCCGCATGCAAGCCGAATTCTGTTGCCCGGACCTGCGTCTGTGATCTCTAGCAGCAAAGCCACAGGCACTCAATATTAAAGAGGCAAAATGCGACCTTGTACTGAAATCACATGTGCTATGTAATGTGAATAGTGTTGGTCACCGTGAAAGAGTATAAGCATTGTTCTGCAAAATGTATCTTTTTAAAAAATTCTCTCCTTTTTTCCCCTCCCTCCAGCAGCTGCAAATTTTTCAAGCCTCCCTCCTTCGTCCTGAAGGCTATCTCAGATAAGGCGTCAGAAAAAGAAGACATGAGACAAGATGTTCGCAGAAATCATGGAATCCACCCGCAGTGAAAGAGCTCATCTGAATGAGTGGAAGGACATGGTTTCAAAGTATAGGAAAGAAGCCAGTGAATGTGAGGAGAGGAGAGGAGAGACGCTCGAGATGAGAGGTGGCGGCAGGAAGATCAGAGGAGGCAGGATGCAAGGCTGGGGCTGCTGCGTGAGCAAACAGACATGCTCCGGCATCTGGTGGAGCTTCAGGAACGGCAGCAGGAGCACAGAGTGCCGCTACAGCCCCTGTATAACCCCCGTCCCCCGCCCCACCATGTTCCATAGCCTCCTCACCCAGACGTGTAAGAACGCAGGGAGAGAGGCTCCGTACACCCTCCCATTCCACCCTAGTGGAAAGCCCAAGCAAAAGGCTGTCATTTTTTTAACCTTTTTTTAGTGGCCTTTTCCTTCCCGCCAATCCTCCTCCCAAACCCCACCAGGGTTCTCTCCCTCTTTTTATAATCAATTAATAAAGAATAAATGATTTTTAAATGATAGTGACTTTATTTCCTTTGAAAGCAAGCTGGGGGAAGGGGGAGGGTGGGTTCCTTACAGAGAATGAGTCAATAAAGGGGGCGGGTTTTCATGAAGGAGAAACAAACAGAAATTTCACCCTGTAGCCTGGCCAGTCATGAAACTGGTTTTCAAAGCTTCTCTGATGCGCAGCGCTTCCTGGTGTGCTCTTCTAATCACCCTGGTGTCTGGCTGCACGTAATCAGCAGCCAGGCGATTTGCCTCATGGGGATATTGGTTTGGCTGAGGTCTGAGCGAGTCAGTAACGATCGCCAGCAACCTTTTAAATGGCCAAATGCACATTCTACCACCATTCTGCACTTGCTCAGCCCGTAGTTGAACAGCTCCTGACTCCTGTCCAGGCTGCCTGTGTATGGCTTCATGAGCCATGGCATTAAGGTGTAGGCTGGGTCCCCAAGAATAACTATTGGCATTTCAACATCCCCAACTGTTGTTTTCTGGTCCGGGAAGTAAGTCCCTTGCTGCAGCCATTTAAACAGATTAGTGTTCCTGAAGACGCGAGCGTCATGAACCCTTCCCGGCCAGCCCACGTTGATGTTGGTGAAACGTCCCTTGTGATCCACAAGTGCTTGCAGCACCATTGAAAAGTACCCCTTGCGGTTTATGTACTGGGTACCCTGGTGCTCCGGTGCCAAGATAGGGATATGGGTTCCATCTATCGCCCCATCACAGTTAGGGAATCCCATTGCAGCAAAGCCATCCACTATGACCTGCACATTTCCCAGAGTCACTACCTTTCATAGCAGCACCTCAGTGATTGCTTTGGCTACTTGCATCACAGCAGCCCCCACAGTAGATTTGCCCACTCCAAATTCATTCCCAACTGACCGGTAGCTGTCTGGCGTTGCAAGCTTCCACAGGGCTATCGCCACTCGCTTCTCAACTGTGAGGGCTGCTCTCATCTTGGTATTCTGGCGCTTCAGGGCAGGGGACAGCAAGTCACAAAGTTCCATGAAAGTGCCCTTACGCATGCGAAAGTTTCGCAGCCACTGCAAATCGTCCCACACCTGCAACACTATGTGGTCCCACCAGTCTGTGCTTGTTTCCCGGGCCCAGAATTGGCGTTCCATGGATAGAACCTGCCCCATTAACAACATGATCTCCAAAGCACCGGGGCCCATGGTTTGAGAGAATTCTGTGTCCATGTCCGTGTCCTCATCACGCTTGTCGCTGTGCTGCTGTTGCCGCCTCCTCCTCGCCTCGTTTTTCTGGTCCTGGCTCAGCATAAACTGCACGAGAACGCGTGAGGTGTTTACAATGTTCATGACTGCTGTCTTGAGCTGAACGGGCTCCATGCTTGCCGTGGTATGGAGTCTGCAGTTTTCACTCAGGAAAAAAGGCGTGAAATGGTTGTCTGCCGTTGCTTTCATGGAGGGAGGGGTGAGGCTGTACCCAGAACCACCTGCGACAATGTTTTTTGCCCCATCAGGCACTGGGATCTCAACCTAGAATTCCAATGGGCGGGGGAGACTGCGGGAACTATGGGATAGCTATGGGATAACTACCCACAGTACAACGCTCCGGAAATCGACGCTAGCCCCGGTACATGGACGCACACCGCCGAATTAATGTGCTTAGTGTGGCTGTATACATTCGACTTTATACAATCTGTTTCCAAAATTCGAATTATATAAATTCGGATTAATCCCATAGTATAGACATACCCTTAGTCTCTAAGGTGCCACAAGTACTCCCGTTCTTTTTGCAGATACAGACTAACACGGCTGCTACTTTGAAACCTGCTTTAGACAAGGATTTTAGCCGGTTAGAGTTAACTTTGGACTCTAAGAAACATGTATCCCTTTTGTTTTACATGTAACTTGTTGTCCTTGCTCACTATGTCTTACATCTTAGTCTTTGTAAATAAACATATTTGTTTCACTACAAGTAGATTCCAGTGCTGTGTTTTTGTAAGGGACCTTATCCTGAGTTGTGTCAGTCAACCAGAGACAATGTATTTCTGGGAGTGTCCAATGACAGGGGATGGATACTACAGAGTGGGACGCTGGCAGAGGGAGGGACGTGGGAGATGGTGTCCCTCTGTCACTAGCCTGCACAAGAGAGGGTGAGGTCTGTGGAGACCTGGAAGTCAATGCTTGTCTGTTGCCCGAGGCTGTTGGTTTCAAGGGGCTGAGCTACAGCAGGCATCAGGCAAGATAGCTTCACACTAAGGACAGTTGTGGTGAGGTGCCTCACAACCCTGAGTACCACTGGGGAGCATCACAGTGCTACCTTTGTTCGAAAGCTATTCTATTCTTTATGTCTGCCATCTCTGACAAATTAAATAAACAAAACAAACCACACACCCCAAAGCACAGAGCAGCATGAATTTTGCTAATTGTCTACTCTCATGTTTTCCATCCCCTTCTTTTGACTCATTTCTCTATTGTCTATCCATGAATCCCTTACTCCCATTTTCTGACTCTTACCCCCTCCCTAATCTTTTTAACCTCTCTTTTTTTCTTTGGTCTCTCCTGACTGGTTTATTCCATTGAATTGTCTGCAAAAAGGGATGCAGAGTGAAACTTAACAATGATGTCGTGTTGTAAGTTTAAACCCAAAAATACCAGAGTGAAGAGAGAAAGATAGTTTAGTAAAATTTACACTGTGGTTTGAAAAGGGCACAGATATTAATGGAGTGGAATTGTAAGGACATGCTGACAGGGCACTAAACTGCAAGGTCAAAGTCTCAGATGTGGGATAGCACTCTCTCTACCAGCACCTGGCAGACCATTAGAATGAGGAAATTTAAGTCACACTGCATAATATGCCACCGAAAGGCAGCGATCAAAGAAAATGATAATTCAACTAGAGAGTCAAACATGACACTATGATGACTGGCACTACTAGTCTGTTTTATTTTGTTTTGTTTTTGGACAGATGAAGATTTTTTGGGCAATTCAAAATAAAAGCTGAAATTGGCTATATCATGCCTTTCCTCATACAATGGATTGTCTGGATTACTCTGGGTGAGAAAAATGGCTTGGGGTTAAAAATACTTGATGCAAATGACACTTGCTTTTATTAGTTATATACTCAGAGAACAGTCAAGATTTGTATGTATTATTGTAATTTCATACAGCTGTATCAGCCATGCCTGCACTAGGTACTTTAAACTGAAACTGCCATCACTGAGGCATGCCTGGAAATAAGAGATACAGTTTCTTCATGTTGGGTCAAGATCCCTGTGTACATTTTTCTGATTATGGATCAAGTCCATGATGTCTTCCACCATTATGTTTATAAGTGCAAAAGATATCAAAAACTGCATTTACAGATGATGTAAGAGCAAATGGCTGTGCAATTAAAGGAAACAGATGCAGTGTCTGCATTTCTTATGGTCAATCAGCCTTGAACAACTGAAAATGGGGATGAAACCTTCTAAATTGTAATTAGAATGTTAAGTGACACAGACTCATGTCTGGTGGATTTGCACCTCATCTAGCAGACAGGTGTAGCCAGCTTCATACAGGGAGTTGTCTGGATACAAGAGCAATCCTGGAGTAGCTCTTCTTAGAGAATGCTCTCTGCTAGGCTGAGGTTGTGTTTCCGAGTGGCAGCATTCTAAGTTTGATCCTGTCTGGAACTGTGGAGTTCTAATTTTCTGCTACTAATGGGGAGCTGAAGCATACATGAAAGGTTAAGAGGAAACCACAGATTTACTGGAAGAAGTGTGAGGAGGCATGCAAAAGTAGCCAATTCCTGAAATCAGTGAAAGCCTGGAGTCCTCCTGATCAGAGTCGTTCCCAGCTCAGCACGGGTCCCCACAGTCTGGTAGGGGATTAAGCCTCAGAGAGGGAAAAGGGGTAAATAGTTTTTTTATCTCTGCCTTGAAAAACTTCTGCTATCCAATACATCAGTGGTCTCCAAACTTTTTTGAAGCAAAAAAAAAAAAAAGCACTCCTCCTGCCACGCCCCCCCAAGGATCCTCTTGTGCGCACCCCACTTTGGAGACCACTGCAATACATCATCACTTTGTAGTAGTCAAGTAAGTTACAGCTAAGATACTAAATTCATCAAAATGAGTGGCTGAACAGATTCCTCGCCAGTGGTTTTTAATAATATTTCTCTATTTTCTATGCTGTATGAAACATTACCAACCTTTGACAGTAGGAGGAGCAAGGACCAAACAAATGCCTGAACATCCAAGAACTTTACTTAATGGAGAAATGCAGGTTAAAATCAGATTTTAAGGGGAAACAGAATCAGTACAAAAAATTTTAATGTTCTACAGTATCTTTTGGTTCTATACAATACCCCCACACCAGGATATGTTTAAGTCTTTATTATTGTTTGTTTAGCACCAACAATGGGTGCAAGACTGCATGATGTGTAAAAAAACCAATCCTTGTGCAGCCCACAGTTCAGTGTGCATTGTGTCCCTCTTCGTGCCAGATTCATAGAGGATATGAACCTGCTACAACTGTAGTTTTGTGTTTTAATTCTGGGGGTCCTGGGTTCAGTTCCAAGATGACTCTTGAGCCTGAGACCTCGTCTTTAACTGAAGTGGGAGGAGGAAGGAGGTGGTATAGCCCTCACTAGAGGCCTTTGGAAACATTATGCTGGCAGGAACCAGGAGAAGTAATAAATGGATCATACTACACCAGGGGCACGGGGAAAAAATGATCTCAGTGGTGGTTCCCCCAATACCCATATAACAAATGTAGCCTATGCTTCAAACCACACAGCCCCACAATCAATAGGCAGTGCATGGGTTTCAGGTCTATGGTCACACCCAGATACTCCCAATCAAGAGTGGTGTTTTGCTTGCCAAAAGTGGTAGCTGCCTGGTCTCCACTTCTTTACACTACCAGTACAGGAGTTCTAAGAGGGTCAAAAGAGGTCTCTCCTTCCTGAGTGTACCTGTACTGAAGCAGCCATAGCTGATTTGAAACAACTTGCATCCTACTTAACATTAAATTTGTGTAACTTTTAACATATTCATGACACACATATAATCTCCCTTCAGTTTCTTTAAACTTCGGTTCAGTACTCTAATCTATTTGCATGCTCTCCGTGGTGTCCTAGATTTTCTGATGAAGATCCAGATCAATTTACAATGGCAACAGCAAGTTTCCCTGCATCAAATCAACATTTTGTACTTCCAGATGTCAGCGGTCCACTGCAGAAGATTATGTCATTAATTAGCTCTTAGCCCTGGCTAGTTTCTCTTTTACAACTTTACTTTTATTCACTGTCATATCACTCCGCGGAAAATATAGCCATCATGCAGACCACAGGACCAAAGAAATCTTTAACCATGTTGTTAACTGACTTAAGAGGGTCAACAGTAAAAGCCTGATTGCTCTATCTGGTGATCAGGATGAACTATTTTAAAAAATCTATTGTGTTTTTACAGTTTAACTGTTATTAGCTGACATTGCTGCCTGTTGGGCAGCTTCATCCTTCAATCAGATTTCTACTAATATTGATATGGGACTTCCTGTATAAGACCACATCATCTGTGTCCCTTCTGCTGTTCTGGACCAACAACAAAGCCATGTCAGCACTTTGGCCCAGGTACCATCTGAGATTGAAGGATTCTGAACTTCCTTCCTATCTTTAATCATCAAAGGGAACCAAATGATTTTTGCATTAGGCATTGGACTTTTATGTCACAGAGGTCATTGCCAGGGATTGCTATGGAGGAGTTCAAGTACCCTGAAACATGAGCAAATCACAATATGACGTGTTTTATAGGAGCTGGCTTACAAGAATGCTGATCAACAGAAGAACTAAGGATTTTTCACCTTGTATTAGTTAGGCCTCTCCAATAACTTCAAAGTTTATCAGAGTGGAAAATGGGAACTAAAAATATCAGTATTGATGTACAGTAGTACTTAAATACATCTCATTCAAATATAGCCTGTTCTTAGATCTATGCAGTTTTCAATCTTACTGATTGCATACATACATACATACAGGTATAGAGAAAAACATAAAAAAGCCTCAACTTACCATGACCTGGTGAAAAAACATCATCCAGAGAATTTAGACATAACACTGGAATTCCTATTGACTTCAGCTTGCGACATGGACTAGCATCTACATAGTAATCATCAAGTGTACGGTAGCCAAACATGACTGAGGTGAATTGCTTATCAAACTCCCTAATGGTTTTAGCCTGAAGTAGAGAATTCAAATCAGGAACAACATCAGTATTTGGAAACCAAACCATGAAATCAAAAAAGAAAAGATTTATCCATATACCTTCATGACAAGATTCAGATCAAATAATTTCTCTAACGTTTGTCGATGTCTGGAAAAAAATGAGGGGAGGGGAAGAAAAAATGATTTTACAGATGTAGAAGTTGTCTGTCTTACAAATACATACTCAGAAATAAATATCATCATAGAGTAAGAACACATTTGTTTTATTTCTCAGACTTATAAATCCATCTGTCCAGGACACTAAGCAATGTGCACTTACTTACAAATACAACCAGAAACTAGGGCTGTCAATTAATCGCAGTTAACTCACGCAATTAACTAAAAAAAAGTAATCGCGATTAAAAAAATTAATTGCGATTAATCGCAGTTTTAATCGCACTGTTAAATAATAGAATACCAATTGAAATTTATTAAATATTTTGGATGTTTTTCTACATTTTCAAATATTTGATTTCAACACAGAATACAAAGTGTATAGTGCTCACTTTATATTATTTGTATTACAAATATTTGCACTGTAAAAATTATAAACAAAAGAAATAATATTTTTCAATTCATCTCATACAAGTACTGTAGTGCAATCTTTTTATCAGGAAAGTGCAACTTACAACTGTAGATTTTTTGTTACATAACTGCACTCAAAAACAAAATGTAAAACTTCAGAGCCTACTCAAGTCCACTCAGTCCGACTTCTTGTTCAGCCAATCACTAAGAAAAACAAGTTTGTTTACATTTATGGGAGATAATGCTGCCCGCTTCTTATTTATGTCACCAGAAAATGAGAACAGGTGTTCGCATGGCACCCCAGCATTGCTATGTATTTACATGCCAGGTATATTAAACATTCGTATACCCCTTCATGCTTTGGTCACCATTCCAGAGGACATGCTTCCATGCTGATGATGCTCGTTAAAAAAATAATGCATTAACTGAATTTGTGACTGAACTCCTTGGGGGAGAATTGTATGTCTCCTGTTCTGTTTTACCTGCATTCTGCCATATATTTCGTGTTATGGCAATCTCAGATGATGACCCAGTCCATGTTGTTCATTTTAAGAACACTTTCACTGCAGTTTTGACAAAACACAAAGAAGGTACCTATGTGAGATTTCTAAAAGGAGCTACAGCACTCAACCCAAGGTTTCAGAATCTGAAGTGCCTTTCAAAATCTGAAAGGGAAGAGGTATAGAGCATGTTTTCAGAAGTCTTAAAAGAGCAACAGTCCAATGTGGAAACTACAGAACTTGAACAATCAAAAAAGAAAATCAGCATTCTTGGTGGCATCCAGGGCCGTAGCAACAAAGAACGTGGCCCCCTCCGAACGGTGGCCCCCTCCGAACGGTGGCCCCCTCCGAACATATGTCCGGGCGGGGACCCTTACAATGCAGAAACTGGAATGCGGTATTTATTTTGCCACTTTTAGGGGCCCCCTTCCTTGCGGGGCCCCCTCCGGTCGGAGGGTACGGGAGGGCGCTCGCTATGCATCTGGTGGCATCTGACTCAGATGATGAAAATGAACATGCATCAGTCTGCACTGCTTTGGATTGTTATCGAGCAGAGCCCATCATCAGCATGGAAGCATGTCCTCTGGAACAGTAGGTAAAGCATGAAGGCACTTAAATATCTTGTGACGCCGGCTACGACAGTGCCATGCAAACACCAGTTCTCACTTTCAGGTGACATTGTAAACAAGAAGCGGGCAGCATTAGCTCCTACAAATGTAAACAAAATTGTTTGAGCAATTGGCTGAACAAGAAGTAGGACTGAGTTAACTTGTAGGCTCTAAAGTTTTACATTGTTTTATTTTTGAGTGCAGTTATTTTTTGTACATAACTCTACATTTGTAAGTTCAATTTTCATAATAAAAGGATTGCACTATAGTACTTGGATTAGGTGAATTGAAAAATACTATTTTTTTTACAGTGGAAATATTTGTAATAAAAAATAAATATAAAGTGAGAACTATACACTTTGTATTCTGTGTTCTAACTGAAATCAATATATTTGAAAATGTAGAAAACATCCAAAATATTTAAATAAATGGTAGTCTATTATTGTTTAACAGAGCGATTAATCACAATTATTTTTTTAATCGCACGATTAATCTCGATTAATTTTTTTAATCACTTGACAGCCCTACCAGAAACATGGATGAAATCTGCATTAGTCATTAGAAAGCTGACAAGGATAAAAAGGAGAACTTTGATTTTAGGAACAAAAAAATCATTTCTTTAAGACTACGTGTGAGCAACCCTTTCCCCTCCTTTTTGTTTTCAGAGTTGATTTTTTTTAACAAATTCATATCTATGTAGCTATCAAGATAAATGTGTTAATGTTGGTTAGTTTATAAAGAAAATCAAATTGGTGCCATCCATCCAAATCATGAGTAACCTTACGATAATCAATGTGTGCATGAGGTGAAATTCAGTCCCGTAAAAAGGGCCAGCACAAAGCCTACACACCATTTTAAGTCCCACTTCAGATTTATTTTGAAGACTGCAATGGTACATAAGCTAGCTCTCTGTACAAGAGTGAATTCCACCCATGAAGAAAATCTTTCAAGCAAGGAGACATTTCCATTTCAGAATTTCCTGAGATTACACAAACAAAGGAAAGCATTGTGTGAAATGCAGTAATAGCATTCCTTTTCCAGGAGGCCATATATCTGGCTTATATTCTATACTAACATCTTCAACCTTTCTAAATATTTCAGAAGGTGACTCACCTACTAATAGAGGACTGTAAACAAGTAGTCAAGTAGTAGTTAAAGAGAAGCCAATTTAGTGGTTTCTCCAATGATTCTGCAGACTCAAAAACATTCCAACCCGCCGAGAAAATTGCAGCTGCCATCAAAGGGGTTTCTCGGCCAGTTTGGCCCAGGTAATTTAAAAGAAGCATGCTACAAAGAAGAATAAAAATAAAACAAATCAAATTGTCAGATCACTCATTTAAATATAATCACATGTATAACAATCTGCCAACTTTAAGCCTATTCTATTGTAAATGGGTTCTTGCACCACCCTCATCACCATGGTATCTGCCTTCCAATAGTGCCTTAAGTGATGTTACTAACATCTGTTACGTGTTTCATTTTCTCTCTCATCCTGTCCCCAGGACGAGGGTATGCAGAGTTGTGTTTTGTTTTTTGTTTTTTTGGGGGGGGAAGGTATTTTTAATACGTACACACTGCTAATTGTTTACATTAGAAAAGGCAAGGTCAATTCAGTGTGCCTTGCTCTTGGAACAGAAAGCTTTGCTCTTGGAGCAGAAAGTGCTAGGTCTTACAATATTTCATTTTTCTTAAAACTCTTGAAAACTGCAATCTACCCAGTGAGACATGTGTGGGCTGATGACAGTATTTGGGAATTTTAGCCTCCACCATTGCATCACACTTGGGAGCATATATGGTGGGCACAGCTCTTGAATATAAAGGAGATGATGAGTTATTTAAAATTAGGAAAAAATATAGCCCAGACCCCCGACCTAATTAAAGTCTTGCCTTCCTGACTACTGCTACTTAAAGTCTCCATTGCTGCTGTATGCCTGAGATGAAGGAGAGCTCACAGAATCCTGCCACTCCAGATGCAGAAAGATTAAAAATAAATCAGGAGGATGGGTAGGATAGTACAGGAGAAAAACAGAAGATGGCCTGAAAGCTAGAAGGTCAAAAGTTTCACATTCCTTTGCTGTCTAAGGGCAGGTTGTGGCCCATCCTGCCTGCTTTCACAGGGGACTATTGGAGTATAAGGCATCCCCTTCCTCCCCTGCACCAGCTAGTGATGGGTACCAGTGCAGAAGAGAGAACAGTCTCCAGAGGCTGGTACATCCCAACCCTACACATGTTGGCAGGGAGCAAACAGGAAAGACTGAGGAACAAGCAACATGCTGGCACAGCTGTACTGTCCGGCATACCAGGGGATGTAAGCTGTGACTGGGATAAAGCTGATACAGGGTTTGTATCCCCACATCCTTGAAGCAGTGGGACACTGGGAGGCAACACAGCTACATGCTGCCCCATACACAGAGCTTATGAAAAATCCACAATTGATTTCTAAGCCAGTAAAAATGTTGATGTGGTAGAACAAGCCACAAATGGAAGCTGGACAATATATGTGGTGAGAAAGATATTGAGAAGCTTCATGCTACAGAAGCAGTGCCCCTTCCAAAACAGTACAGACCGAAAGGCAAAGAGAAGTGTACTTTAATTTAAATGTACATCACAGGGAAGTAAAGTCAATGTTTTATTTCCTTCTTAATCAGCCAAAATTAAGTTTCTTCTAGCCCTGCAATCTTCTTATGAAATATTGTGGGTCGTGTTGCATTTTTAAAAATGTCTGTCAGGATTCTACTTGTATTTTGTTTTTGATTTAGAAAGTTTTTGAAATTATTGAAGAAATAATTTAAAAAGTACTTTAAGATGAGGATTTTGAATAGTTGCATCTTATAAGGTCCTGATACTGCAAAGACCTACGTATGTGCTTAGCTTTAAGCAGATAAGTAGTCCCATTCACTACAAAGATGCTTAAGTTTAAGCATGTGAGTAATCCCAATGTAGTCAATTTGGGACTACTCAGTTGCTTAAAATTAATCATGTGCATAAATCTTTGCAAGATCAGAGCCTAAAGGAGAAGGTAACAAGACAAAATAGAGCATGAATCTATTATATGATTCAAACATAAAAGACACAATGAAAACCAGTTAAGATTACTAAGGAACAATGGCAAACTTAAAACCACAACAACCCCAGGGAATGCAGAGTAAATCCATATACATACATTCATCACCGTCTCACATATGCAAACCAACAGACAGTCACAAACACAGATTGGTGGTTCCCCTTCCAAATCGAACCTATTCAACCACAATCAACCAGGTTACACCCACCCACCTCGATTCTGCCATTTGCGATAATCTATGGGGAAAAAGTGTATGTTTCCTACATATGCAACAAGACAAATCCAATACACATGCAAATGACACATTCCCAAACAAACTTCAGTGGTACAATGAAATTATGCATAGCAAAATATTGATAGTTCACCATTCTAATTAGGGTGACCAGACATCAAATGTGAAAAATCGGGATAGGGGTTGGGGGTAATAGGAGCCTATATAAGAAAAAGACCCAAAAATCGGGACTGTCTCTATAAAATCGGGTCATCTGGTCACCCTAATTCTAATACTAAAAGCAAACAACTGGTTAAGGTGTCTAAAGGGGAACAGTGCCGGATTAAAAATCCAGAATTGGAAGGAAGTAAAGATTAGTCCCACAGGCACACCGAAGCAGGTAAATCCATTCCACAGAATTATTCATTATGCAACCAAATAAGCTACACTATGAAATGGGGAGTGCAGAAAAATCTCAGTCCTAGTTTTTTGTGATATTTCTTATTTTGTATTTATAACAATAACAACAAAAACCCTGCAATGGTCCAAATCTTGGTTCCATTGAAGGCAATAGCAAAACCCAATTGGATCAAGATTTGGGCCAATGGGGTTTAAAAGCTTCAAAGTTACTTATTTACCTCATTATCAATAACTGTGTCCACTGAACAAATCTGTAATTATCCAATAACTTGCAAAGGTCAGTATGGCTTAGTAGGTAAATGCCAGTACAGAGAGCCACATTGTACCCATCCTCAGCACAACCCATAAGAAAGGAACAGAGGGAGTAGGAATTTCAGCCTTGAACTCACAGAATTCCCAATGAAAATTTCCCCTCCCTGGAACTCCTTAATAAAGAGACTCTCTGGGTGTTTCCCTTCCTACCTTGCAGCACAATTTTCCAGGAAGTTGTGCTGGCACTGCACATTGTCCATTCTAACAGTGCTGTACTTCCCTTCTCTGGATAGGGGCCAGCACTGAGTGAGTGTTAATAATACTGCTTTTAGCAGCATTAACTCACTGGTTTTGTTTATTACTTCCTGCTTCTGAATCATACATCTCTGAAGCCCACCCTTCCTCTAACAAACCCTAACTATAAAGACAGGTTTCAGAGTAGCAGCCGTGTTAGTCTGTATCCGCAAAAAGAACAGGAGTACTTGTGGCACCTTAGAGACTAACAAATTTATTAGAGCATAAGCTTTCGTGGACTACAGCCACGAATGCTTATGCTGTAATAAATTTTTTAGTCTCTAAGGTGCCACAAGTACTCCTGTTCTTTCTCCTAACTATAAAGTGAGAAGCCCTGCTAGCGTGGAGTTAACTCCTAGGGCTTCCACAGACTGCTAGGCAGGGAAAGGAACATAATACATTGGCTCCACTTCCTCTATTTTTTGGCTCTATTTTATTTTTTATCTGCTTTCCTTCGTCCTTTAGAGCAAATGGAAGTAGAGTTGCTGTAATGAGGAAGTTTGGGACATTTTAATAAGTGCCTATGTACTCTGCAACAAGATGGACCAAAATTCTGCAACCAGCTTCTGGGGCACACTCAGGGCTTGTCTACATTACCCTCAGGATCCACGCACACCGATCGATCCAGCGGGGTTTGATTTATCGCGTCTAGTGAAGATGCGATAAATTGACTGCCGAGCACTCTCCCATCGACTCCGGTACTCCACCGGAGAAAGAGGCGCAGGTGGAGTTGACGGGGGAGCGCAGCAATTGACTCACTGCAGTGAAGACACCGCGGTGAGTAGATCTAAGTACGTCAATTTCAGCTACGTTATTCACGTAGACCAGGCCTCAGAGAAAATAGGCAGTACTTTACAACAAACTTTTAAACAGAGGCTTTATTTAATTAGATCTGATGCTGAAGAATGAAATCAGCATGGGAGCCCCACTGTTATTTATTTTAATATCACCTTCAGTTTATTTTACATTTCCTCACACTTTCAGTTTTTCTACAGACCAATGCGTAACTGTATGGTGGCAGTTGTCAAGGAGAAGCCGGAGTTTTGACAGCTCAGTACTTTTGGCATCTGGGGAGGTGCAGTTCCACTGGGGGGAGGGATAGCTCAGTGGTTTGAGCATTGGCCTGCTAAACCCAGGGTTGTGAGTTCAATCCTTGAGGGGGCCACTTAAGGATCTGGGGCAAAATCAGTACTTGGTCCTGCTAGTGAAGGCAGAGGGCTGGACTCGATGACTTTTCAAGGTCCCTTCCAGTTCTAGGAGATAGGATATCTCCATTAATTTAATTTGGAATTGTGCAATAAGCACATTGGGCCTGATCCACAAACCATTGAAGTAAGCAGAAAGATTTCCTTTGATTTCAATGGGCTTTGGATCAGGCCTACTAGTTGGATGTTTATGCTAAAATGATCAGCAGTGAAATAGTTAATAATAAGAGACTTGTATTGTCCTGTTTAGGTTTCATAATTAATAATCCAGTGTGATGAATGAACACTTCACACCTCTCAGAGCTACTGTTTCAGGCTGTCTGCAAACACAGAAAGATATCATTAAATTGGTTATATTCAATTCACATTTTAAAGATTTTCAGTGCAATCATGGGCTTGTCTAGACAAATATAAAATATATTTGTAAAGGTGCTAGTTAACATGCTAGCACATTTGAAAATCATAGTGTAGACAGGTCAAATCATTGTTAACATCTTAGCTAGTCAAAGTGAACTTGAGGCTTCCCTTTATCTATACTAGCAATGAGAATTAAAACTGCAACTTGCCCTGTCTATCCTGAGGTTTTAAAATGTGTTAGTTAAAGATAGTTTTCAAAACAAAGCTTTTATCTTATTCTAGACAAGCCTCATGAAGTATAGGAACACTATTTTTTAAAAAGTGAAATAATGGATTTTAGAGCACAATTTTATAACCAGGGTAAATTCCATGGCAAATTCCACAATCACAAAACAATTAATGGAGACCTGCCTATATGGATAAAAGTTCAATTTTACACCCATAGGTTTCAAATAAGATTTAATACATTTGCAAAACCTATATGTGGGGGCTGAGAAATGAAATTCAGCCATGTAGATGAGCACCCATCCCATTGAATCATGCAACCTGCTGAACAGAACCCTTAATTAGGATCTTTGTTGATTTTTGTAACTGTATTAACTATTTTAACTCCATTTCACTCCAGAAAACATTACACTGCACTAAACTACAGCCAAACAGCAGCACTCTAGTTCATGATTGGTAAACTAAAATAAAGGGATTTCTGTTATATAAATTCTTACCCTCCCATAGAAACACCTGCTGCCATAAATGGAGCTGAGGCATGCATGTTGTGTATATGATGAATAACAGCTTCCAAATCCTCTGTGTTAGCAGCACAGTAAGTCCTTGGTGTCTGTAACGAGCCACAAGGAAAAACACTAGCATAAGCATTTGCATCATCCTTAAGGACAAACCAAAGAGGAAGCTGAACATGACAAACTTAACATTTCTCATCAAACTACAATAAGATGAGCCTACATAATTTTGGGAAAGTAGTGGCAGTAGGAGTCATATTTTTGAGCACAACTAACAGCTCAGAGGTATGCTCAATATCTGCAACCGTCCAAAAATTAACTGGCCAAATTCTGGACATAGAGTCTATGGCTGAAATTTGTTCAAAAATTGATAGGCATCATTGCTAGTTAAAAATCTATGAGGAAGTAAAGCACATCATGAAGACTGCAATGTGTAGAAAGGAGAGTGGCCTACAAAAACTCTCTAAAATGTGTGTGATGCCCATTTCTTCATCTTAATCCACATTTAAATGTGCTAGCAAATATTCAGTAGAATTAAATTTACGTATAGACATTTTTAAAAAACTAGTCAATATATAGGTACTACAAAAAATCTTGTTTAAAATAGCTTTAGTACTAATGCTATTAAAATCTCTTTCAGACTAGGCTGTCCCTTTGAGCATTTTCCAATTCTAATTTAGGGCAGAGGATACCCTGAAGAAAGCATATAACTTCTGATATCTTAGTTTGTTGCAGAAGTTTAAAATGCAAAAATATTTAAAGCTGGTTACACTGAAAGGCATCCAAACAAGAGATCTGTTCATTAAAGCTCTGATTTAGGAAAGCACTTCTGGAAGTGTGTTCTCCATTCCTGTTCAGGACAACACTTAAACACTAGCTAACTTTAAGCATCTTTTCAAGTTCTGAATAGGAATCCGTTCCTAATCTGGGGCCTGGAATGGCTTCCACTGCCTTCAACGAGAGTTTCACCTGGTCCTTATTGTCCCATCTCCCCTCGACTTACCCAAAGAATAAACAAGACTTTATAGTTTTACCTGCCCAGGTTGTGGAAGGCAGTACAAGTGGAGGCATCTATCCTCAGGCACAATAAGAACCCAATAAAATAGCCTCCCCCCCCCCCCCCACCCATCAAGTTGTAACCTGTGCATTTCACATATGCCAAAACAAAGATTTTTTTAACTGTATATTTGTTATTAAAGATGCCAGGGGAAAATCCTGACCCCACTGAGGCCAGTGACAAAACTGCTCTTGACTTCAACAGGATCAGGATTTCACCTCAGGTATTTAAAATATCATACAAAATGTTTTAGTTTTGCTCATTCAGAATCTCATGAACCTGAGGCAACAATGTATTTTCAGCATTTTTTTTTAACTGCTTGCAATTAAACAGCCTGGAAATTTATGGCTGGTTTTAACATGTTTAATTAGACAAAATTAATTAATTTAAATTTACCTAACAAGAATATAAAAATAGTAATGTTAAAAATAAAATACAAAAGGGGGGGGAAAGCTGGGACTGGGATAATTAAAACAACATGAGTTACCACTTACTTTTATTACAACTAATTAATTATAAACTGAGTGTGAATGTATTTTATTTCAATTAAATAGGTAAGTCTGCAGAGAGAAAAGTAAATTATTTTCATTAAGGAGAGTAAAATGTTTTTCATAAGAAAGTATGCGTGACTTAAATACTGTAAAAACAGAGAGATATTGGGCATATATTACATTTAATTCCTGTAACCCTAGTGCATTTCCATGTGCTGTATATGGATATTTTAAAACAATAAAATAAATGCATCTGTTGCTTTTTCAGCTGAAATGCCTGTGCTCATCTAACGTAATAATTTCCAAACAGTAATTTAATCTAGCAGATTAACATTCAACAGAACACCAAAGATAGTACAGTATTTTTTAAGTCCCGATCCCTTAAATAGGCATTGTTTAATGGAAATTTAAAGTTAAATCTCTCTCTAAAGACAAGAACACGAATTATTTTCATTAATACGTTTTATTATGTTGCCTGACTATGCTTCAGACTCATTACTTGGGGATTTTATATAAATATGTGGGGAAAAAAACCTGCAGAAAAAATGTTATAACTTCAGCTGTTTGAGTCCATAGTAAGATCTTATAAAATATGTTAAGCCGATTATACTGAAATAAACACAAAGCATTGAAACAAGAGATCTTTTCACTTACTGAATCTGAAATTCATCAACAAGGACTTTGTGTGTCACAAAACAGCTTTGTAGATACATCTCCAAAAGTATGCAGAAAAGTGACTCTTAACATGGCAGTGTTTTCACTGAAACATTTTAATGGGTTAAGAGAAAGCATAATGGGCATTTTTAAGTTGTTTTAAAAATCAGTGGATTAAAAAATGCAAACCACAACAATACTCAGCATTGTGCACACTCATAACAGCTGCAGAACTTGCCAACAAAATATATATGAAGAAACAAAGCTTATTCAGCAATATTTCAGCACATCTTGAGCCTAGCTGCAAAAAGAGCTTAGCTTTAAGATTTCAGTAATTTATCACTAGTTTCTAAAATAATATGCTGTGTAAATCCTGAAAACAACTTCCGCTAGTAGCTCATCTTGTATTGTAATTGTTGGGGAAAAAATGAAAGTAGGCTTATTTAAAAAAAAATCAAAAAACAAAATGTTTCAGATAAAACTGGTTCATTCATACAATAATGCATAATGGTGGGTCAGTTAATAATGGCAAAGTTTTTTAAAATTTTATCCAGGTCCAGTTAAAATTCATACAGACAATGTGGTTTGAAGTAACTGCCACTGCTTATTTCTGATTTATGTGTTAAAACATTAGAAAATATTGCAATGGATAAATTACAAATGTACATTTAGATACTATAGTATTGTTGGAGAAGAAAATACAAAAGCTATTAATTTTTGCTGGTAGAGATATTAAATTATTCAAATCTTTCTAAAATGAAATACATCAATGTAATACACTACATCTTTATTGTGCAGATTAGAGTACATTTATTTATTGCTGCAAAAATCATGTTATCCTCCAGAAAAGCAGCTATCACAAAGCATTTTTATTGATGACATCCAACCACCCAAAATTCAGAAAATGACAGTATGATTTCTGAACTTTAAATGTCTATGGTTTGCTATTTATCAAGAAACATGGAGCCCCTACAAGTAAAGTAGATGCCATATAAGAAATTAATAGCCTTTTTTAAAAGGTGAATATATGCCAGTTATAAAATCAAGAACTAAGGGCCTGACCCAAAACTCATAGAAGTCAACGGGAATCTTTCAATTGATTTCCAGGGCTTTTGATCTGGCCCTAACTGACCAACCACATTTTAGCATATTCCACTATAAGAACTGAGGTTAAAAATCAAAGATGGGTGCTATTCTAATCTGAATAAATATAATTAGAGATGTGCATTCAGTCAACTACAGGCTAGATTCTATTTGTTAGTTTGCCACATCAAGTGTAGTCATCTTAGATTAGAATCCAGCCCTAAGAATTAACACTGATAACTTCAATATGAGCTGTATATACAATGAAAGTTCTTATTTTTTTTAAAATTGATTCTTACCAAGAGAGTCTCACCAGCAGTTCCTCGGTTGTTAAAAACCACACATCTAAAAATTGAGAAGGTAAATCTGAATATATACATTGTTTATTGTATAGACGTGTACAAAAATCATCTTAGAATTACACTTTTATTTTTAAAGGTCATTTAAAAATAAAAATTTAATGAAAATACATAAAGAAATGTGTTCCAATAAGAAGTCTAAACTTATTTACTAAATATGTAAAATTCTTATCCTGCAATCTGACCTACTTGGATGGACCCTTACACCTTTTTTAAAGGGACAGTCCCGTTTTTTGGGACTTTTTCTTATATAAGAGCCTATTACCCTCTACCCCCATCCCGTTTTTTCACAGTTGCTCTCTGGTAACCCTACTTAAGCCTGCATAGAGATTCACTGAAGTCAGTTGGGTTGTTTATGGACACATGTCTGCCCATGAGGATCAAATTGCAGGATCAGAGTCAGTCTATATAATGCTTATTTGGTAGTAGACGTGAGCCAGAACCAAAACCATAGATCCAAACACCCCAGAGTTTTGTACAGGTTGTTAGGGAGGGGAGTTTTCAATCGGTGCAGCATGGACGTCTCTCTATTTGATCCTAGTGATAGTGGCAAAACTTTCTGGTAGTAAGAATTACTTTGATTTAAAGATCTTTAGTTTTCTTGATAAATCTTATTGTTTTATTTGTCCTCTCTACTCTACTCTAAAAACTTTTAGTTTTTTAAAAAGTTGATTAAATGCAAAAAAGATGGACTTGTTTTTCTTTTAATTCTAGAGATTTTATTGCTTAAAATGGATTAAAAACAAAACCACCAGATCTGTTGTGATCTGACCTAAACTTTTTTTTAAAAAAGCTATATTCTTCCACTCTTGGGAGCCCTGCTGTGTACACATTTGTCATGAATACATGACAAATGAATACATGAATACATATAAATACTTCTATTTAAAAAAAAAGGTACCCAAGTTTTAGGTTTTGGGGAGGGGGTTCCTAAGTTATTTTACATTTTTTTAAAAATCAATACAGGTATCTGAACCTCCATGTGGAGAATGAGTAGCCGAACATGAATGGTCATACCTGAGCATTTGCAGAAGTCAATATACTTAGTGCCAGAACTCAGTCTGCAGTGACAAAACTCAATAGTCTTGAAATAGGGATTCTGGAGTAATTGTAACGCCAACAGCCCCCAGTCATTGGCAGGCGGGATCGAACCTGAGACCTCTGGAGCCTAGTACATGAGCCTCTACAGCATGAGTTAAAAGCCAACTGCCTCTTAGCCAAGGCTGTAGAGCAAACTCATTAATCTCTCTCTCTTTTAAGTGGACTTAGTGCCACCAGATGGACAGAACAACACACCCAGAAGGTGTGTAGGTTACATAATCACAATGGTACACCAGGTTATTTCATCCTAAAGCAGAACAGCAGTGAAGTTATTGCACCTATGAGCCCTAGTTATGATCCAATTCACTTCCCTGATCCAACTCTTCCTCAAAGCCTGAATAAGCGGGCTATGGGCAGAACAGTCCATGGGTGACAGAATCTACCCCTTAACCATCAGTTTCAGGGCTGGAATGCTCTGCACACAGTAGATAAGGGCTTGATCACTGAATCAGTATGGATCCAGTAGCCCTTGACAGAGCTGGCACCTATATATATATATATATATATATAGAGAGAGAGAGAGAGAGAGAGAGAGAGACCTATCTCATAGAGCTGGAAGGAAACCTGAAAGGTCATCAAGTCCAGCCCCCTGCCTTCACTAGCAGGACCAAGTACTGATTTTGCCCCCTCAAGTGGCCTCCTCAAGGATTGAACTCATAACCCTAGGTTTAGCAGGCCAATGCTCAAACCACTGAGCTATCCCTCCCCCCTAGTCAGCCCCCAACAGTCCCCTCCACATTCACCTGTTTGGCGCTCAACACAACAGCCCTCCTCTTGAAGGAACAGAGAAAAGGTTACAAAGACACACATTTATAAAGAATTTAGGGAATCATTTTCATTCCCTTACACCTTGTGTGGTAATTTACACCTGAGCAAAGTATGTCCAAAAGCTGCTGCTCTGACATCTTGCATTTTGCATACACTTTGCACAAGGTGGAGGGCAGTAGAGAAATAGGCCCATACAGTGCTCTAGTCTATACAATTATTATTTATTATCAAATATTATCCTATGTAATTGATTTCTGTAGATATCAGTTGCTCTAGTAGACATCTTATATACACACACATACATACAATTTTAGTTGAACAAGCAAAACGCTAAAGTTAGGAGTACCTATATCCCAGCATTTCACTCTGTTGGATCATGTGAAGAATGTAGGATTCCTTGCTTGTTCCTGTGAGGCCAGGCAGTAATAGGATAGTGGGTCTTGTGCTGGCATCCGGAAAACATATGCTGTCATTATTATCAAACCAATCCAGTGAAATCTGTCCTCCATCTGGTGTTTTAATAAGCTCACTGAAAGGAACAGTTCAAGAGACAATACTGATTAGGGTTTTTTTTTAAATGTACCATGAAAAGTATTTACAGTTCAGAAAATATTACCTGTGGAATTTATATCCTTAATCTTATTTTAGTATTAAAAGTATTGGATAGCAAAATTCGTGGGTAATTATAATTCATTAAGGGCCAGACCTTCAGCTAGTGTAAGTCAGTATATTTCCTCTGCGGAGCTATGCTGATTTCCACCAGCTGAGGATCTAGTCCTTTGTGAATTACTGGTGAAATCCTGGTCCCATTGAAGTCAATGGGAGCTTTGCCATTGCCTTCTAAAGAGATTCTAATAACATGCTCATCACTGTAGTACGAATGCCATCCAGTAGGACATTAAGCGATGTGACTAACTTCTGTCACATGTTTTTTTTCTCTCATCATCTCCTTGGGGGAGAAATGTATGCAGTGGGTTTCGTTTTGGTAAGTTAAGGAGGTTTTGTGTGTGTGTGTGTGTGTGTGTGTGTGTGTGTGTGTGTGTGTGTGTATGTTTTATTGACACAAACACACGTTGCTTAAATGAGGCCAGGATGTCACCCTATGTCAGTGGTTCTCAACCTCTTTACCATTGTGGGCCACATATGTGTTATGTGGGCTGCATCCAATACTACCTGAATGGCCCTGAGGATGTCACATGAGCCACAGCTCTGTGCTGATTGGGCTGTAAGCAACACACGGGCCACAGGTTGAGAACCCCTGCCCTATGTCTACAAATTTTGCTAGTTAGTACTTTTAAAACTCATCCGAGTTAAGACTGCAACAAACTTGATAATATGCCAAGAAACCAAGCAAGGCTTAAACCATCAGATCAAGTTTTGAGTCAGTTTTATAAGCATACTGTATTTTCCCTGTCATCTAGCAACTTTCTGATGAAGAAAGTGAACAAACACTCATATGCTCTATGAATTACCATAATGAGGCCTGTCTTGCATATAATTTTTCTTTCCTCAGCAGTACAAGTACAACACTAGTAGCACTTGCTGAATCACATATTTTAAAGTGAATAAGCCAGATCCTGGGCCCTGCTAAGTCTGCTTTGCACTGCTTCAGCAATGAGAAGCAGACTTAAAGTTGCTCTAAATGGCCGGTGAGGATTCTTCTTGCATGAGGCAAAGCTCGAGTGGCACAAAGTCAGTGTTCCCAGATCTATGCCACCTTCCACACAGACCCGGAAATAGAGGAAATGTTGTTGGGCAAGGAAAGGGGGCCTGGCCAAAGCAGTGCCGTGCTCCAGCCATCCTAGCTGTCCTTTGAATACCCATTTAGGAGCTATTGCATGCTGAAGCTATTCTACGTTGCACAAGGGGCTGAAGTAGCATCTGCCAGTGGGCCCAGGTTCAGGGGAGCTGTAAAGGTTACATAAAACCACTTTTCCCTCACCCTCGGGGCCTGTGCCAAATGCAGCTTTGAAGGACCTGAAGATTGAGCCCCATGTGTGTGTAAGGGAGATTATTAGAGAAGGAGCAATAAATATAAATACCTATTCATGTCGTAACTCAAGCATCCAAGAACAAAGGATAAACCTGGGGGCAAGATTTATTCCTGGAACTCAGAAGAGTTGTACATACTTACCAAAGAGCTGAATTTGGCTCTGGTGGGGAGTTAAAAGGAATACTAAAGGAGCAGTTTTTGAGCTGGGAAAATTAGTAACGGTATGCTCCCTCCCTCCCTCCCCCATGGTATGGTATACACAAACTAAAACATATAGATCTATCTAGGTTATTATACCACAAGCGTTACTGTGGTATCTGAGTTCTGGTGGTTCCTAAATTAGTAGTTACATGAAATACTATCAGCATTAATGACAATGTGGCTGCAGAAAAAATAGTAACTTGCAAGACAGAGGCACTCACTTCCTGTACTGCACTGGGGATCTTGAGGTGATGAAGGGACGCAAGAGGGTCTGCACCCGGCCCTCCCAGCACCATACTGTGGGGTAGTAAGTTTCTGTCACTACAGGACAATGTTCTTGGAGAAAGCGGCTGAAGCTCTCACTGCCAGTCACCAACTGAGGTTTCTAGGGAGAGAGACCACAGTCAGGTATGCAGCATCCATGAACAAAACTCAGGCAAGGCTGTTTCATTCTCTACCAATGAGCTGATTTATTTTTGTAATTAATGTTTGCTTTCATTTTAAAAACATAAGTACATCGAAAAGCACCAGCAAAAAACAAAGAACAACACTATTGATTCTAAACATTATGCATTCATGAGATGTTTCTAAAACAGGTTATTATAGTACTTATACTCTCATGAAAAATAGTGTACACTGGCACAATGCCCTCCATCAAAAGATGGAAAGCACTTAGCAAATATGACCTATGTCTCAAAACAAGCTTGTGTAATAGGCAGATATTATTATCCGCATTTCACAGATGGGGAAATAAAGAAACACAAAGCTTAATCAACACACCCTTTGTACAGGAAGTTTGTCTGTAGTTGACAAGTTGCTAGTATTTTAAACCTGATGTTACTTAGTCCTCTCTAGCTGCTCAGCAGTAGTGCAACAGTGGGAAATTTGAAGAAAAATGCTAGACACAGCCTAAAGCCCAGCCAGCAATAGGACCAAATTCTCCTGGCACCCAGTCTTTTGCCTTAACCAGAAGGCCATCCTTCCTTTGGTGGAAAAGCCTCTGTGTATATTCCCAGTAATCATATACACTGTTTCCTGTACTTTCTCAACAGATGAAACATCAGGCCAAATCCTTATCTGATGTAAATTACACCAGATGAGGATCTGGCTCATTGCAACCAAATTATTTGAGTCTGTGATGTGGGGTCCACCCCACACAAGCCCTGACCATGTTAATGTGGGACTGGTGAGGTCAATTAACCTTAGATGCTGTATCTGGAGAGGAATCTGGGCTTGATAGGGCCCAGGGCCGGCTCCAAGCACCAGCCGAGCAAGCTGCTGCTTGGGGTGGCAGCTTGTAGGAGGCGGCATTCCGCCCAATCCTAGGGCCGCACGGCCGCTTTTTTGTTTTGTTTTTTTGTTTTTTTTGTTGTACCACTCCAGCCGCCCTGTAGGGGGCAGTGGCATGGAGGACGGGAATGCCCTGCAGCAAGCCCGGCAGGGCAGCCCGCGTCCTTCCCTCCCAGCCGACCGGAGCTCCCGGCAGGGGGCACGGCGGGAGGGGCCACGTGGCAGCGCCCCGCTGAAGCCCTGGCCACCCCCCTTCTCTCTCTCCTCCTGCTCCCCTGCTAGCCAGGGCACATCTGCAGGGCAGGGAGTCCCCCTGCACCCTGGCTCCAGCCGCGCTGCAGGTTTTTTTTTTTTTTTTTGCTTTGCTATTCTTGCCGCCGGGTTTTTTTTGTTTTTTTTTTTGCTTGGGGCGGCCAGAAAGCCAGAGCCGGCCCTGATAGGGCCTAATAGCAGACAAAGCCCAGCTGGGGGCCAAGCTGGGCTAATAGTATAAAGCCAGGAAGTGAGAGCAGAAAGGGGCTGTAGGGAGGAGGTCTGTAGTCACTTTCTAGAGCAGTGGTTCCCAAACTTTAACAACTTGTGACCAGGGCCGGCTCTAACTTTTTTGCCGCCGCAAGCAAAAAAAAAAGAGCACTGTCCCGCTGTAACCCCCCCCAGCGCCGCTCTGCCCCGCCGAAACACCCCCACCCAGCGCCGCGTCGCTGAAACCCCCCCCCCCCCCAGTGCCACCCCCGCCCCACCGAAACACACCCCCCCAGTGCCGCGCCACCAAAATACCCCCCCCAACGCCGCACCGCTGAAACACCCCCCCGAGCGCCAGGCTGCCGAAACACACCCCCCCCCAGCGCCATGCCGCCAAAACACCCCCCCAGCGCCATGCCACGCCACTGAAACACAAACAACACCCTCCCCTCCGAGCACCGCCCGGCCAAAACAAAAACAACAACAACAAAAAAACCCGGAGCGCCCCCCGCTACCCCAAGATTGGCTGCCCCTTACAAGGTGCTGCCTCAAGCACGTGCTTGGTTGGCTGGTGCCTGGAGCCGGCCCTGCTTGGCCAATACCAAGGGGCAGCACGCTGGCCGCTTTTGGGGTGGCATGTCTGGGTCTTCGGCAGCAATTCAAAAGCAGGTCCCTCAGTCCCTTAGAGCGAAGGGACCTGCCACAGAATTGCCGCCGAAGAGTGGAGCGGTGCGATCGTGCTGCCGCGGCTTTTTTTTTTTTTCCGCTTGGGGGGGCAGAAAACCTGGAGCCGGCCCTGCTTGTGACCCCCTTTCATGAAAATATCAGATCTCGTGAACCTCCTCCTAAAATTAATATTTCCAGGGATTTTCTCCCTTACCTGAGTATAAATTATAGAAGCAGTGATCTTGGAAATAATTTGTTTTTTTATGACACACTTATACACACTATTTATTATTACATTATTATTTATCATTACATTCATAATTTTATTACATTATGAAAATGGCAACACTCTTCCAAGATTTCACTTCTGTAGCCCATATCACTTTGATTAAGCCTCCTACATGTTTCATCAAGGAGTACCAGACGTGAAACAGCATGAAGGTATTTAAGAAGCCAATGCAAATAAAGAGTTCCTCCCACAAGCATTTGGGTCTTGAGCAGTCCAGGCAAACAATGCACGACTACAACAAAGCTTAAACTTGTTCTGCCAGGAAATCATGGTCACGGGGCTCGGGCTGCCGGCCCCGGCGCCTGGGGTCCCTAGGGATGGCTCTGTCCGCCATTACAGATTTTTTTTCTGAGGACCCCTGATAACATTTCATGAACCCCAGTTTGGGAACCACTAGAAGGAAAGGGAGTTAGCCAGGGGCAAGGAGCAGAGCTGGCGGGAGAGTAAGCCCTGGGGTCCCGTCCTGGACTAGGCAGTCTCACAAGAAGTCTAGAGGGGGTGAAGTAGCCACAGGGAAGCTCTGCTGATAAACCCAGAGACAGGCAAGGGGATACAGAGGTGGGGTAGGAAAGAGGAGGGAAACAACAACTGAGACTGAGCAGGTCTGGATTGCTAGTCAGAGGGTCCCTGGACTGGATTAGCAGGAGGGCCTGGCTTCCCCTACTAGCCACTGGGAAATGGTGCAGGACCTAGAGGTGCAATGGAAGACCCTATGACAGCTTGTCTGGTGTGACTGTGTTACCCTGGAAACGGGGGTAGGGGACTATAAAGTGACCTGGTCAGAAGGCTGATTTAAAAGGGAGCACCCCAATTCAGACAGAGGGCTGACCAATAGAAGTGCCAGATGGGGTAAAAAAATAAAAACCAGACCCAGCCACAAGGAGGTGCACCTGTGGTGAGTGAACCCCTTCAGGATTAATTATTTGTGAAATACAGGGAGGGAAACATAGAAGTATCTGAGCTTCATATCAAAGTATGTATATGTAGCTAATGACAATGCAGGGAACAGAAAAATTGTACAGAGGAGAAAGATAAATTACTTTCTTTGGCACAATGTTAGTAAATGTTTAGAGCCAGACAACAGATGGTTTAGAAGGGGGAGAATTTTCTTAATTTCTCCTTCCAACACTCCTTGTACCCAAAGTCTGCCTACTGAAACTGACAAAAAGGTGCTGTCAGGACAATTTTCTCACCATCCCCCTGCTCACCCCCAGAAAAATTGGATATGAAAAAATAGACTTAATAAAACTAAAAACCCCGTACATCAGTATGTGTAAACAAATGAGCATTCCCCCGGCAGTGTGTGCAACCCAAACAAAGGAGCACCCTTCTAGCGCAGGCGACAGTGACATTGACTGGAAGCCGCCTAGAAAGTGAAATCAGCGCGGCTTTGCTTTTATTTGTCCAAAGGTGAAAGAAACTTCAGACGCGAGGAAAGGGGGCGAGTGCTGAAGTGTCTGCGGTTTGCAAACTCCTCTCGGCTTTAGCGAGCTAGTGGCGGTTTGTATCAGAGCCGAAGACATTTGCCTTTTCTAAAAAGCGTTTTAACCTGACGGTGACCCTAGTGTAACGCTGTCAGAGCATCGTCTGTTCTCTACCCCCAGAACCATCCTACCGCCTGTCTCCACTCACCTTGGCGATGCTACTGAGGTAATAGCAGGCGAAGGCGGCGCTGAAGCCCAGCACCAGGGACAAGCCCACACCGGAACCGAAGAGCCCCGCCGGCACCTGGATCTCCAGGTACAGGGACAGCTCCCGGGTCAGGACCTGCAGATCGGTCTCCAGCAGCCTCATAGCAGCAAAGGCAGCTCCGGACGGCGGGATGCGGCACACACACGGGGAGGGGGAAGCGCCCGGCGATGCAGGGCTGGGAAGCGGCGCATACACCCTAGGGGAGCTCGGGGGGAAGGAGCCCGGCAGCTGACTCCGTCCTGCTGCTTCTCCGGGATCCAGACGGTGCCGAATCTGCTGCAGCCAGCGGAACGTTCCGGGGCCGCCCCAGCAGCAGCGGCGCTTCCTCTTCTTGCGGCTGCCCAGCCTGCTCCGCCCCTGGCCCTCCCCTCCGGTTGTCCAAGGCCGGCCCCGTGCGCTCGGGCGGAGATTACCGCAGTGGGGGACAGGGCGAGACAGCTGTGACAAGGCGCAAGAGCCACACCCGGGCAGGGGGCTAGAGAGGCAGGGATGTGGCGGTGGGGTGGGGGTGGGGAGATCTGCATGCAGGAGGATCCTGCCGCCCTCTAGTTGGTGATGGGGTGCGGGAATCAGGCTTATTGCAGGGTGGGCTCAAGGCCATGCTTCCAAAGCGCTTTGGCTCACTACCAGGTGGGAGCGATGGTGTAGCAAGGGCTCCCCGGCATGTCAGATGTCCTTACATGCTTTGATAACACAATTGGCCATTGCCTCCCCTCCCCCCCCCCCCCCGCCCCCCCTCCCCCCCCCCCAGAGATTGAGGTGTGCACAGGAAGAGTGCTCTGGGCAGGATGAGTTTCTTCTATGGGCCATTGTGAGAGTTTAGTGTCCTTGATGGGCCAGCAATACATAGCTGTCTTGCACCAATGTCAATTCTATCTGCTGGGGGTTACCCAGGAATACAACACATGTATAAGATACCTGTACATAGCCAATATTCATAACTTCCGATACAAAGATGATACATGCATATAAACAGGATAATCATACTTAGCAAATCATAACTTTTCCATTGACACCTTGTGATATACTTTGTACAAGGTTAGTTGCAATTGCATAACAGTTGTAGAAACAATGATAAAAATGGTCATATTCAATCAAACAGCACCACACATGCTGAGCAGGCTCTCTACAGACAATAGTTTGGGAATCACTGCTCTTGCAGAACAAGTCCATTCAAGGCCGAGGCTTCCACCTTCTCGCTTTCATGGCCAATGTCTCATTTTCATTCAGTCACTTTGTGAACCACAGTTCTTCAGACAGACCTAAAGCGCCTCCCTTTCAGTGAGAACAGAGACCCAGGCAAGGTTGGAATTTAAAATTAATGTGTCAGTTGTCAAAATACCAAAAAATAATAATTATTATTATTATTTAAGCATGTGTATATTCAGACAGTAATAGTAACTAGTAATCTCTCACTTATGCAGGGCCATACATTGGCAAGAGGGCTGAACTGATTTTGTAAGATTTAAAAACATGAATCTTCATGGGCCACTTCATGTTGAATGTGTGTCAAAATGTGTGTTAACTACTTATGCTAAACAATCTGTTCCTTCTTTTTTTTAGCTGTGACACACTGGGTATGATCACACTGCAATTAAAAACCTGTGGCTGGCCCGTGCCAGCTGACTTGGACGCGTGGGGCTCAGGCTAAGGGACTGTTTAATTGCAGTACAGATGTTTGGGCTTGGACTCTAGGACCCTGCAAAGTGGGGTAGGTGTGCCAGTAGCTATTCTTCCTACAGTGTTTCTTTGTATGTAGCCAACTTAAGTCTTCTAGTAATTCTCTGATATCTTCTCAGAGATAAGATAAGTAAAAAGTGATTTTGTTCCTATGTACCCAATTCCAAGGGACACTGGAGTTGTAAATGTGGGTGGGGGGGAACCTGGTGTGAACTTTGTTTATAGCTTTTTCAAAGGAGCACAGTCCAAAATTCCAAAGGTACTTGCTACATTTACAATGCTCTTTGCCCTCCATTCCTTAAATATCTTATTGGATCAACCTAGCTTTAATGGATTGAGAGGGAAGCCACAGATTTCTCTTTGATTTTGTATGCTTGTCTCTAAACCAGGTTATTCAAACAGATTACTCAACCTATTGTTTATCTAGTCGTCTTTGTAACTAGTTGCTTTGTAAAAGTAATTAAAAGAGACTTCACTAGGGTTCTCTGCTATTTTTGCTGCAGGTGGTTATGTGATGATGGGGGGCTTTGGGGAGAATTATTGGGTTTTTGGATTAGAGAAGGTCTCCAGTTATAAAAATAATAATCTTGTGGGTGGAGGGAGCCTAGCTAATTCCTTTAAGGTTTCTTTTTTCAGAGTAAAATCAGGTGGCTATTGGAGCTGAGAGACCATCTTGAAGAAAGAGGCTGGTGGGGAGCAGCAGTCTGAGAAGGGAGAGCTGGAACAGTGACAGGAGAATCAGGGTGTCTGGAAAAGGAGTTGAAGTGACAGCCTGAGTGGGGGGTGGGAATTTGAGAGGCAGCTTTGGCATGATCTGTAGTCATAGCTGCCAATGGACAGGCCAGCTGGCCGCAACGGGTAATTGAAGAGACTTGTGGGAAGAATTGCTTACAAAATGAAGAAGTGAGAAGAGTCTAGTGAGGAAGAGGGACTGAGGAAGAACAGCAAGAGACTGCCCAAAAAAAGGACCTGAGAGCAAATGGTTTGCAGCACGACAGGAATTTTGCAAGTTCTTTGCTCTCACTGCAATTCTGAATGGGCCACCAAATTGCTTTAAATTAAAAGAGGGTGCTTTTCTGCTTGTCCTTCAAGTCTTGTTTACCGTGGAAGGCACTCAGGGTATGTCTACATGGGGATAAAAATCCCCATGACACAGCTGGCCTGGGACAGCTGACTTGGGCTTGTGACGCTCAAGCACCGGGGCTGAAAAATTGCTGTGTAGATATTTGGGCTTGAGCTGGATCCTGAGCTCTGGGACCTTGCGAAGGTAGAGGACAAATTACATTCAGCATCATGTGAGCTAATTGTCATTAAACCTAGCTTAGGCCACCGTTTAATCATTTTAGGTGACATGATGCTGAACACTATTTGTACTGGTTTGTGCATCATGTCTGGTCTCTGCATCATGTCATTTAACATAATTGTTCACAACCATGTTAAAACGTGGTACAATTCTGTGGCATATTTCAGGCTGATATCAGCCATGTTTGCCTGAAGTGCCCCCACTCTATTAGTAAATGTTGATCTTTCCGAGAAGGTTTGTGTTTGCTACTTCCTGAGGCAAATGCTAAGCTGCAGAAATGCTAAAATATTCCTTAATACTGTGGAACTTGCTGCAAAATCCACTGCTTGCCACAGGAATGTGATCAAAATGTCTAGCCCTTATAGTTCTGAAGATTCCTTCAAAAGGTGACCTGAGTACAAACCAATGCAGTGGTGCCTTCCTGAGTTTTCAGACAACATGAATCAATAATTCTGAGAAGTGTGAACTCCCCCATGAATTTGATAACCCAAAGATCACAATTTGTGGCCTACTGACAATGTGAGACAGCATAAAATAAACTAAATTAGTATAAAAATAAACTACTGTATTGGGTATATTTCTCATATTCATCTCTAATCCAGTTAAAACTGCCATTTAAAAAATCTATCTGAAACTGCCATAAAACGTTGACAATTTTTACTAGACTGCCACAGAATCTAGGGACTTTCCGATAGAATGTGGGTTAAGTTTGCTATGGAGTACATCAGGGGTAGGCAACCTATGACACGCGTGCCAAAGGCGGCACGTGAGCTGATTTTCAGTGGCTTTCACGCTACCCGGGTCCTGGCCACCGGTCCAGGGGGCTCTGCATTTTAATTTAATTTTAAATGAAGCTTCTTAAACATTTTAAAAACCTTATTTACTTTACATACAACAATAGTTTAGTTATATATTATAGACTTATAGAAAGAGACCTTCTAAAAACGTTAAAATGTATTACTGGCACGTGAAACCTTAAATTAGAGTGAATAAATGAAGACTCAGCACACCACTTCTGAAAGGTTGCCGACCCCTGGAGTACATAGACCCTTGTCTATAGCTACAGTTGAGGTAACACTTTCATTTAAACTCCCCTATTTTCATTCCCTTAAAAATATCTCAATTTTTTGTCTGAAAAGTTGCATGCTTAAATTAAGCGCAGAAACAAAACATGTTATGGTGTTTTATAATACTTTTAGTTATTTAAAAAACATCTCAAAGCAAACAATGGAATGCTGGTTTCATTGAAGTCAATGGTAGCTTGGCCATTGACATCAGTGGAGTCAGGATTTCACACAAGAAGATTTTTTTCCACCTAAAAAATGGTCTAGATTTCCTTTTGCATGATAACTATGAAAACTACTTATAAAACTTTTTGTGTAATCTTGAATGAGGTGTGTGTGTGTGTGTATATATATATATATGTTAAGAGTATGCACAGTACATAACTCATAAAAATTCAGTAACATGCACTAAGGTGTGTGTCGTAGGGAATTTGTAGGAGCATTTTTTCATAAATGCATATCCAAATAACCACACCTGGTGTGTATGAAATCTAATACACTTATGTATTAAAACTTGCATTAATGTAATGTCAAGACTGAGACTTCAGTTGCTTATGTTAAAACATTAAAAAATTAAGATTATTGTGTATTCTTGGATTACTCAAAGTTCATCATTACTTTAACAGATTATTTCATAGCAACTAAGCCATTGTTTATCAGATATTATTTAGCATTTATATAGGCCCTGATCCAGGAAAGCTCTTATGCAAATACTTAACTTTGAGCACATGGCAATAACAGTCCTCAGGCACTTTAAGTACATGCTTAAATACCTTGCTGTACGTGGTCACTGATCTTACATCTTCAAAGCACTTCGGGAACACAAACTAATAGATCCTGACTTTACCCCTGTGAGTTATTTAGGTACAAATTACTATCACTTTTAGAGATGGGGAAACAGATACAGAGAAGAACTGAGTTCCTGGATTCCAGTCCCCTGATTGGATCACTAGACCATGCTTCTCTCTTCTCTCTAATTTAAGGAACTGCACTTTTTCCTGTATAAGCATAGATGCACATGCGTTGTATGAAAATGTAACAAAACCCTATTGCATAATATTTGAAAGCATTTAATAGGTACATAACTTTTAACTCTACTGAAATACATTGGACTACTAGGCAGCACAGAGAATTTGTATGGCAGCACAGAGAATAAAGTAATTTACAAAAAGCTATTTATATAGAGAAAGCTGGTGTATGTGCTATTGTGTATATATACGGCACTGGGTGGACTGGGCCCCAAGAGGGAACTGGTTCAGGCCACTTGAACCTCATTAATAGACTCTGGAGAGGGCAGCTGGTCTCTGTAAAGAGCCAGGGGGGAACGGGAACCAGGAAGAAGAAGTTGTAGCAGTGAAGCTGCCGAGAGTTAGAAGGCTTCTCCAGGCTGCAGTGCATAGAAAGTTTCACGAGAGTCTCAGACTTCAGGGACAAAAAAATTCCCACCAGGTAGGTCTGGGAGGTCTAGGCCTGCTAAAAGCAGGGAAGAACCAGAGTGAAGCTGGAACTTGAATTAGATTCTCCCCTGGGAGAAGCCCCAGGACTGAGGTTGAGATGGCAAGGGGAAAAGACGTTAGCCATGGAGGGCTGGGAGTCACCTACCAAAAGCAAGGGAAGACTACAGGCAGGAAGGCCTGGCAGTGATGCACGGGAGAGGAAGCTTCTCTCCTGGGAGAAGCTCCAGGATTGAGTGTGTGGAATTGGTTATAAATAAATTAGGCCCAAAAGGGAATGTTCCACAGACTCTGAACTGGCAGAGTTTATTTAAGGAGCCCTGAAGAAGAGGGTAGCTGATGCAGGGTATGGCAGAGCCACCCCTGGCTATAAGGAGGTGCTGGGAGGCAGCTGACTCTATTGCACTGCTAGATTGTTAGAGGATCCTTTGCTCTGACTTTTTGTCTGTCTTGTGACTTAAAATTTCAGCCTTCACACTTCATTAAGATTTTTTTCCTCAGCATATAATATAGATCAGCCTAGTAAATGGTTATAAAATCCACTTGGCCTGTGAGAGGATCCCAATTTTTGGATTCTAAAGATGTGCCTGCCTGAGGTGGGAGCCCAAACTCCCAAGTCTACTCCAGAATAGGATCTAAGAATTCATTATTCTTCCCCTCAATCTGGCCCACTTTGCATGATTTTCTGTTACCTATTTAAAGAGCACAGCTGCAGCTGCCATCTTGTTTGTGTGTGTGAGAGAGAGCGAGAAAGAGAGAGAGATTGGGTTTTCAGGAGGCATAGCTAAGACGAATAGCTCTCTAGAGGTAGAGTTTCAAAGTGAATAGAGAAAAAACCGTTCTAAGAGTCTCATGAGCCATGGTTGCCTGCCTTAATGGTCCCTGTGACCTTGTCTTCACTAGCATTTTTTGTACAATCTCCCACTATTGCAGCTCCACTGGAATGGCAAAGGTGGGAACACTTGTGTAGACAGGCTGATGTTTTAGGCCCGAATTACCTGTGTAACTTTAAAAATGTCAGTGGCACTAAGCATATGCTGCTAAACTGGGATCCTAGTCACTTTTTCATTGAGATAAGATTAGATGACTTGGTGGTTAAAATGCTGAGAGCCTGTCTACACTAGAACTCTCACTTCTGGAAGTGCAAAATTGAGAGATTTAAGAAAAAAATATCATGTAGACAAGGACTCAGAATTTGTCCATATTAATTACATTGCCTTTTGTGGCCACCCTGCTATGGCCAGAAAAATAGCAGCTCTTTTATAGCCATTATCAACTGACTGTACTGTAAGTGATTGTGACTTTAGTTTGTATGAAAAAGAACAGGATTAGCCAGGCAGAGTATTGGTATTCTTATGCTGAGGTTTGAAAAGGTTTGTAATAATAGTTTGTCCTTGCCACTGACTGAGATACTGTTCCTTTATAGTAAGAGAAATGAATTTTGCCATATCATTTAGCACTTATGTAATGCTTTTAATTAATAGATTTTAAAGTACTTCACAAAGGTAGAAAAGCATGCGGAAGCTGAGGCAGACAGTGTCTACATGACTTGTCCAATGTCTTATGCAGCAGGGAATGGAAACCAAGTCTCCTGACTTCATGAGTGATTTATCTTTAAGTGAAATGCTCTGGCTGTGTGGTTCTCTTTGTCCTCCTAATTACAGCACAAGTATGCTGCTTCTTCCATAAGTAGAATGGCATGGAACCTCATATTTCCCCATTTTCTTTTTCTTGTAGAGAGTCAGCCATCTGAATCAGCAAAAGGCAGAAGTGAATTGGGAATTCAGGGTTACACACTCAGGATCAAAGGACTGCAACTTTAAACTGGCCACTTGGCAAACCATGTTTAGTCCTTTCCCTGAGCACTGAGGAAGAATGAGGTTAGCCTGTTATTCACTGGGGATCATGTCACACATTTCATTCTGACACCCACCTCTGAACAATTAGCCCCATCACTACTGTGATGGCATACAGTCTGCTGTCTTTTGCCATAATTTCAGCTAGATAAAAATCCTCCATCCCTCCAGGTCCCTAAGAATTTAATCTTGCTCTGCAGCAGAAGGAGATGGTGTCCCAGTATCTTCTCCTCTACCCAATGTCTGGCTTTGCTGAAGAAAAGGAGAAGTCAGGCTTCTTGGGGGAGGAATCAAAGGCATGGGAAATGGGACAAGATCTTAAAAATACACCAGAGTGGGTGAAATGTCTGTTGTACTGAAAAACTTTAAAGGAAGACATCAGTAATGTGTTGGTTTTTTATAAAGCGTAGTGTGTTTTATGAGAACTTGTTTAAATTCACCAACCATTTTAAAAAACTTCTAATTCTACTGAAACTGGGAAAACTTCATGCACATCTCCATTGGTGCTAATTGTTGCTGAACTGTTTTATGAAAATTGGGAAGAAATTAAAATGCATTATTAATTATCAAGCCGGTAAAATAAAATGTAATGAAGAGGGTGAAACTGAAACCAAGTGCAACTGTTAAATATATACATACACCTCTACCCCGATATAATGTGACCCAATATAACATGAATTTGGATATTATGCGGTAAAGCAGTGCTCCGGGGGGGGGGCGGGGCTGCGTACTCCGGTTCACCTATAATGTGGTAAGATTTTTTGGCTCCCGAGGACAGCGTTATGTCAGGGTAGAGGTGTATCATAGCTTTAATGAATGACTTTAAAGTCATATATGGCCACAGGAAGGCAGCAAAGCCTGAGGAATGATAAGGGTTTGCTGTATTTTAAACCACAGATAGATTAAATGTGGCCTATAGAGGAAGCCCATGACTGCCCTACAGCTGGTTGCAATTTTTAATGTCCATTTCTGATTAAAAAATGTTTAGTTGATCAAAAAAACTAAATTTTAGCTGGGCAAAATTTTCCATGTGAACCATCAAAAATTTGCAGTGGTTTTTTGTTGTTGTTGGTTTTTTTTGACATTTCAACCCTCGCCCTCAAACAAAAGAATTGGTAGAGAGTCTTTGGCTAAAACAGTTTTGTTTTGTATCAGTTGTTGTCATGGGAATTTATTTCCCCTAACCAGCTCTAGGCTCCCCATAACTCTTAAAATAGAGACGGGGCCTGAGGAGACTGCAGGTCCCAGTTTGCAATGTTCCACTTTGATCCAAGAAGCCAGGATATTTGGACTAAGAGCATCATATGCGGGGATGTATTTTATTACCCACTCTGACCTGAGCAGCTAATCAGAGTTCAAGGCCCCGGGGATGTTGAAGTCTGGCATTATCCTTAATGCTGTCTTATTTATTTACAAGGAAAGTACAAACTCCTGCTTCTCTGAATGCAGAAGGAATCAAAGGCAAAAGGACTAGTTCCTTAGTTTGTAGACCCAAGATGCTTCTCAGCCAATGCCCCAACCCCGGAACCTCTATAGATTTTTCTGAAGGTCACTCCATGGTTACAGGTTTCTGCTTAGTTTTCTTCAGGCTTTCTCTCTCTGTATCTTCCCTCACATATACTTATCTAAAACAATACTTGGCAACTTTCCTAACCCCCAGGCCACATAGTCCAAAACTCCTGGGCAGCTCTTAGGTGGAGATTATGATTAATTTATCCTTAGCTATGTTAAGTAGGGGGTGCACTGACATCCCTCAATCTCAGTGACTCAACCAATACGAAGGTTTCATCCAGCTCATAACATTTCTATAGGCTGCATCTGTGTATTTAAGACAGGACAGCTACAGTCTATTCCATTTTATGTCCTCAGCTCTTGAATAGTTGTGTCTGCAGCCCTCAGTGGGACAAAGTTTGGGCATTTCTGCTTTAAATAGATAGTAGTAACTGACTGCAATGATACTAGTTGTGTAACCAAGTACTACTCAAGTAAATGTGTTTGAAGGATCAGGCCCAGTGCTTCTAAAAATGTAATAACTGTTTTTATAGGTGTTCCTTAAAACTGAAGTGTGTCCAGAACTTAATTGGGAGTCTAAACACACTTTCTTTGTAAAGTGTAACACACAAGGTTAGAGTCTCACCTACAATCCACTCATACATAACCCCAGAAAGCAGAATAATAAAAACTAAAAGCAATGTCTGCATTAAACAGTACCTTTTAAAGGGCACTGCTTTTCTACGGAAGGTTCACTGGATAAGATAGGCCTCAAAATGAAGTCTTGATTTGTCAAAAGAATCAGAAGTTTTAGCCTTTCAGTTAGTCATATAATCCTATCCCAAAATCAGCATACCAGAAGAGTATTTCATACACTGGATGGTATAAATTATATTTGGGAGCTTCCCCAGATGATAGTCTTTGTCCGAGTGCATGTACATTTATAAATCTTTCAGCAAACTCAGCCAAATGCAAAATCTTTCACTAAGTGGGGGAATTCACAGTTGCATTGCAGCCACTTTACAATGGTTGTGTTGCTAAGGAGCCCCAGGGGAGAAGAGGAGATTTGGGATCCAAAGAGGGAGGTCATGTGCTTCTTGCAGATCCTGGGGAATCAGTGACATTTGGGGGCTGCCACTGAACCTGCCTCCACAGGCGGAACCCTGGAGAGCTTGTCCCCTGCAGTTTTTCCAGAAGTGTTTTTACTCCCCACATAATAGTGACTAGTGTGTGCCATCTACTGGGTGTAATCTGAACTGTTCAACTAACTACCAAAGAGGATTGTGCTCTAGTTACAGTAAGAACTGGTGGTTATGGAGCAGGAGGATCTGAATTCTATCCCCAAAGTCACTGTGGCTATAATATGTAGAAATGTGTCAACCATAAAGTTCTAGGTGGTCACAAACTTTGTGGTGGCCACAATATAGTTACTAATTAATTGGATTAAAAAAATATTTTTTTAGACTCGTCCATGACATTATTTATTCTGTATACTTGTGTGTCACTTAATATATAAGTATTAAAAAGTTACCTGCCCCCTAGAGCTTACTATCTTAATTGGAAAGGTGACATATCAACAAATGATCAACAAACTATGGTGTTTGGTGTAGCTTTAAGAAGACTCAACAGAGGAAGGGGAAGGGAATAGTTTTTGGGAGAACATTTTTTTTTAAACTGATCACTTAGTAGTTCTGTTTCATATTTTTCTTTCTTTGATACAGCTAGAGGATAGATCATTAGAATAGAGATTAGTAATAGAATGCTAACCAAAATAAGTGAATTTTGAGGAGGGATTTGAAGGTTCCTTGGCTCACTGAGAGATGGGGGCTATTTAAGGATCTGACTTGGAAAAAAAGAAGGGAAAAGTGGGGGCACAGCCAGACATGAAAATTAAATAAAAGAGAAAAAGAGCAAAGATGTGAGCGGGGCGGAGGTGTACATAGGACCTTGAATATAAAGATGAAAAATCTGAATTGGATGCAACAAGAAACAGAAAGTGACTGAAGTGACACTTTCATAGATATTTGAAAATCAGCATTTTGTTTAGTGTGGGAAGAGAGGCAATGAAGCCATAAGGGAGTAGGTTGAAGAGGCCCTTATTCTATTTCCAGTTAAAAGTATTGACTCCTGCTTTTCACAGGACAAGCACATTGGAATGGTTTCAGTTGTCTCATAATTGGTCCCTTAAATGAAATTGAGCCCTGCTCTCCTGTCCCAGTCCAAGTGCATGGTCGATTGGTGAAATGGGGAGGGCAGGGCTGCCCTTGGGACTTACAAATGAGAGCGAGCCCAAATGCAAGGGAAAGTCCAGAACTTAGAGTCTAGAGAGAGGGTTAGAGTTCAGAAACAGAGCTGGGCTGAGAGCTTCAGGGAGCAGATGCCCCTGAAGAAGGTAGTGGTGAGAGTTCCCTAGTTGAGCAGTGGAGCCAAATCAGGCTGGTGAAAGCAGAAGGCAGTCAAGAGGTCATCTATAAACTTCCCCAGGCCAGAGAGCCATGCCAGAGAGGGCAGAAGGCTGAGAGCAGCAGAGAGAACTGCCTGCTAGCTCTCTCAGCCAGCGAGATGAAGCTAGAGATCCCGAGGGGCTGAAGGGTGAGGGATAATGATGAGATCGGGATGAGCCTGCTAATGTCTCCTGGCAAGAACTAGCACCAATCCTGAGAATGAAGCAGGGCATAGATGCACCCCAGCTAGCGGGGCTGGGGTGAGATGTGGTGAGAGATGCAGCACTGCATCTGAGAGTCTAGGTGGAGTGAGATACTGGGACTGTACCAGAGAGCTGGGGCATGGTGAGAAATGGCAGAGCTGTATTTGGTTTGTTTTTAGACTGTTGGGCCTTGAATGTAGTGTTTAGATTTTGCTGGGAAATTGTGGACTATGGTTGTGGGACGCTTGTAATTAACCTATCAATGGGTTATTTGTTTGGAAAGCTTGTATGGAGTTACTGGGGCCTCTGGAAGAGGGAAATAGAGGCTGGGGCTGCTGGTAGGGTCACCCTGAGGCCATGAGGGGGCACCCTGTAAGCCACTGCCCTGTGACTGGTCTCTATCTAGGTGTGTTCTCCTGTTCTCAGGATCATTAAGACATCATCATGCTTGTTACCTCTCAGGGCTCTTTCCTCACACAGCTTCTACACCTGTCATATCTAACTATGTGTTATGGATAGCTCATTCCTTGAAACCATAATTTGTCCATATTTTTTGCAGCTTAATCTTGTTAACCCAAGAATTGTATTAAAAACAAAACATCCCACCACATCAGTTTTTTGTTAACACGAGTGTTCATCTTTTCAGGACCAAGATTTGGAAGGGACACTATGTATTTAAAAGCATTGAACTCCTCTCACTCAGGCACAAGGAAGACCTCCTCAACCATTTTAGCCAAAGGGTAATAAAAAGTATGTGCTTTAGATCATCCTCAGCAAGAAACACCAGCTGTACATTTGCTGATAATGAATATCTAAAAAGTAGAATGGATGAGAAGAGAAAATTATGACCCTAGAGCTATCAATGGATCCTCATAAAATCAAAGACCCACAGTTGGAAAGAGAAAATGTTCTGGTAATTTGCCATTCACAACTCTTATGAATTTGTGTACCATTCTGGCTGAATGGCTGCAAAATGCCCCATACTAACGTAATAAGCTCAGTACAAGCAAAATTCACTCTCAGCATAAAGACATCCAAGCAGTTTAAGAATGACACAACTTCCTGGCATGATACGTGTTAATCTTTTGAGGCTTCCACTGCAGAAGTGGAAATCAAACTCTGTGGTAGGGAATGGATGCACAGGGGGCACATTTTCATATTAAAGAAGCTATTCCTTATGAGCAAATATTTTGGAGTCTTAGTATGTGGAGGAAACAGTGACTAATGGGATCAATGCTATAGTTGTTTAGAAGTTTTGTGTCACTACTGTGCTATACTGTGAGAAAGCTGTATGCAAGAAAAGTCAGGAAATGTTTTCATGAGCTCTTCTACTGCTGGCGTGTAAAGGAAGTACAGAAAGGGAAATAATAACCTAGTTATGAGGGAAGCACAGCTACCTTTTAGCAGTTATTTTTCTCTTCTGACTAATCACTTCTCTTTCAAATCCTGCCTAGGATGCTTAATACTCAGCATAGCACATCCTTGTGAGGACAGATAAGAACAATGAGAGAACATCATTCAGTCTTTTTTTAGTTATACCTTTGGTCAATCACAATATGATTTCTTATTAGAACAGAAGGGGAAAAATTATTTAAGATGGATAAACATCAATTTGGCATGTGTGGAATTAACCCAAGAATAATCTTTAGAGTGAAATATGTGTGTGTGTAGATTAATTAAGAGCCATATTCTAGATCTTTGCGCAAAGTCTGGGTTTTGGGCAGGGGAACTTCATGGGGAGCCAGAGTTGGGTGAGGATACATACTCCTTTTCCCCTCAGTGTCTGAACCATTAGCATAGCTACTATGATAGCTTCTGGGCTGCAGTAGTGCCTGCTGCATCCCCACCTACCTTGGGGCTTACAGAGGCACTAGCTCCATTGCCTTCTCTGTCCTGCCACTCCTCCAACACACACACAACTCCACCTTCTGCACTGCTGTAGAGCTAGATCTCCATAGTGAGCATGGAATATGTAGAATACTATCAGACCACACCTCAGTCTACTTTGACTGCATAATGGAACTGCAGGGATCCATTGCCTTTAGAGATTTGGCCCTAAATATGCATGGAAATTCTGATAAGTGTTCAACATTAAGGCTGTGGTGAAGTGTTCCTGCTATTTGGAAGCACGGTGTCCTATGCCAAACAAAGCAAGTGAACTTGTTATCTAGTGGATTGTCATGCTTTTCGTTGCCTATTAGACTTGTCATAAAATGTGATTAAAAAAATGGATCTGCCAAGCTCATGAAATGTAAACATTTTCTGAGCTTGTAATCAAGCAGATGTGAAAAAATTAATCTTTGCATAGTGATGATCTCATATAATCTTAATCTTTTCTCTATTTTAATCTTGCTTTGAACATGAGTTTCATGGTATGGAGGCAAATGTGAGATCAAAGCCATTAAATGTCTGGAAGAAACCCTCACAAGGAGGAAGCAAGATGTTTTGTATTTCTGACCCCAGTATTGTGATACAAATAGCTACACAAAAGGCAATTCCTATATTTGCATGCTGTGATATTAAAGGAGAGTGGGTCTTCATAGCCTTCTACATTTCCTTAATGGAGTTTGTCAACCTCATCCAATTAAATCTGTAGTTCCCAAGCCCCTAATTCTGATGTATCTACACTTGACTCTCTCTATCCCCAGCATTCCTTACATTACATCTTGCACAGGTGTCTTCTCCTTTTCTGTGCCTCTCTCTCAAAGCTATTATTTCTCTTTCTGTCTTTGCAGTTCTTTCGCCTTATTTTTTTGCAGCTCCCTCTCTGTTCTCTTTTACCTTCTTTCCCTCACTTCCATTCACCTCTGATCTCTCCCCTTATTTCATTTTCCTGGTTTCACTCTGCTTTTTCTCTCTCTCAAAGCATAGTTGACAACACGTGAACATTTTTGCCAGGAACAGCCCTTCGTAATAAGCAGGATTCTGTTGCCATTAAACATCCCCCCTCCCCTCCAGCCAGTGGATAGGTTGGTGGGCATGTTGAGGAATTTTAGGTTATTTTATTTTTAGAAGGTGAGAATCAAATTGCCCCAGGCAGTTGGCTGATTTGAAAAATCATCCCTTGAAAATAATGTTGTTCCCTTCCACAGCTCACCATTCTCCCCCCATGGTTTCCCTATCCTCCCAGTACAGTGACATTTACTTGCAGGGACAGTATATGCTTTCCTCTTGACTGTGTCCTACCCTCTTCCCTGCTTCTTCCTCCAGTGCCCAGATCTACAATGCCTTCCATGCCCTGGCTGAAATGAGTATAGCTGTAGAGGCAGATGCTGGCAAGGTGGAAGCTGGCTGCCATGGTCCCAAAACCATGTGATTCCTCTTCTAAGAAAATGCGGGGAAGCTTAAAAATATGCAGCAGCAGCCAGCAGGGGTGTGCATGGCACCACTATCATTACATATGTGTACTGGCTAGAGGCCCCGCTTTGGGAACGAGGCCTTTTACTACCCGCAGCACAGAAAAGCTCCACAGAGAGCAGTGGATGATACTGCATCAAAGGCGTTGGGGTGGTGCCCATCCTACCAATATATTGGAGCCAGCGTGGTCCATACGCCCGCAACGCCGTGTGCAATGCTCGACTCCTCTCCCTAGGTGGCGCTGATGAGCGTCCCGCTCCTGCGTGGCACCATTCTCCTTTCATGCACAGGGGCCTCAGATGCGCATGCGCCACGAGGGGAAGGGGGCAGCGCATGCGCCGTGTGTGTTCCTGGCCAGAGGATGAGGCGGCGATGGTGGTCTCACGATCTCCCCGCCCCCCGGGTCCCGGTCGCCGAGGTGCCCGGATGTAGTGGATGAGGCAGCGTCAGGCTCGCTCCTGCCCCCGGGACGTGTAGGCGGCTGGCGAGCGCCCCGAGCCGGGAGCGCCCAGTGCGGGGAGGGAGAGCCGGAGCCTACGCGAGCCGCATCCTCCCCCCGCCGCCTTGCCGAGCGACCGGCCAGCTGCCCCGGCCAAGCCGAGAGGCCCCGCTGCCCTCCCCCAGTGCAGCCCCCGCGGAGACGCCCCCCGTGGCCGGGCCTCCCGCCGGGCCCCCGCGTCCTTCCCCCGGGCCCGTGCGCGAGGGGCGGCCCCGTCATGAGCAGCGCCCGGAACAACCGCGTGATGGTGGAGGGGGTCGGGGCCCGGGTGGTGCGGGGCCCGGACTGGAAGTGGGGGAAGCAGGACGGCGGCGAGGGCCACGTGGGCACCGTGCGCAGCTTCGAGAGCCCGGAGGAGGTGGTGGTGGTTTGGGACAACGGCACCGCGGCCAATTACCGCTGCTCCGGGGCCTACGACCTGCGCATCCTGGACAGCGCGCCCACCGGTAAGGGCGCCGGGGGGGGGGGGGGACGGGACGCTCCCTTCTATCTCGCCCCACTTGGCAGGGGGCAAGAGGGGCTGGGGTCATCGGCGAGAGCGGGGGTGCTGTGGACTGGACCAGTGGTTTCATCCTCTTCAGGGTCCGAAATCCTCCCACTGGAGTTGATGGGATGAACTTCGGCCGCGGCGCGTTGTAGGCTGGCTCTCGCTGTAGGGGAAGTAGTCTGGACGTCTCTGTTGTGGACTTTTAAATCTTGATTAGATAAAGGATTAGTAAATGGACAATAGGGAACAGTTCTGCGGGATTGGGTGGGGTTGGAGGGAGACGGTGGGGACCCGAGTTTTCTTTCATCTTTACTTTTTATTCTAAAAATATCTCTCAAACTGGTTCAGTCACTTTGTATTGAGGGCAGCAAGATGTCTGGCAGCAGCTCTTTGTTAGAGCTAAGCACATAATCTAATTTAAAACATATTTTACTTACCCTACATTTCTACTATGGAAACGACCATAGCATGTTAACACTCAAGTACCTTTTAAAAACTTATTATTTGAAATTTGGATTCACTCAGCTTGGACAATGAGTATAGAGCTGTTGGTTTAACTCTCATGTTCTCTTGTACTGACACTATGCGGCAATTTTGGTGGTGTACATACTGCAGGGAATGTTCAGGCTAACACAAACCAAAACCCCTGTTTTAATTGAAACTTTCAGAAAAAGGAAAATCCCAGTGGCCTTAGCTTTTTTTATTTTTTTTTAATTAAAACTTGGGCATAAGCTTACTGGACAGGATTGGTTCAGAGGAAGGATTATTAGTCAGATTTATTGGAATTCCTAGTGTTTTCCTCTTCATTTCATGTCTTATATTTGCATTTTGCCTTGAGAAAATGAGTGGGAGGAGGCCATCTTTCATTCTGCCAAGGGCCCAAATTATATATACAAAGAAATGATATAGAAAGCTTGTGATGTTTGTTAATTTCTTTAGCAGACTTCATAAGATACAGAAACACAGAACTTACTTAAATGTATTGTTAATACAGATGTGCAATAGAGAGAGAACTTTGGTCATATTGAACACTTGAGATGGATACCCATGATTCTAAATGTGGAACTGTTCTTTTCTACATGTCCTTTTGGTATGGTAGGATTGGACTGGGTATTCAGGAGGGATATGGTTTAAAAACGTAAGCTGAAAATCTTTTAGGAATTGTTACAGAAACAATAGGGAAAGAGTGTGTGTGTGTGTGTGTTTCAGTCTTGGATCCTGATTTTGCAAATGTTTGTTTGTGCTTACCTTCATTCACAGGGAATGGTCTTACTGAAATCAGTGGGCCTGCTCCTGCTTAAAATTAAGCATTTGCATATGTGTCTGCAGGATTGGCACCTTGAATGGCCCAATGTGTAGATTTCAAAGGAATATTGTCAACTTGAAATGTATCTGAAAGTTCTTAGCTACTGTAGTTGCAAGTGACTGTGGAAGTTTTCACCACTTTTGTTGTTGTTGCTGTTTTTCAGTTTTTGTATTTTTGACATAACTTGTGGATAGTATTAGTTTGTCTCATGTATTAGCCTGATGACAGCATTCTCATGTACTTGTTTGGGAAAAGCTCATATGTTCGCTTCTCTCCAGGCTCCACATGAAGGTGTTTGCCATAAAAGAGGAGTAGAGTTGTTTCTGAGTTTTAGGCTAATGGGTGTCTCCTCTTCATAGAATACCTGCATGGAACCAAGGGGTAGCTGGAGTTGGGATTGAGTGGTAAATCTCTTCTTCATGCCACAGTTCCCTGGGGTGTGGAAGCAATAGGAATTTGGGAAGAAGGGGAAGCAGCAGGGAGGTAGTATAGTCTAATGGCTAGGACACAGCATTAGGATTCTGGACCTTTAGGTTCTAATTTTGTGACTGACCTGCTGTGTGACCTTGGGTAACTCATGACACCTCTCTGCTGGCTTCTTGTCTTATGTAGATTAAACTCTCTCTCACTGTGTGATTGTCTGTTGTCTAGCATAAGGGGGCCTTGATCTCAGTTGTGGCCTCTAAGTACTACTGTAATATAAACAATAGCAAGAAATTGTGGGGGGATGTTAGAATTTGGAAATCAGTACCTCAGTACTGTTAGAGGGGCAAGTGAGAAGGAATCCACAAAGGGATGTGTGCACCCAAACATGTTTGTTGTTGGTTTTGGGTCTGCTCACTGTCCCTTACTGAAAAGACCATTATAAACATCAGCAAAGGAACAGAAAAACCTTCCTTTCAAATAAATAAATAAATAAATAAAGGTGGGGTCGGAGGGCAGAGGGAAGGGATGGGAAAGGAGGGGGGGGGGAGAACCCAAGCAGGACATATTGTTTGAATGGGACTGTATCAGAAACTGGATATTTTTTAAATTTTAAGAAAATTTGAGTTGACAGTGTCTCTAAGGTTATGTCTTCAGTGCAGAATTCAATCAAGTGTAGATAATTTGAGTTAACTCCTCTCAGGTTAGCCTACTTCCAGTGAGAGCACCGTACTTTGAAATAAGTTGAACTACACAAAGTGATTGTGTTAGCACCTGATGTATTGTGCCAACTTGAGCATTAACCTGTACCCCCTGGCAGGCCAGCCAACTGAGGTTAAGAGCACTGCCATACTTGAGTTAAGGGCTGTTGTGTACAGACAGGGTTCAAGTTAATTCTGCAGTAAAGCAAGCCCAAAATATGTTTCATATGTTTCTGGAGATATACAAATAGCTCTGATGTTTTATTATAATATATAATAAAATTAACCCATTTTACACTCCATCATTACTACCAGGATAATATACCAATGAAATAAGTGCATTACAGCTAGATAAATAACCAGAAATCATGGAATGATATTTTTATTCTTCTCAAAATATTGAAATTCATTTTGATTAATGCATAGTGACCTTGAAATGAAATTGCTTGTCATGTAATTCTTTGGGATACACTGTTAAAGTACTATTTATAAAATAAAAATTCAATTGGTTTTCAAATAACTACAAGTGCGCTAGCTCAATTTTATAATCATTCCTTGTTTTGAATACCTAATGAAAGGAATTCTCAGTATAATACACACTGTGGATTTGTTTCCACTGTTGGAACTTTCTGGTTTTTCTACCAGATTGCCACGAAATCTATGGACTTTGCTATAGAATGTATATGGAATGTATAATCAATTCTATTGATTGAAGTGCTTGAAGCCAAAATCTGTTCCTACTGTCAAACATAAAGAAACGTGAGGCCTGTAAACAGATTTAGACTTCCAAAATAGTGTATTTTCCAAAAATGTGTTTAGTTATATATAAAAAACTGAATTTAATAATTTGATTTCATTACTCACAGGCCTGTGCACTTGTCAAAATACATTTTGTAGGCACATAGCAATTGACAGGTGCTGTTTGTATTTAAAAATTACTTCTTTTAAATGTTTGTAGTAGTAGTTGTAGACTGTAATCACTATTGCAAGGTTATATTAATGCTTCATAAGTATCAAATCTTGTAATTCCCTAGCATTTCTGCAACTGTCTTGGTTAAAATGAAAATTGTCCTGCTGGATCTTGGGGAAAAATGAGGCTTTTATCTCTTAATTAGCAATCTTACTCCAGACCAGAGTAACATTGCTTACTAAAACTCAGTGTTGTCTGAAGATTGTTCAGTGACTTCTGAAATGAAGTTCTTACTCCATATCTAGAGGTACTGGCTAGACCAGGAGCAGGCAAACTTTTTGGCCCGAGGGCCGCATCAGGATTCATAAATTGTATGGAGGGCTGTTTAGGGGAGGGGGTCATGGCCACAGCCCCCCCTCCTATCTGCCCCCCCCCGGGACTCCTGCCCCATCCAACCCCCCCGTTCCCTGATGGCCCCTCTGGGACCCCTGCCCCATCCACACACACCCCAACCCCCGCCGCCCCATCCAACCCCTTCTCTCATTCCTGACTGTCCCCCCGGGACCCCTGCCCCATCCAACCACCCCTTCTCCCTGTCCCTGACTGCCCCCGGAACCCCTGCCCCTGACTGCACCCTGCTGCCCCATCCAACCCCCGCCTTTCCTGACTACCCCCGGGACCCCTGCCCCCATTCAACCCACTGTTTCCCCTCCGACCACCATCCACACTCCCGCCCCCTGACCACCACCCCGAACTCCCCTGCCCTCTATCCAGACCCTTCCCCCGCCCCACTCCCTGCCCCCTTACCGCACTGCCTGGAGCGCTGGTGGCGCTACAGCCACGCCGCCCGGCTGGAGCTGGGCCACGCTGCCGCCACCACGCAGCACAGAGCATCGGGTCAGGCCGGGCTCTGCAGCTGTGCTGCCCCAGGAGCTCACAGTCCTGCCACCCAGAGCATTGCGGCGGAGCGAGCTAGCTGAGGCCGCGGGCGAGGGGGAACAGTGGGGGGTGGGGGAGAGGAGCGGGGGCCGGGCTGGACGGTCCCGCGGGCTGTAGTTTGCCCACCCCTGGGCTAGACACTTCCATTTCAGAGATGAGCTACATTGGTGAGGCAGTTTTGGGAAACATGCTCTTGCTGTATGTGTGTACTTCTTTGTTTTATGGATAAATAGAAATGGAGGCCCCAGTCTTGACATCTGTATGGGCAGACTTTATGCCATCAGTGGGTTTCGTGTGTTGGTATACCGTCTGATTGTAACCATTAGGTGTTCAAATGGCAAAGAACAAATCTGTGCCTCAACTTTGTTTCATAGGAAGCATTTTTGTGTTAGCTGTATTTCCGATCATAGTGATATTTCACTGTCATATTGTATACTTGTTTAAATTTTACAGGTTTGCTATTTAGCACAGTTTTCTTCCACAAATATGTTTGTGTTAAACAAAAAAGGAACAGGAAACGTACATAAATCTCAAGTACAAAAATCTCAAAACCATTTTCAGAAATTTTTTAATGCTAATATAAGGCAAGATTTAACCCAAAAATATCACCGACTAATCTGTGGTCTGTCAAAGTTATAAAGTGAGTTTCTGCTTCCCTCTTGTGAATATGCACATGGTTAATACAAATAATTTATTGGATTAAAATGTCAGACTCTTCATTAAAAATATCTAATTTGAAGAGTCATGTTCCACATTTATTTACATCTGTCTTAATAGTTAAGTCCTGCCTTAAATATTTTATAATTTCAGTTGTTGAAACTTTATTTTCATTTAAGTGAACAATAAAACATGTTTTATATTGATCTAGTAACAGCTTGATTCAATCAAAGAGAAAAATTGTGGATTGCCAAGATATTTGAGATGCATCAGAACACCATGTGTTTTGGTTATATTTCTTCTGTATTAACTTTGACCAGATGAATGCTGATGATAATGTAAACAAACATGTATAGAATTACTAAAACAGTGGGGTTTTTAAAAGCGAATCTCCCTCCCCCCCCCCATTTGCTGCAGAATCACCTTGATTTTTTTTTTTTTTTAGTCTTGTCTCTTTATCTCCCTGTCTGAATCGCTTCTCCTTGGTAGTGCTGATTAGTATCTTGCATGGTGTGGAGGTGGGGTGCATATTACCCCCAACTTTTCTAGAGTAGTCATTTGTAGCCCAACTTTAATTAAAAATGACAAATTCCTCTGCCCCCCCCCACCCCACAACTTTCCCACGGCATATAAATTGGTCGCCTCTTGGTGATCATTATTTCAACTTTCAGTATTGCACTAAACAAGATGCAATCTTGAATGTGGAGGGAGTTACTGAATCAGGGATGTAAAAAGGAAGAGGAAATAGTGTCTGAAGAGAGGATGATTTTTAGATCAACCAAGGAATTTACGGAAAATAACTTATTTTTTTTCCTCATTGTTTAAAGTCCCTCTGAGGTAGGCCCTGGGTTGATATAAGAGGCAGAATAGTAAGTGGTTAGAGATGTTGCAGACTTTACAAGCAAAAAGGAGTCACTTTTATTCACTTTGTCTAATTGGCAGTGTCACTCCGTTAAGACCTCAAAGCAGGAAATAAGGAGTTTGGTGCCTTTGAGTCATTTTTACAATTTAGTGTGGTAAAAATGACATGCCTCCAATACCTGGATGTACAAGGGGGTCCTCAGAAGGCAGCCCTATGGCTGTTTTCCACTGTTCCTGGGCTGGGGGAATCTTCACACACAAGCTTAGATGTTTACCATATATCTTTATAGTCAAAGACAGATAAAAGATGGGGTGAGAAGATATTTGTCTCGGAGCAATGGCCAGATGGGAAGGCAGTTCTCTTCCTCCCCTTTGCGGTCCCCCTCCTCCATGCTGTTGGTAAAAGGAGTACTGATTCCTACCACTGTGGCCACTTTGCACGAGTTTTCCATCTTTCAAATCAGTATATAGCTAGTAGGTGGCTGATAAATTTGAAGCCCTCACTCCCAAACCACTGTTCCTTCTGGACAAGAGAAGGAACCTTTTATTTATGTGGTCTGTTTCCTCTCTAATATCAGAGATGCCTAGCTGTCTTAAGGCTAGGTAACTGGGGGGGGATTCTCCGCTACGCTAACCCTCCTCTAGCATCCATTTTTGCATTGTCCTGATCACTGAATAGCACCACTGCTTATCGCTTTTGGTGCTCGTAACATTCCTAAACATTAGCAGAGTAAAGCTGACTTGATTCTTGTCCATTTCACTGCTGTTCACAGGGTTCTGAACAGCAGCAGTGACAGCTTTTAGGCTTGCTTGGTTCTTACTCTGCTATAGCTTGGAAAAGCTATGAGCATATGGAGAGGCTTTGGGGCTGTCTTTTGGCAGATTTAGGAAACAATGCTCCAGCGGTTTACATGTGATTCAGGTTTGGCAAGATACCTTAATAACCAAAAGAGCTAGACACTTAATTTTTTTAAAATCAAAGCATAGATTCTATTGAAATAATGGCAGTTGTCCATGAGAGCTTCCTACTGGTCATGGGCAAGTACATTTTTCAAACTGTGGTTTAAAATATAGATGGACAGAATTTAAGCTCCTTTGTTGTCCTACGGATGTTAAATATAAATCAGACTAAAGCATCAACTGTTAGATCCTTAACATAAACTGTGTCATTGCGCAATAGTTGTTACAGTTCCTTATTGATCCATTGATAGAGAATTAACCTGACAGTTAAAACTCCCCAGGAGATTAGTATTTTTGATGGGGATTTCTGACAATTTAATCTCTAGAAGTTAAAGGAAACTTCATTATCTTTCCTCTTAGAATATCTGAATTGAGTATATAGCTGGGAAAAAAAGAAATGTGGTCTGCAATATATATTTAATTGTTGAGAAGGGAAGGACCCAGGGACTAGCAACCAGAAAGATGAAGGATAGTCCCCAAACCTCTTCCCTCATCCATAATTCCTTGATTGGCATAGGCTAATATGGTTGCCCCTACTGAACCCTACTTGCTCAAGTATTCTTTGATAAACATTTAACTTAATTTTGGATGGCAATAAAGAACTAAATAGTATTTTTTTTAAATCATACTGGTGTCACATTCTTGTTTTCACAGGTATCAAGCATGATGGAACTATGTGTGATACTTGTCGACAGCAACCAATCATTGGCATCAGATGGAAATGTGCTGAATGCACAAATTATGATTTATGCACAGTCTGTTATCATGGGGACAAACATCACCTGAGGCATCGTTTTTATAGAATAACCACACCAGGAAGTGAAAGGTAAAATGTGTGTTTTTTCCTGAGTTTAAATAGAGGAAGTAACTTATTGTAGATAAATAGTTTTTCTAACTGCTAATTTGGTTACTATAAGTTTAGCGATATAAAGTATTTGCTCAAGACACAGATTCTGTTCTCGATTCTGCCACTGATTTATTTTGCAACCTTAGACAAGTCACCTAACCTCTCTGTCATGCTTTCTCTCTGTAAAATGGGAATATGGTACATGCCCTTTGTTAAATGCTTTGAGAATTACAATTAAAATCATTATGTAGGTGCTGAGTATTATGGTGTCTCAAACTCAGTATTTCTTTTTTCCTTACAGCATTCTGTACTGTTACTGTGTCAGAGTCCTAATTCACTAGCTCTACTTCTGTTTGTGATAAGGAAAGAGGGCAGAACAATGTATTTCTTCTTGAAAAAAAAGTTTCATATACAAGTAATGTCAATGAAAAGTCATCATTCTTTCTGTGAAAGATTGAGACTGCTTTTCATATATTTTCTGAAACAAATACACATTAAGTATAGTGTTTTTCATACCTAAACTTTTACATAGCAGGTATACATTTGGGGAGACATGAAATTGGAGCTTCCAGACTGTCCAGTAGAGTCTGCAGTGTATTTTTCTGTTCATTTATCTTTGAAGCCCAACCATGACCACTTAAATGCCAACAGTAATTGCTTTATTAACAGATCACCTATCTGTGCATTTCTGATGTTTGTACCAATGTAGTATACTGGCACCAAAATACATAATGTCAACAGGATATCTGAATTAGAAACAGGATTATGACTTTGCTGGAAGATGAGGCATAAAGGATAAGTTGGGCCAGTGAGGGGAAGATGTCTTTTTCAAACACAAGTCTTTAAAAATATTTAATAGAATACAGAAAATGACCTGGAAAAGAGTGATTTCTATACAAAATTTTTTTTTCTTTCAAATCTGCTTCTGTTTAAAATCCCATTGTATTGATAGGCAGAATAGTCTTCTTTATATTGCTTGATAGTTGAACTTTCCAGTCCCTTTTAAAAAGACGTATTTGATGTAGCCAAAATGTTTCTATGAGTTAGTCTGTTCTAGCACATGCCCTTTTCGTCTTGTTTTCAGAGATAAGCAGTGATAGCAATCCATAGGCTCACCATATACTTATGTCCTCTTAATGCTCATCCCCTTAGCTTCTTCCTGTAGCCCACTTTGACTTCTGCCTTGATGATGTAGCTCATATACACAGAAAGGCTCCGTTAGGTTCCAGAAACCTGTTGCTGTTGGATCCACTTTGCTGTGAAAAATGAACTGAAAATATTTAACTTTTTTTGCAATGGAATTTGAGGGAAGGTTCAAAAGATGTGTTCAGAGATATTCCATTATTCTTTGGTGAAGGTAAACTGAGAGTTCAGCCAATTTAATTCCTGAATCCAGAATAGTATGGTGAACTACATGCTGAGGTCAAATCTACTATTGATAAATCTCTGTTTTGTAGACATTTTAAAAATTTTTTGACAGAAGGCTAAAATCCTGTTCCAAACAAAACATCTCTTTATGGACTCCGTCACGCTCATTCGTTTGTTGGATAGGAAAAGTAGAAGGAATCACTAAGAAGACTTTTGATCTGCTGTTTGTATAGTTTGCAATAGCAGCTTATTCCTCTGTGGCTCCTCATCTGCTCACTGTGATAAATTCAGCAGGAGAGTTTTATTCTCTTCCCAAAATGGTTGTGGGGCTGTGGGGGTGGAGAGGAGGAATCTAAGGTTCTGCTTAGATTAAAGATATGCTTTGTCTGCCAAAAATCCCAGGCTTCATGTCATCGTGACTTTTAGGGAACAGAGTGGCAGAGTATGGGCATTCAGAATGGTGGCTCTTCAGAGAAAATTTTAATTTTACCTGTTCAGGTCTGTCCCTACCTCCACTTGCAGTCAAGAAAGTACCCTGTTCAGGCAGATCTGTTGGGGACATGTAACTTAAATTCTGCAGAAAATTGAGGGTGGGCAGGAGAAGAGATTTTGAGAACAATTTTGCACTACAGAAAAGTAAGAGTGATGGAAGACAAGTTGAAATATTGAGTGAAGGATTCCAAAATGTGCAATAGGAAGAAGAAAAAATTGTCAAATGACCTCCAATATGAAAACAAGGTGGAATAATAGCCGGATACCAAAATATAACTGTGATGGGTCCTGCCACCTGGTACTGGAGTACAACTGAGCCCTCTGTTTTCCTAATCTGGGCTCCCTCCTCACAATGTGCAAAGCCCTCCAAGCTTGCACTCAAACCATCATCCACAGGCAGGGACCACACCCAGCTGTGTTCATGAATGCATGCACCAACAATAGAGAGGCTTCAGCCAAAATACATCAACCTCCCCAGCCTAGGATGCCAAAGCTATATCTTCCTGCCCTGGTCAAAAACATGACCAGTATATGAGAGTTATTACCCAGTCTGCCCCTTCCATCGATGTGGAGAGGAATATGCACAAAGTCTTTATTAACTGAATTGCGATTTTTTTTCCCCCCCAAACACTTCACTCACACCACACTGTTTTAGGTAAAAAATATAAAATAGATTTATTAACTACAGAAATACAGATTTTGAGTGATAAGTGACAGCAAACAGATCAAAGTAGATTACCTAGCAAATAAACAGAAATGCAATCTAAATTTTATACAATACACAGGTTTTGACAAACAGTGTCTCACCTTGTTAGATAGTACAAGCAGTTTGTAGATGTTTTATACACAGGCAGGAATCCTCTTTTCCAGCCTGGGTCCAGCACTTCTTCGTTTCTCAGGTGTTTCCAGGTATTGAGTTGTAGAGGGAGTGAGGCCTCTTGGTGATGTCACTTCCTCCTTTTATAGTTTCTTCCATAAGGCGGGAACCCCTTTTGTTCCAAGCCAAGTTCCCAGCCCAGTTTGTGGAAAAATACAGGTATCAAAATGGAGTTCAGTATCATGTGGTCTGGTCACATGCCCGTGCATGCTTGATGAGTCATGGCAGCCATTAGCCATAGGCTGTCTGAAGCATCCCCTGGTGAGGACAAGTCTTTTCCATGGCCGTTGTCTTTGTTTATGTGCCATTAGCTCTGTCTAGCTTCTTCATTGTTGTACCTGCAAGGCTTGTTGTGGGTGCTTCCAACTTCACAACATCTTTCAGTAACACACACATAGCAAAACTTCATAACTTCACATACGATAGCACATACAATCCAACAGAATATTAACATTCAACAGATCAAGACTTTTAGAATGATACCCCACAAGGTATACTTTGTACAAAACATACCATAATTCTATGACTGTGATGAATATGGGGGTGCCAGGGTGTCACAATAACTGCCAGAATAAAAAGACAATACAGAATTAGGGGAAAATACAGATTTACGTAGATCTTGAAATTTGCTGACGGGGCAAAAATACATTGTTTATAAATGAGTTTGCATGCTGCTTTATTGACCTTAACAATATCTGATAATACCCGTATGTAGGTGTTAGCATCATATTGTCAAAACAATAAAATATATTATCAGGAACCCTGGAGATAATTGGATTTCTATCTTAATATTACTTAAAATATTAATTGCAAAAAAGTAAAATTTAGACATGAAAGAAGAGTTTTTCACCATGTGACTTTTCAGAATGCTGAATTTTCAATAGTGTGCTGAGCTTTCTCATAAAGATGAACTTACTCACTTAACCCTGCATTTCCTAGTTCTTTTAATTTTGTAGGATCTTTTAATGTTCAGTAATGTTATGTACTGGTTAAATGCTCCATTTCAGGACCTTTTGTGTATTGCTTTTATTAACTTGTCATTTGATTTTTAACTTTAGGGTGCTGTTAGAGTCTCGTCGTAAATCAAAGAAAATTACAGCAAGAGGAATCTTTGCAGGTGCCAGGGTGGTACGAGGAGTTGATTGGCAATGGGAAGATCAAGATGGTGGCAATGGACGTAGGGGGAAGGTAAAAGCGAAAATGGTTTAAATAAGAAAATACATCACATATTACTTATGGGTAACAAGTGCTTAGATTATGTCGCTATAAACTTGTGAAACATAAACGTTGTTTACCATTAAAGTGTTTGTTTTAAAATGGGTACCACTTATACTGCTGTAAGTTATAATAGAACAGGCATTCTCAAACTGGGGGGCATGACCCCTGAAGGGGTCATGAGGTTATTACATGGGGGGTTGCGAGCTACAGCCTCTATCCCAAACCCCGCTTCATCTCCAGCATTTATAATAGTGCTAAATATTTTAAAAAGTGTTTTAATTTATAAGGGGGTGGAGGGTGTTGCACTCAGAGGCTTGCTGTGTGAAAGGGATCTCCGGTACAAAAGTTTGAGAACCACTCTTATAGAATGTAGTCTTGAGCTTAAATGATCAAAATTGAAAATACGAGACTTGCAGATTATCTCAATTCCCTGTTTTTGGAATGTTCATAAAAATAAATATTTTGGGTGAGCTTTAGGACCATTCAGGAGTTCATGTATAAACTAACATGCTCAGACATACCTACTCAATCAACCTTCATAACAGGGGATTTTGCTTTCTCTTCACTGCTATCAGAGAAAACAAGTTGTTCTGTATATCGCTGGCTCAGCAGGTTATTTTAAAATTTAAGTGCTTACTTAACAGGTTTCTACTTTGTGATCTATTATTTTGGGGGCTCTTCCAGTTTTATTAGATTTGGGTTTTTTTGGAGTTTAGACAATTCTGGAAGTTCTTTATTTGAAGGTACTACATTACTGACTTGTTCATTAAATAGTTTTGTGTGTTAGCCTGATGTCTTGAAATAAAGAGCTCTTCAGCATGTTAGCACTTAATATAAAATCAGATGCAGTTCTGTTAATTGGCAAATCATGACTCTAGGACAGGGGTGGACAAACTACAGCCTGCGGGATTGCCACCCCGTGGTGCTGCGGGCCCCACCCTGCTCCCGGAAGCGGCCGGCACCATGTGCCTGCGGCCCCTCAGGGAGCTGTGGGCAAAGGGCTCCGTGTGCTGCTCTCGCCTGCAGGCACCGCCCCCCGCAGCTCCCATTGGCTGGGAACAGGGAATTGCGGCCAATGGGAGCTTTGGGGGAGGTACCAGCAGGCGAGGGCAGTGCACGGAGCCCTCTGTCCCCCCCCCCCCACCCTCCTCCAGGGGCCTCAGGAATGTGGTGCTGGCTGCTTCCGGGAGTGGTGCAGGGCCAGGGCAGGCAGGCAGGGAGCCTGACCGGGCCAGAGCCCGAACCCTGAACCCCTCCTGCACCCTGCACCCCAACTCCCTGCCCTGAGCCCCCATCCTGCACCCCAACCCTCTGTCGCACCCTTCCTGCACCTCAACCTCCTGCCCTGAACCCCCTCCCGCACTCTGCATCCCCTCCTGCACCCAACCCCCTTCCCTGAGCCCCCTTGTACACCCCGCACCCCTCCTCTGCCCCAACCCCTTGCCCTGAGCTGCTTCCTGCACACCGCACCCCCGCCCACACTCCCTCCCGCACCCCAACCCCCTGCCCCAGCCCTACATTCATGGCCCTGCATGCAATTTCCCCACCCAGATGTAGCCCTCAGGCCAAAAAGTTTGCCCACCCTGCTATAGGAAACAAAAACTGTAGAAAACATGCAGGAGAATTAATTATATGCCCAGAAGAACTTGATATAAATGTGGATTTTAAACAGAAAGTAAGGCATAGTATAATTTCTTTAACATACATAAAAGAGAGATTATAGAAAATGAGAATAACTTTTATTGTTTTAGTGAATTGATGCATTGAATCAAATTTATTTTGCAGTCTAAACATAATTTAAATAAATTATTTTGCTGTGCAAGCATAGTTACTGTGTATTCTGGTATTATGAAAAATCTGTATACAATCTGGAGTTAGCCATTTTGGGATCCGGTGATTACTAAAGGGAAACAACAAACTTGAAATCCAATTTTTAAAACATAAGTTAAAAGGAGTTTCAGATACGGCACATTGAGGCAATATCTCCCTGACAATTTTTGTGTTTTTTCCATTACATTTTCCTATTTATTAAAACAATTTACAATAAATCTGTTATTGATATATGGAAGATCTACACAGAGGAACTTAAAAGCAATAAATGGGAATTTAATTAAATACTGAATAGTCATTTTCACCGTTTCCTCCATGAAACCTGAAAAATAGAAATATTTCTTTTTTTCAGTGGTAGTAATCATGGGTGTTGTAGCCATGGTAACACATTTGGAGATGAGTGACTTAATCACATAGCACCATATATTACTATGGCATGTTACAAAACAAAGATGGCATTACTGCTCTGAAGAGCTCACGCACTTTAGGTCTTTCTCCTGCAAACACTTGTTCACTTAACTTTAACCAGTGGGACTATTTTCATGCTTAAAGTAAAGCACAGGAACAAATATTTTCAGGATGGGGTCTACGGTAAGAAAAGAGGGAGACAGCAAATAGTGAGAGAGGCTTTTGGATAAGTGTTGGGAGAGACAATACATTCATAAAGATGTTTGTGTTATGGATACCTCTTCAGAGTTGCATTTGTACATGGCATCAGATTTCAGAAATGCAAAGAAAAAATACAGAGACCCAATATTTTCATCTTCAGTCCCCTTCTGTCCTGGTATTTAAAGACTGGGATTAGAATTAAAATTGGGTCATATAATACAGACTTCTACCTGTAGGCCACCAGCCTGATGTAACCAAACTAGCTTAAAACAAAAACAAGTTCTGAGAATAAATTGTTGCCATTTTTGGTATTTTTAGTGAAAGGTTTTTTTCTTGTAAAAACATTGTAAACCAGTAAATTTCATTTTGTACTTCTCTTCCATTTTTAAACCGGTTTACTTGAAAAATATGTATCTTATGGAAGTGGCAATCTGGATGTTTATTTCCTAGGGATAGCATTAATTAAGGTGTATGAACGTTGTTGGTAGAAAATGATAAAATGGCATTGGGGAACTGGAGTTCTGGTTTTAAAAAAAAAAAAAAGCTTCAGTAAACCCTGCTGTATCATGCTTTTAACTATAGGTAGAAGTGGTGGAGGAAGTTTAAAGTTCAAAATATGTTGCTAAACTTTTGTAACCTATTTTTCTATTTTTAAACTCAATAGGTAACTGAAATCCAGGACTGGAGTGCATCAAGCCCACACAGTGCAGCATATGTTCTATGGGACAATGGCGCTAAAAATCTTTACAGAGTTGGCTTCGAGGGCATGGTAAGGAGTAAAGCAACACAAAGGGTAAAATACTTGGAGGAGGGGCGGGTAGTAAGAATAGCTTATGCTGTGCTTTTATTCTCCTTTTGTGATATCCTTCTGTCCGTTTCCATACTGTTAATCAGTTCATTGTGAATGCAGCTGGATGGATCATGAATATGCATTAGGAAGGAAGTCTGATCTGAGAGTTTATTAAACATCGGTGCAAATCATTTAAACTTTAGAGCTAGCTTCTTCCTGAATAGAACAGATATTTACATTTGCAAATGCAATTTTCCTCCCGGCATTAATGTTTTACTTTAATTAGAATTGGTAAAAAATAGAACTATTTATTTATAAACTTCCTTAAAAGGCCCTAACTTTTTCTTTAATGCCTCAGAACTTGGTTTTTGAAAATCTCCGCAATGCCAAGTGTCTAGATTAGAAACTCTGCAAGTCTCTCAGTTGTCATTTAATTTTCACTGTGAAGAACACTCAAAACATTTTCAGATAATTTTAGAATATTTTTTTTCCTACTTTGGAGCTATTGTATTTCAGACTTTAACACTAAATTTCTCATTTTGATTTCACAACTTTTAGAGTATAACAAGACCACAAAAAGTGGGTCAGGTGTGGTAATGAGACTTCTGTCGATATCTCTGTTTCCTTTTTATACGCTCTTACCCTAGTGCAGATCAACGAAAAGTTTCCTTGATTGTCAACTGCTGAGACATATTAATGAGCATTATTATTGCATAATTTCTGTTAAAAAAAAAAAAATGTCTTGGTTATATATTGAAGAAGGGAGATATACTAACTTACATTTGAATGTCCTTCTGTCATATTCCTGCAACAAGAATTAAATTTAACATGTTGACAAAGCAGCTTTTGTAAAAATAGTAAATTTTGCACCATATCAGCACTTATAGGATAAAATGTAGTTTAATTTAGGACAAAATCAAAATATAGTACACCTCTACCCCGATATAACGCGGCCTGATATAACACGAATTCAAATATTACGCGGTAAAGCAGTGCTCCGGGTGGGCTGCGCCCTCCGGCGGATCAAAGCAAGTTCAATATAATGTGATTTCACCTATAATGCGGTAAAAATTTTTGGCTCCCGAGGACAGCGTTATATCGGGGTGGAGGTGGACTTGTTACTTCTCCATCTGCTTTTAATCTGATTATACTTCTTAATTGACTGAAGAGGCTCATATTCTCAAAGGGGAATATTTATAATTGGGAGATTTATTAATATTCTTAGAATACCGGCTAAATAGATATTAGAGCTCTTAATAGTCCAACCATAAATAGAATGGTTTAGTATGTGGAAGCCTCTTTGATAGATACTACCTTGTACACATCAGAGATGTTTGATCAGCCATTTAATAAAGAATAGTAACCCATTTTTAAAAAGAAGCTTCAATTAAAAAAAACTGCATTGGCATTTTTGTATCAAATGTGCTTTAATTTTCCATATTGACAGTTTATTTTTCACATTGTACATCTTGGTATAAATCAGTTTCTTCAGTAACTTCCTATTTGTTTTAAAGTGTTTGTGTTTATCAGTCATAACTGTGGATGGAAACAGAACTGAGGCTTCAGCATTGTCTGTAGCAAACGGGAACTGTCCACATAACAAGTTTTTTAGCTATAATTTTGTGACCAGAAAGTGGACATGATCACTTAAGATACCAAGAAATATGGTTTAGTGCTGCCATCACAACCACCTTTGTGCATCCACACCTACCAGCTACACCATATTTATGTTAATTTTGGGACAATTAGGGCAGCTATCTCATGGTGCCTAGGGAAGTGATCGACTGCTAAAAGGACACGTGTTCAGAGAAGCATCAATAGCACTCGGGGCAGCACAGCGTGGTGGACTCTACTACATGGAACTGGGAGGAAGGCCTGCACTCAAACAATACGGTGCTGGTTAAAGGAACACAGCCATCTGCCATCTTATATCACTGGCAGAGGGGAAATGTGGTTAACTGGCCATGGTTGCTAAAAGACTTTCAACATTTTGTTTGGATCCAAAAACAAGTTAGAGACCCCACTATGGGGTGCCTTAAACCTACACATTTCTAAAATAGATCTTATTCCCTGGGAATTCACTTATTCACTCAGCTACCAAATTTCCTTTGCTAAATAACTTTAAAAATTGTTTGCATTTCTACAATGTTCATTCTAGGCTCAGCCTTTTCTTTCTTTTCGTTACGAAGGACCTTCCCCTCAATTGTGGAGAGTTTGGAAGAAATAATCTGGGTTTATGATTCATTAATGTCAGAGTTCTCTGTAAGTTATCTCTGTGTGTGGGTATTTGCCAGCAAGGTTTGAATAGCTACAGTGCTGAGAGGGTGAAGGAAACCGAAAGGATCCATTGCCCTTGTTTTCCTTTTGGCATTATTTTAAATTTTTTTTCTTCCTGACTGCCATCTGAGGCATGTTCATCCACACACATTGTGAGTTACCTTAAAGTAGTACATCAAAGTTCTCTGAGAGAATTAAAAACAAAGCTTATTGACACACAGTTAATTTTTTGAATAAGTAAGAGAAATGTGTCATTACACCTAGGATATTGCTGCGGAATTTCATACACAGAATTAGGGTAGAACACTACAGTAGAGGAAACTGCGTCATGGATCAGACCAGTGGCCTATCCACTCCAGTAACTTGTCCCTGGCACTGATCAAACCTGATGCTTTAAGAGGAAATTGCAAGAAACCATACAGTGGACAATTATGGAAACTTTTCATAGGGGTGTTTTCATTTTAACTCAGTTTGCAGTTGGCGTATGGCCTGAAGCGTAAGGGTTTTAATCCTATCTAATGTTCTTGGCCTCTTTTGCCATGTAAATCCTTTTTTGAAATCTGCTAAACTCTTGGCCTCAACATCATGTGGCAATATATATTAATTATGCGTTCTGGTAAATATATTTCCTTTTACCCATTTTAAATTTGCTGTCGTTCAGTTTAATTGAAAAGCTCCTTGTTCTTGTAGAGAGAGAAGAGGGTAGCTTGGAGTGTCTGATACATCTTCTCCATATCATTCATTACTTGGTCTACCTCCGTCTTTTCTCTAAACAGTCCCAATATTTTCAGTCTTTCCTGATACAGCAGACATTTATTGTTTCTAATTATTTTTGACAGTTATCTCTGAACACTTGTTTCTGCTGTCATTTTTGGCATGGGGTGATCAGTCTCATTTCTTGTTTTTAAATAGCCATCTTTCTAAAGTTTAGTGTCAATATTAATTTTTGGCATGATTCCATGGCATGAACAACTATAGTGAGGTACTGGTGGGTTGACCATTGTTACTGCTTCATTCAAGTTATGTGTGTCCTTATTCTATTTTTAACTTAATCCTAAAGTTTTAATAGGCTGGCCTTTAAATCAGTGGTACAAAATTGTTAAAGTTACTACCTCAAGAAAAAATCTACTAACTTCGTTTTGGTGCATGAAGTATCAATATTTTTATTATCATGGTAATCAGGAAAAATCCTTGAGCAAAAGGAGGAGTGGAATTTTGAAAAGTGTTGGTTTAAGCATAATATAAAGAAGAGGGAAGATGATAGTTCTGTTGGTTTTGACTTGAATATCCCTTGTTATGTTGACCGAACATGGAGAGAATTGCTGTAAACTGATGCAATCTGAGATTTTGCTTACTTAGAATGCGTGTATATATTAAAGGTTTTTATCTATCCAAGAATAAGCCATACATATTGGAAAGCTGTCTATGCTTCTGCAGGTACAATACCAGATTCTCTAAGATACTGACCAATATCCAGGGGTTCTCAAACTGGGGGTCAGGACCCCTCACGGGGTCGCAAGGTTATTACACGGGGGTCTTGAGCTGTCTGCCTCCAACCCAAACCCCACTTTGCTCCCAGCATTTATAATGGTGTTAAATGTATAAAAAAGAGATTTTAATTTATAAGGGGGGGTTGCACTCAGAGGCTTGCTATGTGAAAGGGGGTCACCAGTACAAAAGTTTGAGAACCACTGTTACACACTGTAGTGTGCTGTGAACACAAGTGTATGAAACAAACTACTATGTGTATTTACCCTATAAAATCCTGGTAAAGTGGATGAAATCTTGAAATCAAGTCTTTTTATGGACTCAGTGTAGTACAAATAGTCTGTACTGACAATATACTTCATTTATACTGGTACTGTATCAGAGGAGCTGTAGGAGTATAAAATTTGGTGCACAGTTTTAAAAATGAATATATATTTATACTGGCATCTGTTCTCATGCATGTGTGTGTATATATAGTATTATTATTAAATAGTGGCATATAGCTTTAAGAAGCTGAGAATTTATTTGAGAGAAGGATTCAAATCATACTGTTTCTAGCGCCTAGAGATAGTAGTGGCTAGGAGGTGGTATTGTGTGTTTAAAGGGATGTAAGCATTATATTTGTCACCATCTTAAGGATCAGGAGAGGCATGAGTGGATTTCAGTTCATCTCTCTTGCTAGAGGATAGTCTCATTGCAAGAGGCCTGGGGAAGTGGGAGAATGAGATAAGGCCTTTATGAAAGCACGTTTAGCTTGTATATCTTCCACCACCTGTTCTTTTGTTCTCTCTCTCCCATTACTATAGTCTGACTTGCATTGCCCAATCAGTTTTCTCTTCCCATCTCCTCAAACATAGAATGACCTTTGCCTGATGGGAATTGTGTTCCATAAAGAGTAACACCAGATGGTAGCAATTTAGATTAGGGGATATGCAGAAGCTAAATGAAGGGGAAATTATGAGAACTTTTAATTGGGTTTATACAGTAGCTGTTCTTCACATTTAATTTTTTTCATATTATGGGACAGGCCCTTTTGGAGAAATAGCCAGTAGAACTTTTTAAACAAAAAAATCTGATGTTCTTCTTCGAGTGCTTGCTCATATCCATTCCATTAGGTGTGTGCGCGCCGCGTGCACGATCGTCGGAAGATTTTTACCCTAGCAACACCGGCGGGTCGGCTGTGGAGCCCCCTAGAGTGGCGCCTTCATGGCGCTGAATATATACCCCAGCCGACCCGGCGCCCCCTCAGTTCCTTCTTACCGCCCCTGACGGTCGTTGGAACTGTGGAGCGCTGCTTAGCTGTTCTCCACTTTCCCTAGCTTTTCTTGTTGTATCATAGTTGTAGTTATAGTTATAGTCTTAGAGTTTGTTGTAAGTTAGTTAAGTAGTTTTAAAGTTGTTCTAAATAGTCCAGGGGGTTAAGGGGGTCGTCTCCCCCCTTTCTCCCCCGGCCGCGGGGCCGGGCTCATGCCCAACGCTCCCGGCTTCAAGCTGTGCGCCTCCTGCGCTAAACCTATGCCCACGAGCGACCCGCACGAATCTTGTCTGAAGTGCCTGGGAGAGTCACACCAGACAGACAAGTGTAAAATCTGTAAGGCCTTTCGTCCGAGAACCAAGAAGGAGCGGGACTTTCGGCTCAGGCAACTTCTGATGGAGGCGGCTCTTAGCCCGGACGCTCCTTCCACGAGCAAGGCCCCGGCACCTAGCACCTCGGTGCGCAGTGCCCCGGCGGCACCGGCTGCGACGACCACGCGAGTGGCGTCAGACAAGCCTCCCCGGCACCGGACCTCGTCGGCACCGCAGACACAGCAAGTGCCTCGGCGCCGGTCCTTATCCCCAGGGCATAAAAAAGCCCATAAGACGGGGACATCAGTGCCGAAGACGCCAGCTCCCCCAGTGTCGGGGGTAGAGCCGCGTCCACCGGTGGAGCAACGAAAACAGGTGCCTCCGGCACCGTCGACTCCGGCGCCGAGGCCGTTGAGTCCGGTGCAAATAGCGTCTCCCCCCAGGCCGGCGGTGATACAATGCCTCCCGTCGACTCCAGAGACCTTCGCGGCGGCGAGAGACTTAATAGCTCTCACGGAGCCGGCACCGCCTCAGCCACCGGCACCGACTGCACCGTTGACTCGCCCGGTCCAGTCGAGGGGGAAACCTGCTTTGATGCGCCCGCCATCACAAGGGCTGGAACCTCGGCACCGGTCCAGGTCCCGAAGCAGGTCCCCACGCCGCTCGCAGTCCCGGCACCGAATATCGTCTCGGCACCGGTCGTACTCGCGGCCAAGATCTACTTCGCGGCACCGCTCTTCGTCTCGGCACCGACATGATCGTCGGCACCGATCAACGTCGAGACGTAGTTCTCGGCACCGCTACGGTCGGCGCTCGACGTCGAGGGGTCGCTCCCGGCACCGGGCATACTCCAGGTCCTCGTCGAGGTCCAGATCCGACTCCCGGCACCGACGAGGTCATCGGCACCGGTCGCGGTCCCGGCACCGATCGCCGGCACCGCGCAGAGATAGATCATCTCCGGACCGGCACCGTGCGGCACCGCAGCCCACCGGGATGGTTTCATCTCTCTCGGCACCGCCATGGCCGTCTAGATCGGTGTCTCGCTCCTCGGAGGACCTGTCGAGATCGGCATACCCCCCTCAAGGGCGCGCCGATGAACAAAATTTCGGCCACTGGCAAGAGATGGCAGAGGACCAATCTCATGGACCATCTCACTGGTCGTTTTGGACCCCGTGGGCATACCACCAAGAACAAGGGGCTCCAATACCATCGACCTCTCGCTCGGGTCACTCGGTTAGAAGGGCCCCAGAATCCACCATCTCTCGGCCTCCGCCAGGAGGCATGGAGGCTTCGGTGTCCACGCCACCCGACACCAGGGACCCAAGTGCAGGTGATGCCCCGGCCCAAGAGCAAGGGGATCAGGACCCCCCCTTGGATCCGGTACCACCGGAGGCATCCTCTTCCTCCTCTCCGGACGAGGCAGTGGCGGGCACTTCATGCACGGGTCCCCCTCCGATAGATCTTCGGGCTCACCAGGATCTCCTGCGTAGGATGGCCCGTAATATGGACCTGCAGGCGGAGGAGATAGTGGAGGTGCACGACCCGATCGTGAACATCCTTGGAGCAGATGCCCCATCGAGGGTGGCGTTACCTCTGATCCGCACGATCCAATCGAATGCGGATACGATATGGCAAACTCCTGCCTCCATTCCACCCACAGCGAGAGGGGTGGAAAGAAAATACTTTGTCCCCTCTAAGGACTATGGGTACTTGTATACCCACCCCCAACCGTGCTCACTGGTGGTGGAATCAGTGAATGCACGAGAGCGCCACGGCCAGCAGGCTGCAGCGCCTAAATCAAAAGAGGCTAAGCGGCTCGACCTGTTTGGCCGTAAGGTCTACTCAGCCGGAGGGCTACAACTTAGAGCGGCGAACCAACAGGCGCTACTGAGCCGCTACAATTTCAACTCCTGGAACTCTATGGGGAAGTTTAAGGAGTTGATTCCCCAAGAGTCCAGGGAAGAGTTTGGAGCCATGGTAGAGGAGGGCAAGAAGGTGGCTCGGACCTCCTTGCAGGCCTCCTTGGACATTGCAGACTCAGCGGCGAGGACCCTGGCTTCGGGCATCGCTATGCGCAGGATCTCCTGGCTTCAGGTTTCGGGTTTGCCTCCGGAGCTGCAGCAAACCCTACAAGATCTGCCTTTTGAGGGTCATGGATTGTTCTCGGATAAGACGGACTCTCGCCTGCAGAGCCTCAAGGACTCGAGAACAATCATGCGCTCCCTGGGGATGCATGTTGTGGGCCCCCAGCGCAGGCCATTTAGGCCGCAACCTCAGCGCTTCTACCCCCCCCCGCCTCGTCAGAGACAGGACTCGGCCCGGAGGCGAGGGCGAGGTGGTAGAAGAAGGTGGACCGGCCCTCAACCCGGCCAGAACCAGGGGCCACCTCGACCACCTTCAGGCCCCAGGCAGAACTTTTGAAGGTGCGGTCGAGGACGGCGCCCCAGTCATCCCCCAGGATCCAGCCCCCTCCTTTCGGGATCGCCTCTCCCACTTCCACCGTGCTTGGTCCCTTATAACTTCGGACCGTTGGGTCCTCCGCACGGTGGAGAGGGGATACGCTATCCAGTTTTCTTCTATCCCCCCCTCCTCCCCCCCTTCCCCGTCCCTCTTCAGGGACCCTTCTCACGAGCAACTTCTTATACAGGAAGTTTCTACGCTCCTCGCTATGGGGGCCATAGAGGAGGTTCCAGTGGAATTAAGGGGCAGGGGATTCTATTCCCGTTATTTCCTCATCCCCAAGTCCAAAGGAGGTCTGCGACCCATCTTGGACTTGCGCGGACTCAACAAATTCGTAGTAAAGTTGAAGTTCCGCATGGTCTCTCTGGGGGCCATTATCCCTTCCCTCGATCCTGGAGACTGGTTTGCCGCCCTCGACATGAAAGACGCATACTTTCACATTGCTATTTTCCCGCCTCACAGACGCTTCCTCCGATTCGTGGTAAACAGGGTGCACTACCAATTTGCAGTCCTTCCCTTCGGACTATCTTCGGCCCCACGGGTCTTCACGAAATGTATGGCTGTCGTGGCAGCGTACCTTCGTCGGCAAGGGATACAGGTGTTCCCGTACCTAGACGACTGGCTGGTACGCGGTCGTACCAAGGAACAAGTTCGCGATCACGTCCACATAATAGTGCGCACATTCAACAAGTTGGGTATCCTACTCAACAAGGACAAATCCACTCTAGAACCTACCCAGAGAATAGAATTCATCGGTGCGGTTCTAGACTCCAGACGCGCACAAGCCGTCCTGCCAGACAATCGCTTTTGCACCATCACGAGCCTCATCCAGGGACTCAAGGCCTTCCCAACTACCACGGTGAGGTCGTGCCTTACCCTCCTGGGTCACATGGCTTCATGCACGTACGTAACCAGGCATGCCAGACTTCGGCTTCGCCCACTCCAGACCTGGGTGTCATCAATATACCGCCCACATCGGGACAGCCTGAATATGGTGGTCACAATCCCGAACTCGGTCCTGACCTCCCTCACATGGTGGCTAGATCACAATGTGGTTTGCGAGGGGATGCCGTTTCACGCCCCACAACCCTCTCTGCACCTGGTCACAGACGCTTCATCTCTGGGTTGGGGCGCCCATCTCAACGAGCACCATACCCAGGGCCTGTGGACTGCACCTCAGCTAGCCCTACACATCAATGTTCGGGAACTGATGGCGGTGCGCCTGGCGTGCCAGGCATTTCTCAATCTCCTACGTGGCCGCTGTGTGTTAGTTCTCACCGACAACACCACGGCCATGTTTTACATCAACAAGCAAGGAGGAGCACGTTCGTCAATTCTATGCCAAGAGGCCATTCGCCTGTGGGACTTCTGCATCGCCCACTCAATCCATCTCACGGCATCGTTCCTCCCTGGAGTCCAGAACACTCTGGCGGACCGGCTCAGCAGGTCCTTTCAAACGCACGAGTGGTCTATCCGTCCGGACATCATACATTCCGTCTTCCAGAAGTGGGGGTTTCCCCACATAGACCTGTTTGCATCTCGAGACAACAGGAAGTGCCACGTGTTCTGCTCCCTGCAAGGTCGAGCTCCGGGCTCCCTCTCGGATGCGTTTCTCCTTCCCTGGAAAGACCACCTGTTTTATGCCTTCCCTCCGTTTCCTCTGGTCCACAAGGTACTGCTCAAATTGCGCAGAGACCAGGCACAGGTAATTCTGATCGCTCCAGCGTGGCCGAGACAACATTGGTACACCACGCTGTTGGAACTCTCGGTTCGGACACCGATCCCGCTTCCGTTGTATCCGGATCTCATCACGCAGAACCACGGCCGGCTGCGTCACCCCGACCTGAAATCACTCCACCTCACGGCGTGGCTGCTCCATGGTTCACCCAGGCAGAGCAACAGTGTTCTCACTCTGTCCAACAGATTCTGCTGAGCAGTAGGAAGCCCTCAACACGGACCACATACTTGGCCAAGTGGAAGCGGTTCTCCTGTTGGTGCGAACAACGAGCCACGTCCCCATTGCACGCACCTATCCCTCTCATTTTGGAATATCTCCTCTCCCTAAAACAGCAAGGGTTGGCGATATCTTCAATTAGAGTTCACCTGGCCGCTATATCGGCCTTCCATCCAGGGGAACTCGCGTCCTCGGTATTCTCTAACCCGATGGTCGTTAGATTCCTCAAGGGCTTAGACCGGATGTACCCACAACAACGTCAGCCCGTTCCGACGTGGGACCTCAACCTGGTTCTCTCCAAGCTCACAGGTCCTCCATTCGAGCCACTGGCCACCTGTTCACTTCTGTACCTGTCCTGGAAGACAGCCTTCCTCGTAGCCATCACCTCAGCAAGGCGCGTTTCTGAACTCAGGGCGCTTACATCCGAGCCCCCTTACACAGTTTTCCATAAGGATAAAGTGCAGCTTCGTCCACATCCTGCCTTTCTCCCTAAGGTGGTTTCTCCTTTTCATATCAACCAGGATATATTTCTCCCGGTCTTTCATCCTAAACCACATGCTTCTCGCCAGGATCAACGTTTGCATTCTCTGGACGTACGCAGGGCCCTGGCCTTCTATATTGACCGCACAAGGCCCTTTAGAAAGACGACGCAACTCTTCGTTGCAGTGGCTGACCGAATGAAAGGCTCACCGGTCTCCTCACAACGCCTATCCTCCTGGATCACGTCTTGCATCCGGACTTGCTATGACCTGGCAGGTGTCTCAGCACCACACCTCACCGCTCACTCCACGAGGGCCCAAGCTTCCTCGACTGCTTTCCTGGCGCAAGTTCCGATCCAGGACATTTGTAGAGCTGCGGTTTGGTCGTCAGTCCACACGTTTACAGAACACTATGCACTAGTGCAGCAGTCCAGGGACGATGCTGCCTTCGGATCAGCGGTTTTGCACACAGCAATGTCTCACTCCGACCCCACCACCTAAGTTGGGCTTGGGAGTCACCTAATGGAATGGATATGAGCAAGCACTCGAAGAAGAAAAGACGGTTACTCACCGTTGTAACTGTTGTTCTTCGAGATGTGTTGCTCATATCCATTCCAAACCCGCCCTCCGTCCCCACTGTCGGAGTAGCCGGCAAGAAGGAACTGAGGGGGCGCCGGGTCGGCTGGGGTATATATTCAGCGCCATGAAGGCGCCACTCTAGGGGGCTCCACAGCCGACCCGCCGGTGTTGCTAGGGTAAAAATCTTCCGACGATCGTGCACGCGGCGCGCACACACCTAATGGAATGGATATGAGCAACACATCTCGAAGAACAACAGTTACAACGGTGAGTAACCGTCTTTTAGTTAAAACACAGAATTCTGAAAGCAACCAAAATACCTTTTATTCTGCTTTTTCTGATATTCTCCAGGGCCCAGAAGTTAGAAGTCGTTTTACTCCTCCATAATAAGTTAAAATGAATGTCATAAACATCTTACACAAAAAATGTATAGGGTTTATAATGGTAACACTGACAAATCCTTACCCAAGCTGATGCTGCACAGGCAAGGCTATCATGTCCAGTATGGTATTCAGACATTTCTGATTTCTGTAGTGTTAATGTTGTGTTCTTCCTCTACTTGTATAGATTGCTGCTTTTTTTTTTAAGAAACGTAACATTGTGAAACAGTTTAAAGTTTCTCTTTGCAATTCTAATAGCAATTATGAATATGATGTCTCTTGGTCACTGTAGTTTATCAGCTCCTAAAAGCATTAATTTGAGCATTAAATTTAAAGCATTTAATAATACTGGGTAAAATTTATCAAATCCTATCAATGCCTAGGCCTGTCTTAAAGGAATAGGTAGTAGAAATAGATGGGTTACAATTTTGGAAAATATTTGAAATTTTCTTTGCATTCTGAATTGGCGTAATGCATTAATTTTTGTATGCATGAGCTTTTCAGCCTCTGATATTTCAGTGTATTTCTGTTCTGATTTCACTGATTTATGTCAACCTGCAAGTTCACTCTGTTAAAACTAAAGCTGTCTAAATATCTTTCTTTAGTCTGACCTGAAATGTGTTCAGGATGCCAAAGGAGGCTCTTTCTACAGGGACCACTGTCCTGTGCTAGGTGAGTTGGAGAAGGAAAGAAATAGATAGTTTTAAGTAAATAGAAACATTTTAGTGCCCCAAGTCAGTGTTTGTTTGAGAACTGAAGCAAAATCAGTCAACGTTCCTTAGCAGCATGCACCAAATAATGGAGATTTGAATGGTGGCATTTCTGTGCATTACCATGGTTAAATGCTGCAATGATAATTGGTATCTTAATTGATATGTTTTAACTGTCTGTAGATATGTTTGATATCAAACAGTATACCAAATATGTAGCTGCTAAGTTGTTAAAGTTGGCTGTCTAGTTCATGTTTCTGGCTTACATGTGCTCAGCCTTTAGATTTTTCTCTTAATAGCAAAAGATAACTGCACAGTATTGTAGAATGGTTTAAACATAATTTTAATGCAATATTGCAAATTTGATGGTAAACATGAAGTCATCAGCATTAAAATTTCTAACTAAATATCTATAATTTGTCATAGTGGCTTATTCTGTTACATAGGTTGTGAGCTATTCTATAGACCGTATATACTCGTTCGTAAGCCGAATGTTTTTGGTAAAAAAGTGACGCATCAGAGAGCGGGGGATCGGCTTATAAACGAGTCTACACCAAAATTTGATGATTTTAAACTCTGTGGAATCATTGAATTGAATACACCTCTACCCCGATATAACACGAATTCAGATATAACGCGGTAAAGCAGTGCTCTGGGAGGGCGGGGCTGCGCAGTTCGATATAATGCGGTTTCACCTATAACATGGTAAGATTTTTTTGGCCCCGAGGACAGCGTTATATCGAGGTAGAGGTGTATCTAATACATGGTCGTTTTGTTTACCTGGAGCGTCTGCAGACATGGGGCCCCTCAGCTCCCTGTGGCTGCGATTCACCGTTCCCAGCCAATGGGAGCTGTGGGAAGTGGTGCGTCACATCCCGTAACTCCCATTGGCTGGGAATGGCGAACTGTGGCCACAGGGACTTGAGGGGCTCCGTGCCTGCAGACGCTCCAATTAAACAAAACATCCCGACCTGGCAGCTGGGAGCCAAAGTTTGCCAACCCCTGAAATACAGGGTTGGCTTATGAAAGGGTCATACAGTTTTTGCTGTTTTTACCTAACCATCTCGGCGGGTCGGCTTATAAATGAACGGGCTAATGAACTAGTATATACAGTAGGTTCTATGTACATTCTATCCATTGCACTCACCACTCTAGTATCTAAGCTGCGTGGTGGTATATGGGTGTACTTTATTACAAAAGTAGTTGCAGGCTATGTTTGGTTTTTGAGGTATAGGTGAGTTAAGAGATAAGGTCCAGGAAGGTTTGGTGCAGAAGTTCCTTAGTGTATATATAGTAGACAACATATGTAGACCTTGACTTAAGAGGGAAGGGAATGTGCCAAGTAGCACATCTTTAAAACTGTGCACTTTGCAGGTGTTAGATACCTTCTTGAAGTTACCTTTATTGCACTTACAGATGTTGATTTGGATATTTAGTGTTCTTGTTTCTTTCATTCAATTTCAGGTGAGCAAAATGGTAACAGGAATCCTGGTGGGCTGCAGATTGGTGATCTGGTAAACATTGACCTTGATTTAGAAATTGTACAGTCTTTGCAGCATGGTCATGGGGGATGGACTGATGGCATGTTTGAGACCTTAACCACCACTGGCACAGTTTGTGGCATTGATGAAGATCATGACATAGTAGTACAGTATCCAAGCGGCAACAGGTTTGTTACATATTCTCAAACCTTTCCTGTGACAGACTTCCTTTAACTTCACAAGTTGCAGGGCCTGAATTTTTTTTTTTTTTTTTTTTTTTTTTAATACCCTTCTTTGGTTCTCACCACATTCCCACCATCCAAATAAGAGTTTCTGTCTTCTTCCTGGCTTGTGTAATAAGGGGTTCCTATCTACCAGAACCCAATGATTAAAAACCTTTCTAGCATGTGTAAGAGATTTTGATGGGAAAGAGATTTGCCATTTTCTCACCTTTAAACTGCCTTTAGTTTAATATTTGTGATGTTTATATGACGTCTTTTTTTCTAAAATGTCCCTTTAAGTTTTATTTTAATGTATGTTGCCTATCAGATAAAGGTATTTATTAAAGTTATTAATTCTCTAAGTAATTAAAATGGTTACTTCAAAAAATTTCACAATATGAATGTTTCACAGCTCCATGCACTAAGCATGAAGCCATGATTGCATATAGCTCTCGGTAGTGTATCTGTTTATTTCTTTTGTCTGTGTCCTTAGGGAGCATTTTTTGAGAACTAGTGTACTACCATACATTAGAGGCTAATGTGATACTTATGTCCAGCATGAAGGCAGACAATCCCTTGATTCATATGTAATACGTATTGCCAAATGTGACCACTGGAGAACAAATTAAGACTCCCAGTAATTTCAACATATCTATACTATATTCCATATAACAATAAATTTAAGCATCTCCGAGTTTATTTATTGTGCAAGGCTATTTATCTTTATTCAGTTTTATATTTGGAACAAAATCCGTAAAGCTAAATAGCCTTGCACAATAAATATACTCGGAGATGCTTAAATTTATTGTTATGAGATTTCACAGCAGAGTCCATCTGCTTAGTGTGGTACTTTGTACTTCGTATCCTTGTTTCTCTTCCAAATTGTTAATCCAAGCTGCAAATTTATTGCCTCTTGGGTTTGAACAGGTTGTTGCTTTCTGAAGATGCTGCTCTTACAAAGGAGAGTGAGGCATAAGTGGTTCTGATCTCCAATGGCTAAGCTAGAGGATATTGCTTTTCTGATATGTGAGCATGCATTGCCTTCCCAGTTTGCTAATGTAGTAAAAAGCATAAGGAAAATAATCTGTAGCTGAAAGTGATCACTTACTTTTCTCAACCTGAATATGTTTGTTCAGTTACATTTGTGACAGGTTGGATCACAGAAACCCCCTGGGGGCTGCCAACTGATGTGCCAAGACTACTTCTGCCCCTGCTTTCCCTGCCCTCCCAGCTTGGGACTTCAGTGCCCTGCCTGGTTTGAGCCAGACCTGCTAGCCTGCTGCAAACCCAGACCCAGGTCTGAACCACATCCCCTAACAGCTGTAGGCTTAAAGTGAAAGCAGCTTAAGAAGTGTTCCTGTCTTTAACACTCAGATGCCCAACTCCCAATGGGGTCCAAACCCCAAATAAATCCGTTTTACCCTGTATAAAGCTTATAAATTGTTCGCACTCTATAACACTGATAGAGAGGTATGCACAGCTGTTTACTCCCTCCCCCCCAGTATTAATACATACTCTGGGTTAATTAATAAGTAAAAAGTGATTTTATTAAATACAGAAAGTAGGATTTAAGTGGTTCCAAGTAATAGCAGACAGAACAAAGTGAATTACCAAGCAAAATGAAATAAAATAAAACATGCAAGTCTATGCCTAGTACAGTAATAAAACTGAATACAGATAAAATCTCACCCTCAGATGTTTCAATAAGTTTCTTTCACAGACTGGACACCTTCCTAGTCTGGGCACAATCCTTTCCACTGGTACAACCCCTATTCCAGCTCAGGTGGTAGCTAGGGGATTTCTCATGATGGCCGCCCCATTTGTTCTGTTCCACCCACTTATATAGCTTTGGCACAAGGGGGGAATCTTTTGTCTCTCTGGCCCCTCTAAATGGAAAAGCACCAGGTTAAAGATGGATTCCAGTTCAGGTGACATGATCACGTTACTGTAAGACTTCATTACCCACTTGCCAGCACACACACGTATACAGGAAGACTTACAAGTAAACAGACATCTACAGACAATTGTCCTGGTTAATGGGAGCCATCAAGATTCCAAACCACTATAGGCCCTCAGAGTTACAGTTCATATTTCTAGTTTCAGATACAAGAGTGATACATTTATACAAATAGGATAAGCACACTCACTAGATTATAAGCTTTGTAATGATACCTTACAAGAGACCTTTTGCATGAAGTATATTTTAGTTACATTATATTCACACTCATTAGCATATTTTCATACAATCATAGAGTGCAACGTCACAAAATTAAGTTACAATAGCTATTTATTTGGGTTTTGTTTTTAATAAGTTATCTTAACTTTTAGGCAGCTGTCTTTCAGCAAACCAGTTAGTTGTAGGGAGAAATGGTGTGAGTCCTTCAGTCTCATGATTTCTTAAAAGATATACTTTGTGTGATGATATTAAAAGCCAACCTGTAACCTGTTCATTGAAATATAGAGGCTTCTTACACAAACACATATATTTGTAATCTTTGTATTTCTCCAAAATAAGAGAGCTCCATATTTCTAAAACAAAAGTGAATGGAAAGAGAATTGTATAGTGCTCAAAAGTGTTAGGCACTTGATTGAGAACAAATTCATTCCCTACCTTTTAAGCAACAGTTTGATTACAAAATCTGCTTCTGGTTTACTGGGGCTGTGGTACTAGACACACAGGGACTATCTGCAGAAAAATAGCTCTGGACGCACATGTTTGTCTTAGGGCATGGCTACACTTGCAAATGTAGAGCGCTTTGAGTTAAACCAGCCTTCTTAGAGCGCAGTAGGGAAAGCACTGTAGTCTGTCCACACTGACAGCTGCAAGCACACTGGAGTGGCCACATTTGCGGCACTTGCAGTGGCATTGGGAGCAGTGCATTGTGGGCAGCTATCCCACAGAGCATCTCTTCCCATTCTGGTGCTGTGGCTTGTGGGGAGGGTGCGGGGCATTCTGGGTCCTGTCCCAACTCCCCATGATGCATCAGTTCGCATCCCAGCAATCCCTCTGCTTCCGTCCACAATTGGCGCCATCTTTCAGTGTTTTTTGTACTGCGCGCTCTGAGCCCAAACTGCTGAGGAATATGCTGATGAGTCTCGCCAGCACATCACGTTTGGCAGTCGAGTTATTCCTTAAGATCCAAAGTGACAGTGAGGACTCCGACGATGATATCGACTCGAGTAACGCATACAACACGTGTGGAACACCGCTTTTGGGCTTGGGAAACCAGCACTGAGTGGTGGGATCATATCGTCATGCAAGTCTGGGATGACAAGCAGTGGCTGCAGAACTTCCGGATGAGAAAAGCCACTTTCATGGGACTGTGTGATGAGCTCGCCCCCACCCTGCAGCGCAAGGACACGAGCTTGAGAGTTGCCCTGATGGTGGAGAAGCGGATGGCTATTGCAATCTGGAAGCTGGCAACTCCAGACAGCTACTGATCAGTCGCTAACCAGTTTGGAATGGGGAAGTCGACCGTTGGAATCGTGTTGATGCAAGTTTGCAGGGCCATTAATCGCATCCTGCTTAGAAGAACCGTGACTCTGGGTAACGTGCATGACATTGTGGCTGGCTTTGCACAAGTGGGTTTCCCTAACTGCGGAGGGGCGATAGATGGGACACATATTCCAATTCTGGTACCAGCCCACCTAGCCTCCGAGTACGTTAATCAGAAGGGCTATTTCTCTGTGGTTCTCCAGGCGCTTGTGGATCACCGTGGGCATTTCATTAACATTAACGTAGGCTGTCCTGGAAAGGTGCATGATGCACATATCTTTTGGAACACTGGCCTGTTCAGGAAGCTGCAAGCCGAAACTTTTTTCCCAGACCAGAAGATCACTGTAGGGGAAGTCAAAATGCCCAAAGTGATCCTTGGAGACCCCACTTATCCTTTAATGCTGTGACTCATGAAACCCTACACAGGGAGCCTTGACAGCAGCAAGGAGCGGTTCAACAACAGGCTGAGCTGGTGCAGAATGACCGTAGAGTGTGCTTTTGGCCATTTAAAGGGCTGCTGGCGCTCTCTGTGTGGGAAGCTGGACCTAGCCGATAACCGCATCCTCACGGTTATATCCGTGTGCTGCACCCTCCATAACATTTGTGAAGAGAAGGGTAAAAGTTTCACTCAGGCATGGAACTCGGAGGTACAACACCTGGAGGCTGAATTTGAACAGCCAGAGAGCAGGGCTATTAGAGGGGCCCAGCGCGGGGCTGCAAGGATTAGGGATGCCGTGAGGGAGCAATTTGAGGCTGAAAGCCACCAGTAATGTCTGATGTCCTGCATGGGAGTGAAGTGCAGTGGTTTCAATGTTAGTAGGAATCTGTGTTTGCTACGTATGATACACTGACTTGCAGTGCCTGTTGCTTTCCTGGGCTAAGGTATCTTTTACTTTATGCAATAATAAAGAATGTTTTCAAAGCCAAAAAATCCATTTATTGAAAAGAAACACAACTGCTTGGGAAACAGAAAGGGCAAAGGGGTGGGGTGGGGAATGGTACAATCACAGATTTGCATATGTCCTGTTATCATACTCAGCCTTCCTGTTTGGAATGCTGTGCAATGAGTGCTGCACTTCAGGATGGCTATACTACATGGTGATGGGGGTTGAGTGCAGTGAGTAAGGGTTGTAGTTTTCAGGGCTAGGTAATGAAGCTACAGGTGTTGGAGGCAGCTGGTGGCAATAAGAACCTGGATTTTGGGGAAAGTGGTTTGGAGGTGACATGGGGGCACAAGGGAAAGAGTTTTGGTACAAGGGCTGCAGGGGGGAGGGGGGCGGGCGCGGTAGTGCTTTGCCTGCATGGCTACAAGCGCCTGGGTTGAGTCCGCTTGGCGCGCCATGATGCTTATCAGCCGCTCTGTGCTTTGGTGCCAGCGATCCGCATTCTGCTGGCAGACCCTCCTTTCGCTCTCCTGCCACTCCTGGAATTTTTTGATCTTCATTAAGGGAGTGCTGCATGACTTCATGCAGCATGTCCTCTTTGCTTCTATGTGGCCTCTTCCTGATTCTTTGCAGCCTCTCAGCTGGTGATAACACGGATGACTGAGATCTCAAGGTTGCATCTGTGAAGGCAAAATGCATCACTTAACAGAGTCAGCATTGTTCACACCAGACAGAGTGATTCCCCCGTACTTAAGGAGGGCAAGCACAACCTACACAATAGGATAATTTGCCCATCCCAAAGTAAACGCACATAACCCATGGGAGCCCCAAAATGGTGAGTAAGCACAGAGTCAAGGGGGACTGATTCTTTCATGGCTGTACTGTCCTCTGGGTTTCTGTGCCTGGGGGAGAGCCAACAGCTGCAGGGGGCCCCTATACTGTCCCCACGTTTTCCATAGGAGTTCATCCTGGAAGATATCTTGCTGCTGAGGGTGACCTGGGAAGCAAGGGAGGGTCTTCTACTCTAATGCAGCTTCTGCCCTGGCCCATATGCAGCTTGCCTGTGTGCAGCAATGATCTCCCCGCCCCTCAAGGCACAGTGGCGCAGATGTGTTAGCCTGACTGGGACAAGGACCACAGTGGCTCTCCCACGAAACCTGTGCAAGCGCATTGCCCAAGTTCTGGCTGAGACCTTTGAAGAGATCACTGAGGCTGATTACCGCGATGTGAGAGAGCACATCAACGCCCTATTCCGCATCTAGGCTTGCTTGCAGCCCTAGCCCTCCTCGCCCCAAGAGCCCACACTGAATAACTTCCTTCCCAACATAAAAGCCGCTTACCGGGAACCTCCTCTGGTGTTTGTCCTTCCCCAAGCACCGGCCGCTGTGACTGGCTACCTTCCTCCTGAGAACAGCTCCTGGCTGCATGCATCTAGGGATGCTGGGGTGTCTTCCTCCTCCTCAGCACTCTCGCTCCCACTTTGCTCCTCCTCCTCCTTCTCTTGCTGGACTGGGCTCTGAAGTGTCCATGGTGGTGCTCAGAGTGGAGGTGGGGTCGCCCCCAAATATCGCGTCCAGCTCTTTGTAGAAACGGCACGTCGCAGGGGCAGCACCGGAGCGGCTGTTTGCCTCGCAGGCTTTGCAGTAGGCATTCCGCAGCTCCTTCACTTAACCCTGAACTGCAGAGCGTCCTGGTCATGGCCCCTTTCCATCACGTCCCTTAATATCTGCGCGAAGGTATTGTAATTCCTATGGCTGGAGCGCAGCTGGAACTGGACAGCTTCATCCTCCCAAACACTGATGTCCAGCACCTCGCTATTGCTCCATACTAGGGATCGCTTGGCCCGTGGAGGCATGGTCACCTGGAAAGATTTGCTGAGAGCACTCCACGCCTGGCTGAGCAAACAGGAAGGGGATTTTCAAAATCTGACGGTTGGTCACCTGAGGGCAGGGCAGTAGAGTTCAAACTGATGACCAGAGTGGCTAGAACAGGCATTGTGGGACACTTCTGGAGGCCAATCAGAGCGCATTAATAGACCAGGGCGTCCACACTGGTGCCGCGGCGCTCCAGCGGGACACATCAAACGTTATTCCACTTGCCGAGGTGGAGTACCAGGAGCACTCTAGCCGTGGAGTCAGAGCGCTTTACGTGCCTTGCCAGTTCGGACGGGTCGTGAGTTAGAGCGCACTGGGCTGCTTTAATGCGCTCAAACTCGCAAGTGTAGCCATGCTCTTAGTCATGTGCTATTTTTTCTAAGTGAATATAAATTAGCATAAAAAAAACTAAGTGCACACAAATCAATATATTGTATGGTACAAATCAAAATAGTTTAACCAAATGTCTGGCTGCAGGCCATATATCTACTTGAAATAGCATTTTCCTATCTGTCCAACCCCGTCTCTGAGGAAAGAAGAAAACCCTGTATTTAGATTCCAACCCCTCTCCTTTCCCTATCAATTCTTGCCAGAGCAATCCATCCTTATCAGTTATCCTGGGTCCTTCCCTTTCCTTACTGTATTTTGAGAGGAATGCCAGACTCTCAGGCCACTAATCCCTGCCCTAGTTGATGAGTCCATCCGCTTCTCCCCCCCCTTCCCCCCAAGCAAACAAACCAAAACCCCAGTCACTACACAGTTGCCATTATATGGCTGGCAGCTTTTCCCCTCAGGCTGCAAGAACCAACCATGGGAACGTTCTGACTGCTTCAGGTGCACCTCTCGGAAGATTACCCTTGCAACCTCCCGCTGGTAAACTAAGTGGAAATTTATGGGGAAAGTGATTAACAGCAGCTAAGCCATAGTGTCCAATCACAAAAATTTCTGGGCACAAAAGCACAACTTAAGGCAACTAGTAACCTTTTAAAATATAGTCCCCACTTTTTATATTAAAAAAGAAAAGATAATTAATTTGAAATACATTATTTTCTAGGTGGACATTTAATCCAGCTGTTCTCACCAAAGCCAATGTTGTCCGAAGTGGAGATGCTGCCCAAGGTGCAGAAGGAGGTACCTCACAGTTTCAAGTGGGTGACCTTGTTCAAGTTTGTTATGATTTAGAACGAATCAAGCTTCTTCAAAGAGGTCATGGAGAATGGGCTGAAGCAATGCTCCCTGTAAGTATGTGTGTGTACACAATGGTATGTTGGTATTAGGGTGACCAGATCAGGAAATATCGGGGGGGGGGGGGGGGAACACCAAAAAAAAAGCTGTTTTGCAGGTGCCAGGGGAATTAGCAGGCCCCAGCCGCTGCCCCTCCGTCCCCCCTAGGGTCCCGGGCACATGCGGCATGTCCCGCCGCCCCGCGGGGAAGGAGCCGCTGGAGTGAGAGGATGAGGCTCTGGACCCTGGCAGCGGCGGGGGAGAGCGGCTCAGGGCCGCGTGAGTGGGCATGTAAAGTTTATTGGCTGGGGGGGGGGGAGAACCCCGGCTGGCTCCTCGCCCTGCCCTGTAGGGGGGTAGCGTCCCTGCCCCGGGCCAGCATGTCTCACCAGCCGCCGCAGGCCAGGTAAGGAGCCGAGACCCTCCCCCCCGTCCTGGCTCCTCAGCTGAGCGGCATTCCTCCTCCCTCCCAGGCTTGCAGCTGTAATGGCGGCGCAAGCCTGGAGGGAGGGGGTGGTGGCCGGCTTCCAGTTCCTGGAGCTGGTGAGTACGAGCTCCGGCACTGGGCAGGCAAGGGGGGCTGGTAAGGGGGCTGCTCCCCCAGGAGGGCGACAGGGGGCTCAGCTGAGGATCCAGGACGAGGGGGGGACTGGGCTCCTTACCTGGCCTGCGGTGGCCGGCGCAACATGCTGGGGCGGGGCGGGGACGCTATCCCCCTACAGGGGCTAGGAGCCGGTGTGACGACACAGGCCGCCGGGGTCCCCCTCGAGCCGATAAACTTTACATGGCCACTTGTGCGGCCCCAAGCCGCTCTCCCCCGCCACTGCTGGGGTCCGGAGCCCCCCCGTCTGCCTCCTGGGGGAGCAGCCCCCCTTGCCCGCCCGGTGCCTGTACTCACCAGCTCCAGGAACTGGAAGCCGGCCACCACCGCCTCCCTCCAGGCTTGCACCGCCATTAGCAGCAAGCCTGGGAGGGAGGAGGAATGCCACATGCTTGGGGAAGAGGCGGGGATTTGAGGAGGGAGCCAATGGGGGAAGGAGGGGGGTGGCGTCAGGGGGGAGGGGGCGAGAGCCCTTCCGGGAGGGCAAAATTGCTTGTTTGTCCAGTGTCCCGGCCGCACATCAGTTGGGACGCGGGACAAACAAGCAAATATCGGGACAGTCACGATAAAATCGGGACGTCTGGTCACCCTAGTTTGGTATGGTATTTTTAATTACACTTGGAAATGGTTGAACCTTCAAATTATTGGAGTTTTAGGCCTTGTCTAGACTAGGGGGGAAAAAAATACTTTTTTTTTCAGTTGAATTAGCTAAGTTGAGCTAGTATAATTCTGTGGAAAGCCCTACTTAACAGCAACGTAGACTCAGTTTAACAGTCTGCCTAGCCTATACCTCAGCCTGTTAGAATTAAGGTGAAGGTGTTACTGATATTAAAGTGGAGTTTCAGAAATCCTTTTACTTTATAAAACTGTCCATATGCTGTAATATGTTAACATCTAAATATCTTTACTTAATCTCTTACTTTCCTCAATACAGACTTTAGGTAAAGTTGGCCGGGTCCAGCAGATTTATTCAGACAGTGACTTAAAGGTAGAGGTTTGTGGGACTTCTTGGACATACAATCCAGCAGCTGTCTCAAAGGTGGCATCAGCAGGATCAGCTATAAGCAATGCATCTGGTGGTAAGTTTGCGTACTATTTAGGAATGTGTGGTTTTGATAAATAAAATTGTGTAAACTTAAAAAATTGATGATAAATATTGGTATGACACCTATATGAAGCAAGAATAATAATCTCCAGGAAAGTAGTTCCTACTGAGGGCTGGGGAAAACTCCCATTGCAAAAGAATTTCCGTGCTGGATTGTGCCTGCTGTCCATCTAGTCCAGTATCTTGCTTCAGGAATTGTATAGTAGGCAGATGTGGGATAATCTGCTTCTCAAAAAAAGTATAATCTTCACCTCTATTAGCTAAAAATCTAAAGCACGGTTTATCAGAATACAAAGAAATAGTGCCTAAAGGCCCTGAGTCAGGATTGGAGTCCCATTGTGCTAGGCACTGCAAACATATATAATAGTCTCTGCTCCAAAAGCTTACAGTCAAGAGATGATAGCTGGGAGCGAGGTAAAGATGTAAAATGGATTCTGTGACTTTCAGGGACCTCCATGACATTTTCAGCTTCAGCCTGGTGCTTTACTTCCTCTAAAAAAGCAGAAATCCAATATACCGGCCTGTAAATCTATAACATTTTTCCTGTTTCAGTCCCATCTATTTGTATTGTCAAAACCACTCAGGCAGGAATCCTAACTGTAGAGTGAAACTGATCATCTTTGAGTAAATTTGAAGTTTCTCAACTGATGAGAAACTGATGTCAGTGAGTTAGAGCTTTGTAGTGCTGAGGTGTTGTACTAAATGATAAACTGAATGACTACTTGTGTAAGTCTCTTCAGATAGGAAAAACAGCCAAATTTGTTGTTCTCTGTTTGGAGTTGTGATCTTACATGCTTTGTTTGATATCTGTAGAGAGATTGTCCCAACTTTTGAAGAAACTGTTCGAAACACAAGAATCTGGGGACCTCAATGAAGAACTTGTTAAAGCTGCTGCTAATGGAGATGTAGCTAAAGTGGAAGATTTGCTAAAGAGACCAGATGTGGATGTGAGTGTCTTTTTGTGTGTGACTTCTAACGCACAGGAAATAAAAGAAATCCCAAATCCTCTGCTAGGGATTCCCCTTGCATGGATGAATCCCCCATGTGCAGAGAGTTGGCATAGTTGGTTCCTGTGCCTCTCTTCCACAGCCTCAGGAAGTGGGGGAGGGGTTAGAAGCCACTGCGTTGCAGCCATTCACAGTGAACATATTTTTTTGTACCATATGCCATCTGGCATGAATTAGAGCAGCCTTCAAGCTATTCTAAGTAGTGCTGAGGTAGAAAATTGAGTAGTCATAAATGGTGGTTGTCCTTAACTTCTCTTATCTCCTGGGTGGCTTTGTGGGGTAGGGAGAACCATCCTCATCTAGGCACTTCCCTAGACTGCTGAGCCAGTCGAGCTGCTAGGTTGTTCTTCCTGATGTTCTTGCAGCACAGTGGAGAAGCTTCTTCCTCCTCCCTATAGTCAAAACACTTCAGAATCATAGGGCTCAGCTTGGTTTAGAATGTGTTTCAGTTCCCAATCAAATACATATTTTCTTTTTAATTCATTTGCTTTTGAGGTCCAAAGGTTGGATGTCACTGGCCTTAAACATTAATTTGAATTTTAAATTAATTCAGATTTATACAAACAATAAAAAGGAGTGTACATGCATGTCTGTAAGTCCCCTACCATAAATTAGGGGGAAAATAAATGCTGCAGAACACAACTGATTCGCTTCCAATAAATCTGATTCTCTTCAGAAGTCCACCTTTGCAGCAGCCTGACTAAAATCTTCAAGCTAGCAATTTAATATTAAACTTTGACATAAGTAAAAATCAGAATGACATTATTTCTTCATTCTTGTTAATGAATAAGAAGTGTAGAGATTTGAAAGCTGCTCAGATGTTTGGTATGTTAGCCCTGATGGAGATTATTTAGTAGGCAAAGTGCAGATGAAATGAAAGTTTCACAATAAACAGTTTTTAGAACATGGATATTTGTTGATATTATTGGTAGTAAATATCGGATATGCATGTGTATATATTGATGTACACTGTAATTTAACTTCACATTCTTAATATACTTTCAGGTGAATGGGCAGTGTGCTGGACACACAGCTATGCAAGCAGCCAGTCAGAATGGACATGTTGACATTTTGAAATTACTTCTGAAACAGAACGTGGATGTGGAAGCGGAGGTAATTTAATTTAAAATATGCCTGTTTTTGTTAACTACTAAGTTTTAATGTCACAATTACACTTTCTAGTTCATTTCTACCATTTCTACCTCTACATCTATTAATCGCTTCCATATTTTTGGGGGTCAGATGCATTTTATCTTCTGCACTGCACTCACTTAATAGTCATTCTCTTGATGCTTTTTGTGTCCTAAGGCAATATTACATTCTTAGGCCTGGTCTATGTGATAAAATTAGGCCAGTTTAACTACATCAGTCAAGGGTGTGAAAAATCCAAACCCTCTGAGTGGTGTAGTTAAGCTGATTTAAGTCCTCATGTAGACAGTGCTAGATTAACAGAAGAATTATATTGCCTCTTGAGGAGGTGAATTACCTATGCCTGCCGCTGTAGTGGTGCAGCGGTGTCGCTGAAGCGTTTTAAGTATAACTTTTGCCTTTCTTTTTTACTCCTTTACCTGTTGGGATGATTATTGCAATCCCAATTACACCAGAGATGTAAAAGTAATTTTGAATAAAATAATACTTTTTTGAGAGGGATAGTGATTCTAAACCATCAGTGGTCTCAAGAGGTTCTATGTCACCTGTCTTTTCATAACCACTGTTCCACATTGGTGGCAGGATCAGGTTAGGGGTGAGTGTGGCCACTCTTCCTAATGGAGTGCTCTTAGTTTAAGATCTGTGGACTTTTAAAATATAAAAAAGTTAGTGGTCGATGGACAGCAGCAGTGAATTTATGTGCAGTGATATCTTTTATGAGCTTTTAAAAAAAATTAAACTGAAAAATTTTCATGGCAACATGACTCTCTTGCTCGGTGTGTGTGAGGGAGGATCATATTGTGATTAAGGCTGGGGGTCATGAGATCTGGGTTCTATTCCTTGTTGGCTAACTGACTTCTTGATTTCTCTGCATTAGCATTCTCTTTTGTTAAAAGATGGTGTTTCTTACCTTATTAATTGCATTTCATGCTATCAATTAATATTTGTAAAGCATTTTGAGATCTTCTGAAAAGAGATAAAGTAGTTTTGTTTTCCTGTTGGTCTGAGTGACCAAGATGGCTCCTCAGCTAATTCGGTCATGATCTGTTTTGTAAGGGAAAATAGTCCTTCTCTTGAGATTAGCAGTTTAGCTAGTGTCATTTATTGAACATTTTCACTGGAGTCTTTAGTACTATATTACTTCTACATAATTACACAGAATTTAGTTTGGCTGAATCATATTGGTTGGCTAATAAAATCCAGGGATGTATGTTTTAATAAACATTATGCCATTTGTTACTATGTGTAGGATTATTGTGCACAAATATGTGAGAAATGTTTCTACGTTTTCTCCACACACCGTCTCCCTCATCTAAAAGGGAAAAATCTCTGAGGGATAAAATACATTAAATTCTTAAATTCTTTGTAGAATCTTTCTGCCTATGGGAGTGAAGTCTTTATAGAGAGGTAATTGAACTCCACTACAATAGTGTTCATCGTGTATTTCTTTTAGCACAGGCAAGTGTTTTCACATACTGCATTGCCTTTCTCTTTAATTTTTTTCAGTGTTATTCAGGGGGTGAAACTACATTCCCTGAATGCAGGATCACTTGAGGTTCACAGTTTGTTACATTTCAAAGTACCTAGCATAGTGGGGTCCTGGTCCATGACTAAAGCTTCTAGACTTTATGATAATACAAATAATAAAAATGAAGTAGGAAGGAAGCACAGCCTAAATGTTGAATTTCTTAGGGCCTGATTCCTTAAACAGTATGAATTGTTTTATACCAAAATTACATAACTGATTCTGGCAGCATAAAGATTAATGATACATTTGTATAGCATACACCATCTTGTGTGAATGTGCTGGATGAGGCACTTCCTAACTTCCTTTCATTCATGTGAATGGGAAGCAGCACAAGGCCAGCCCTTTGCATGTGGGATGCAGACAAAACAGGCAGCTGGTAGAGCATTCTCCAAAGTAGATACTTTTCTTATTATGCATACATTATACAGTGTAGAGAGGGTTTCACATACTGAAAGTAAAGTAGGTTTGAGTTAAAGAAGACATAGTAACTTGGCAAGAATTGCTCTAGAACAGCTTTGCTTCCATTTTATTTTTTTCATGCAAGATGAAGGAATTTTTTTGTGTTTTTCAGAATGATTGTTCATGAGAACTAAGGTTAAATACCTGCTTAGTTATTTAATACTGTGCAAAATGCTCTGAAATCATTTTCAGTCCTGTTCATCTTTGGGTATAGAAGAAATTTATCTTAAAAAGCATATTCAGGTCTTATTTAAACATTTTGTCTTATTTAATTCATATGTATTAAATACTTGTAAAATTGTACAAAAGTACCATAGAACTGTACTAAAAATCTATGGAGGGGTGAGAGAAGACAGCTGAAATTTCTCATTTATATTCCCAAATTTGAATTTTCTTTGGAAATGTTGGCTTGTTGAGTGGGACAAATGGCTTGCCTTTTAAAAGGTACTTGCTTGCCATGATCTGACTTTCTGAATCAGATTACTGAAAAACAGTTGTCTGAAAATCATATATAGCATACTCTACTTGAGAGCTGGATTAGGCTGCTGAACAAGTGAACTGTTGGGTCAGAGATGGAGCTTTGATATGCTCTCCACTGGGACTGTTCAAGCAGACGAGCTGCTGGGGTGGAGGGGGATGGGTGGGTGGGTGCTGGAGGTTGCTGCTACAGCTAGCTGTAACGGTGTGTATGGGGAGAGGTGCAACGAGGAAGACTGGTGGGGAAACTCCTAAAGAGAGTATTGTGGCAAGGATCAGGGACCGGCTGAGTGGGAAGCTAGAGTTCAGCAAGACCCAGGGAATCGTGGCCAATGGGAGCTGCAGGGGCGGTACCTGTGGGCGGGGGCAGGGCGTAGAGCCCTCGTAGCTGCCCTTCCCCCAAGGAGCAGTAGGGACATGCCAGCTGCTTCCTGGGAGCCGCATGGAGCCTGCACCCCTCACCTCCTCCACCCCAACCCCCTGCCCCAGCCTGGGCCCCCCTCCTGCACCCTGAACCCCTAATTTCTGGCCCCACCCCAGAGCCTGCACCCCCAGCCCAGAGCCCATACCCCCTCCCACACCCCAAACCCCTGCCCCAGCCCGGAGCCCTCTCCCATATTCCGAATCCTTTGACCCCAGCCTAGAGCCCCCTTCCTGCACTCCAAACCCCTATTTCTGGCCCCACCCGGGAGTCCGCACCCACACCCCTGCCCCAGCCCAGTGAAAATGAATGAGTGAGGGTGGGGGGATGGAGTGAGCGGGGGCAGAGCCTCGGGGAATGAGCAGGGGGCGGGGCAAGAGTGTTTAGTTTTCTGCGATTAGAAAATTGGCAACCCTAGATTGAATAGAGAACGGGAGTGTTAAAAAACTGACTTTTAGTCATGGGGTAAGAGGTTGGATGGTAAGGAACACAGATAGGATTGCACTTAGGACATGCTCACTTGGGGTGGCTACTTCGTTGTGTTGTCTCCCCTGGGAACTGATTTAACCAGATACTGAACAGTGATGACTTATGCTTAATCAGGACAATATGTACCAATGCCGCTTAATCAGGATGCATTTGATTAGTAACGTAGGGCTCAAATGCTTATCTGGGTGTTAGCTAGGGTGACCAGATAGCAAGTGTAAAAAATCGGGACAGGGGGTAAGGGGTAATAGGTGCCTATATAAGAAAAAGCCCCCAAAATCAGGACATCTGGTCACCCTAGTGTTAGCATTCTAGTCTTTCTGCAGAAATTATTGAATAAATATAAAAAAATAGATAAAATATTATAAATATTCAATAAAGGTTTTTTTTTTTTCATTTTAATGTTTGGATTTTTTTTTTTTAAAGGCCCCTTTTACTTGGGACAACTTCTTAGCTAGTTGTTTGGCAGCTCTAGGTAGTACAGTTAAGATTCTGCTGTATATAAAATATGCGGTTTAGTATTTTTTCCCTAGAGTAACAACTTACTGAAGTTAGTTCTAGAAATAATGCACATATATATCTGGAACTCCACACTTTTAAAATAAAAGCACCTGCGTTTATTTTAATGATTCAGTAGTCTTTAAGTTCAGTCTTTTGGCTATGGAAATTAAATGGGGGAAAAAAATAATAGCTTACTTCATTAACATAGTATTTAAAAGTACTTAAAATTACTTGACTGTTTCATACAGTTATATATAATATTTCATTCTGGTGGATCCCAGAGCAGTTTGCAGATTGTAAACCAGTATGAATAGGAATAGCTTCTCCTCCCAATGAAAGAAAACACTCTGGAATGAAATGCAGCAGCTAACACAACACTACAATGCTATACAACAATTCAAGATGCGAGTTGAAGACAATCACAGTATGCAACTTAAAATGCAAGGGAAATTTAGAGTGGCAGAATGTAATTACCCAAGTTGAAATTTCATTCATCTTTAACACTTAGTCTTACAAAATGTGCCATGGCATCTTTAATCACCACTAATGTCAAACTATACAGAGCCTCCTTCAGGACAGTGATCCTGAATACCATGCTGGAACATTATCAGTGGCCAAGAAATATAGGAGAACACTTTCCTTCTGGACTGTGTTTAGACTTTGTGACTCTTCTTTTTCTTGATCCATTACTAGTGGATGAGAATGAACTTTATCTGTGGAAGACAATTTGGAAGCATTATGAACAAAAAATACACAAGGGTTTTAACAATGTCTTTGAAGGTTGCTGCTTTCTTCAGTGGAAATCTTGTAAATTTAAATATTTCTAATACCTAGACAGAAAGGGACACTTTTAGGTTACCAGACATCTGTCTTTTGGTGGTTTGGTTAAACTATGGATTTTCATCATTTTGTTTTTTAAATGTTTTTTGAGAGTGCAAATTTGACTTTTCATATCCTATTGGCAACTAGTCTGATCATACCAATTTACTGTCCGTCCCTTTGCACAAAGACATGTTTTAATCTGTGAACTATTTAAATGTTTTATATAATCTACATAATTTTAAACTTTTTAAAACCACAGATTGTTTGTGGGGGAAAAAATTTGGTTTTATAAATCAAACTGTTCTGAAGACAGCTATACTGGAATCCAGAGGAACTTTTTATGAAAAAAAATATTTACTATTTATCATCCTTGATATTTTCCAAGTGTCAGTAAACTAGTGTATGGTAGCATATTGAAATATTGCACTTTGCGCACATCTTGAGAGTCAAAAAATCCAACAATCCGGTTAATTTTATTTAGCTATTGCTCATTTGTATAGCATCCAGTTTTGTATATTGGAATATAAGCTATCTTCATATATAATTGTCACTAATTGTAAAGAGTTTATATTTATATGCCCACTAAAGGGTTCATTTAATCTTTTTTTGTATAAATGTAGTATTGCAATCCTTTAACTCTTGTTTGTCTATTTAACCCTTCTTTAAAAGACAGTCTTAAAATATCCTTTTAGTTCTGTATTCATCTATCCTTTTTTCTCAGCTTCTCTCTAATTCTAGGCTCATCCCTATAGAATTTGGTTTTTTGTTTTTGTTTTTTATTAACTTGACAAAAAGTTTATCCTGACTTTTCTTGGAAGACTTTAATAGCTACAGTAAAAGCTGTGTTATCTGGCACTTTACCAACCAGAAAGCTCTAGAAACCAGCATTTTTGATATCCATTAAAAGTCCGGTTGGCATGGGGCTGGCAGGCTCCCTACGTGACTCTGTGTGGCTCCCTGGAAGCGGCAACATTTCCCTGCTGCTCCTAGGCGAAGGAACGACCACAGGGGCTCCGTGCGCTGCCCTGCCCACCCCGAGCGCTGGCTCTGGAGCTCCCATTGGCCAGGAGCTGCGGGGGCAGCGCCTGGGGCAGAAGTATTGCGCAGAGCTGCCTGGCCGTGTCTCCGCCTAGGAGCAGTAGGGACATGGCACCAGAGGTGAACGCCACCCAGATCCGACACCCCGAAACCCCTCCCGTGCCCCAGCCCCCCTCCTGCATCCAAATTTCCTCCCAGAGCCTGCTCCCCCTCCTGCGCCCAAACTCCTTCCCTCCATTGGTAAGTATAATTCTTAGTTAAGCAGAATTTTTGACTAACCAGCACCCCCCGCCCCCATTCCCTCAACATGCCGGATAACAAAGCTTTTACTGTATATAGATATTGTAGATAAGTGACAGCCCACTAGTTGTGTGATGTAGGTAATATTTGTTTTCTTCCTTGATCATTGCATATTGCACATAGATGTGTGTTCAGCTTCTTTTGCTGGGGCTTGATTGGTTTTGAACTAACTTCATACAGATTAGCTGAGTGTTTGAGTGGTGCCATGGACAGCTTTTTCTCTAATTGTGGAAATGCAATAAAGATCCCTTAATTGATCATTTTGAAGTAAGCTTTTTATAATTGTGTAGTACAAATGGAATTTGTTTCAAGTCAATGTTTACACTTTAGGACAAAGATGGAGACAGGGCTGTTCACCACGCAGCTTTTGGAGATGAAGGTGCTGTGATAGAGGTTTTGCACAGAGGCAGTGCAGATTTGAATGCTCGCAACAAACGCAGACAGACTCCACTTCATATTGCTGTTAACAAAGGTCATTTACAAGTTGTGAAGACTTTACTGGACTTTGGCTGTCATCCTAGTCTCCAGGTAAAACAAATTTTGACTTTCATTTTTTGTCTTCAAACTGTAAGATTTATGCAAATATGGTAGGTGGATGCTGCATGTAGATGTATAAATCTTCCTATTAAGGCTGTTACATTGAATTGTTTTCTGTATTTCATATTGAAATTTAAAATGCACCTTGCTCTAGGCATGTGTATAATATTTTAAGCCTATATAGATTGGGTCAATGTACAAATATGTTTAACATGCAGATTAACTCTCTCTTCCTCCAGTCAGCACCCCTCATCCTTCCCCACATATGTAATCTGGTAAGAGAAGCTTTGCAGTATGACCTAAAGGCTAGCAAATTTAGACTGTCAGAAAAAGGGAGAAAACACTTTCCAGAGTTGAACCCATCAGACAGTATGTCTGCCACAAGACTTCCATTCAAACATGAAGTCTGTTATTGAAAGCCTCTGCTGCCATGGTATTACACAGGGAGGAATAACTGCCTCTGTAAACTAATTGGAAACTAGTGCAAACGGTACTGCAAAAGGGAGAAATACTGCCTCAAAAATGAACAAACAAAACCCCACTTCTAAATAAGCAGACAGTTACATTCTGCCTGACCTGAAGCTTCAACATAGCTGCATGCACAGTGCATTGCACATGTAAATCTAAAGATGAAAAAGGATGGATAAATGTGCTGAGATCAGCATCTGAAAGAAAAGGTTGTAAAGCCCTAGGCAAATATGAATGATACAACACACTGCTACTGTTGCTATCTGGATATCCTTGTGCTTCAAACTCCACCAGATTTTCCTATTTGTGCACCTTGGAAAGAAGAGGTGAGAACTTTCTTAAAGCAACTAATGTAGTGATTGCTATTTACTCAGTTTATTTCCTCCTCGCCTATTACTTCCATCTTACTGAAGTAGAGCCTCAGCTAGCAAACTTTAATCCAGACCCCAGTTTCTGTAAGCATTGGATATAACAACCAGCTTGTTCTGTTTGGCTCAGTAATAGGGGCAATTGGGTGAAATTCAAATGGCCTGTGATATAAAGGAGGCTGGGCTATATCTACTGCTCCCTTTGGTCCGTAAACTCAATGAATATATGTAACTACACCATCTACAGGCAATACAAATCAGAAAATCCCTATGACAATAATACATTTTCAGATTCTGCACATGTGCAGAGAAGTCTAATGCGCATGCAGTTAAGCAATTGATTTCACTGAGATGGATGAGAATGCAGGAGGCATTTGGGGTTGGGACTTGGCTGTAGCTAACTGGCATGTTCTTTAGCTCTCAAGCCAACCCGCTGCACAAAGGAAAACAATTTAGTCTACATACAATAAGCTCAAGAAATCAGATTGTCTGGAATGAGTAAACTATATCATTTCATTTTGGTGGGCCAGTGCAGGATGTTTGCCAAATTTGGCAGATATTGCTGTTTTGACGTCTGCTATTCCCACAGAAAAAGTTCTAAGGGATCCTTTTTACACTGTGCTGCAGTGTGCTGCTAATTGATAAGCACTAGTGATGAAATACTGGCCCCACTGAAGTCAATTGCAAAACTCCTGTTGACTTCAGTAGGGCCAGGATTTCACCCAGAAACATAATATAAATTCTGTGGTCAGGTGTGTGCTGAAAAATTTCTGGCACCTTTAAACCATGTATTGTCTTGTTGGTACTAGCCATAAATTATTTATAAAATGTAATGTTGCCCCATGAAATCTTCCCTTTTGCTTCATTAAAAATACAGCCTTGCACAAGTTTAACTATCCTGGGGGGGTGCACATTTTTCATTGGTCTGCTTTGTTCATATTATTTTTTAGAGGAGGTTTTAGCTTGAATTTTTGTATGACAGTTGTCTCAAACATGAAGATTAAATTTATGAACTATATATTTGAAATTTATGCTAGTAGACATTTGAATTTTTATAAATCTTGAACTTAAAGAATTTTTAATGTCTAACTTTTTTTGTGATGCATGACACTTTTTATAGCAAATACATGCAGAAAACATGGCAGTTAATGACTTTTGTAGGTGATACTGAACTACAAATTGCCTACATACTTGAAAAATGTGCATAGCTCTTTGTTGTGTGCAGATCACACAGATCTACCTCTACTCCAGACCTGAGTCTGTCCAGACTGAGATCTGTCTGTCTCTCTGACATCTCCTCATGGATATTCAGCGGACAGCTAAAGCTCAACATGACTATAACAGAGTTCTTAATTTCCCTTCTCCCTACCTCTTACTCTCACTCACTGTGGACAACACAACCATCCTATTGCTCAGGCCTGTAACCTGGGAGTCCTCTTTGATTCAGACCTTTCTCTAGCTCCTCACATTCAGGCTATGTGTGAATCTTGTTAATTTTTTTTCTGCTTAACGTTTCTCAGATATAGCCTTTCCTACCTATCCACACAGTTAAAACTTTTGACCAGGCTCTGATGAACTCATGTCTCAATCATTGCAACATTCTTTTCCCTGGTATTAATGTTGCATTCTTGCCCCAATCATCTACTTAGAATGCTGCTTCAAATATCTTTCTCCTAATGTGTTGCTTTGACATGTTGCCTGTCTCTGCATCCCTCCACTGGCTCCCTCTTCTCTATTGTATCAAACATAAACAACATGTCTTCATTTTCGAGGCCCTTGATGCCCTATCCTCATCCTACCTATCATCTCTTTCGAGATGTCAGCTCCCACCTCTGCTAGGCCAATAATTCCAGCCTAAATCACTCGCTTGTTAATTTTTCAAAAAAACACCTTTATGCTTTCTCACATGCTGCCCCTCACTATTGGGGCAGGAGCTCCCCATAAACAGCTGCAAAGTTATCTCCTCCAAATTCCTCCCCAAAACTGTCTTCTGCCATGATACCTACATAAAGCTTGATAAATGGGCCACTGGCCTGCTGAGACAATTACCTATCATGCTGATTAATATTGTCTCATTGTTTTCTTCTACTTCCCTTTTGGCTTACATTTAGATTGTAAGCTCATTGGGGCAGTGACAGTCTGTTTTGTATTTTATGTTTTGTATTTGTATGGTGCCTAGTAGTATGGTGTCCTGGTCTTAGATGCTATAGTAATACAATTAATAAATAAATACATATATATTAACTTCTCCTTCAGACTGTCCTCGTTCTGTGATTAAACTTCACAAAAACTATTATGACCAAAAAGCAGTGTTAAGTGTGCAGACTGGACTGGAGTTATGATTTGTAAGTGCTGGAAAATGGTATTAAAAGTTATCTTGTATTTGCATCTCATTAGTTCCTATAGTGACATGTGAGACCTTCTTTTCCCATAAATTTCCTTTTTAAATAGGTAAATATGGAAGCTGAAGAAAATCATTTCTATTTTTAGGATTCTGAAGGTGACACTCCGCTCCATGATGCGATAAGTAAAAAGCGTGATGACATCCTTGCTGTACTGTTAGAAGCTGGGGCAGATGTTACTATTACAAACAACAATGGATTTAATGCTCTCCATCATGCTGCACTAAGAGGGAATCCCAGGTAAATTCTTGTTGTCTTTAGTGTTTAGTTCATGATGTTTGATTAAAGGAGGAAAAATGAGAAAAAACATTCTGGTATTTCGGTAACTTTTATAGTAGATTTATTATGCTGAAATGTAGCAAGCCAGATTTTTACCCCAAAGTGAAATTTTGGAGAGACTTTATTTAAAAATGGTTCGGCTACTGAGTATGAGAAGGAAGGGTGAGATGGTTGGCTATGTGGTGAGGGGAAGGAGATGCTCTCCCAATCATTTTAAAAAACATTTTTATATACAACCATTAAACTGTTCTATAGCTGGAACAACTGAGGGTAAAAAGTTGAAATTTTGAATGGAATGAATCTTTATTAAGAAGAGCCATTGAGTATTTCAGTGAAAATTTGAGATTTGGGAGTTAGGAGGCTTTGAAAACTGTATTTTATACATGCACAATAACTAAAATAGAGGTATTTTTAACAACTTTCTACCAATGGAAGGAAGGTTGGTTGGGTTGTGCATGCATGTATGGTAGGTACATATACTTGGGAATGTGGGTATTTCTGAAATTGTGCAGTCAGCAAGGGTTCCATAGGAGCACAGTGGTTTGCATGGTTAATTGTATTCTCATATGAGCGTCTAATAGTGCAACGTATGCTGCGAATGAAGCAAGGGCTGTCCTGGCCTAATTAATTAATTAAAAAATATTAGCCTAGGAAATTTCATAAAAAGTACTTTGGGGGAATAGTAGGCGTTCAGATATGAGAATGCCATGGTTATAGATCCATATGTATCCTTAACTCTGTCCCCTTGTGTGATTATAACATTCCTGTCCTGAGTCATCTGATCTTAAGTTACTATTTTTCAAGTAACAATATAATATATGTTTATAAACCCCAGTGAATGAGGCACAGATTTGCAGGAGTCTTCATGTAACATGCTATGAGTACTGTAAGTTGCTGAGTGAGTGAGGATTCCTTAGCATAGTAATGAGTTTTTCTACCTGCCATATGCAGATAATCATACATTAGTAGATGAAGTTGCATGTGTAAGCTTATAGAAACATTGTGTAATATTTTAAAAATATGTGGTCATGTAGTTAAAGATTGTATTATTCACACTCATAAGTAGGCAGTTTTGGGTTGCACATACAACTGTAACAATGCCATTATGTAATTTGAGTGCTTAACCATGTAACCATAATGTCTTAATCTTTTCTGTTTAGAATAGTAAATACTGATTTACAAAGCAAAGTTACAAGGATATTCCTCTAAAGCCCTGTACAGTGTAAAGTGAGCATGTTTAAGTTTGTCATGTTAACTTTGCCCTTGATGGTACAATAATTTAAAACATCAAAACCATGTATTTATAATAGCATATTTATTGAAGTAGATTTGCCATTTTTGACCTATGCGCAACAGTTCATTCTTTAATTGTTTATCTGTAAGCATGTTTTGTTGCATTTAGTAACTGCACATTTTTTTCTAAAATCTTCATTTGTATATAATAATTCTAGTAGTTGGCTTTTTTGCATGATTTAAGCCAGGGGTCGGCAACGTTCGGCATGCGGCTTGCCAGGGTAAGCACCCTAGCGGGCCAGGCTAGTTTATTTACCAGGTTCGGCCAATTGCGGCCCCCACTGGCCGCGGTTCGCTGTCCCGGGCCAATGGGGGTGGCGGGAAGCTGCGGCCAGCACATCCCTCGGCCCGCGCCGCTTCTCGCTGCCCCCATTGGCCCGGGACGGCGAGCCGCGGCCAGTGGGGGCTGCGATCAGCCGAACCTGCCGCGTCAGCAGGTAAATAAACTGGCCCAGCCCGCCAGGGTGCTTACCCTGGTGAGCTGCGTGCCGAACGTTGATGACTCCTGATTTAAGCTGTTTGGAAAGCTTTCACTGTCACTGCTTGTGAAGAGCTATTTATGGATAAATGGCATTCTCCAGAGTTTCAGTCCAGCACTTTCATTAGCATTAAGTGCAAATATAATGGAAAATGTGATGTCATTTGCATGCAACTAAACCAGCATTTTATGAATAAATGAAGTGTTAATGTTTTTATTTCATTGCTTGTTTGAGCTGAAAGGTAATGGAATTGTTTAGTAACAGAAAAGCTAATGGAGTTGGACGTGTAACTGTGGGTATTGCTTGGCCTGTAGAATCTTTACTAATTTTTGTGGCTAATACATGAGACGAGAACCACGATTGACTTTTAACTCTTACATTTTCATGACTGGCAGTTAGGAAAATATTTACTTGTAATTTGCTATGTCCATATGGAATCAGATGCACATAATAAACACAGAACCAGATAGTAACAGTTTTAGTTGTTTTGAATGGAACTGTACTTTAATCCAGTGGAAATGATGTTATGAAGAATAGGAAAAATTGCACTTAAATTTTTCTACAGCACTCATCGCCATAGTATCTAAGATAGGAAACACTTCAAGGAGCTAATCAAGACACTAGACAACATGACTAGCTGCACTCATTTGAAGGCACTTGCCTTTCTGACTATCAGAATCTGAAGCCTTGGCATTTTACTAGATTAGTCAGTGCTCCTTGATATCTAGGTAGCAGCAGTAGGCAAAAGTACCATCTTCTGTCTCCAGCTTGTCAGGATTCAATGGCTGTTGCTCTGAGGACCTTGCCTAGTGACCGTGATCCATATGTTCTTCACCTCAAGATTAGATTCCCTGTATTTGGAGTCAAGACCACTCTTACTCATTGAGACAACTGCTTATTGGGCCACTGAGGCTGTCTGATCCTAGGGGGGAAATTTTGGGAGTTGGAAGCCTTTTCTTCCATGATGGAACCCAGTGTGGCAAATGAGTTCTACTCTGACCATGCTTCCAGAGAAGCATTCCTGCAGTAACAAGCTTAAGAACAGTGATTGAGAGGTGGGAAAATATTCCAGGTATAAGTGATTGATTGAACTCTACGGTGGTACCTGGATACTATTGTGACTGAAGAGGAAAGCGTAGATTTATGTAGGTGCTTGTATGGCTCTCATCAAACTAAATATAAATAAAAATAAATAAATAAATAAATGAACACCTCCTAAGTGGGTTTTCTTTTAATCTCCTTTTCTTCTTTCCTAACCTATAGAAGAAATAGTTTGATTATTTCATACATTTTTTGTATGAGTAGATGAGTATTTTCCACATGGATATGAGAAGAAATTAAGAGAAAATCTCATGAGGTTTGCATTTTGTTCTGAAATTTTCATGGCCCCTCATCTCTTGCCAGAGTGGCTTATGTAGTCCCAGGTGCAGTTTTGTCTGCAGCGGTCAAACTTTTTCTATTGGTTGTCCGTTTCATTGCCCTCCAGCCAGCCTCCTCCCAGTTAAAACTAGGGGACTATTAGCTCAGGTACTTTGTTCTTAACTGTTATGTTGTATCACATATAGAGTGGCAGTCTGTTAAATAGAAGGTATATAAACTATTTAAGGCTTTCAGACAAAACCAGAACATTAACTTAATCTGGAAATAAATTTAAAGCTAGTGCAGTCTTTGCACCTCATGAGTTGCCATGGTGTCATGTGAAATCTTGGTGTTTTACTAGATTAACTATAATTTTCACATAGTTTGAAGTATAGATTTCTGTGCAGAATACTGCAGTAATCTAGTCTTAAGGTGACAGACATGAGTGTGAAGACACATCACAAAAGGATCCAAACCTCTTGCCAAATTTAGATAGATTTAATTTACTTCAGAAGTGCTTGGATTATACAGCAACGCTTACTATTAAAAGATTAGATGGATGATGTAAAGAGATTCCTTGACACTTGCCAAGTTGGCATCCAGAAGCAGCTGAGTGTCTACTACACCCTTACATTCCTCTTTATGACAGGTTGCTAGTCCTACTAATAAACAACAGGCAGACCTCATTAAGAGCAACTGTATAAACCCCACTAGACTCTTCAAGTCTGTCAGCACCTTGTCAGTAGTATTTGAAGGCAGTTGTTCTAAAAGACTTGTCATAGACATTTGACTCCCAGATTGTTCCCCACCACAACTATTATGTTTTTCCCTCATATAGGGAGACTCCAGGATAGTATGGAGATGGGGTCATACAGCTAAGGACTCTTAGAAGTTTCTGGAAGAGTTCTGTCATGACTTAGTCTCCCCCAGCCCCCCCCCAAAATAGATTTGTGATCGTTGATGTGTCAGTAAAGCAATGTTGTTTGTTTGAATAAAGGTTTAACAACCTTTTTTAAAAGTTGGTCTCCAGCAATGGCCTCCACACCTCTCTTTTGGCATTCACCTGCAAGTAGGGGCCTGGAACTAATGCACAGGGTGGCTCATACATTCTAGTACCCCAAGAGTGCCAGTGAACATCGTGGCTGAAACTCAAGCAAAGATAACTCCTCTCCCCCCAAAAAAACCAATCAACCAACAAGCTGTTTGTGCTACCACTCTACAGACCATTAAGTTAACAGCAATACACTACCATATGCTTCACCTTTAGCCTCGCTCTCAGAAAACCTTGTGCAAATTTGTCAATTTTGAGTACCAACATCATTTGGTCACAGGAGATAGCGGTATGCTATTGTAAAATTACAGTTTAGCTTTTATTCTGAAAGCTTTACGTGTCTGTAGATCATTGAGGTAAATGTGGTTCAACTTTGTTGATATTATTAGCCTTTTATATCTAGCACATTGAATTATGTTGAATTGCAAGGTTTTAATATATTGCCGTTTCTCTGTTGATCTTTGCTTATTTCCTAATGCTTTCTTTCTAATGTTTTGTTTTAATTAATAATCTGAAAAAAATCATTAAATGTTTAATTGATTTTGGATATTAAGTAGAAAATATTTAATTAAAATAAGACAGTAAATAATTAAGTGGTCTATAGTTTTAGATGATTCAGAATTTTTTTCTACACATTTGTCCTATGAAAGTGTGCTTGTGCGGATACAGTAAGTGTGTCTTAATGATGATATGTTGATTATGGCCAGTAATCAACATCCTAACGTTTGAGTTTTAATTATTGTAACAGGTAAGATATTTTACCTTCGTGTGTGTACATGTATGAAAGAACCATCAGTACAGAATAAGAGTTTTCTTGGCTTTTGTAATAGTATGTAAAATTTATACAATACAGTAGACCTGATTCCGTATGTGCCATAGATACACTTCTTGCTTAAAGGAATTGCTGAGTAAGAAGAAACAATTATGTTCAAGATAGGTGGAGTAAGTGTGTAGAAATTTCATTTTTATTTAACAGAGAACCTTGTTAAAATTTTTGAGTCCACCTAAATATACCAGATTGTTACAAACTCATTAGCTTCAGCCTTTTCCCCCCCTAAGGATTATGAACCCCATTGCTGAAAGTTGTAAAGACATTTCCCTAATTTTGAGATATGTCCATTTCTTACTTCTTAACCAAATTTTACAAGCACCAAATAGAAACAAAAATAGGACTTGGGTATATATTACGGGTCAATCATATTTTCCAAATTACCATAACCATGGTTATATTTAATTTGTCCAGAAATCGTCTGTTGCTTCAAATATTTTGAGCTAAAGAATGTAGCTGTGAAGAGTGAGTGAGTGCACTTGTTCCCGTAGCCGCAAACATCTTGATTCTGCATTCTGTCTTGGGAATAAAACGTAAAGAATAGTGCAATTAACATCTTAAATTGAATCGCCTTTTTGCCCAAAAGGACTTCTTAAGTAATGGCCATACAGACTACCATCCTATGGGCATCCATATTACCAGTTCATCAAAGGAATAATTCAAAGTTATAATTTTAGTATAGTTTAGCTTTAGGTGGGAACAGAAGCTGAATGTCTAACAGTAAGATGCACTTTTCAAATACTTTTCTTTAATAGCAAATGGCATGTATTTTGCTGCAGAGGCTAATTTGTTCATAAACTAGTAATTACAATTTGGGAGATTATACTTGTCTTTTAAAATGGAGTTGGAAATCCTTTTGCTATTTCCTGTTTTGGTATTTGTATTGGGTGAATCCATGTTATGTATGGGTGAGGTACTGAACTGTTTGGTGGTGATGAAATAGAGAAATGAGATTTGTCAAAAGTATGTTTAGCCTTAGTAAGAATTACAGGATTACTTTGGGGGGGGGTTATTCTCAGATGTATTTGGATGACTAAGTTGCCAGGGCAATAGGTTGGGTGTGGGTGAAGTGCTAAAATTTTAGTCATTTTTCTAAAAGGATGAAAATTATCTTGACTTGGTATTTGCACTTAATTCAGTAAGTGCATGTGATTCAATTTGGGAAGCTGAACATAAGACATACACTTTAGGAAGGTATTACAGTATAGAAAAAAGTTCAGAAAATGCTTTTACAGAAGACTTTTCTAAATGTGAGTGGGGAGGAAATATAATCTCTCAGGGTTAGACCTGCGAGTAGGTGGCGAATTAGAGTGTAGCATCGAGGTCAGTGACAAATTTATTAGCTGTTAATTGTAAATAATATTCTCAACATGTACAAGATGCAAATACAGTTGCTTCCCTGAGGGATTTCCTCTCTAGTACAATATTGTTAGAAAAAGAATACCTGTGAAGCAGAATCAATATAGTAGAGTACGTTTCCCTCTCCCCCCTCCTTTTTTGTGTGTTTTTAAAGCAGGGGGGAGAAACCTTAAGAAAAAACAGGAAGCAATACATGACTGAACAATCAATTTATTTGAATGCGGAATTTTTTTCTTATAGAAATTACCATTGGTACCATTTTTTACTAAATAAGAACAGAAAGTGAAACACAAATAATTCTACAAGTAATTGTTTATCTAGAAATACTGCCTTTGGGACATCCTGAAGTATAACTGAATACCATACTTTCACATTTGTTTCCTTCTGTTGACCGTGTGCATTTAATCTGTCCAGAATAGTTGAAGCATGTTCAAAGTTGCCATTATACAAGTGTTAAATCCATTATTGAAAATATTTGATGTCCTGTAGTGATCAATGCATAGCTACAGCTGGTTGAAGGGGACCAAATCCATTGAAGAGGTGATTTGGTTCCATTTTACCAGCTTTAGCAAAGCATTGGAGTGCAGGAAAGCTGTAACTTTTTATAACAAAACAGCTGAGTTTTTTATTGTACACGTACAATTTTAAAAGTACACACATTTTTCAGCTATAAATGTTACACTTATTGACACTTCACTTTTAATTTTTAAAGTAATTGGAGATTTAACTTAAGTCATTTTTGGAGGGAGGGCAGGAAGGAAACATTTACCCCAGAATGCCTTATACAATATACCAGTCTGTTCTCTCTTTTAGCATCTTTGTAGGCACAACTATAGACTAGCCTCATGTCAAAGTACAGTGGCAGTATTAAACATTTTTTCTTTTGATTGTTTAATTCTGGAGAGTGTTTGGATTTATGTTTAGGGCCACTTACATTTATTCCTTTTACTCATTAAATTAAAGTGCACTAGAGAAAGCAACACTTCCCCCCCACACCCTTTATATCTTGCTGCTGCTTTAGTACAATAGTTGATTAGCACAAGTAACAGATTAGGTTGTGGAAAGAGGAGTATTGTAGCCTCTCTCTTATAAATATCAAGTGCTTTTAATTAATTTTGGTACATTTCTGCTTAGCATTCACTTTAGGAATTCCCATATATGCCATTATAGTACAAGGGAATTTTTTTCTGTTTACACATGCTTTCTCTTTCTGTACAAACACCTGATGTTATCAATCTGGAATTTTCTTTATCTAAAGCCCTTTTAGATGAAAGGTTCCTTAACACACTACATATCTTTTTATAAGTAGAGTTAAACGTGCTATATTTCATGCATTTTCTTAAAGGTAATTTGTGCTGGTAAATTGCAATAGATACACTAAACAGACAAATATTGCATTTGAAGACCTGGGTTTTTTTTTAAGCTTTGCCGGGGAGACATTAGTTCAAACCATGCACTAATAATGCTCCTGTCAAGTGTAGTCTTCGTCTGTTTGTTGTGAAGTCTAATGATGAAATTTATGTAAATATATTCTTTACACCATCTATCCTAATAGAAACATAGCAGGTGTGTCATTTGAACTTAAGCATTAAAGACCGCTATAAAAGTGGCTTCTATTTTTACCAGTTATACAGGAGCTGTTTTACAGATCCAGCTGCTCAAGTGTGCTTTTGGATGGCAATACAGTTTCATGTACTGGCCATATCGGGGCAAAAAAATGGCCATGGAAAAGCAGTGTAGCATTTGATAATGTCAGCATCTGTTATCCCTGTCAGTCACGCAGTTGAAATATTTGAGTTACAACAGTGTCAGCAGATGCCCAGAGTTCAGCATGTGCTCAGTTAAAATTGAACAGCTGATCTAAGTGATGGATGTGACATTTTAGAGTGACTGAGTATATTCTTAGAGATAGGTTAATATGAGCTAGCAAGAAGCAATGTCAATATATAATTTTAACTTTTATATCTCTCTGAGAACTGTCATTTTGTTTCATAGTAGAATTGCTGTCTTATTACGGCATAGCAAGAGCGGATTCAGCATCAGTGGCTTGTTATAAAGAACCCGTCACAATAAGTTTGATCCTTAGTAAAGATAGTCAGATATTTAGATTGAAACCTACATATCAATTGCTGGCATAACATGGAAAGCTTCAGAGAAATAAATGAAGTTGTCCACTTACCACTTACTCCAATAGTGAATTGGGTTCTCAGTCTACAGATCTGTCAGTTACGAGCCTAGAAGCTAAGCAGCATTATGAAACCCAGTAGAGTTGCTAATAGTTTAGCTTTTTTCCATTATAAAACAGCCTGTAATTTGGAGGTTGGAGTTCTATACAGACTACATTCCAAGGTATTTGATCATGTGGAAAATAACTCAGACCAATTTATAAAAAATTACCTTATGAATACAGTTACATTAGTTTGATTCCTTTTTATATAAGTGTAATTCTATAGTTCTGGCTAAATACTTTAAAAAAAAAAAGCTGGTGATATCTAATAATTTTTGGTATTTTGTAGTGATTAAAATACGCCTCCTTTGAAAAATGGAACACATATCCAATAAACTAATATTTTTGAAGGCATAATTATCCTTTGGGTCTCTTACATTTGAGATTTTCCTTTCCTGACACAAAAAACGATCCCAGAATTTTAAAAATATTAAAATAAACGAATGGACTCAGAATCTTTATTCTTTAATCTGGGCCAATTGTGCCTGTTATGACAAGCATGTATAATATGCAAGCATTACTGTTTGGAACCTCCTGTAATATCTATACATAGATGAGTAAGTGCAGCACAAGTCATTCGTTACGTAAAAATTTCTTTGTGTTGACTGATTTTGTTGATGTGTTTTAGTTAACATTAATTTTTAGAAATAAATGGTATGCTTCTGTTGACAGCTTCACCTTTCTCTTATTTTCCATATAGTTTTTACAATTATAGCTTACCAAACTAGGGGTTTCATAATTTAAAACTGAAATTTTAGGTGAAGAGTTTAAGGAGCAGCAGTATAAATTTGATAATTTCATATGTAATTCAGAATTGCTTAGCCAGTTTTGTTAAAATTAGACTGCGTTTTTCAGAAAAATGTAGGAATCCTGTGTTCTGTCATTCCCGTGTTTTTGTTTTGGAATCTGTCATTAGCCTTAATCCGCTGACTGGCAGCTGTGGCCTAGAAATCTCTGCATTGTCACTTTACATGCATGAACCTGACACTGCAGTTTATTCCATCCAAGCTCTCAGTGCATTTAATAACGGTTGATTTGGAGAAACACCAAATTTATGTCTCTAAAATATTAGAATTTGTATATGGTAATTTAAAATTATTTTGAAAACATTTTTCTCTTCTGTTTGCTAAATCAAAAACTAACTGCCAAGCAGTTTCTTACAACATTGTTAATTATTACTAGACTCGGTGTCTATGGATTATTAGGCAAACTTAATTTTGGAATCAGAGCATGGTCTGCAGACTTAAGATTTTCTTTTAATCACATTCCTCATTTCTTTAGATAATCTTTAAAAAAGTCTACTTTAGTTGAATAAAGTTAGGGTGAAAAAGATTTTTCTGAATAGGATTGATAATCATTTTTGCAAATAGGCTATATATTTCATCCAGAGTTTTCTAGTGTGACTATTTGCATTTCCAAACTCATTTTGAATTTATAAACAAAAACCCTGAAGTTTTGTTCATAATTTATCTACAACCAATAACAGAACTTTCTCTACCCACCCTCTAAATAAGTGACTTGGGATAATGTTTCAAGATTCATAAGCACTACGTGATTTTACTTTGGCATTAGCGTCATCTGACCCTTACCAAGTTAATTTGTTAATTTGCCACATGAAAGTCATTCAAACAATAGGAGACCTGTTTCTTCCAGCTGCAGTTTAATTTCCTCTTACTGGTTGTTCAGTGCCTGCCAAAAATACATACTTCTTTACATTCCATAGCATTATATGTTCATATGGGTACATAAAGAAGTATGTACTCTGGGCAGGAATACATATAGTTGCTCAGCTATCTGTCAAAAAGAATCTGAAAGTATTTTGCTTTTTCGTTCCTTTCCTTGTTAGAAGATGCAGAATGCATGTTGTCATTTCTTTGAAAGAACAGTCTTAAAATAAACTTGTTATAAGCTAACCTTTTTCTCTAAGACTGAACTTTACAATGCAATTTACCTTCAAAGTGACTTAAAGTGTTTTACAGTTCCATGTTCCGTGATGACATGGACATTTGAAGCACTTATCCAGATTTTTGTTGTCTCTTGGTGTTCATTCTGGCTGGCCAATTTTGAAGGTAGAGATGTCATTGGTGGGTGGCTTTGCAAAGTACTTTCCTGGAATAGATAATTGTAGTCCACCATAAGAACTTCAGTTTTCTTTGAGTCTTCTGCCAGATTTCCATGCTGGTATACAGATTGCATTTAGTATCCTGAAGGGAAGTATAAACTCATCCAATATGATGGAAGGAAATAACCTTTACCCCCTTCCCCCCCTCTCAAAAAATCCTGTCCACTTCCCCCCAGGTCTAGTATCTCTTTCTACTGCAGATCCAGACTTAAAACAAAAAAGCAAAACAAATAAAAACCAAACTCCCACAAGGCTGCTGATCCTGCTAATTGAAAAGATGACATTGAATTTTTTAAAAATGATTGTGGCAGGATTTGGGCTTTTAGCGAGCCAGAGGTCATATGTGAGAGCCAATGCTTACTCGGCACTTCTAGAATAGTTTTTTTGAGTTTGTGTAGTTGCTCACCTGCTTCAGTCACAGAATCTTTTTCAGGCTTACAATATCAATGCCAATTTACATAAATAATAAATGTTCATCTGTTTAAATTGAATTTTATCCCCTTTCTTCACATTCTGTTATGTGGTTCCGAGGTACACGATCAGCTTTTAATGACCAGTAAACATTCAGTATGCGGGCAGGGTGTGACTTTTAAAGAGCCGACAGAAGTAGATTGACTGCCTAATTTATAGTTAGTAGGTATTTAAAAAAAAAAAAAAAGTTGGTGTCAGTTATAGTAGACTTTGCCTTTCCAGTGTTAGAAACGCTATTTTGAAATAAACTTAAAAATTAGTAAATTTAATAGGCCTGGGAAAAGGGGAGAGCAGTGGAAGTAAAAATTTCTGCAGCCCATGACAAAAAGCTAGTGCAGCTGATAGAGAGCAAATCAGAGTGTGGCAGTAGCTAGCACAGTACTACAAGGAGAAACAGCAATGCAGCATTAGAATTACAGCATGCACATTCTAGGTTTAAAATGGGTTGTTTTCTTGTACATCTAAGGTAGATCACTAAAAATCTAACAGATGTTTTGGAGCTAAGCAGTGAATTACTGTACTATTGACTTTTTAAAAATATAGTTTTAAAATGTTTGAGTTAGTTGTGATTTCTAAGGTACGGTGATGCTTTTCACTAAAATTAAATCATTTTGATTTTTAGAAATCATTGCATGGCAATACACTACCAGTGCATATCTGATAAAAGATCTGTCAAATATCTGCTGTGAAATTTGGACTAGAGTTTTCGCTAAGCCTGCTCTTTACACTACAAATGCTTGATACTTTAACACACTGAAATTAAGCTGTGCCCAGAATAGAGATACGAATATAACAATAAAAACAATCTAGTAAATAATAGTTAAACATGCAGAAAGTCATAGGTATCCTTTAAATGTGCAGAATAACACAGGCCTCCTATTACCTGTAAGCTTAGTATCATGCAGCATTTGCAGTTGGAAGAGAGGTAATGACCTAGAGAGATACATCAGCAGCAGCCATCTCATCTTGAGTGTTCGTCTGATTCAGCTCTTCATTATATGCGAGGGGGAGTAGGGGGGAAGTGTCAGTGAATACAGTACCTTACCACCTTAAATAGATAAAACTTCAAAGCAAAATAGTGTGAACAGTGAAGCTTACTTGGTGCTGCTACCTTTCTTGGATTGATAAAATATGGATGATGTTGCGTAGAAATTAATACCTTGTGGCTGCTGGGCTAAGAATTAAGTGTCCAAGGAAAGATGCTAGGAAGCCCTGGGATGGTGAACTCAGCCCATTGGCAGATGAAAGTAATCAGAGAAAAAGTTGGAGTGACCCAAAAAAAAAAAAAAAAAAAAAAAATTTCTTCCAGCTCCTTAGATATTGCACCGCATTTGTTCTTGATTGAGGTTAAGTTTCCAGGCTTAACTGTAGGCAGATCTGTGTTGAAGCTACATTCCATCTCCAGAGGTCAAGTCTGTGAGTGAGGTCAGGGCTCCCACATGCACACTACAGAAGAAACTAACTGTATTTCCCACTCAGAGGGCATGAGCAAAACTGTTACAGCTTTATAGGCAGCTAAGCATTTGAAACATGCACTCCCAGGCAAACAGGCTCTCTTGTGCCTCTCTCTTCCCTGACCATATTTAGTCAACCATTGCAAAAAATAATCTCTCAGTTGTCGATTGTCGATCCAGAATCTGAGGGAGCCTCTATCTTGCTCTCTGCTCATTGATTATTCATCCTGCTGTCCCAACACTGTTTAGCCATTTGTCCTGGTATTTTTTTAGCACTGCCAAATAAAGCCGTCTCTCATGTTTCCACTTATATTTCCCAGATTTTCACTGAGCTTGCACTGCTACTAGTAAAGCCTGATGCGGCTGTCACCATACTTAGAAACACTGCGGAGTAAAAAAACAAAGAAAAAAGAAAAGCTCTGGTAGTAGCAGGATAGGGTCTTTAGGCAGATATGAAACAATAAATATCCCTCTGCTGCCACAACAGATTGTGTAACCTGTTTTCTTGATCAGTGAAAAGTGCTGAGAATAATAGGCTTTTTAGCCTCAGGACTAAGTGCCCTGTAGTTTAATTATATAACTAGTTTTAAGTTTTTTTCTAGAAAACTTAAATTTTATTTGACCAATAAGTTTTGTGCTATTTGCCTGTTCTAAGCAAATCAGAAATGATTTGGCAAATGGAAAACATTTGTGCTTTATTAATAAACAAATTATCATTATGTAATGTGTTTATAATACTAATCTGCATAAATTTTGCTTTTTTAAAAACTACTAACAAGCAGAGTGCCAGTATTTTAGAAAAACTTAATGTTTCTTGGTGAAGAGATTTTAATATTCATTCTGCAGATTTTATTTCCATTCATATAAACTGTCTTCTAACAAATACAGTAGCTATACTTTCAGAATCTGAAAACTAATTTTTGAATTTTGATATAGAACAGTTATTTGCTCCAGAAGAGAATAGCTAGGAGTAACTGCTGACCATCTTCATTTAAGTACCACAGACAGTAGTAAGTAAAACCAAAATAACTCAGTTAAGACTTCCCGTATCTTTCTAGACAAAAATGCCTTTGGAAGAATATGCTTTGTGGTTCTTTGGGCAACAGTTATATGCACTCAGGTGCAGCATAAATATTTTTGCCAGCAGAGAGAAAAGAGTAAATGCCAAATATAACCAAACAGTTCAATGTTTAGGATTAAACCTAGCCCCATAAATATAAGAAATGACTGCATCATTACCTCATCCTGATATATGTAAGTGTTGCTTTTAATAAATTGAGTTACAGTATTTTCAGGATAGAAGGGTTGAAATGCAAAAGATTGACTGGAAGAGACCAGTATTTTCTGAGGCCCTCCCCTTTCTTTGCTCTTTGGAGTGTAACTTGAATTAATAACATTGTGCAGCAACATCCTAGTCCGTAGCTGAGGCTTCATCTGAGCTTTTCATTATAAATTCAGTGTCTTTCCCCTCACCTCTTTCAAAATCCACATGTCACAGTGGCCTCAAAATTAGTAGATTAGGCCTTGGGCGAATATATATTTCTACCAAATTTGAACTAAAATTGTACAAGGGGTTCTTGAAAGATAACACCCTAAACAAGTGTATCCTAAAAAAAAAAAATTAAAAAACTTTCACAGAAATAAAAAGAGAACCTAGATTTTAGTTCTTAGCTAGCTGAGATCCAGTGCATGATATTGAAGATTACGTGATTAGTCAAACTTGAAAAGTTATTAACATTTTAAATAGGAAAAATGCTGTGACTCATCATTCTGGCAAGTTTAATATGGAGTGTAAAATGATTGATTGGAGACCTAATCTTTCATTCATACAAGTCTTTAGTCCTTTTCCTTAATGATAGACCTCAAAATGTTTTTGTTACTCAAAAATGGCTGATCTAATGTTGCTAAAAATTTCATTTAAAATAACCATCTTGTAATCAAGTCTGGAAAATTTCAGACTAGAAAGAATTTGAGAAAGTTGAGCCAACTGAAAAAGGAGGCTTACAATGTAAACTTCAACTCAACCTTAATTATAAATAGCGTCCCTGTTGACAAACACTAAAGCATAACTGTATTATATGACTGGGCAAGAAAATGGCAGGTAATGTGCAACCTCGATAGGTGCACAGTAATGCACATTGGAAAAAATAATACCACATATACATATACAGTTATGGGTTTTAAATTAGCTATTACCACTCAAGTAAGAGATCTTGGAGTCACTCTGGATAGTTCTCTGAAAACTTCCACTCAATGTGCAGAAGGGGTAAAAAAGGCTAACATTATGTTAGGAAGTATTAGGAAAAGGGGTAGAAAATAAGACAAACTATTGTGATGCCACTATATAAATCTGTGGTGCATCCACGCCTTGAATACTGTGTCTAGTTTTGGTCACCCCTTCTCAAAAAAGATATAGTGGACCTGGAAAAGGTTAAGATTGATAAAGATAATCAAGAGTATAGAACGGCTTCCATATGAGGACAGACTAAAAAGAATAGGGTTGTTCAGTTTAGAAAAGAAACAACTGGGGAGGGAGTAATCTAGATCAGGGATCGGCAACCTTTGGCACGCAGCTCATCAGGGTAAGCACCCTGGTGGGCTGAGCCGGTTTGTTTACCAGCCGCATCCACAGGTTTGGCCGATCGCGGCTCACTGTCCGCGGTTCGCCGCTCCAGGCCAATGGGGGCTGAGGGAAGCGGCGTGGACTGAGGGATGTGCTGGCTGCCGCTTCCTGCCACCCTATTGGCCTGGAGCGGCGAACCGCGGCCAGTGGGAGTGGCGATCAGCCGAACCTATGGATGTGGCAGGTAAACAAACTGGCCCGGCCCGCCAGGGTGCTTACTCTGTTGAGCCACGTGCCAAAGGTTACCGATCCCTGATATAGATCTATAAAATCATGAATTTTGGGGAAAAGTGAATAGAGAAATGTGAAAGAGAAAATAAAAAACCAGGGGTCACAATGAAATTAATAGACAGCAAGTTTAATACAAACAAGAGGAAGTACTTTTTCACACAAGGCACAACTCATCACATGGAACTCTTTGTAGCTTGAAAGCTTGTCTCTCTTACCAACAGAAGTTGGTTCAATAAAAGAGATTACCTCACCCATTTTGTGTTTCTCATATCCTGGGACTGACATAGCTACAACCACACTGCATACATTCATGAAGGATGGGTCCATCAATGGTTTTTAGTCAAGATGGTCAGGAATGCAACCCCATAGTTGGGGTGACCCTAAACCTCTGATTACCAGAAGTTTGGAGTGGAAAAAGGGTGGATCACTCCATATTTGCCCTGTTCTCTACATTCCCCTTGAAGCTCTGGTACTGGATGCTGTCAAAGACAGGATACTGGGCAAGGTGGGCTGTGGTTTGACCCAGTATGGCAGGTTTTATGTTCTTAATGTACGTTAATGCTGTAATAATCTTTAAATGCAATTTTAGTTGAGGATGGTATGAATTTAGTATCTTAAAGCATTGAAAAATCGTATCTAGAATCTTCACAAATTTTAGATGAGCAGTATAACCTACACAAGCTAACTTTGTTTATGGTTATTACTAGATTTATTGCTCTATTAAACAGTATGTAGGGGAATACTGTGTATGTTTTGCAAGCATGAGAGATGAAAGCAAGGTTTTATATACGTAAGGCTTATGTTCCTGGTAAATGCAGTAATGAAAGTTGTCTGTTTTCCTTAGTACTTTGAAAATTGAATGCTGAAACAACTGTTGTGGAAAAGGAAAGTAACATTTATTCATCAAAATTACTTTGCCTTCTAGTGTAACACATGGCTGTCCAAGTTAATAGTGTTCTGAATGGTGACCATCTACTTGTTAGAATTTTGGTAGGAGCTGTATAAAGTCCTACAAGCTAAAGCAGTATGATAAAGGAAAGACTGTTGCATTATGAAACCAGAGCAGGGACTTATGGGACAAGGGGAGCTACATTAAATTGTTGTGATTAGGAAAGGTAATAGAACCACTGGAAATCCTATAGAATTTGGCATTTTTGGCTGAAATATTTGCAAGATACATCCTTCTTAACTTCTTCCTCTGACCCAACTGCTTAGTGCTGGCTGAAAGAAATCCTGAGATGCTATCCTCCAGCCTGTCCCTGCAGGGATGGAAACCACCTAGAAGTAGTCCTCCACCTGCAAGTTGTTCACTAAGAGCAGCAAAGTAGAAATCTCGCCTGCTATTAATCATAAACCTTGGATGCTAGAATTTTCATTACACAATAGAAACCTATTCATTATGTATTTTACAGCACACAAGTGTGGTAGACAGTTCACAAGATAGTAAGACATAGTCCATTCCCCAAGGATGTCTTCAGATCTAACTTCAGATATGATACTTCAGAGGTTTGGGGCAACAAAATAGTAGGGATGGGCTGAAGGAGGAGTGACAGGAATAACGACAGTAAGATTGTTACTTAACAGCTAGTACACAGCATGGTGTATGTAAAAATCTTTTTTATATGAATAAAATAAATGTAAAATATGTATGTATTATTCACTTCTTGTAGGCATAACTTTGTGCCAAAGTTTTCACCTACTTTTCCCAAAGTGGTGTATTAAGGGTTTCTCAGTGCCCCTGTTAAAGTTGAAGAATGTACCCCTCAATTTTTTTCTGCTTTCATCCACCCACCCTTGAATCTCTCAAATCACACACCTTACATTTGCTATTCCTATGGACAAAAAGGGCTGGAATAGAATCCCTTCTGAGACAGTCAGAGCCGCTCATTACTCAGTAGCCAGGGTCTTTGTGAAGTGACAGTTGATTTCATTTATGGGCTGCATGCACTGTCGACAAGAACTAACTTGGAATTTCCAGATTTTGGAATTCTTCAATGCCACCCACAATATTTGCATAATTGGATTTTTCCTTAATTCACTTAGAGATTAGTTACAAATTTAAACTGATTTAGTTTTTTCTTAAACTAAATAATTGTGAAACTACTGTTAAATATAATGTGAAGGAAAGATTGATATGTATGTTTGTCCATTGTTGTGTCCTAATATTTGTTCCTGTCTGCACCTCAGCCAGGCTTTCTCATACAGAATTGTGCTTATAAATATAATTCCCTGCTTGAAGTTGAATTCTTCATGTACAACTCACTTTCTACAAGTAATCTAAGAACACTGTATTTTCATTGCTCTTGAAATGAATGTGGCAGTTAACTCTAATTGAAAAAATAGGTATTCTGAGGACTCAGAAATGGAGAGAGAAAAAATCCCTGCAACATTCCTTACTGGCCACTTTTGTGTAAGGAGATGGTGTGTTGAGCTGACTGACAAGAGGAGGGGAAGGGATCCAAACAGCCCGAGTTCATAGTTGGCAGCTGAAAAGGTGGTGCTTGGGTGGTTTGTGAGGTATGGAGCTTAAATAAAAAATAACTTCTTGCCTGATCAAGCTATTTGTATTTGGTGCTCCAACTATGATTGCCTATCTGGATCTGTTTGCAGCATTTTTCTGCTCCCTAAAGATGATTGAGCCACAGGGAGATAGGAAGCCCTTCATTGCTTCCTATTTGTGAAAATAAGCTTGTAACTTGAATACTGAACACTAACATTCCCATATTAAAAATCTACTTCCAGAGGTATCTATTTGTCAAGGCTCAGGAAATCAGATAAGACTCTTAGTAGAGCTGATCAGAAAATGTTTTTTTCCTAGCAAAAAAATCTTAACTTTTCATCAAAAACCTGAAAACTGAAAATCTATGGCGACATCTATTTTTAATTTTTGTGAAAAACTTGATTTTGTCAAAACCCCCGTTTTCTGTCAGTGTCTCTATTTTGGTAGTTAAATAGTGTAACAGTTAAAATTAGAACTAGAGTGTAGCTGAACATTGAGGAAAAATAAGAATTCTTTAGAATTGTATTTGTGGGGCCCATTGTCCATCCAAACTGAAAAGCATGAGCTAGTAACTAGTACCAGTATCTGGACCAGACTAACATAGCAGTTACTTAGGCCTTGTCTACACTACGAGAGTAGTTCGATTTTACTTGCATCGAATTTTTGTAATCGATATTGCAAAGTCGAACGTGTGTGTCCACACTAAGGACAGTAATTCGACTTTGTGCGTCCACACTAACGGTGATAGCGTCGACATTCGAAGCGGTGCACTGTGGTCAGCTATCCCACAGTTCCCGCAGTCCCCTCTGCCCATTGGAATTCTGGGTGTAGCCGGCAATGCCTTCTGGGTAACAAAATGAGTCGAGGGTGCTTTTGGGAAACTGTCGTCATCCGTCCATCACTCCCGCCCTCCCTCCCTGAAAGCGCCGGCGGGAAAACAGTTCGCGCGCTTTTCCAGTCATTGACAGCGCGGACGCCACTGTACTCCGAGCATGGAGCCCGCTGCGACCATCGCTGCAGTTGTGGCCGCTCTCAACGTCTCGCAGCTTATCATAAAGGTTTCCCTGAGGCAGATGCAGAAAAGTCAGGCAAGGAGGCTACGGCACCGCGGTGATGTCCTGAAGTCTGAGAGTAGCACAGACCTGTCAGAAAGCAGGCGACCCAGCGCCGAGGACATCACAGTGGCAATGGGTCATGTTGATGCCGTGGAACGGCGATTCTGGGCACGGGAGACAAGCACTGAGTGGTGGGACCGCATAGTGCTGCAGGTCTGGGATGAATCCCAGTGGCTGCGAAACTTTCGCATGCGGAAGGGAACTTTCCTGGAACTTTGTGAGTTGCTGTCCCCTGCCCTGAAGCGCAGTGACACCCGGTTGCGAGCTGCACTGAGTGTACAGAAGCGAGTGGCCATAGCCCTGTGGAAGCTTGCAACGCCAGACAGCTACCGGTCAGTCGCGAACCAGTTTGGGGTGGGCAAATCTACCGTGGGGGTTGTTGTGATGCAAGTAGCGAAGGCAATCGTTGATGTACTGCTGCCAAAGGTAGTGACCCTGGGAAACGTGGAGGCGATCATAGATGGCTTCGCAGCGATGGGATTCCCAAACTGCGGTGGGGCCATAGATGGAACTCACATCCCTATCCTGGCACCGGACCACCAGGCCACCCAGTACATTAACCGAAAGGGATACTTTTCCATGGTGCTGCAAGCACTGGTGGACCACAGGGGACGTTTTACCAACATCTACGTGGGATGGCCGGGCAAGGTTCATGACGCTCGTGTTTTCAGGAACTCTGGTCTGTTTAGACGGCTGCAACAAGGTATTTACTTCCCGGACCACAAAATAACTGTTGGGGATGTGGAGATGCCTATAGTCATCCTCGGGGACCCAGCCTACCCGCTAATGCCCTGGCTCATGAAGCCCTATACTGGCGCCCTGGACACTGAAAAAGAACTCTTCAACTACCGGCTGAGCAAGTGCAGAATGGTGGTGGAGTGTGCTTTTGGCCGTCTCAAGGGGAGATGGAGAAGCTTACTGACTCGCTGTGATCTCAGCGAAACCAATATCCCCATTGTTATAGCAGCTTGCTGTGTGCTCCACAATCTCTGTGAGAGCAAGGGGGAGACCTTTATGGCGGGGTGGGAGGTTGAGGAAAATAGCCTGGCTGGTGATTACTCACAGCCAGACAGCCGGGCGATTAGAAGAGACCAGCGGGAAGCGCTGTGCATCCGGGAGGCTTTGAAAGCAAAGTTCCTGAGTGAGCAGGGTAACCTGTGATTTTATAGTTTGTGTACTGAGAAGCTAAACCTGCCCCCGTTTCTTTACCCAGGTAATGTTGACTATCCTATCCAGTTACATACCCCCTTCACCCCCCCTCCAACACACGTGTCGAAATAAAAATAGTTCTACTTTGTTAAAGCACACCGTTTTCTTTAATACTGTTTTAGCGGGAATTTTTTAAAACTGGGACGCAGACTGTGGTGCGGGGCGGGTCTAGTGTTGTGATGCGAATGCAGCTTCTAAACTCAAGGATTGACAGGCTCCGCTGCGGTGGGATGCTTGTTTCAACGGAGCCTGTCACCCCTCCTGATCGGGACTGTGTGTATGGGAGGTCTATTTGACTTTGTGGCAGGGGGAGGACGGTTACAGATCCCATGCTGTGTGGCTCTGTGATCCTGTCTAAGGACCGGCGCTTAAGATCTGTAACTGCCCTCCCCCGCCACAAAGTCACAGAGCAACCCACCCCCCCCAACATTACATCAAAACAACCTCCCAGACTAACCGGGGCAACTAGTCACTGCATCACTGCACTGTGTATGTGCCCTGCTGCTGTGCCTGCCCCCGACTATGTACCCTGCCAAAGGAGACTGTCCTGTCCAATTTCCAACCCCCTTTCCCCTCCTCCTCCAAAAGAACATGATTGAAACAGTAGTTAACAGAAACGAATTTTTTATTATCAACTACACATGGCATTGGGAGGTGAAACTTGGACGTGGGCTTGTGTCAGGCGGGAAGGAAAGAACTTTTCAAATTTTGGGAAATGAGAGCCTTCTGCTACTAGAGCTCTCTGCAGGGGTGGAGTGAGAGTTAGCAGGGACTCTGCCGCCTCTCCTTCTTTGCACTTTGGGTGAGGTGGGTATGGGACTTGGTGGCGGGGGAGGGCGGTTAGAGATGGACTGCAGCGGGGCTCTGTCCTCCTGCCTCCGTTCCTGCAGAACATCCACAAGGCGCCGGAGCGTGTCCGTTTGCTCCCTCAGTAGTCCAAGCAGCGTTTGAGTCGCCTGCTGGTCTTCCTGCCGCCACCTCTCCTCCCGATCCATGTTGGCTTGGTGCATTCGGGTCAAGTTCTCCCGCCACTGGGTCTGCTGTGCTGCCTGGGCTTGGGAAGAGGCCATAAGCTCAGAGAACATGTCCTCCCGTGTCCTCTTCTTCCTACGCCTAATCCGCGCTAGCCTCTGGGAGTGTGATTCCAGGCTAGGTTGTGAGACAGTCGCAGACGGGGCTGTGGAAATGGGAAAAAGGGAGTGAATTCCTCTGAAAGATAAATGTAGTTGTGAACAAAGAACATAGTCTTTCTCTGTGAACAAGACCATGCACAGCACCTTTCACATGCGCACTCAGCACAAGGTCGAATTCTCGGCCTTCGCATTCTGTGCCTGGGGTCTTGAACAGCACATTTGAGAAGCGAGGCAGCACAACGGAATTTCTGTTGCAGGCAGACATGGTAAGCCGTACACTTGTGGCAGTTTAAAACTTTTATATTACCACTGGCCTCATTTCACATTTAAATCAATGTCAGTCCCTGCTGCCAGCAATCCGGCAAGCGGGAACTCTGCCCCTGTCCCACCCCCTCGCGGCTGTCCCCGGGAATGATCCCTTTCGGCTGCCCCTCTCCCGCCTCCACCGCGTGGCTGCAAACCAGCGGTGACAGTTCTGTAAAGGAACGGGAAAGCAGTCCCAACACTAACATTCCCCTACCTAATTAAAAGCAGGTCACCATGGCCGACATCACCCTGATGAGGATCTCCGAGAGCGACAAAGAGAGAATGCTCCGGGAAAGCCTCCAAAGACCAGGGCCGTATGCCGCCCTGCTGTGCAGAGCAATGATCCCCGAGTACCTGATAATCTCGTGGCGCGGCAACGTGTCGTACTTCGGAGGACCCAATAAGGCCGCTCTCCCCAAGAACCTCATGCAACGGCTTTCAAGTTACCTCCAGGAGAGCTTCATCGAGATGTCCCAGGAGGATTACTGCTCTATCCCCGCACATATAGACCGCATTTTACTGTAGCTGCAGTAGCAGGGAATACACAGTAGAGCGGCTTGTGCAGGACAATCACTGAAAACCGGACATTGCTAGATTTCTTTTCAAAACTTGCACTGCCCCTTACTAAACCGTTAAGCGCCTAGGGCAACCCATTCTTTTAATTGTTAATATTCCTGTTTTGTTAAAAATAAATGTTTAGATGTTTACAACACTTACTGGCTGATCCTTCACCAGATTCTGTGTCCGGGGTAATGGCTGGGGACGCTTCGTAGGGGATCTCTGTAAGGGTGATGAAGAGATCCTGGCTGTCGGGGAAATCAGCGTTGTGAGAGCTGCCAACTGCCTCGCCCTCCTCATCTCCTTCCTCATCTTCCCCGTCCCCTAACATGTCTGAGGAACCGGCCGTGGACAGTATCCCATCCTCAGAGTCCACGGTCACTGGTGGGGTAGTGGTGGCGGCAGCACCGAGGATGGAATGCAGTGCCTCGTAGAAACGGGATGTCTGGGGATGGGATCCGGAGCGTCCGTTTGCCTCTTTGGTCTTCTGGTAGCCTTGTCTCAGCTCCTTGATTTTCACGCGGCACTGCGTTGCATCCCGGCTGTATCCTCTCTCTGCCATGTCTTTAGAGATCTTCTCGTAGATCTTTGCATTCCTTCTTTTGGATCGCAGCTCGGAAAGCACGGACTCATCGCCCCACACAGCGATGAGATCCAAGACTTCACGATCAGTCCATGCTGGGGCTCTCTTTCTATTCCCAGACTGCACGGCCATCACTGCTGGAGAGCTCTGCATCGTTGCCAGTGCTGCTGTGCTCGCCACGATGTCCAGACAGGAAATGAGATTCAAACTGGCCAGACAGGAAAAGGAATTCAAATTCAAATTTTCCCGGGGCTTTTCCTGTGTGGCTGGTCAGAGCATCCGAGCTCGCACTGCTGTCCAGAGCGTCAACAGAGTGGTGCACTGTGGGATAGCTCCCGGAGCTATTAGCGTCGATTTCCATCCACACCTAGCCTAATTCGACATGGCCATGTCGAATTTAGCGCTACTCCCCTCGTCGGGGAGGAGTACAGAAGTCGAATTAAAGAGACCTCTATGTCGAACTAAATAGCATCGCAGTGTGGACGGGTGCAGGGTTAATTCGATTTAACGGCGCTAACTTCGACATAAACGCCTAGTGTAGACCAGGCCTTGGGCTTCTCTTAGTATGTGTTTAGAAGGAGAGGTAACTCATCATTTTATTTCTGCTTTTTGCTTATTTTTTTTATCTGACTGTGCGTATCTTTGAAATACAGGGTGAATGAGGTAATATCTTGTATTGGACCAACTTCTGTTGGTGAGAGAGACAAGCTTTTGAGCTTACATAGGACTCTTCTTCAGGTCTCACCCACCTTGTCTCTTACTTCTCCTAGTTTCTCTAATATCCTGGGACTAACATGGCTACAACAATACTGGATTGTGTGTATCTTTGACATGAAATCCAGGTTTAACCTAGCCAAAAGAAATAGATAGTTCCCACAATAGATGGTTGAGTATCACACTACATTCCTATTTTAATTTTGTATTCTTTTAAAACTGCACTATATCTATATATGAATAAATAAAATGGCACATCCCTCAAATCCAGAGTTCCCACAACAATTGATATCTCATAAGTTGACAGACTGAAAAATGTAATCTATTAAAGTCTTAAGTGTAATTTTGACAACTAAAATTTCTCATGTATATAGACATTTCCATTTAAATGGACTTTAAATAGGTAGTTAAATGCTACAGGAAACGTACATTCTTCTTCGAGTAGTGTCCCTGTGGGTACTTCACTGTAGGTGTATTGACGTCCCTATGCTGCTGACTGGAGAATTTTGAAAGCAGTGTCCATTCTTCCCGCACATGCACTGTCCCCTGTTGTGCTCTGCCGTGAAGCTAACCAGTGTTGCAAGAGCCAACCTTCCTCAGTTCCTTCTCAACCGCCCCGACTAGAGACAGAGCTTTAGCTGTCTGGTAGCAGATTGTTAACTTTCAAAAGACTTGCTAATCATTCTCCTTTTTTTAACTACTTAATTTCCTTTACATTCCCTTTCTTTTATCCTTAAAAACCTTGAATTTAAACTGTCTTCTGTTCTATTAGAAGTGGCTTTTTAACCGCCTTCAGAACTGCGCCAAGACTTAGGATGGCGGGAATCCTCACCACAGCCGTCTACATCTAAGGGCATGGCTACACTTGCAGATGTAGAACGCTTTGAGTTAAACCAGCCTTCGTAGAGCGCAATAGGGAAAGCGCTGCAATCTGTCCACACTGACAGCTGCATGCGCACTGCTGCGGCCACATTAGCTGCTCTTGCAATGGCCACAGAGCAGTGCATTGTGGTAGCTATCCCCGCATGCAAGTGGCTGCAACGTGCTTGTCAAATGAAGGGGGTGGGGTGGAGTGTGACAGGGAGTGTGTATGTGGGGGGAGAGAGAGTGGGGTTTTGGGGGGCTGAGAGCATGTCAGCATGCTGTCTTGTAAGTTCAGACAGCAACAGACCCCGCTCCATCCCCCGCCTCTCTCTCTCACACAGCATTCCACAGTAATGGTTGCTTTGTCTCGGAGCAGATAAGCATGCTGGCTGTCAGAAACAGCTTTCAAAGGGCATATCGGCATGCCTGCAGTGATTCCAAAACAATAACAAGAGTGGCCATTTGACTTAAGGGGATTATGGGACGTTTCCGGAGGCTGATCAGAGTGCAGTAATGCAACACCTCATTCACACTGACGCCCGGGCATTTCAGCCAATGCACACCAAGTGTTAATCTTCTCGCTGAGGTGGAGTACCAGGAGCGTTCTAGCCCTGGAGTCAGAGTGCTCTACTTGCCTTGCCAGTGTGGACTGATAATGAGCTAGGGTGCCCGGGGCTGCTTTAATGCACTCTAACTCGCAAGTGTAGCCAAGCCCTAAGCAAGGTTAGCCTAAGGCTTGTCTACACTGGTACTTTACAGTGCTGCAACTTTCTTGCTTAGGTGTGAAAAAACACGCCCCTGAGTGCTGCAAGTTTCAGCGCACCAGCGCTGGGAGCTATACCCCTCGTGGAGGTGGGCTTTTTTCTCTCCCAGCTGTCTCCCAGCGCTATACTGCAACTACACAAGCCATGGCAGAGCTTTAACGTTGCCAGTGAAGACATGCCCTAGGAAAACAACCATGAACCACCACAAGGCTTCTAAGAAAAGAGCCATGAGTCCCCACAGTGAGCCCCAACCAAGCCAAAAAAGATTGGTATCATTGGAACCAATGGCCACTGAGCTCGCCGTACCCAGAACTGCGGTACCCAGAGCTTGCACAGAAAAGTCCTAACGGAACACGCTGGGCTGCCTAAGGACCTGATGGGTACAGGCAGGGTAACATTAGTACCGACAGGGCAAGAGAAAGGTAGAGATTCTGCCCGGGAAGCTTTCTGCATCTGAAGAAGTGAGGTTTTTTACCCACGAAAGCTTATGCCCAAATAAATGTTAATCTTTAAGGTGCCACCGGACTCCTTGTTGTTTTTGTGGATACAGACTAACATGGCTACCCCCTGATACTTGACACCATGCAAGGCACTAATTTAATACTGTATATAGCAATGATGATTGTGAAACTTGGTTGAGGTGGTGGAGTCAGAGGGTGTGATATTTTCCCGGAAATGTCTTGCTGCCAAATGATGAACTAGCACTCAGCTCCGCCTTCAAGGGTTAACATGTTGTTAATGTAGCCTCACACTCTACAAGGCAGCATGGACTGAGGAAGGAGGGAGGAAACAAATAGACGCATGGCGGTGGCTGCAAACAGTTCCCTGCGGAAACTGAATGTGATGATGAACCTATGCTATCCCGCTGGAGCGCACTACTCCCTCCTCTGGATAGCATATGCACGGCTACATAGGCGCCAACTTTCCAAAGTGTGTGTGTGTGAGACAGAGATGTGTTGCCCCTTTAATTACGCTGCCCTTTTAAGTGGATCAGCATGTTCAGACACAGCAGCAGCTTCCAGCAAGCTCCCTCCATCCTGAGCCCAGTCGGTTCGTCACCCCTCCCCCCTGCTCTGTGGAGATGGGGTACAGGAGCGGGGGGAGAGGGACACCCTGACATCAGCACCCCCTTCTGCTCTCCTCTGCACAACAAGCAGGAGGCTCCCAGGAGCAGCTCCAAGGTAGAGGGCAGGAGCAGCCCACGGTAGTGAGGGGAGGGACACCTGGACTGCCCGGCAATGGATAGCCTGCTGGCGCCTGCCCAACTGCACACCTACTTACAGCAAACTTAGGGGAGCTGATATGGGGGCTGCCGGCCCACCCTGGTTCCAAACCCCCATGAGGACGGGTTGTTCTTCGAGAGAATCCTGCAAGCAGTGGACAAAACAGGCGGCCCAACGACGTTATAAGGGAACATTGCACAACTTTAAACGAACATGTTCTCTAACAGATCAGCAACATAACAACTTTAACCGGGATGACGTTAAGTGAGGAGTTACTGTATTAATCATTGGTGGACTGTTCAGCCAGGACCGCATCTCCAATTCCATCGATTCAGACATCCCAGCACTGTTAACCACTACTGGTACCAATGCCTACAGGACCGCCAAACTTCTGGTACTTGAGAGACCTTTCCGTGTTTGACACACCAGACTCGCCCTACTCGGTCCTGGGTCTCTGATACCGAGTCTGCCTTGAGCTCCAGTTTCTCCTTCGGCATCGTGCCATGCCACACCCATTCTCTAGTGGGAAGTCAGACAGCGAGCAGGAGGATGTAATCTCCCGTCGCTCCTCTCATGCATCTTATGGTACCGATTACCGGTAGGGACCTCAACCATACTGTCCTTCTGACCCTCAGCTTCCCTGATATGGGCAGCCATGGTACCAAGTACTGGGGCCTTTCCCACCATCACAGTGGCCTTACTGGGACCCTTGGCAGGCATATAGGCATCATGCGTTTCAAAGCTGTAGAATGGCTTATCAGGAGCCAATGAGGCTTCCTCCTTTGGTCACCACAGCTAGAGCGTCTGAGCCTCCTGAACAGATGAGGGAGGTACAAGAGGCAGAGATTGAGGAAGAGGTTGCCCCCCCAAGTACCACTCCCCCACCGGACTAACTTCTCATCTTCATCACCAGATAAGACAGTGATGCCCTCTCCACCATCATTGGCCGATGACTTCAAACTTTTTCAAGAGCTGGCTCAAAGGGGGGCAGATGCATTACAACTACAGGAGTTGACAGAGTCACACCATAAGTTACTGGACATTTTACACTCCTGTCCCTTGTCCAGAGTAGCCCTCCCTATTAACCTGGCTCTCTTAGACCCTGCAAAAATTATATGGCAGACTCCTGCATCGGTCCCACCAACATGTAAGTGGGCTGATAAGAAATATTACATACCAGCAAAAGACACGGAATTTCTCTTCTCCCACCATCTCCCTAATTCAGTCACTGTGGATGCAGTGAACTCTAGAGGTTGACAATACTACGTGAAATCCACCCCGTATTATAGGGATTGGAAGCGCCGCTATCTCTTTGGGAGAAAGGCTTACTCATCAGACCGTACAGTTCCGTATTGCAAACTATCAGGCCTTAATGGCAGAATATGATTATATCAGTTATTCAAAATTCAATTGCTTTATTGACCAGCTTCCAGATTTTCACAAGGACCAATTCAAGGCTGCTATTACCGAGGGTCATCTGGTGGCTAAGGTGGCACTCCAGTCAGCACTCAACTTACCTGACAACAGGGCCGCCCGGGAAGTGGGGGGCAAGTGGAGCAATTTGCCCCAGGCCCCACAGGGGCCCCCACGAGAATATAGTATTGCAACTTTTTTTTATGGAAGGGGCCCCCAAAATTGCTTTGCCCCAGGCCCCCTGAATCCTCTTGGTGTCCCTGTCTGACCACGACAGCACGTTCCATATCCACTGCCATCATGAGACAAGCCTCGGGCTTTCCCAAGGAAGTTCAAACAAACACAGGCACAAAATTCCCTTTAAATGTCCCTTCGAAGGCACAAAATTGTTTGCAGACAAAATGGATACTTTCCCCCTCCACAGTGAAAGCCTCCAGGGCTCCTCTTTGGTCATTTGGAATTTACACACTTGGGCAGAAGAGAAAATATAGTCCTTCGTCCTCATTCAGACCCTGCTCATCACAGTATTCAGTCCAACAGTCTTCAAAAGTAGTAGTCTAGGTTCCCAAATGGAAACCTTCAGTCCCTCAGCCTACTTCTTTCCAGCCATCCACCTCAAAACGTCAGTTTTGACAGGTTGGTCGAGGTGCCGTGAGACTACTCCCTTCAATGCCATCTAATGCTCGCCAACCTTCCCATCCCTATGGATGACGTCTTGCTCCGTTCCACAGCGCCTGGGAATGGGTAACTTCTGACAAATGGGTGCTAGAGATTATACTCAATGGGTACTCCATTCACTTCATCATCCTTCCCCATCCCTCTTCAGGGATTCTTCTCAATAGAGCCTATTATGACAAGACATAGACCATCTCCTCAGCATAGGAGACATAGAACCAGTACCTCAACATCTGAGAGACAAGGGTTTTTACTCTCGTTACTTCCTGATAACCAAGAAAAAGGGAGGTTAGAGACCCATACTAGACCTTAGGGCAGTCAACAAATTTGTCAAGGCTCAGAAGTTCAAGATGGCTACTTTAGCAACAGTTATTCCAGTGTTTGAACAGGGAGACTGGTTCTTGGTCCTCAACCTACAAGATGCTTACTTCCATATTTCAATCATACTGTGTCACAGATGATACTGCAGATTCACACTAAGACAGGACCACTACCAGTATGGAGTACTCCCCTTTGGCCTCCATCAGCTCCCAGAGTATTCTCCAAGGTCCTCTCTAGAGTGGTGGCCCACCTATAGGGCATCATGATCTACCCTTACCTGGACAGTTGTCACCTCAGAGCACGCTCCTTCGAAGCTCAGTGAGTTAACCATATGACTTTGGATTTATTCAGAAGTCTGGGTCTACAGATCAAACTAGAAAAGTCAACATTAACCCTGGTACAGAGACTAGAATTCACAGGAGCCGATCTTGACTCTTTCCAAGCGAGAGCACTTCTCTCACATCACAGATTCTTCAGTCTCTCCATGGGTTTAGAGAGAGTGTCTGGTGCAAACCAGCAGTGCCTTCAGCTGCTAGGGCACATGGCTGTGGGCACATTTGTGATAGCTCATGCCAGTCTTCACAGGAGATGCCTCCAGTCATGGTTCAGCTTAGTTTACATAGCGAACAGACAGCCTAGACAAACCACTATCTTTGCCCACCAAGATCAAACAATCCTTGAATTGGTGGAAGGACCCAGCAGACTTCTTCATGGGATTCCCATTTGCACAGACTCCCCTATCACTACTTCTCATCACGGACATCCTTCAGAAGGTAGGGTGCACATCTTAACCACCTCACAGTACAGGGCAATTGGTCACTCTCTGAGGTTTGTCTTCACATTGATCTCCTTGAACTCAGAGTGGTCAGGAATACGTGTGCTCGTTTCCTTCTGCTGATCAGAGGCACACTCACAAAGATCATCACAGACAATATAGTGTGTATGTACTACATAAATCGTCAAGGGGACACCAGATCATCCTCCCTTTGTGCAGAAACACTAAAGCTGTGAAACTGGTGCATTTCCCACAATCTTACAATATCAGCTGCCTACCTGCTGAGAGTGCACAACGTGACAGTGGACAGTCTCAGCTGCAAATTCCCACATGACACAAATGGGAAATACGCTGATACTCCATGACTATTCCGACGATGGGGGGCACCGATAATAGACTTGCTCGCCACTTACCAGAACAAGAAATGTCCATGGTACTGCTCCAGAGCAGGCATTGGCCAGCTTTCCATGGGGGACGCTCTCCTCTTCTTTTCTCATAGGACAAAGGCCTTCTTTAAGCCTTCCCTCTATTGCTGAGAGTCCCGTTGAAAATAAAAAGAGAGAGTAAACTTCATACTGATCGCTTCCACCTGTCTGAGAGAGACTTGGTACCCTTACCTGTCACAAAAGGCGCTGTGTCCTCCGATAACTCTTCAACCCACTCCTTCCCTCCTCTCACAGAATGAGGAACCCACTCTCCGTCCCAACCTGCGAATATTACGGCTCAAAGCCTGGTTCCTTCATGCTTCCACCACATAGAAACATCCTGCTCTGAGGAGGTACGGGAAGTTAGTTCACAGCAGGAAAGCTGCTACTTGTCGTACTTGCCTACAGAAGTGGATTTCAGATGTGGTGGCATTCCAGAAGAATTACCCCAAATAAGGCCACTCTACCAATAGTCTTAGACTGTTTGCTGACTCTTAAGAAATCAGGACTCTATTATTTTGCTAAAGGTACACTTAGCAGCAATAGCCAACTTTTCACCAACAAATTGAAGGATACTCTGTTTTCTCACACCCAACTACAAAGAAGTTCCTTAAAGGCATAGCGAATCTTTCCCCCACCCAGACATCCTATCCCACAATGAGACCTGAATTTAGTATTAAAAGGGCTCACCAGACTGCCCTTCGAACCCATGGCCACTTGTTTACTAACTCACCTTTCACTGAAGATGGCATTTCTGATCACCATTACCTCAGCAAGAAGGGATGGGGAGATAGTGGCTCTGATGGTGCATCCTCCCCTTTACAGTGTTCTTTCCTGACAAATTCACACTCAGACCACACCTGAAGTTTATCCCCAGAGTGACTTCTGCATTTCACATGAATCAACTCATTCACCTCCCCACCTTTTATCCCAAACCTCACCAGGGTAATAGGGAAGTCATTCTACATATCCTCGATGTAAGGAGAGCCTCGGCTTTCTATTTGGACAGGATAAAGGTTTTTAGGAAATGTCCTACGCTCTTCCTCTCCATTGCGGATAGGTCTAATGGCACAGCAGTTTCAGCTCTGAGACTTTCTAAATGGGTCTTGAACTGTATCAAACTCTGTTACCAGATTTGCAATTTAGCAGCTCTATCCGTACTCCACACGCTCTGTAAGATCAATTTCCTCATCGGTAGCCTTATTCAGGGGTGGTCCCCATATCAGAAATCTGCAGAGCGCTACTTGGGCATCTGCATGTAACTTTGCAGAACACTATGCTCTCCTGGGGGACTCTGCTGCAGATGCTAGATTCGGCTCAGCAGTATTATCATCTATAACAGACTCGACTTTGAAGCGCCAGCCTCCTTTGGGGGATACTGCTTGGGAGTAACCTACATTGGAGCACCCATAGCGACGCTACTCGAAGAAGTGGTTACTCACCTTGTGCAGTAACAATTGTTCTTCAAGATATCTTTACCCTATGGGTACTCCTCAACCCACCCTCCTCCCCTCTACTTCAGAGTTGTCATCATAAACTCTGTGACAGAGAAGGAACTGAGGAGGATTTGCCTACGCAATGCTGGTTAGCCTCTTGGCAGAGCACAATGGGGGGACAGCACATGTGTGCTCTGAGCGGACATTGCTACTAAAGTTCTCTGATCTGCAGCGCGGGACGCAAACACACCTACAGTGGAGCACCCATAGAGGGACACATCTTGAAGAACTAAGAACCCTTATTATAGAAAGTTACCTTGGGCCTGAGAAGAGGAGTTGTCAACCACGGTTTTCATTCTGGAGTTTTAGACTGGCTTTTAGATAATGCTGGGCCCAGGCCACTGAGTACCTTGTACTTCCTCCCGTGTGAAGTCAATGTACAAGTAGAATACAGGGTTGATGTGCTTGTGGTAGCCTGTGTTAATGAGGAGATGGACTGCAACATTCTGTACTAATTGGAGTTTCATGACAAAGTGTATTGCATTGCTGTAGTCCAGATGAGGTGTGAGCCACGGTGCTCCAGGTCCATTCCCTCTCATTGCCTCCTCACTCTCAAAGCTGCTTTGTAGATAGCAAAAGTTCTGATATCTGTAATTGGCTACAACTGAGAATTGGTATATATGTATCCCTGTATTTTAAAACTTCTGGTATCCTCACACTATGGACTTGCCTAGATGAATTTAGCGCATGACAAGTTGGGATATAAAACTAGCATGCCACGCAGTAACTCTACATATGAATCCTGCTACTGCATATTAAAAGTTTCCTAGTGTACTACTATGTACTAGAGAACTTTTAATGCACAGTAGCAGGGTCTACATGGAAGATTAGTGCATGGCATGCTAATTGATTTATACTGGCTGTTCATTAATTTTTTAGACTAACAAGCCCTGTGAGGTAATGCACGCTATTTACTAACACATGCTCCTTTGCAGGGTTTCACTGAAATCTTGGTAATTGGCACTTCGCTAAACAATACCCTTCATAATTTTTCACAAAAATCTCTGCAAAGAGTTATGTGGAGATGATGTAATGAGGTCTGTTTAATTCCACTTTTAAAAAGGTACAGTACATTTACTAGTATACTGTGAAGTGTCATAAATAAAAACTAAACTACAATTGACCTGTAAACAAATGTATATTTTATTAAGCATTATCTTGTTTTGCTGTGTAACCTATCAAGGAAACAAAACATTTTTTCCAGTTTTATCAAGAAATTTACATTTGTTATTTTTTTCTACTTAAAGTAAATCTGAGTATGTGATGTGGTTAAATGTCTGACCATTGCTTTCCGCTGTGCCTCTCAAGTAGAATTCCTTACAGGAGTGCTGTTTGTTTAAATACAAAAAGCCAGGAGGTTCATTGTGGCAGGGCCCATTATATGCAACATCTAGAAGAGTCTAGATCTCAATTTTGCACGGTTAATAAAGAGCTATTTGAATTTCAGAGTGTGGTGACCATTGTCTACTTTGCATGGCAGCCTAAGAGTTGTCTTTAACTGGCACCACTTGTAATTGAGATACAAATTTAGCTCTTCTATAGAGAAGCTCTGCATCTGCTGTGAGTTACATACAGTCGCAGCAGGTGGGAGAGAATGGGGGAACATCAGCAGAGATTGCCTGAACACAAGAGTCTAGCAGTTACTGCTTCTTCTAGAAGCCGCAGCTGTTAGATGATCTTTGGTGTCTAGAAGGGCAGTTCTCCAGGTGCCATTCCCAAAGACAAGACAGCTAGAGGATTAGGGGCAATTTATTCCTACTCCACCCTAGAACTAAATCAGTACAGTGGGCAAGGGGGAGAGTGCTGCTTTGGAGCTCAAAGTGAGTGACAGTGAAACTGTCCAGTGTGGCAAGTTTTACCTGTTCTATTGACATACTCCATTCTATCGACTTGAGTTAATCTGTTGTGTAGATGTCTGATTTGTCACTACAAGGAATCCAAGTGGTCCTTCCTCCCCAATTTGTTGCTTCAGGTGAAAGATGATGAATCCCCTGGGCCTGGGTAAGGAGAGAAGTGGAAGCAGAATTGAGGCTGCAGGCTACTACACATAGCCATGCAGGGAGAAGAGGGAGGGAGCTCATTAACCTATGTGGCTTCATTGCTGCTGGCTCTGAATTCCCAGGCAGCAGAGCTTCCCTAATTATACCTGGTCTTTTTGAACAGTCCCCCCACCCTATTTTGGGGGCAGGAGTGATTCTCACACACACACACCTTTGGCTAGCCCATGCTAGAGGGAGGGAGAAGCAAGCGTGCACCCCATCCAGCTCCCAATCTCAGATCGTGGGTCTTCTGCTAATCCCATCTATCTGGTGATGACATAGTAAGCAAATATCAGTAGGGATGAATGGTTATTCCTATAAAAGAGGGGCAGGGTTTCCTTTAGGTGGAGCCCAATGCAGCTAAATTTAAAAATTAAAAAATAAAAAAATAAAAACCAAGATTAGTTTTACTCACTACCTTTGTTTTAAAGAATGAGTCAGCAAAAAGTGTTGACGTTTGGCTGCATCACTTTGTGCTACCACTGAATCCTTGAGGGGAGGGATAGCTCAGTGGTCTGAGCATTGGCCTGCTAAACCCAGGGTTGTGAGCTCAATCCTTGAGGGGGCCTCTTAGGGATCTGGGGCAAAATCAGTACTTGGTCCTGCTAGTGAAGGCAGGGGGCTGGACTCGATGACCTTTCCAGGTCCCATCCAGTTCTAGGAGATGAGATATCTTCATTAATTAAAAAAAAAAAAAAATTTAATCCTGCATGTTAAGAGGGGAAAACTATGCAATGTCAATCTGATGGAGTAGAGCAGACCGGGTGGTATGTGAGCAACATGAATGTCTGTTCTAACCATAATAACAAGGACATGATAACAGTTTTCAAGTACATAATAGGTTGTTGCAAGGAAGAGGGAGAAAAATTATTCTCCTTAACCTCTGAGGATAGGAAAAGAAAGCAATGGGCTTAAATTGCAGCAAGGGCAGTTTAGGTTGGACGTTAGGAGAAACTTCCTAACTGTCAGGGTGGTTAAGTACTGGAATAAATTGCTTAGGGAGGTTGTGGAATCTCCATCATTGGAGATTTTTAAGGCCAGGTTAGACAAACACCTGTCAGGGATGGCCTAGATAGATAATACTTAGTCCTGCCAGGAGTGCAGGGCACTGGACTAGATGACCTCAAGGTCCCTTCCAGTCCTACGATTCTATAAGAGGTTGACATGGGACAGAAATTTAATAGAGAGAACAAATGATATTGCATACTGGTGAATTGTCCCCCCACCCCACCCCCCATACAGCAATGCAACTTCAGTTTCAGTGTCATCACTTCTAGATACATTGCCTCTAAAAACACGTGTTATGGAATAACATTACTATAATTAACATCGTTATGTTAGTTTAAAATACTATTATTAGGGTTAGAATAATCGCAGTAAAAAATGTCAGCTTTATGTATGAGCCCTATGAGTTCAATGTGTTGTGATATCTGTATATAGTTTCAAAAGTACGTATCTAGTATGTTTCAAAAGCTAGTCAATCCAGTAATGGTATTCGTGTATGATACAGGTTGGGGTTACTTTGAAGAGTTGCCTGGAGTCTAGTCACAAATTGTGTCAAATACAAACTATTTTTAAAAGGCAACTGCTATATTCTCACAAACTTGAAAATGTTATCAAAACTTCATTAAACTATCACGAGCTTCTTCACCACGTTCTCACACATTTAGTAGTGACTACTGTAAAATAGGATATTGGAGTAGTTTCACCGTTAATCTGATTATTATGACAGTACGTATATTGCATTAATACGCAACCTACAATTTCAGTTCTTTGTATTTGTCTGGGTCATTCCCCATTTTACCTCAGCAATTAGGATCCTTCTCAGTGAGAGGCCATCATCGTTCCCTTCTGAGTCATAATGAGCCTAGTCAGGTCTTAAAATCTGAGATTTTAAAGTGGCATAATGCAATGAAATGTGCTTATTTGTAATTAAGTGAAAGACGATGTTGATATTTTCAAATAGAATTACATAAACCTTTCCCTTTCTAAAAATGTAATGTATGTCTATAAAAGAAAATAGTAAGTATTTTAGCTTAATGTAATTGCAATTGCTCTTCGATCTTTCAGAAGAAAAATTAAGCTGGCTCCATAACTCTTCAGATGTTTTACAGAGAATACATTTTCTTCCTATTTATTGGGGTTTGCCTTTTAAGTCAAGCAGCTTAATTTGGGATTTTTTTGTTTAAAGCTCTTCAGTATATTTTTTTATATACTTCTAAAATTTGCTAGTTGAACTTAGTGACTTGTTTATAGTTCTGATATGTGAATAAAATATTTGTGATTCTGTATTGTAGTCCAGTTGTTATCCAACAGATGTTTCTGCCCGTGTTCCTGTAACACTCTTTTATAATTATTTCAGTGCAATGCGTGTATTGCTGTCCAAGCTACCACGGCCATGGATTGTGGATGAGAAGAAGGATGACGGCTATACTGCCTTACATTTGGCAGCACTCAATAATCATGTGGAAGTGGCTGAACTCTTGGTGCATCAGGTAAGGCCTTCCTCTCAGGAGGATTGAAATATGTCACATATCTTTGATTAACCTTATTGAAGCAGATACCTTGCCAAAGCAGCTGGGATAGCATTGGGCTGCATTCCCTTCGCTATGTGCCAAGTTTGCCCTTTGGATCATTATTATATTGGCTTAGTTGTAAGAGGTGCAGAGAGATGAAATTGTTCCAGTACTTTTCTGAACAAATTTAACTCTTTAGAGTCCACAACTTGGAAATTGTGCAGTGTGTAATTTAAAAAATCATTATAATTAATTTAACAATGATCATCAATGTTTTCTCTTCCCTCTTTCACAGTCCAATTGTTCAATCCAGCAGGCAGTTCAACAGCACCCTGAATGTACAATTGTAGGGTTAAGAATGTTCAGCCTATTAAACAAGGTGGTTGAGGATGAATCATTTATTTATAATTTAAGGATTCACTAATTGTAGTTTTTTCAGTTAAAGTTTAAAAACTATTAATAGAAGCCTTCAACCTTCTCCCCTTTATTCTACCTATAATTGTGAGGTTCTTGCTCTTCAAATTTAGAGAATGAGACTGCTTTTACGTTCCTTAACTTAATTCCATAAATTAAACATGTAGGGACAAATTTTCAAAAGCTCTCTGTACTTAAAATTGAGACCATATTTTCAAAAAAGGTCATCTCCTGTTTAGGCATTTGAAGTTACTGCTGGGTGCTGAACACCTCTAAAAGCTAGCTACTTCATATCAGTGCCTAAGTGGAAACTTAGTGCTCTAGAAAATTTGACCCTGGTAATTTTTTCTAATCTCCCAAATCAAGGAGGTATCACATTCAGAATCTTATTATTTGCTCTAATTAGCTACCTTACTTCTAGATTTACTGTTGAAATCTGACATTCTTAACATCTTTTTCAGGGCAATGCTAACCTGGATATCCAGAATGTAAACCAGCAAACTGCACTGCACCTTGCCGTTGAACGACAGCACACACAAATAGTTAGGGTAAGTTATCCGTAATAAGCCACGTGGGTTAGCTTTATTCTGTTCAGTGTGACTTTAGTCATTAAGAGAAGGTGGAATTCATGAGCCTTGTATAACCACTTGTTTTAGCCTTTAAGATTAATTAAGATGTATCCTGAATTTAGATCAACTCATTTAAACCTTCTGGGCATACTTAAGTGACAAAGGAGATACCCCATCTACTTATGCTCTTATGGTGACAGATGCTTTAATTGTATCTTACTTTCATTGGGCTTCTAATACAAGAAATAATTTCTAGTATCAACCAATCAAAAAACATGTTTTGTGAGGCAGCAAGGTTGAAAATACATTTAGTATCAATCATATACTTGTCTACCACTTAAGGTTTAGAAGTGCCTGCTTGGATGCAGAAAAGCATTAACTTCTTGACATAACTAGCATAACAGATCCAATTTCTTCTTTCTGTCCACACAGCTGAAACTCTTTCATCTGTGTCTTTATCTCCGACCTTGATTATGGTAACTGCCATTTCTTTGGCCTCTCTGACATTTGCATCATCTTTCTCCAGTTCAGTCAAAATGGAGTTGCTAAAAATATCTTGCAGGTTTTTTTCACCACCTTCTCTCTCAAAATCCCAGTGACTCCCCTTTTACACTGCATCAAGTTCAAGCTTACTATGATGGCCTTCAGGGCCTTATGTAATTTTGCCCCTGTACACTTATTCACCCTTGGTGGTGGTTGTGTCCCCTCCACCTCTGCTCTGGTAGGGATGCCATTTGTTTACCTCTTCCATAACCATTTTTGCTTTCATGTCCCATGCATGCATGCTGGCAACCCCCCACCCTTCTCCGAAACACTCTTCCTGAGCTGTGTTCACAGATTATTACTGCCTCTTCATTCAGATCTCTTCTGAAGATCCACCTGTTTCACACTGCCTACTGGAAACTTATTAATTAAATAATTTTATATTCATGAAATATTTTTATATAATATGAGAACACACATGTTTTCTCTATCATGCTGTTTGCTACCCTTTGAGTTAATTGGGTAATCTTACTGTTCAAAGTGGTCTCTTCATCCTTCTCCCACAACAGTCTCAGTGCTTTCTTCCACTCTGTTCCTTAAACACAGAATACCTGCTTTAAACAAATCCATCAGGCCACTACCATCTCATTCGTCACATTCTTCCTCCTCCCCAACTCTTCATGTGTCTCTCATTGTCTTAGATGCTAGGCCCCTCAGAGCAGGGCTTGGGAGTCCAGTCTGTACTGTGGTCTCTTGGGACTACTAGTATATACATTGTAAATGATTTTTGTAAAGCCATTTAAAATTAAAAGCAACTAAGTATGTTTAACTTTAGCTTATATATAAGGTGCTAGGTTTGTGTCTCTGACCTCTTAAACAGTAACCTCTGCTAGGTGGAATGTCACTTTCAGACCTTAAGTTCTGTGGTTATGTCCTCTACAGGGACCCATAGTGTGCAGTTTGCGGAGGATACAAACCCGCAATGTGGCAAGAACAAGGGAGGGAAAGGAGGAATGAGAGAGATGAGGGTTGGGAAGGAGAAACTACTACAGATGTCAGATTTTCAATCTGTGATTTTTCACAAGTAGCATTTCTTTGCTAGATAAAACGAAAACAAAAAAGACTGGAATACTTATTGTCACAGCTTGTTCAGACTTCACAGGGCCAATAGATGAATAGTGAAATTATTCCGGTTAACACCCTTGATAGAAGTTTGTCTCCTAATAGTCAAAGAAATAAGTTAAAGCTTGATTTTTTTTTCATATTGAACATCCTTTTGGGGCACAATTTTGTGTGCGTTGTAAATATCTACCATTTTGTGCTTGCCATTTGTAAATGCTTTTTTCTGACAGTGCAGTGCAAACATAATTATAACCACAAACACAGACCTAATTTGATAATCAGGCCTGGGCAGTATACAGTAATATTCATGATTCCAAAACAGGGTAGCAATAGCCAGGATTTTGAAAATGTACCCAAGACCTACTAGGCTAGAGAGCTAACCCTATTGACCAGGATGAAAAATACCTGTATTGCCACCTCTCCCCAAGGCTGTGCCCTGATTCTTGTCAATTTCACAGCTGTTTAGTGTTCTGAATAGGTGCAGTTTTCACTCTGCACCTGGGCAAAGCCATGAACAGCAGCAGAGGCACTGGAGCTATTCCCAACTGTTTTGTTTTAATAAAATAATACTGCATCTATTCAGACTCGGGTCATATTTGGAAGATTACCTTTTAAATCATGTGTGCCCAAAACTGCTTGTTGAAATTCAAGTTGAGAGTTGATGGCACCGGTTTAGGAGAACTTCATTACTCCCAAGGGTGAAGGATTCAGAGCTTCTGTCATTATTAAAATCCAGTTAGAATGTTGATATTTAGCATATTGGATAATTACTTCGATTTTATATAGTACTTTTCACACTTTACTGAAATGCTGGCACTTCCAGAGAGAAATGCAAAACTAATTTAGGACAGGTAGGAAGAATACTTTTTTGTTGTTGGAACTGCAGTGGAAATTTTAGCTAGGCAGAGCATCTGATATACTAGACCGAACTGAAGATTGAGTAGATAACCTGTATAAATGTGATATCCGGACACTATTTTTGGACCATAAAAATCCATAGTACACCAATAAGATGGACACAGGCAATGCATGGGAGCTTCTCCATTATTCCTATAACCTAACCTAACCTACCTAGCTTTCTTTTCTTTTCTTTTCTTTTCTTTTCTTTTCTTTTCTTTTCTTTTCTTTTCTTTTCTTTTCTTTTCTTTTCTTTTCTTTTTTCTTAAAAAAAATCTTGTGACAAGTGGTAAATATTGTCTGTCTTGCTTGTACTTATCATTATTAGAAAAAGTTTTTTTCTTACCCACAAGTGTTGACAGATGTGATCTCATTGCAGTGAAGCATATGATATGGCCCTATATCTGGAACTTCTTGCCACCAGAAGAATATTTTTCATAGAATCAATGTCACTTGCATTCTTCAGGCTATTCTAAATTTATATTTGGTGAGCCTCTGTGCCCTTTTAGAGCTGGCATGATACCTTGTGGGCACAATGCTAATCTAACAGATGAGCAGGAGAATAGGCATGTTAAAGAACTAGTAGTATGTGGTGTATCAGATTGGAGTGCTTATGTCCAAGAATGTTGAAATGGAACCCTAGCAGAGTATCCACACCTCAAAGCTGGATTAACTAAAAACCCTAAAATAACTTGCGCAGCCATGCAAAGAATATATTGGCTCCCATGAATCAAAATTATTAATTCCTATTGGGTTCCTTCCAAAGTTGTAGCCTTATGCATCCATGAAGTAGAAGTTAAGGGTGGTATGGTTCTTTTAAGAGCCCTGCTGTTGTGGGAAAGGGTAGCTCAGGCTGTTGTGCAGAGACATTGGGTTTCCATGGTTGCCCTGAGATCCATGCAGTTTTCAGGATGTTTGGTGGCATAGAGAGCTTACTTCTACCCATTCTGCAAGGAAGGAGAGCAGACCCCAACAGTAACTAAAGAGAAACTTCTACAAGTGGAACTTGCAGGTTGTCCACCTCATGTGGAGACAATAGCTTGAGAAAAACATACCAATCGCTGACTACTAGGAAGGAATACAAGGAAAGGAGGAATGGGGCCCATTTGTGAGATCCACAGGAAACCCATTGAGAAGCCCGTCTAACGCCATTTGCTGAATAAAGGGGAGGGTGCTAGGGCTTACCTGGCTCCTGTCCCTGGACCTTGCTTTGGGGGTAAGAAGGGGAGTCTTGCATATCAGTTTCTGGCTAGTAGGTGCCTGAGGAAGTTTAAGTCCCAAATCGCTCCAGGCTCTGGCTCTTATGTTTGATGTGGGGGATTGTCTGCTACCTTATCCCTCTCAGAGTATCCTGGCTGCTGGAGGGGAGGTTTGTTTCTCTTGCTCTTCCTCATATCCCTGCTTTCTGGGGTCTTATTGCCTCTGCTGCTACTCATGGCTTTTGCCAATCCTTAGAAGTCTGAAGTTGATATTTTGACATTTTTTGGGGGGGAGGGATAGCTCAGTGGTTGAGCATTGGCCTGCTAAACCCAGGGTTGTGAGTTCAATCCTTGAGAGGGTCATTTGGGGATCTGGAGCAAAATCAGTACTTGGTCCTGCTAGTGAAGGCAGGGGGCTGGACTCGATGACCTTTCAAGGTCCCTTCCAGTTCTAGGAGATGGGATATTTCCATTAATTATTTTATTATTATTATTATTACTGCTAACAGTTTTTTTTTAATAGCCGTGATGAAACTGACTATCTTGTTGTTCACACTGATATTGTGATCTGTCTGTGCACTAGGGAAAGTAGTGCTGCATCAACTCATGTTTGACAGTTATCTTCACAAGCATAATGGCTAGCAACTTACAAATTCTTTACTCTTAAAGAAATTAAGTATTGCCAGGCGATAGAATGGTGAATTCTTCAGTTCTTCAGCAGTTGGTTGTTTTATAATGTACAATGCCAGTATAAGTTACTAATGATATGGGATATCTTCATTATTTTTATCATTCCTTTTCTTAAGAGTTTGACTTTATTTGGATTTACTTTGGAAATGTGAGTTAGGCTGATATGTATCACATGTATGCTTATGATTTCGCTAGAAAACTGTTACAAAGAAAAAAAATTGAACTAAACCTTACATTCTGTATAGATTGATGGCTTTAGGCTACACGCTCACTAAGGAAACTTTCCACTTGCTAGTTGCAAGTGGGCGTACTCCTTAATCATAGAGGGGCTGATTCAGCTGTCCATTTCTGTTCAGCAAAACACTTAAGCACCTGCTTAACTTTAAGAAGATACTTAAATCTCACTGCCTTCAATGGGGTTTAAGCATACTCTTAACTTTAAGCAGGTGCTTACGTGCTTTGTTGAATACGGATAGACGTATGCACATGTTTAATTGCTCTGTTTATTATGAGGCCATCATAACTTTCTTATGGTGTAAAGATACATATCATGTGAAAATGTAATAATTCTGAACAATTTTATGGAAACCATTTAGAGATTCACCTTGTTAGCCTGCCTTTTATTTCTGATATATTGCTTCTGTAGTGTTGCACTGTCTACTTGTAGGATATCTCTCAAGTCTTAAAAAGCATGGTGTGGTTCTTCTGGCATGGTTTTTATCCCAGCTCCCCATCAAAGTACAGCTTGAAATCTAGTTCCTGCTGAAATAAAATAGAGCAACTGAATACAGCAAAAATCCTAATTGGAATTGACTAAAAAGCCTGGAAAATACAAAATGAAATGTGAATACTCCATTTAAATTACAGTAAAATAAAGTGATTGTTCTTGCGCATATTCCACTCGAGGCACACATGCACTCCATGTGTGTGAGGCTAGGTCTACACTACAAACTAGGTGTGATTCCCAGTTCACATACACATGCTCGCATTAGCTCTCATCAAGCTTGCATGTGTACGTGAACTGTGAATCACGTCTATAGTTTGTAGCATAGATATAGCCTGAGACTGGAAGATTTTTCGTTAGCATTATCCATTGGCCCATGCCTGTGCCCCCTGCTTCCCTGTCCTCTGAACTGAGATCACAATGGGTGGCACAGACCAATCACCTCTCGAGTTCCTTGGTATTGCCCATGGTACGAGAAGGAACCTCTTCAGTGTCTGCAGCTTTACTAGCATTCCTGCTCTAGTTTCTTTTTCTGTAAATAGTTAACACTTTTAAATAGTTTTTAGTGAATTAGATAGTATTAGTAGGGGCCTGTGGACTTCCCCTCAATATCCTCACCATTTGGGATACTTAGTTTGCCCTAAATCTTGCCTTCAAGTGCTGCATGGCTGCCTTGAGTCTTCCTGGTTAGTGATTGCACAGTGGCTCCACTTTCCCTGCCACTCCCCATCATCAGGGGTTGGGTATGATATCCTTGATGACCTGGCTGTGTATTCTGGACCTGGATTCACCAATACTCTCAGAACTGGTAATCACTAGGGATGTACCCACAACATTGGGTGGTCATTCTCCAGTACCGTTGGCCATTTGAGGCGTTACTAGGCATCCGGTACCATTGGCTTCCCCTGTGGAATTCTGAGATCTTGCACTTCTCTGGTGAGCTTGAAACGAAGACTTTGGCTACACTGGCTGTACTGTGATGCAAGTTTAGCCCTGAAAAAGGTTCCAGAATGTCTTGGGCACCCTCTCACTCCTGCAGGTTCAGTAGTTGTAGTGGACACTACTTCAAACTTCATGGTTCCAGTCCTTGGGGTTTTCCAAGGAAGTTCAAGCTATGGCAGAGCACCTTCCCTTCAAGAGTGACAGTCTGCTTAGTGACAAAATGGATGAGTGACTGCATATCCTTAAGGATTCTCATGCAACCCTTTTCTCCTTGGGTATACACGATAGCACCTCTGAGAAAATACTCCAAACCACCACCGTTTAAACAGTACCCTGGTCCTTGCCCTTTTTACCCCCAAAGCCTACAAGCCTCTCAGGAAGTGCCAGAGTGGGCAGTGCAGCCGAGAGAAGATCCTTCCATTGTTCTCTCCCCAGCCTTCTGCCAAGAAACCCTGTTGACGGGACCCTCAAGAGCTACGAACAAAGTCCTCTTGTCACCCAGCATCCACACTCCATTCAGTGACTGTCTGGCCTGTTTCTCCCTGGTGATGAGTCCTAGAAATCATTGCCATCAGCTATACAATAGAATTTCTGTCTATTCCTACCACAAAACCCCCTTCCTCTTGTCCCTCTTCATGAACTCGTCTCAAGAGAGGATGCTAAGACAGGAGGTAGACTCCCTGCTTCAGCTAGGAACTCTAGAGCTCCTAGAGTTATTAATACCTAGAGGTATTTCCTCATCCCCAAAAGGATCAGAGACTGGAGACCCCATTCTAGAGAGCGAAGTGCATATGTTCATTTGCTGTTCAAGATTCAGAATTATCTATAATCCCCTCTCAGAGCAAAGGTGACTGGCTTGCAGCTCTTGTTTTGAAGGACTCCTGTTTTCAGATAGACATTCATTCAGCACACAGGAGTTTTACAGTGGGCCTAGACCCTTACCAATGCAGAGTTCTTCCCTTCCGTTTTTTGAGAGGCCCTAGAGTTTTCAAGAAGGTGCTATCCATGGTGATAGCTTACCTGCATTGCCAGGGCACTCCAGTATTTCCCTACCTTGATGATCGGCTGGTCACAAGTTGATCATACCGAGATATACGATCAACAACCCTATCCCTTCTCAGCGTCATTCAATCCTCAGGGCTCCTGGTAAAACTAGAAAAGTTCCTTTTAGTTCCCACACAAACTATAGACTTTATTGAAGCAACTTTGGATTTGATTACAGCCAGAGCATAGTTAGACCAAGACAGATTCCAAGCTGTGAGGGACCTCATCATCCAGCTTCGACTCAGCCCTCAGATGACAATGTTGATGCTGCCTTCCCGTCTTAGGCCATGTGGCCTCCTGTACCTATATGACACCGTTCATTAATTTTCCCGCTCATGGAGCGTAGAATGCTTTGGATAACCCGTATCCAGAGAGCCTGGTCTCCTGCCAATGTTGCAGCTTGCTCTGCGTTAAGACTAATGTGGATGAGGTTGGAAGCCATGACATCACTTCAGTGTGTATGAGGCAGCCTGCGAGGTCTTGTCCATCCAGCTTTGGTTGGATCAAACATATAAAGCTGGCACGGATATAGACTCTGGCCAAGCCACCTGAGCCAACGTTGAGTCACTTGGGAAGACTCTGGAGGCTGGTTGGTCCAATACCTGACATCCTTTTGCATAAAATGATGAAATCACCGTGTGCCTTCAATATATCATTGCTGTTTCACGGTGAAAGCATCTAGCTGGCACATTTTTGTGTGGCCCAGATTTCAGAGCCATATAAAAGGACAGAAGCCACTGCTGCTTCATAGATGCGTATCTTAGTCTGAGTTGGTGTGTGGCATTGATGCCACGGAGGCTTTCAAAGAGTCTGCATAACACCCATAGACCAAGACCAAGCCTACTTGCTTCTTCTATAAATATATTCAGGGCATTGATGAGATTAGTTTGTGGGGATGTAAATATAGCTGAGTCATTTGTGTATTCTAGATCTGTTACGAAGAAGTCATGCAATATCAACTCTGATATGCAGCTAGTGATGGTTTCCCTCATTTGGTCAATAACTTTGTTGAACAGATCGGGACAGCCATGCACCCTTGATGGACGTCGCTCTTGTACTCAAACCAGTTGGGCATCTCAGTGAACACAGCTCTCACTTTCATGGTGCATTTCTATAGAAGGTTGAGGAGCTAGCCAGGCACTCCAGCAGCTTGCAGGCAGAGCCCAAGGAGCAATGATCAACAGTCAGGCAGCTTTTCAGTCAATAAAGGCTATATGCATACCTCATCTTTCCTGGGCCAAAATTCTTAGGCTTTTTCAATAGTTTGTCTAATGGTAAAAATCTGTTCTGTGGATGATTGTCCGTGCATAAACCCAGCTTGCTGTAGATGGTGTAGATTCCTTATACCAGACTTAATGTGCTCAAGAAGAACTAGCATGAACCGTTTGCTTGGAATGGAAACCAAAGTGATGCTGTGGTAATTGGCACAGTAGGGCATTGCCTTTCCCTTTCAAAAATGGGAGAATAATCCCCTTTTCAGCGCTCCATCTTAGGTGTTTTCAGGCATGCTTATGGACAGTTTACTCAGAGACAGTCTGGGCAAGAGAGTCTCAATTTCCCGGTGTTCTGACATTCTTCACCTGGTAGGAAGACAGAGAAGCTGTATGGATAGGGGTTCCCTTTGTTCCCCATTCCAACCACAAAGAAACTAATTATGGATGCCTCCCTACTGAATTGAGAGCGCATCTGGACAAACATGTGGCTCAAGACTCTTGGACCCAGTGGAATCTAAGCTTCACATCAGTCTCCTCAAATTGCAAGCACTACACAAAGCCTGCAAAAGGTTCTTGCCCTTCATCCGTGCCCTATACGTTCAGGTCATGTTGGACAATATGATTACAGTGTACTATATAACATACAGGGAGAAGCAAGGTCCGCTCCTCTTTGCATAGAAGTGATCAAACTCTGGAATAGGTGTAGCCGACTCCAGATCACCATTTTTGGCAGTGCACCTATCAGGAATAATATACATTTCTGTGGACAGCCTCATTTGGCACTTCCACAGAGACCACAAGTGTAAACTTCATGACTCAGTTGTACAGAGCATTTTCTGTAAGTGGGGATTCCCATCATGGGACCTCTTTGTGTCCCAAGAAAATAAGAAATACCCAGCCTACTGTTTGCGAGCAGTTCTGGGGCACAACTCCAGGGGGGACATTTTTCCTAGTGCAGTGTTCAGAGCTGCTAATGTATGATTTCCTCACCCATTTCTCTCTTACCTTGATTTCTGAGAAAAATCAAGCAGGGTAAAGCATTGGTGGTCTAAGTGGCACCCTGTTTGCTGAGGCAGTTTTGTTTCACCAGCATCCTTTCAGATGGTTTCATATCTGTGCATATGAATCCAGCTGTTTCTGAACCTGCTGACTCAGGACAAAAGAAATATCTCCCATCCCAATCCCAGCATACTTCAATCTAACAGCCTGGTATTTGGATGGACAGCAAGCTTAGAGAGGTCATGTTCAGAGGCAGTACAGTCCATCGTCAATAATAGCAGAAAGTCTCTACAAGAAACTGTTATGCTGCAAAATGGAATAAATTTTTATCTGGTGCCCGCATCATCTGATATTTCTAAGGGGCTCACAGATTCCTATCATTCTGTACTATCCCCTCTTTAAAATGATTGGGTCTGTCTCACAGCTTGCTGCGAATGCACTTGGCAGTGATTAATGTTTTCCATCCTCTGATAGAAAACTGTTCATTATTCACCCCCCATACAACTGTGAAGTTCGTGAACCTTGCCAGAACCTCTCCTCAGGTGCTGAAATTTATGCTGACTTGGGATCTTGATCTCATACTGTCAATACTCATGACTCTTCCATTGGAATCTTTAGCCTCCTGCTCCTTTCTTCATCTGTCTATGAAGATGGCCTTTGTAACTGCAGTTCACTAGAAGACTGGGTGATCTTGGGGACCCTTATCCCAGACCCACCCTACACAGTTTTCTGTAAGGACGAGGCTTCTTTCAGTCTGCACCGTGTGTTCATTCGAAAGAATCTCTCTAAATTCCACTTAAATCAGATCATAGCCTACCTGGTTTCTGCCCAAAACTTCATGCAACTGGAGAAGACAGGAAGTCTCATTCTTTGGATGCTCCTCATGTAGAGGATAAACCCTTCAGGAAATCTCTGAAGCTTTTCATCTCCTTTATTGAACAGATTAACTGGGAAGCAAATCTCTTCACAGAGACATTCTAAATGGATTTCAGGTTGCCTCTTGCTTTTGCTATGAGCTGACAGTGAGAGCCCAGGCTACCTGAGTAGATTCTCTTTTGGGTGTTCCCCTTCTGGAGATCTGTAGTGTGGCAATATGGGCTTCTCTGTGTACCTTTACTAGACGTTGTGCCCTAATACAAGCTTCGTCAGCAGACACATCCTTCAGCACTGCGGTCCTGTGTCCTTCTCTTCAATGAATACTGCTTGTGAGTCACTTCAAGTGGTGTATACCCTAGGGTCCATCACACAGAAAAATTCAGGTTACTTATCTTATGATCCCTACATGGATTCCATTACACACCCTCATTTCCCTCTACTTCAGATTTTTTCATAAAGTCATTTGTGGTAGAGAATGAACTGGAGAGGCGGTTGGTCCTTGCTGCCCCTTGTACCCTCAGTTCAGAGGTAGAGGGCACCAGCACAGACCGTCAGACACTACTAATGAAAAGCCTTCCGTTCTCAGGTGCATGGGTCGCATTTGCACCTAGAGTGGAATACACATAGGGACAACACGTCTCGATCAGTTTACTGTAAGGTAAGTAATCAGAATTTCTTTATCATTTGCAGGCCTTTTAGGGTAGTTAAAAGAACTGATTTTTCATTGCATTTTTTTCCTTAAAATAACATTGGTAGTTTTCCTTGCGTTATCTAAATAAGATTCTTTCTCTTTCAGCTCTTAGTCCGTGCAGGTGCTAAACTGGATATTCAGGATAAAGATGGGGATACTCCCCTACATGAAGCCCTGAGGCATCATACTTTGTCACAGCTTCGCCAGCTCCAAGACATGCAAGATGTGGGCAAGGTAGATACTGCTTGGGAGCCATCAAAGAACACAGTAAATAAAATTCATTTATTTATTACTTTCTTTCCTGTATACCTCTTTCTGTAGTCTAGTCTGAAGATTCTGTACTGTTGAACTGCTTGTTGTCAGCACAGATTTATTTAGAGACATTCTTCACCAAATTGCGGGGCCATATTAAAATTAAATTGTTACATATGCACTTTTTTATGCTTGCTCATTAACTCACTGTTTTAAAGAAAAAGGTGTGTGCACCACAAAAATATTATCATAAACCTGTGAACTTGTATGAGTGGCAGGAATTTGGAGAAAATTACTTGAAATAGAAACAAATAAGCAGTAATACAGTACAGAGATTAAGAATAAAATATGCTTTGATTTAACATCTTGTGTGGTTTTGTTTGTAGCTTTCATGTATTATGTTTTGTGTTTTAGCTCTAAAACTTTGAGAACTTATGCAGGTTAATTGTGTTTAGCTGTAGCTTAATCATGTTACCTAGTAAGTTATATTTGTGTCCTGACAAATTAATTTCAGAAGTCCATTCTGATGAGGCTGGTGTCTCACCAACTATGAAAAACAAGGATCAAAGTTAAATTGTTAATGCCCAAAAAACTAAGGATGGTCATGGATGTTGGGAAGAAGGGGAGAGAGATAAATAAGGCAACTATCTTATTGTGATAAAACTGCAGTTTAAATATTATTCCAAGGATGTAAATCCATATACAGTAAATGGAGAAACAGGAGAGAGCTTTCTAAAGGCACGTCTTCACTGGCAACGTTAAAACCCTGCCATGGCAGCGCTTTAATGTGGCTTGTGTGTTCGCAGCATAAAAAACCATCTCCATGAGGGGAATAGCTATCAGCACTGGGAGCACAGCTCCCAGCACCGGTGCACGGTCTACGCTGGCACTTTCCAGCACTGAAAATTTCCAGCGTTCGGGGGTGTTTTTTCACACCCCTGAGCGAGAAAGTTGCAGCGCTGTTGTTATACCAATAGAATAAAAACCAGCAGGATCTTATTAAGAGGGATAAGGCAAATATGCCACATTTATTGTAAATATACTGATAAAGCAAAAGATAAAAGTAAACAACGTTGTTTGACATACATACACACATACATATATATATATATAGAGAGAGAGATTTATTTACACAATTATTTATTTAAGTTCTGTATAGGTGTTATAGTTACCAGCCTAGAAGTTGCTCATGCCAAGTTACTGGCCAGGTATCTTGGTCATGAGGATGGAGCCGAGTCTGTGTCAGGTGCACCTGATGCTCCTGGAGGCTGGCAGCAGAACCAGAGACTCAAAGTCATTAGTCTTTAGAGTCCATTCTTATAGGAATTAGTTCCTATGTTAGTCTATGGGAGCTGTTTCATCCTGCTGTTGCTGACTTAATCAGCAGATGGCACATTCCTGTCCAAAGTGGCACATTCCTGGTGGCTCCACACTGTCCAAAGTTTGTTTCTTATCCTTCCAGGTGATGGGGTGGATCCCAGTTTACCCTCAGGGGGTTGTCTGGTGATCCTACTCGACACATTTTTCGGCCGATGGATACTTCTTTTCTAGGCTGGCACCTTCCTAACCATTTATGTACATTAAGCATTCATTAACATACATTCCATATCTTAACCATATTTTAATTTACTGTCTTCACCACTTTCAGGGTGTGTGCTAATTCATTTGAGACTCCCGGCCCTTTAATCACACAGGGTGGGGGTCTGTCCTAGGAGCCATTGAATGAAGTGAAAGTCACTTAACAGCTTATAGTGTTTGTTTACATTGTATCAATTACTTCAAGAACAAAGTCAGTTAACTTGTTTGTAAGTTTTACATAGTAGTAAAGTATCTTTCACAGGACAGATACAATCAATGGTTTCTACAGACAGTAGTTTACAAGTTTTAACAGAAGACCCAAAAGATTTTTGTACTTGGTGAAACTGTTGGATTTTAAAGTGTGGGGGACAAATTGAGGGGGTCACTGTCACTTGGGGGAATCGCTGTTAGTACCTTCTTTAATATCCCTACACTGTAAAGTGCCAGTGTAGACAAGCCCTTAGACTGAACTAGCATAACTTAGTACAAAAAATAACTATCCCTACTAGTGCTGTTATAATTAAGGCAAAGGAGGTTATTTAAATAAAACTTCTAATTGACAGACTTAACATTTCTTCCTGACTAAAACACGACACACAATGCTTCTGTCTAGAGATGAATTTTTTTTAAAGTTATTTCTTAGACACATCTTTTAAAAAGTCAAATGCTCTTAACTGATATATTGCTTCATTTTAGAAAAATTTTTTAGATTAGTCCTTTTTGAATGTTAAGTGCTTTGGTGATTTTAAAAACAAATCACATTTTAAAATGACCATTTTGTTACCATTGGTTTGCTATTGTGTGTGCATATGTGCCATTGTGTGTACATTACATTTCAGGATTTTTTGCTTTTATTGCACTTGATGCATAAAATATTTCTAAAGGTCCACATATTTGTAAAGTTATTGCTTAATACATCACTGAGTGATGCGTAAACATGCCATAGTGTAATTATAGGGTGCCTCGGTCAAAATTCTTAACTCTTGTTTTAAATCATAACCTTACAGTTCAGTTTTGCTTTGAAAAGCATTCTAGACATTATAGTAGAACAATGACAGGTTACAAAGTAGCAACCGTGTTAGTCTGTATCCGCAAAAAGAACAGGAGTACTTGTGGCACCTTAGAGACTAACAAATTTATTTCAGGATAAGCTTTCGTGGGCTTATGCTGAAATAAATTTGTTAGTCTCTAAGGTGCCACAAGTACTCCTGTTCTTTTTTAGTAGCACAATGTTTTTCTCAGTGACCCTAGATCAAACTTGCTCAATTTAAAATAAAAAATAGTGGGCTTTTTTCACCATAGCCAGTTCTGCTAACTCACCTGGGATCTGAAAGTCGGGCGGCATTCTTTCTTGATCATGCAGCTTCACCTCTATTAATAAAGAATCTGTGGGACAAACGTACACCAATTGCAGCCTCCCTCTCTTGATTAAAGCAGAATTTCCCCCCTCAATTACTCCTGTAAAAACCTGCTGAAACAATAGGGTTACAGAGGTATAAAATTGAATTTTACCTTGCAATTGGAAATAAAATTTTTGTTGCTACAGAAACCAGGAGTAGAATTCATACATCACATTCATGTCTGTGTTGGCTCTGCAAGGCTAACAGATGTAAACAGAAGTAAAAACTATTTTCAGTCGCTAAAATATTTGATTCAGAATATACCAAAGGGTCAGATTTGCCTGAGTAACAAAGTGCCAATTTTATGTAGTCATTTTTTACTGTAGTTGCACATAATATTCCGGAGACAGTTTAGTTTAAACAAAAGTTTTATAGGAAAAAAGGCATCTATTCAAAACTGTAAATTCACTGTATAGCATTAAAAAGGTCAACATTTACTAAAGTACCAACCTATATAAATAAGATAGGGATGTAACTGTTACCTCCAAAAATGATCTGTGCGGTACTTAATAACTTTTTAATAGTAACCACTGTACAAGTAATAAAATGAAGTAAAATTGGATGCATCAATCAGGCATACCTGTCAACATCAAAAAGTTATGAATAGGGATATTAGGAAAAAATACACATTCTTAACTCAGTTGAAATATGCTTGCCAGAGTGTTTTATAGAAGGATTTGAAATATTATTTTTAATACATATTTACTGTTCCTCCTAAGTCAGGGGTCCCCAATGCGGTGCCCGCGGGCACCATGTCACCCGCCGGGGCGTCTAAGTGCACCCGCATACTGGCCAGTGGACAAGCATCCGCCGAAATGCCGCAGAGAAGCAGCGTCATCCAGAGGCGTCACCGCCGAAATGCCACCAATTTTCGGTGGTATTTCAGTGATGCTGCTGCTTCTCGGCGGCATTTCGGGGGATGGTCGTCTGCCGCCACGGTCCTCCGTGGCTCGTCGTCTGGCGCCCACCAGACGAAAAAGGTTGAGGACCACTGTCCTAAGTGATTGGCATATGTAGGGAAAGGTTGGAATAGTATTACATAGAACTCCTCTTAAATAAGTGGGATAAAAGAACAATAAAGGTTCCGTTGTCTGAAATGAACTTTGTGACAAGTTACTAAAAATGCTTTGTGTTTGAGAAGTTACATTTGAAGCAAGCATACAGTAAGCATGACACACATGAATATTCTTTCTCAGATTCAGCCCTGGCAGCATCTGCATGAAATTGAAGTTTGTTTTTCTTTCTTGGTTACCAGTCTTCTCCTCCTCATCTCAAGATTTCCTGGTTAAGTCATTCTTGAGAGGTTGGGTTGCCAAACTGTTGTACTCCGTAGTCTTCCAATTTCTTTGAGTTGCGTACTTCACTTGGAAGTAATATATTGTCAGAACAGAATTTTAAGGTTTTTTTGAAAATCTTGGTTGAAAGTTAAGCTCATAAATTCATATTTAAACACACAAATAAGTGGTGAGCAACCAGCAGCAGCTCCCACTGAGGTCAGTCATAGATCTGGACTTTTCCCACTTATATTTACATGAGTTTCCTTTGTCACAAGAAGAACTTTTGCATATCTAAGGGTACGTCTTCACTACCTGCTGTATCGCCGGGTAGCAATCGATTTATCCGGCATCGATAGACATGATATATCGATCCCTGAATGCGCTCACCGTCGACTCTGGAACTCCACCAGAGCGAACGGCGGTAGTGCAGTCGACGGGGGAGCCACGGCCGTCGATCCCGTGCCGTGTGGACCCCAGGTAATTCGATCTTAGATACTTCAACTTCAGCTACTCTATTCGCGTAGCTGAAGTTGCGTATCTTAAATCGATCCCACTTCTCCTCCCCCCCCTCCCCAGTGTAGACCAGCCCTAAAGGAAATATTTGGGAAGCATGCAGGATGTGGAGGACACTGGTGCTTACATGCAAAGATTTTGTAATCTTGCTTGAATTGTCCACTTCATATGATGAGAGCAGTGCCCATTTGAAAAGTTTAGCTAATGCATGCCTGGAAACTATCTTGAATCATTCTCAAAATATTGTTTGATATTATTAATCCTGCAGAAATGTATCAAATCAAATCTAAGGAGACTATCTCAGTGCCCATCTGTTATTGACTAAATAAGGCTAATATACAATGATATTGTATTGCACATTTATTAGATAGTTTAGGTACAGCAGAAGGCAGGTGTTGTTTCTTATTTCTTCTACTGTTGTTAAAAACCAGCTTTAACTGTAAATTATTGTTTCAATAACAAGCCTTTTTAGGTTCACAGTCTACCCTCATGAGCATATATTGCTCCAATTCAAATAAGTTGGAGTTATGTGCACTCATGTAAAATATATGCAGATTTTATTGTATTGTATTTACTGTAGTTTTAAGGCCATCTCATGAAGAATTTGTATTATATTTTTAAGTAGGATAGTAATATGAATACCAAAGTTGGATAAAAACCTTTGAAAGAAGATTAGTTGTAATCCCAGTATTTGGTCGTTTAAGTGGTAGTGTTTGCAACAAAATTACATTCTCTCGCACTTTGGGACAATGACCACTAAATGCTAACAGACAACATTAAGTTGCATAAAGTAGATCTGCATTTCTTGATTTTATCTGAGAAATTTGATTTTTAGTAACTCCATTGTTAAAATCACCCAATAGCTGTTTGTTTTTTGTTTGTTTGTTTTTGAAGGTGGGCCGTCTGTAGCCCATACTACACAGTGAATCTAAGATTAAAAAGATCTTTGAAATATTTAGAATGAAAAGATGATTTCTTGCTCCATTGTAGCACTGAGGTTAAATTAAAGTTTTAAAGCTGTCAGTCCTTTGAGACTGCAGTGTGACTTCAGTGTCTGTAAAATGGTAATCAAGATATGAAATATTACAACTGAATAAACTATTGCAGAAGCAAGACTCCAGTTACACTGGCTGCTGTAAGTCTACTGACGTTGGCTAGCAAGTTCTAAAAAAAAAAACAAAAAAAAACCCCACCTCTCATGAGGTTCATGGAGCACATTCACCTATTTCTTTTCCCATTGCTCATAGTGGAAGTTGGTAATGTGAAAAGTTTATTTTACTAAAATTAAGTGTTCCATAGCTGACTGTTTTATAATGTTATTATATTAATTATAATAGTTACCTTCACGTTTTACCAGTTCCCAGTTTACTGATTCAATTCAAAATAAGTGTCACAGTAGAAAGGGAAATCACTTCCTCTTTCATTTCTTTGGGTTTTTCTTCCTTGGTACTTATGATGTCATCCCTCTAATTATTCTGGAAGACTATGGACAGCTGGAGAGACACATTTTCAATGTTAAGTCATGTGTTCTTCTAGTTCCTACTCTGCAGGTTTTAAATCTGTAGAAGATCTTCATTATTGAAAAGCTGAAGTTTGTTTAAGATGACCTAACAGATCCACACTCACATTAGATCAGTGGGTCTCAAACTTTTTTACTGGTGACCCCTTTCACACAACAAGTCTCTGAGTGGGACCCCCCCACCCCCAAATAAGCTGTCAAGCGGGGTTTGGGGTGGAGGTTGACAGCTCATGACCCCCCCATGTAATAACCTCTCAACCCCCTGTGGGGTCCCAACCCCCAGTTTGAGAACCCCTGCATTAGATAAAAGGCCTTGCATTCTTTCTCTTAACTGTTTGGTCAAAGCAGGATAATTAGAAAAACTGATATAAAGAAAAACTGACAGGAATGATGTGCTACCATTAAGCTTTGTGACAGAGACTTATGGTTAGATTTGGAGAGCACTGGTTCTGTGACCCCAGAATACAGGTGCACAGAGATTACATTGTGTTTTGAATACTTAGATGTCATTGCCTTTAATTAATTAGTCTATGCAGGGAACTTATCTGGTTGAAAATTGGGTAATTGTACAATGGTTTTCACCTTAGAACTGTAGATAAGCTAAAAATGCATGCTCAGATCTCATCAAAATACTATTTAGAAAATATATTCTTATATATGTGCACATGTTAAATGGTCCATTTTCCTTGAGTAGTAAGACTATATTCTCAAGTATTTAAATAGAGAATCTCAAGTCAGTTGCCAATTTACTTTCTTTCAGTTAATAATGGGACTTGGTACCCAGGGAGCAGAGAAGAAGAGTGCAGCATCTATTGCCTGCTTTCTGGCAGCAAACGGAGCTGATCTCGGTATTCGTAATAAGAAGGGTCAGTCTCCTCTTGACCTCTGCCCTGATCCTAGTCTCTGCAAAGCATTGGCTAAATGTCACAAAGAAAAAGTCAGGTTTGTATATAAACGCGATATGGAATTTCTGAGCATCATGTTTTACATGTCTTCATTTCCTTGGGATAGATCAGTTGAAGTAGAATAAATAAAACAGTCTCTTTTTCAAGTATTAATCATAAGACTACTGAAAATCAAGATAAAGGTAAGTAAAGTTGTATATATTCTGCATATGTCTTGAATGTTGTTTACAAAATAATTAGTTGAAATTGAGGTTAACGAATTAAGTACAAAATGAGCAGCAGTACAGATCAAGCTTCCCTATTCCGCTTGAGGCGTGAGCAGCACATCCCTCCTCATCTTATAGAGTAATTCTATATCCATGCCCTTTCAGTGTTCTTTCTCTGTATCAAGTACTGATACTTAAAAATAGTGGGGCATGCAATTATGAAATAGGTTATCCTCTAGGAAGTAGACTGACTTCAATATTTTATGTATGCCATCAGCCACCCATTAAATAGTAAGTTTCCAGTTACTGCTTGTCCAGGTTAGATTCGCATTCGTGATTTAGAGGTTAAAGGCTCCTTTCATTAATCCTCAGATCCATATAGCCATCTCTGTTGACTTTTACATTTTTATCTCTGTAGTGTGATTTTTAAATTTCTAAATAAAATGAAAAGGAAATTTCTTATCAATTGTCTGCCCATGTTTGGCAGGTATTTTCTTCTCAGCCTTCCTGTCTGCATGGATCATGAGTCATTTGGCTATTTTGTTTGTGCACAAGCACCTTTATTGGTGTAGTTAGCCCTCTGGGAGTAAAGTTTTGTTTAACATGTGCTCCCTCTGCTGGGTGTGCGGCAGAATAGAAAAAAAGAAGTCCTAGGTCAGCGGTTCTCAAACTGTGGGACGGGACCCCAAAGTGGGTTGCACCTAAATTCCCTCTAAGCTGCGCAGGTGCCTGTTAAGCCCAGCAGCACAGGGGCTCAGGGCGGTGGCGGGGAGGGGCGCCTCTCCCTGCTGGCCCCAGTGCCGAGCTGCCCCAGCAGGGGGAAAGGGGCCACTCCCTTGGCCCAGCCCCAGCGCCGAGCTGCCACAGATTTGCCCAATCGGGGGGACAGGCACTCCTCTCTCGGGCCGGCCCCAGCGCCGAGTTGCCCCGGATTTGTTGCGGCTGGAGAACAGGCGCTCCTCCCTCGGGCCGGCCCCAGCACCGAGCTGCCCCGGATTTGTCGCAGCTGGGGGAAAGGGGCCCCTCCCCCGCCCAGGCCCATGCCCACTGGAGTTAGGGTGACCAGATGTCCCGATTTTATAGGGACAGTCCTGATATTTGGGAATTTTTCTTATATAGGTACCTATTACCCCCCACCCCCGTCCCGATTTTTCACACTTTCTATCTGGTCACCCTAACTGGAGTTGCTGGGGAAAGGAGCCCCTCCCTCAGTCCAGCCCACCCTCACCGGAGCTGCCAGGGAAAAGCGCCTCTCCCCCGGTCTGAGCTGCTGTGGCGAGAGAGGGCTGGGGGGAGTCCTCTCTCCCCATTGTAGCCACTGAGCAGCCTGCACCCCCAAGCCCCTCACCCCCTGTACTGAGCCCCAGCCCTGAGCCACCTCCTGCACCCTGAACCCCTCAGCCCCAGCCCAGAGCCTGCACTCCCAGCCAGAGCCCTCCCCTCCTTCTCCTCCCCCCCGCACTCCAACCCTCTGCCCCAGCGCTGAGCTCCTTCCTACACTCCGAATCCTTCGGCCCCACCCTTACCACATGAATTTTGTTATGTGCACCAATATAAAGGTGACGTGTCTCACATCATCTCCATATTGGTTCACATAACAAAATTCATTCCGCACATGGACGTAAAAAATTAGAGGGAAAGCTGGTCGCAACCCCATTTTAATGGGGTTGCCAGGGCTGGCTTAGACTTGCTGGGGCCTGGGGCCAGAGCCGAAGCCCAAGCCCCACCACCCAGGGCCAAAGCCTAAGGGCTTCAGCCCTGGGTGGCGGGGCTCAGGTTGCAGGCTCCCTGCTGGGGCTGAAGCCCTTGGGCTTTGGCTTTGGCCTGCCCGCCCGCCCAGGGCAGAGGGGATCAGGCTTTGGCTTTGGCCACCCCACCCTGTGCGGCGGGGATTGGGCTTTGGCTCAGGGTACAGGCCTCCTGGGGTTGTGTAGTAATATTTGTTGTCAGAAGGGGGTCACGGTGCAATGACGTTTGAGAACCCCCAGGCCTAGATAAATATTGACATAAAATGGGTGTAGAAGTGTTCTCTCCTCATACGCTCTCTAGATGATGATAATGGGTTGGAGAAGCAACTTTTTCTCCAGATTGATTTATCCAAGCATGTAGCTATGCTCCTGTCAGCCAGAAAATTGCGCTGCTTGTACCTCACGTAAAATTAGAACTGTAATCTCCATATTGATGACACTGACACCCAAATGCCTCAGCAGCTTTAGATACAAGTTAACAGAATGGGTGACACAATATATGCACAAACTAGAATGAGTAATACACATAAGCAAATGACTCGGCTTGATGTACAGTATGATTACAAAAAATTGTTTTCAGAATATGCACAAGGTTGTAATGCTGACTTAAGCCTGATTGTGAGGTGGTTATTTTTTTTAGTGGGCAGGTTGGCTCTCGAAGTCCTTCTATGATCAGCAATGACTCAGAAACTTTAGAAGAATGTATGGTGTGTTCAGACATGAAGAGAGATACGTTATTTGGCCCATGTGGACATATTGCTACCTGTTCCCTCTGCTCACCACGGGTCAAGAAATGCCTCATTTGTAAAGAGCAAGTTCAGTCCAGAACAAAGGTACTTAACACAATTTTTAATATTCCCATTTTATTCTTCCTGCAGTTGTGATTTTTTTGTGAAAAGAAGAGCCTGACTGTACTGACAAACTACACTGTCTCAGCTGCCATGGTTTCTCTCACGTCTAGTTTGTCAGTGGTTAGAGCAGAGTGCAGCATTTATCTGATATCGCACATTGCAAACGACAGAGGGCTAATGAGGACAGAAACAAGAATTGTCTGTCTTAGGCAAATGGCTGCAACTTTATTATAAGGATTCCGAAAGGTAGCAATGTTAAGGGTGGAGCAACAGCCTCCCAAACTAGTCAGCAGTCTTCCACTTTTTCAGTGCTCAAATTCAGAGAATCCTAAAACATCCAGGCCTACCAAGAATGTCTTGTACCATGGCCCCAACTCCATGCAGACCACTGCCTGAGGCATCCATCAGGCTTCATACAAATGCCTTAGCCTCCATGTAAATCCAACCTCCTTTTCCAGCAAAGTGTGGCTTACACTATATTTACATTAAAGGTGCATGACTTCTGTGGTGCTGGGAGCACCAACCAAATCTCCCCCCATCCCCCTCCTAATTTTCTCTTTGTTGAGAGAAATGTAGCCCAGGGTACCAGGATCAGCCACCAGATGTGTAGTCCTGTGAATTGAAGACAAAACAGTTATATTATGTGCTTGTGCAGTTACTTCAAGATCCAAAGGTGCCTGCACAGTGCAAACCATGCAGTTGCTTCAAAGCCCAGGTGTGCCACCGACAGCTGTAACTATTACCCCCCCCCTTAGTATGACATATAGCAAACTACCTCATGCATACAGAGTGTCAAACTGATAACACATGCCACTAGTAAGCCTGAAGGGCGGGGAGGGGAGGGGAACAGGGAGGCTGGGAGGGGCTTTAAAATGGTGGCGAGTGGTTCAGAAAAGCTTACTTCTACCTCCTGCTGTCTCTGTGGGTGCCCTTCCCCATCACCCAGACAACCCCACCATTTGCCACACTGGGAGTAGATCAAAGGAGGTCAGTGATTAGCTGGTGACCATCGTAGCCCAGACTCTACTCTCTGGCTCCCACTCTGAAATCAGGACTGGCCCTCTTCTCTGACAGAGCAAGTCATTTTTTATTATATAGATATTTTTCATAGTTTAGATTATAATTTAGTTCTACTAAACCAGTTTCTCAAACTGGTCTGCAGAGAGATGGTGCTGTCTTTTTGTTTCCAGTTGCTGACTTGTGTTACGAAAGCAAAAAGTACACCAGTTACTTTACTTTTCTGCATAAGTAGTTCCTCTAGTTGTCACAAGGATGTTGTATGAATGGGAGGTGTGGTGGTCCGGGCATTCATGAATCAGTAGATGGGTGGTCCGTGTGATCATTTCTCTAAGATGTGGTCCACCCTTGGGAAAAATTGAGAAACCCTCAACACATTGTTGGATTACAGCAGAAAGTCCTTCTAAACTAATTGAGCACTGTACAGCCAAGAAAAATACATGTGTGTACCAGCCTGGTGGTCTTATTCTCCTAGCTGGTGTGTTTTATAATTCCTAGATAACCAGTACTGCAAAGAGCGTAAATATTGCCAGCAAGGACTTCTGGATACAGATATGGTAATCTCCCATTTAAATTTTCTTAGCTAACATGGCACTAAGCAGAGCTTGTTAAATTCCCTTTGCCCTGCTAAGTGGTGGAAGTAAGCAAATAGATATAAATGGAATAGATACAAAAAGGAGAGGAATCTTTCCCATGTTACTCCTTACTGTTCTTCTCTGCAGATTGAAGAATGCGTGGTGTGTTCAGACAAGAAAGCAGCAGTACTCTTCCAGCCTTGTGGTCACATGTGTGCTTGTGAGAGTAAGTAGCCTTGGCAGGTAATACCTTTCAAAATGATTGTGCAACAAAAGATGTCTGTTAAAAATAGTCACTAAAAATTCTTTTAAAATGTTGACTTAATTGTAGGCTATTCGAGTAAATTGACTTCGGTTTGGTAATCAGAGCTTTGACGGTACTTGGAATGCAATAAAACCACCTGCCTGTAATAAAGTTTAATTATTTGGAAGACAAATAACAGAACTGTAGCTGTTTAACTAGAAAATTGAAAGAGCAGATTTATTTCACCTACTTGCATTATTTTATTCTGACTGGGTTGTGGTAGTCTGAGAGTTCTATTATACATTTCTGTAAATAAATTAGCATTACATTTTTTTGAGATCTTTAGAACTCGTGATTCTTTTGTGAGGGCATCTAGCGGTGTAAATATAATTAAACTTTAGTTGGTATAGCAACCAAACAATTTTTTAAAAGACATTTATGACTAAATCTTCCATTAACATACAAAGGTTCCAGCAAGAGCTGTTTTTCTCCCAAAGACTTAGAATGGAGCATGTTTGCAAAGAGAATCTGCTGCAACACAGATCACTCTGTTTGATGTGAGTGTATGGTACAGCAACTGATGAGGATATAGAAAACACTTAAGGAGCCTCCAGAAACTGTCCCTTCTTTGTTTAAGATTGTTAAGGGTAAGATGAGGATGTAGTGATCATTTTGTCACCAGAACTTTCAAGAATTTCTGGGACATCTTGCTGAGGCTTTGCTGATGGTCAGTAGCCTATAGAACAGGGGCAGGCAAGCTTTTTGGCTTGAGGGCTGCATTGGGTTTCTGAAATTGTATGGAGGGCCGGTTAGGGGAGGCTGTGCCTCCCCAAACAGTCAGGCCTGGCCCGGCCCCCGCCACCTATCCAACCCCTCCTGCTTCTCACCCCCTGACGGCCCCCTGGGACTCCTGTCCCATCCAACCCCTCCTGTTCCCTGTCCCCTGACAGCCCCTGGAACCCCCGCCTCTGACTGCCCCCCGCCACCTCATCCAACCCCTCCTCTCATTCCTGACTGCCCCCCCATCCCCGGGATCCCTGCCCCATCCAATCAACCCTTCTCCCTGACTGCCCCCGGAACCCCTGCCCCTGACTGCTCCCCGCCACCCTATCCAACCCCCCCTCCTTCCTGATTGCCCCCTGGGGAGCCTCCCCCATTCAACCCCCCTGTTCCCCATCCTCTGACTGCCCCGCCCCCTGACCACCACCCTGAACTCCCCTGTCTTCTATCCAACTCCCCCGCTCCCTCCCCCTTACCGAACTGCCTGGAGCACCAGAGGCTGACGGCGTTACAGCCGCGCTGCCTAGAGCAGCAGGACAGGCAGCCGCGCCGCCCGGCTGGAGCCAGCCCACGCCACCATGCAGCACAGAGCACCGGGTCAGGCCGTGGCTCTGCAGCTGCGCTGCCTGGCAAGAGCTCGCAGCGCCGCCACCCAGAGCATTGCACCGGCGATGGGGCGAGCTGAGGCTGTGGGGAAGGGGGAACAGCAGGGGAGGGGCCGGGGGCTAGCCTCCCGGGGCAGGAGCTTAGGGGCCAAGCAGGAGGGTCCTGCAGGCCAGATGTGGCCCGCGGGCCGTAGTTTGCCCACCTCTGCTATAGAATATTGATTTGTTGACCTTATGGAGGTACATAAGAGAGGGAAGGTAGTCCTCCCCATAAACAAGAGCTTAATTGATCGTGCTATGGAAATCTGGCATTATCTCTACTTCTTTGCTGTGACTCAGGTCTGATATATTCACTACCTTCGCAGCCATCCAGCTCCAGACTCTTTTCATTGTGTGCAGTGGAGAGAGCATGGGTGGGGGAAGAGAGCTTTTCGGTTAATTCCCCAGGAGGTGGATAGCAAGAAGATAAATTACCATGGTGAAAGGTGTGATCATTGAAGTGCATGTTGCCAATATCTACTTCGTAATAGGAAGTGAAGCTTCTAAACATGGAAAGGTTTTTTCAGATTATTTCCTGTCGCATTTGAGGAAGGAACGTCAGTCTGCTGAGTGAGAGGGTTAATGTGTGCCCCAGCACTCACTGAGAACTGTTTACAACTCTTACATTGGGTCCCAATACAGTGTTGCTGCAATCATGTGACATCGTTCTCTTCTCATAGAATTCCAGTCTTTCTCCCGTAATGCAAGCAAAAGATATAGATTTACCCTTCGAAGGATTTGATCTTTTTTGTAGTAATTCCTGACACCCATTTGCCCATTGGATGTAAGTGAAACAAAGGATATTTTTGGATAGTGAGAGAAAGTAGGTGTTCTCCCATTCATACACTTTCTTTGGTATAGCTTTTAAAAAAGGTTAATTGGAAAATAGAAAAAATATTCCAGTACTGTTAATAAGGTACTAAAGCAACTGAATTAAAAAATAAAAGCTGCTAGTCTGTCCTTAATTCTCACCATGGTTATCGAAGATGATCTCAGAAATGTGCATGATCTTGCATTTAAATTCTGCAGTACCATTGTAAAATAGAGTTAATTAATGATGAAGTGGTATTTATTCCAAATTGTGGATTTCTTGCCCTTGAAAGAGTAAGTTTGCTTGCAGAAAAAAAACTATTCTTTCGAAATACACTAAAATAAAAAAAGACAAACAATGTGGCTTTTTGAAGGTCACATTCAGTGTATTGTTTATGGATTCTTTGGGTCCTAACTAGCTTTTGAATAGGGTTTGTGCTTATTTTTACATTATTTTTTGCAAACACAGCCATTGGTGGTGTAATTACACTACATAAAATGACAATGTGTATTTGTGGATAGAATGAAACGAACTGGATAGAATCACAGAAGCAAGAATAAAGAGACTAGCAGGCTACTGAGTGTAAATTACCTCTACTTTTACCAGACTGTGCAAGCCTGATGAAGAAGTGTGTGCAGTGCCGGGCAGTGGTTGAGCGGAGAGTGCCTTTCATTTTGTGTTGCGGAGGGAAAGGTACAGAAGATACCACTGATGACATTTGTGAGTGTTTTTCTTTTTTCTCTAATACTTCCATTCTCCTTTCATTGAAAAAAGGGGGTTGACTATATATCCCTCACATCATCCGTTTGAAGGAAAGTTTTAAAGAAAGTAGTTTTGTGTCAGCCTTCCATCTACTGTTTGTCACTCAACATATGGGATAGTGGTAGATGCTGTTGTAGCATAGACCATGTCTGAAAAGGGCTGTTTCAATATCCAAGAAGCATGATACCAGAAGCTGAAACATCATAACTGTGTATATATGTCAGTGATGATTTGAACCCTTCTCGTTAATTTCCAGAACTTCGTGGCCATATATCTATGTGACACGTGGAACAAAGTCTAAGAATTGCCAGTTAATATAATTGAAATACATAAATAAACATATGCACATGGCCCCATACGAATTACAAATGTTAGCTTGACTTCTTGGCCTCTTTGACTAATCAGAGGAGCCCCAGAAGAAGTGGGAAATAGAACATTTTGTCTAGGATAAAGCTGGCCAAATAATTTGTGATATCAGAATTATTCAGTGAGTTCTGCCTTTTTCTGTTTGACTAGTTCTTAAACAGTTTATAATTTTCTTGAATTTATTAAATTATTCTGAGAGTTATTTCAAGTTACGTGAATAATTTTTTGTAGTGTGTGTCTGTGTGTGGTTCATTGTATGCATTCAGTACTTGAAATTTGAGCTGTTGGTTAATTTAAATTGGAATAGCTACATGATATATTTGATCTCTGATGGGATGAACATAACTCAGAATCGCATTTCCAATAGGAACATTCAAGTTTAAAAATTCAAAATTTGCCTTTTGAAACTTTCCACTTTAAACTTGCTGTTTCTGTCAGTAAACTTGTTCCTGAACATTCACAAAGTGAACATGAAATAAGTGGAAACACAGCCAAACCAAGTTTGTTCAACAATTTGGATAAATATTTGCATGATATTTTTAGCAGTATTGATTCAATCCCAGTCTTTAATTACCAAACAATGCAGCAATATGGATAACTTGAAGTGTTTACACTGTTTTTTTGCCAAAGAATTTTCACCAGTGGAGCATCACTGGTGGGTAGCAACCATGAAGGCATTCATGTAGACAGGGCTCCAGGTAGCTGCTAGCATTTTAACAGTCACAGTGAGGGAAATATTTGTCAAAAACTGATGTAGTTATAGCTTCCCAGTAAATTCTTTTAGTTCAGGAATGGAATTCTAGTGAGTCATAATAAATATAATTTGATTATCAAAATATATTTGCTAGAAGTAATGCTTCAATAATTCAGATAAATGGAAATAGTATTTTTGTGATTAGCGGACAAAAGTATAATTGTTCTTTGTAAGTGCTGCATAACATGTTCTAGGCTTTTAATATTACTCTCCTCTGCATTATAGCAAGTGGAAACATTCCAGTTTTACAGAAAGACAAGGACAACACCAATGTCAATGCAGATGTACAGAAGCTGCAGCAGCAGTTACAAGACATAAAGGAACAGGTAAAAGTGCCACATGTTCCTTTATATTGAATACCAAAACAAAATAAGGGAAATATGTTTAAACTCTTCAGTTCTTAATTTTTGATTAGTTAATCAAAGCCATTTTTGTTCTGTGAAGTAAAGATGAGCTCTAGTGTGGCTAAAAAGGTTTTTTGTGACTTATCTGACTTTTTTATACACACAGTGTTCTTAATGAGTAGCCACATTTGATATTTCTATTCTTGGCCTACCTATTTTAGTGTAACTGAATGGGCTTATGTGACCCAAACAATAAATATAGGAATGAAGGGAGGCAATGAATATTAACTCTATCTTTTGACCTCATAAAAATGTACAGTGAAGATTTTTTTTACAGAACTTCATTAAATACGGGCATTTTTCTTCACAAAACTGTATGCACTGAGCTGATGCAGGAGTTGAGCCTGCCTAATCAGTAACAAACCACTTTTGAACCCAAGTTGGCAGTTAGGGCGGGATGTACAGTCCCAATGCATTAGCACACTCAAATGAGAATTATATTTATATATGGCTACAATATGAAATATTGATTGGTGTAAAATATTACATACGTAATTTTTAGATGCAGTAATAAGTAAATTTGTGATTATATAGATTTTAAAATATCTGAAATATAAGGCTTTTTAAATTCTGTGCTTGGAAAAGAAGGAAAATTTATAAAAATCTTGGATAGGTTTAGACTTTCAAAAGATAAATTGAATATGGATGTCTTTGCAAGTGCTTGATCAAGCTAAAATAGTGACCTACAGACAACCCTGATCTTGTTTTTTAAATTATTTAATGTGAAATGATTCAGACAAGCAACTATTTTCTTTACGTCTTCTATAATATGCAAAAGCCTTAAATCTAGGAGCTAATAATTTGTACAGAATAGATTAAATACTTATTAACATGGAGGGCAAACGTTTTGTGTGGTGAATTATTAAATTTGTCCCCTTTCTCTCCCTTTAAAGTCCCTCCCAAAAATTGTTTTTGTTCTTGTCTGCTGGGATCATGCAACATTATCTGTCCTGAACCATTGCCCATGCTACCTTCAGCTATACTGCAATTTTTGGCATGCCAGCTCAAACAGAGCTAGCACATATCTGTATACCTTCGCTGGGAAGCATGCTCAGCTGCAGTGGAGATTTACCTTTAAAGGTGTACTGTCCTACATTTGTCACAGTTGAAATGTTTTGATTAATAAAAGAGACTGATGAGAACTTAATTCACATTTAAATTGTCTTTTTATCTCTTGTGGATTTAGAGTAGTGTATAGTGCTTCAAAGATGGCTGATATCTGAGCTAATCCAGACAGCCCTGTCTGTCTGTCACAGACCTACCTGAAAGTTCAGAGAGAAGGTTTTGAATCACCTAGTTCTGGGCCACATCTGTAAATGCCTTTGAAAATTTGAGACCTGATGTACTGTCAGGTTTGCCTCTGAGGTTAACATCTATCAATAATTGTTACCCTCACCTTGGCAACTGGCTGAGACCCCATTATTGAAAATCTTTATGTTCAACTCAAAGCAGTTTCCAACCTAATCTGTGCCTGTATAAGGACAGGTAGACGAAAACAAACTATAGTTCTTTCTTACCTATAACATTTGAGGCTATTTTGTTGGGTTTCATTTTCTACCTTTCTGGTCAAAAAGTTAAGTGTTTAACAAAAATTATTTTTTACTATTCTCTATTGCCTGGATTTTTGCAGTGCAGTTACTATCCAGTACTCTATTTTTAGGCTGATTTTCAAATATAGTCACTTGACTATTCTCTTTGCCCCTCAACAGGATGTATATGGCTGCTTGTTTTTGACCATCTCTTAATTGACTGCCATGTCAAGTAGTTATTTTGTTGAAATGATTCTGCTTGAAATCTAGCTTGTCTGAAATTCTATTTTGTTTCTCAGGGAACTGGCTGACCTGTCTCATTTGGAACCTTTTAATTTGTCTTCTAGGTGACTTTTCTGTTTACTGTTGTGAGAGGGGTTAATGAGTTGCAGATTCTAGTTAATTGCTATTTTTTATTAAAAAAAACAAAGATTCTTCAGTTGTACCTTAAATATGTGCCTGAAGTTATATCCAGAGTTCCATTTTAAACATTTTTCTTTTTTCTGCTTTAAAGCTGCACTTCTAATATGAAATTCAGTATTTGTGTGTTCTTAAAATTTCTTATTTGTTCTTTTCAGCAGGTATACCTACGTTTCAACTCATGTCTTCAGTGATAATCTAATACATTAGTGCAGCAACCTTTTAAAACCATTTCTGGTGCCAAGCAGAAGCGAGGCCTGATGTCAGCAAAATCCCCACACGATGACTACATCATTCTTCAGGGATTCCCTGAATGTGAACCATCTTTGACTGTGATTGCAGTTCCCTCCACCACATTTCATACGTAATCACCCTCATCTGTCTGTAATAAATACTTTATATATGTTCCTTCACCATACGTATGTCATTTCTTTTTATTTAAAATTAAAGTTATTGTAATGTCACTGTGCACCTGTATCTTGTGCCTGGAAACACTGTTATCAGTAATAAAAAATTGTTATAGGTTCTAATATGGCACCCATATCAGACAAAAACTAAAATATGCTGCTTAAATTGACTTATTTGCAATATCATACCCCAGTGATAATCTCATGTTATTGCCAAGACCTTTCCATACTATCTTAACTCTGTGGATTACAACTGATTAGAACTGACTGGGTGCCTTTATGGTGGTGTTTCAGAAGCAAGAATACATAATATATAAAAAGAAATCAAATACTTTCTCCAGGCACAGAATTTTCATTTGTTTCCCTTCAAAAGATCTCCAGCTAATTTATTCATATAGGGTTGAGGTAATAGACATCAAATTTTGGCACTAAAGCAGGAGGCCAAATTAAAAGTATAGTCAAACTATCTACCATTTGTTTGCTGTTCTTCTTACAAAAAGCAGGGTGTAAGGCACTGATAGTCATGTAACTAGAGTACAGTTGGAGAGCAGGCAGGTAGGTTGATCGTTCTGTGCAAAGTTACTTAAAGCTGCTGCCATGTGAAGGTAAATAAACTAAAACATGTATGACATTGAAAAATGAAACTGGTCTCTACAAATAAATATTCACCGTTTTTATGATAAGCAGGAAGAATCTGGACGATCTGCTCGTGCCTCCATACAATTGAAGAAAGACCTATTGTCTGAGTTTGAGATACCACCAGGGAATTTCTTCTAAATTGTGTGCTGCAATGAAATGAGTAAACAAAATAAAACAAAATTTTTGCTCGCATTGCTTAGGCAGAATACACTTTTACAGTGTCCTACGATGTGCATATACATTTCCAAATTACTCTGTAATATATTGGAGAGAAACAGATTTTTTATTCTAATTGTAAGATATATAGTCAGACCCCAAAGCAAACTATAGGGGTAAAGAACATACAGTGGGGAGGACTTGAATTCTGTTCTTGCAGGATGAGATTAGGGTTTACACCTTGTATCCCTTCTAAAAGGTATACTTTAGGACTATTAAATTATGTACACGCACCCCAGGAAAGCTATTTAATGTTAATAAGTAATTAATGAAGAATTTCCCCATACTTTGGACTTTATGATACTATGAATTATAAGGATGATACTTAATTGTACCAGGTGAGGATTTGGCTTCAGTGAGGAAGGGCGTGATGGACTGATTTACAATCAGTTCCTTGCAGTGCTTTAGTGGAAGATAATTACATAAATTTTGAGTTATTGAAAATCATGAATAGATATGGTGATGCCATACTCGCCCTGACAACATTTGAATATGAAATATGCTTGTTGAGAATGTATAATTTTTTTATATTTGCAAATTCATTCAAAAAGTTCAAGGTCTTATCTGGCAGTGGGTGTGTCTACACTGCAATAAAAAACCTCTGTCATGAATCTCAGAGCTCAGGTCTCAGAGCGCATGAGGCTGGGGCTGCAGGGCTAAAAACTGCAATTAGATGTTTGGGTTTGGGCTGGAACCTGGGCTCTGAGACCTACCAGAGGGTTTCAGAGCCTGGGTTCCAGCCTGAGCCCTACACTGTAATTTTTAGCCCAGCGAGTCTGAATCCACTGACCCGGGCCAGTCATGGCTATGCCACTGGTCTCTTACTGCAGTGTAGATTTAGATACCTTCTGGCAGCTCCTTAGCTATGCTTATTTCACAGAGATTGAAATAAGAGATAATTGGACAAATTCTGATTTTAAACTCTGTGTAAACATGTGGAGGTCATGAGCCATGATAACCAGGACTATACTAAAGAATGTTTGTCCCTGCATTTAATTGATTCCATAGAAGGCCTGCCTAAAATTTTACATTTTATTGTGTGGACACTGCTGTGGATATGTACACCTTGCCCTGGTGTAACACTACTTTGGTAAACCTGCAGTGATTTAAAAAGTAGATCAGAAAAAACAGTGCACAAGTGCAAGGTGATAGTGAAATAAATTTGTATTTATGGGCCACTGTTAATAAGGGTCCAATTATACATGGTTTATAAAGGGTTTACAATATTTTTTCAGTTATAAGCATGTTACAGACATTAGTATGTGTCTCGGGTGGTTATAAGCACACTATAGATGTCAGTTTAAGAATGAGTAGAAACTCCTCAGTAGATATAAGTTGTGGTTATAAGCAACCTGTTGATCTAACAGTCTGTAACAATTGATTATTAAAAATCTATTTATGTATTACCCCTTTATAAACCATTTATAAATGAAACTTCAATGTGATTATGGTGAAGGAACAAACATGTGCCTTGTAGTTGAATTTTTGCATATGATGTAGGTGGAGGACCCTGCAGGCACAGTCAAGGATGGTTCTCTTAAGGGACAAACTTTCACGGTGAACAGTTGTAAGAGATCCTTTTGGGTATTGGTCTCACTTTATGTTTAATAGTAAAAACTGGTTTTAAAGGGTTGCTGTGCGGATCTGAGTTAGGGGTAAAAGGCTCAGATAAGTTGAGCAGCCCTCCATTGAAACATTAAATTTTCATAGATGTTATCTGGATTTCTAAAAAGCAGAACACGTGCAGGATATGGTCCTATGCAAGTAATGATTATTCCTTTACAAGTAACATTGAAAGTACAGAATTAAAGCATATATTGGAATACACCAGTTACTTTTCTTCAGAAAGCTGGTATCTTAAATGTTGTTGGTAAAGCTTCTGAAAATATTGAGTTACTTAGGATTCCAAATCAGTGAGCAAATTACTTCCCAGAGGAAAATTGAAAGTCACTTCACATCAGTGGTGTTTAGCATGTATGTTGGGACTGTTAACTATTTTAAAAAAAGCAAAACCATATTCATACTATTTCTGAGTCCATGAGGTGCTTGGCGGGGGGTAAGATGGAGTGTGTGTGTGAGTGTGTTTGTGTGTGAGAGAGAGAGAGAGAGAGTGGTAGGTAAATGAGTAGGTAGAAATTTGAGGCATGGGTGGTAAATAATTTGTTCATTGAATTACATACACAAATGTCTGTGCTTCATAGATTTCCCTGTTTCCTTAAAATTGTATAAAGGAAACCAAAGGGGGATGCAGCTGAAAATTGCATATTTACTCTGCTATGAACTTAAATGATGCCATCAGATTTGTGTAGAAAGCTACTGTGGGGTTGGTTTTCTTATTTTGTGGAGAAGGAGTTTAAAAAACTCAGTTGTTATTCCTTCATAAAACAAATAATTTATACTGAGGATTAAATGAAATAATGAATTTACTATTTTGTATTTAATGTCAAAAGGCAGGTTATTGTCGTTCTGTGGCTTGGTTTCTCTATCGCAGTGATCTCTGTTCACTCAACAGTTGCATATATTAAATTTTCTACAATTAATAGAATGCATACTTGATACTTTTTTCTCACCATTGCTGTCCACTACCTAACTTGTCAAAATCTTTTACAGACCATGTGCCCTGTTTGTTTGGATCGTCTGAAGAATATGATCTTTCTCTGTGGCCATGGAACATGTCAGCTTTGTGGAGACCGAATGAGTGAATGCCCTATATGCCGCAAGGCTATAGAACGAAGAATCCTTTTGTATTAAACAATAAAACAAGTGTCTTCTGTTAGCTTATCAAATTGTCAGTACATTTTAGTCATCAAATCTCTGTAAGTTTGAAAGGCACTTGAAGGTTCTAATGAAAACATTTCTAATACTGCAGTGCATATGTGCTACATTGTAATTGCTTAAAGACTAAACACATCAGAAAAGAAAACAGTATTTGAACAGTCAACTTTTAGTTGTACTATCAAGAGATAGCTAAGATAAGGCTAAATTAATAAAGCAGTCTTTTCCCCTCACCCCCTTAAAGCACCAAGTGTAAAGGGACAATCATGATTTTCTGTTTTGATATCTTTAAAGTTTTTATATGTACGTATGGACTTTAATATCAGCCATCAAGTGATGTAGATTTTGTACTGCCAGTTGCTTTCAAATATTTATTTTTTTTAGCTCAAGTTTGACACCTCTTCAGCATATACTCAATTGTCAAATGACAGAAAGTTATGCCTCATAGTACTATTGTCTTGAAAGTTACAGTAATTTAAAATCAGCACAATATATCCAAGTAGTATTCGGTACCATACAGTTCCTATAAGATGACATCAAAATATAACCACATGGATAACTTTGACTGTAATGTGCCCTATATGCTCAGTGTGGATTTAGAGGAGAATGTCAGTGGAAAGAAACACAAATTTGTTTTAGGAATGTTATGCCCCCAAAACTGTACGTCAGTCTGACAAGATCAAATTAAACTAAATAAGGAACTTCTTAATCCTGTCGACAAAAAAAAACCCAACTAATATATAGAATTGTGAGAGGAGAATTCTTTACAAGGTATTTGAAAAATAAAGTGTAGATCAGTTACCAATTTCACACCTAAAGAGTGTAGTTGATTAAAATATTTGGGGAACAAGTGTATAACCAGAAAGTAGGGAAATTATGGGTCTCATGATCTAAGGAAACTGGGTGGTATATTTTTCCTTTGAATTTTGTAGAAAGCAGCTGTTCTTTAAATCCTCTTTTCTGTTGTGGACTGTGCATTTTTTACATAAATCAGTGTGGTCTATTAAGCCAGTCTTGCAGAAGAATTATCAACAGGAAAGGAGGTAAACTATATATTGCCCATTCATCTCAATGGGGTATTAATTTCAGAGCCCAGCAGAGACCATTTAATAGCTAATATTAAGCAAGACAGTGATGATAAGTCTGTGGGTTTCCTGACACATGGATATGCTACTTGAAACTGGTTGTTGGAGTTAGCTAGGATTTGTATTGAACTTATAGATACTCTTGGCTTTTTGACTACTACCAGCAGCTCTAAAACATAAGTAAGAGCACAATCCAAATGTTCTTCGGGATTTGGTGGTGGGACCATAGTCGGGATTTCAGGAAAGGAGTTAAATTCAAAGCTCTTACAGCCAAATGATGGCATATAAAAGCAATTGAGTGAGCAGTTACCTGAATTACTGATTGAGTAGAATACGAAATCAGTGCTTGCTGTCTTTTAGCCCTGATTTGGACAATTTCTTTCAAGGATTGTGAAATACACAATGGATTCAGTTAGGTGCCTTACTTGCAGATAACACTGGTCTCCTTCATTTAACTCCTGTTACACGTAGCAGGGACATGAAAGTGGGAATTGGTCTGGGGAGGATCAAGATGAGAATGAAGTGATTCATAGTCTGCATTCTTCACTTGGAAAATCACATGCTTACACAATGCACAGTCTTCTGAAGTTTGTGATAAGCTTGTATTGATTTTTGGAATTCTGCAGACTTCAGCCAAAATCTCAGAAGAAATTACCAATGCTTTTTAAGTATGGATCATGCAGTTAGAACACCTGTATGGTAGAAGGAAACTCTACAGTGGTTTCTTAGAAAATCAATACATAATGCATTAGCTGACAAAACAATCTATGCCCCAAAATTTCTGCTCCAACAGGTAAATGTTCCTTGCTCTTTTTAACTCTGTTTTGAACAATCCAATCCAGTATTCTTTGTTCTGATGTTCCAGCAGTCATATATATATACCATATATCTCACTCTGTGTTTGGTCATTTACATAGCTTTCGGCTTTGCTTGGTGCTTTGAGTCCCTATTCTGAAATAGGCAGATCCCAGTAGCTTCTATATAAAATCTTTGGTTGTTAGTAAATCTCATCCTCAGTTTAGCAGTCCCACAACTGGTTTAATTGCTTTAGCTCTAGGAATTTTATATACTTTTGGAGTTGCAGCCTGGTTAGCTGAGGTTTTTGAATTCCAGTCTGAGAGAATTGGGAGAATTCTTACATTCTGTGTTCTTGTGTAATCAGAATAATTCTGGTATGATTTTCCCATGTTTTTGGGGAAATTATTTGGTAGCCCATTCCGCATCCAGCCCATTCTGCAGATTTTTCCTTGCTTGACATAAGGGTCACCTGGCTTCTGTGGTTGGTGTTGCACAGTAGGACCCTTTGGCTTCATGTCCCCCTGTCAATCGTTCTCCAAAAGAACTGGTTCTCTCTAATATGGCATGACATTGGACCCCTCGCTATGAATTTCATTCTCTCGGATCAGGTCTGTGACGTGGTTTTCTTTAATCCAGGGCAGACACATTTTTGAGCATTCAGCTTTGGAACAAGCCAATGGTAAGATCCTATTTTTTCATGCAATTTTCAGCTGTTTAAATAGTCTGAATTAAATCTTGACTCTACTAAAGTCAGTGGGTGTTCATTTCAATGGGACCAGGATTTCACCCTCTATCATGTCTTATCATGTCTGATCTTTTCAGGTTGTCTGAATTAATTTGATCAAATGTTACCATCTGATGATGCAACCAATACTTGAACCAAATTTTACAGGGCATTAAGTATTTTCCTAAAGGACTAAATCAAGGCATCCAGGGTAGCAATGCTGAGCGTACTTCATCTGTGAGGAGCACAGATGTCAGGTGATAGAGGAGTTCAGTCAGAGGCCAGGTGTGCCTGTGATAGAGGAGTTCAGTTCACTGTTTGCTTTATATTTTTCAACAGTTCCTCAGCTACAAAACTATAGCTGCTGTAAGATAGCCATAGATTGTGTGTGTGTACACGCACACGCACGCTGCTCCAAGACCTTTCCACACCATGGTCCCTGGTTTGTCCCCATCAACACATACAGACATTATACATTTCTTTTTTTGTATTCAACTTGGTTGAGCAGTGTTGCATGCATGATTCCATGTCAAAAATGTAACGGTATTATCACAAATTCAAGCCAAATAGTTTAATTAGACAACTACTTTTTAAATTAAGTAATTAAGCAGTTTAACTTTGTAGCGCTTATTGTTTAAGGTGCTAGTATTGGCATTTTGTTTACAGGTGAGAGTTTTATCCCAATTGACATTATGAAGTCAGATCTAGTACTTTCAAAATGATTTGTAATTGATTTTAAGAAATGTTTGCCAAAACATTGTAGCATATGTAAATAGATCTTTAGACTTGTACACTATCTCTTCAGATTGTAATGTATGTTAAAGCTAAAGATTTAGGTAGCTTTGAAGAAACCAGCTGTATCAGACCATATTTATACAGTATATTCACGTCACTTAGCAACAGTATGTCTGCAGCCTGATATTGTCTGAAAGGCTTGCATATTTCTATTGGATACCTTTGTTTTAAAACGGGGCGGAGGGGGGATAATAGGTTCAGAAGATAGGTGGGGATCATAGCAAGTAGGGAAAGATGAGCATGGGTCAGTGTATGTCTGTGAGTGAATCACTGTACAGATTTTACTGAAACAGGGAACAAATACTTGATAAAGAATCAGTAAATAGACAATTAGATGTAATATACATTTTTGAGAATTGCAGATATCACTTTTGTTATTCTTAGAACAATTCCCCAATATTAAAAGTTGTTTGGGAATGGAATTGGTTGGAGGAGCTTCTTCAATGACTTATTTCTTGACATACAGTCAAGAAGATAGCTACATTATAGTTTATTATTTGGGTGCAAAGTATGCTCAAAAGTTTGCTTGAACATCTTTCCTTTCTGTTTGGTAATCAGTAAGATTAAATTAGAGATGGCTGCTATACACAATAGTATTGTAAAGGAACTATGAATAGACCTTAATTTTAAATTTGAGGGGTCTGTACAGTAAGCTAGATAGTTTAAAGATGTCAGAACTTAATCACTTAACTTTCCAGCTATTTTTTCCGCCCAATAATGTACCATGACTTTTCAGGCCCATTACTTAAAGATATTCAATATCTCCTGCTCTACATTCAAGGCATTTGGCACTTTGCAGGATTTGAGTCACAGCTATGTGCTTTCCTTTTTTTGTTAAAATACTAGTTAAGTAGTTCTAGATTAGTTTAGGACAAATTCCCATTTAAGAAAAAATGGGTACCAAAAAAAAAAATTAAACTGGAAAGGTAATAAACACAAGTTACTTTGTAAATGTGAAAATTCCTTCAAAAACTAGTTTAACTATAAACTTGAGCCAAATTGGAATCTAGAAAAGTTTTGAGTGCCTTGTTAACATAGTCTTAAAAATGTTTTCAATCTAGTTCTACAGACTTGTGAAACTAGCTTTTTAAAAAGAATCTGATTTGATCTTGCCTTTATGTTGTGATAAGAATATTCACTGATACTGTGTAGATATTATCTAGAGATGGAGTTTTACTAAGGTATGCCTATTTATTTATAGCAGTATTACTTACAATTTGTGGCTAGTGTAAACACTAAATTGTTTGAGAAAGTTGCTTTGAGTTATTCGATCTCTCTGAGCTTTTCAACAATATTGCAAATGTAAAAAGTTACATTTTGCTCTGTTAATAGTTGCTGGTGAATTGTGTAGAGCCTGGACCATAACTTGTGTTGAATAGATCACAGACGGAAGTTCTTACAGACCACTACAATGTTACTTTTAGTAACTCTGCCTTTTTTCTGTCCAAGTGTTCAGTTCTACAGTAATTGCTCTTTACCTTTGGAAAGGAGCGGGAGTTTTCTTAAACACTACAATTTAGTTTTGATACATCAGTTTTGGTGCCTGACTAGGTGTGACATTAAGGATTATTGCTGACTGTATAAATGATGTACAGGAGGAATGTATCATTCCCCATAGTACTGTACATTCCTGTTTCCCTTCCCTAAGTTGCTGGAATTCATATACTATTTTCCTTTTACAATACAGAATGTGTTTTGTTCACAGAGTAAAATACTGTTGTCTATAAAGTTTTATTGTGTGCCATTATTATAGCTATAGTTGTAGTAAGTATGAAAGTTCTGACTCAGGGCTTTTTAACAACTTAAACACATTCATAAATGTTCTTCAGTGCATCTTGGAGAATATTAGAGGTTTAATGGTTGTGTAGTGCCTTGATAGAACAATTGAATTGGCAGCAGCCATAGATCCTTTACAGAATAGACGTACATATGAATCTACAAACTGGGTTTGTGCAGCATAAATGTATATGTAGCATATGTGTTGCATTTACACCATTTATTTGTCTTTCTGTTAAAGGAAAGTTAGCAGATTTAACTTTTGTTATGCTTTTGGTAAGTCTTGTTTATGATAACTACACCAATAGAGCAATTGTGATAGGAGCCTGAGGACGGTATTCCAAATCAGACAAATAGCATTTGGGAGAGAAGGTGGGTAGAAAATTCTACATAATGACATTTTTAGTATAAAAGGAGAATCATTTTATAGACCAACTTCTAGCAAAAATTAGCTTCTATTTACTGATTCGGACCTAGCAAATCTTTTTATAAACAAGAAGTCTGCATGGCATTTCATAGTTATGAAAGTGTAAGTCTTACTCTGGGCTTCTAGAAAGTATTTTCTTTGTCCCACGTTTAGTTATGGGTGCAACTTACTCTGTAGTAGAAAATGGGTTTTACTGAACCACAACAACATTTTTTGCTTTTATTAGAAAATCAACTTTGTATTTTTGGTAAATTGTAGATTTGACATGACTGTTGACTGGATTAAATTCAAGTTGCGTGTGAATGTAGTTGATTTCTGTACTGCAAATAGCTTTACATAATTGAATTGATTAAAACTGCTTAGCAAGGCCTAAGCTTTTCAAAACAAATGCTAATGTACCGTATTGTTAATAAAACTTATTATATAATGAGTCGCATTCTGACTTTTTTTTAAATAAGCTTTGACTTAAACTTATTGCACTGAACTAACATCTATTAGAGGTTGTTAGAGGTTATTAGAAAGGGAGAGGCAGCTCATTTCTGTTCATTTAAATTACAGCTTTCTTTAAAATCAGAAATCGTAATGGCATTAGATCCCAACAAAGAGTTAAAAATGTAAAATACTTTGAGAATGTAATCTGAGCAAATGTTTGGTATCTTTTCTGGGCTTTAGAATTTCACATCCTAAAGAAGGCTAGGCACTATGGCTCTATAATAGGAAGAAAGCTCCTTGTCCAAACTTTGTGTTTTAAAGAACCAGAATTGTTTAAATATACCATTGAACAGTGCATTTACAGCAACATGAAAAACATTGAGTGACTGAAATTGACTTGGAACCCACTAGAATAACATATTCAAATAAGTAACTATTTGGTTTGGTATATCTTATCCTGAGTTTCTTTAGCATGTGCCATATACATGAGAAATAAAAGGCTTGATCATGTTCTTCATATTTTAAATCTGTGTGTAAGTGCAAATTTGTGTAGATCTTCACACACTTACTGCACAGAGGTAGTAGAATTTGCATATGTTCTCCCATTTGATTATCATAAATGAGCTTGCACAGTTTTAGCACTTTTAAGGGTCATCACATTCATACTCCTGCCAATTGATCAACTCAGACCTATGCCCATGTTATAGACCTGCCTATATAATGCAGACACTCCTGGCTATATCAAATTTCTGGAAGTTTATGAGAGGCTACCGGGTATTTTGGGAGGTAAATAATGAGACGAACTCCTTCATGGTGGTTGCTTCCAGCTGACAAGTTAGCAAAAATGGAGGGTTGATCTTGGTGGACTTTCAATAACATTTTATCCCTGTTTAAAATGTATACAGCGTTTACAGTGGTCATTGCATCGTGTTCTTCATGAAGGTTGAAATAGGATCCGCATCAGCAACATAGTTTCTCCCTCTGATTCACAGGCAAGCATAGTTCCCCTTTCTGACTCTGGGAAGCTATTCATTGAGGTATACCAAAGCCATATTAGAAAATAAACAAAACAAAACCCTAGGTAATTAGCAACCAAAAACCAGTTTAGTGGCAGTTAAAGTTGTGACAGTACATACCCGTGCACTCAAAACCTTAAAAGAATGGAAATCGGGGAAAAGATTTGTGCATTCCTTTCCACCTTTGTATTAGCGGACCACTGTGACAATCTGATCAGTTGTCCTTGTAGCCAAAATGGTCAAGAGTTTCTCAGCTGCTGAGGTGAAAATGACCAATGAAACCTTGCAAAAGGCTATTCTGGTATCCTGTGAGATCAATCTGGAAGGTGCTCCATCCACAAAGAGACTAGTCAGAGGGGTGAAATATTGGAACGGCCTTCCGAGGGAAACGGTGGGGGCGAGGGACTTGTCTGGCTTTAAGATTAAGTTAGATAAGTTTATGGAGGGAATGGTTTAATGGTAAAACATAGTTGTCAAGGAAAACCAAGCAATGGTAGGTAAATAGCATAATGGCTAAAAGGGGACAGGATGGAGACTCTTGCCTATATGCTCGGGGTCTTACTGATCGCCATATTTGGGGTCGGGAAGGAATTTTCCTCCAGGGCAGATTGGCTGAGCCTCTGGAGGTTTTTCGCCTTCCTCCGCAGCATGGGGCAGGGATCTCTAGCAGGAGGGTCTCTGCCGATTGAGGTCACTAATAACAGGATTGGGGACTTCAGCAGCAGAGTCCAGGGAAGGGGCGGGGATGGTTTTATGGCCTGCAGCGTGCAGGGGGTCAGACCAGATGATCATAGTGGTCCCTTCTGACCTTAAAGTCTATGAGTCTATGAGTCTATGAGGTCCCTTTGGGATTTGTCATGACAATTCACCCTTATATTGGGTACAACACTGTTGATAACACATTCCAGAAGGTTTTTGCTGCCAACAGATACAAAAAGCAATATGTATCTCAAATTTGCACTCTAATGGAGAACTTTGACAGTGACCTCAGGAGTGTCATAGAGTATGTGACAGTCAGATGTACTAAACTGTTGATATAACTGATATAAAAGCATGTGAGGTCACTGTTAAAGTTTTGTATTAGAATGGAAGATGTGGTACATATTTTGGTATCTGTTGGGGATGAAGGGTTTTTTAAAATCTTTTTGAGAAAAAGATCATAGTCACTCAGTTTACAGTCATACCTGGGCATAAACTGAAAGATCTTACTTAAAAGCAAGAATCAACAGGTTCTGAAGAATACATGGGTGTGTGTGTGTGGGGGGGGGGGGAGAATCTTGTCATCACACTCTGTTCAAGCCAATGAGGTAGCTTAGACTTGGGGATTCTTGTATGTTCTAAGAATAAAGCATCTTTGTAGTTTTGCTAATGTTAAAAGATTTTTGGCTGAGATTTTCAAAGCTGTGTAGGGGATTTAGATACAGTATGTGTCCAAAGGTCCCAAGTGGCTTTGAAAAAGTCTTTAATCCTAAATTTGTTTTTAATTTTTAGAAAAGCAATTTTTTTTAGTTCTGAAACCACTGTCATTTACTTAAATGTTTTACGGTACTTTAAAAATCAAGAGCAAAATACTAGCTGAGAAAGTAACAGTTCAGAATTGCTACAAAAAATGTCACTGTTCTACCATTGCATACTTAATGCAACTACTTCTTATAGTGATGTGAATTCATTTAAACTTAATTTGCTGCTCCTGTCATAACCAGATCAGTGTGACATTTAATTTGTGCTAATCTATCCAAGACTGGGAAAATCCACTTACGAGGATGTACCATCTCCTTGGACATCACAGCATTGTGTGCGGAAATTGCCTGTTTTGGCGGATTTCCTTTTGTAATAAAAGCCCGATATTCTGCAAGAGATGACAGTCAACTTGAATTAAAACCTGAACCTGTTTTCTAGGTGAAAATTGCACACATTTTGGACTGTACTAATGTGTTTCTGCCACCAGGGGTCAGTAACACCGCTCCACTGTGACAAGAACCTTAGATCTTTGTGTCATAATCACAAAGCAAACAAAGTATAAGGATAATGATGATTGCATTAATATGGGCGGACTGGACCTTCACTTGTCCCATTCTCCAAGCTGGAGCAAGTATAATTAACTTATTTGCTGACTAGTAAGCAGCCATAGTCTATCCTCTGACTCCCATGTGACATGCACATTGCTACTATTGATTAGGGCAAAGTTCCAATGGAGTGTTTACCTTTAGCTGTAGCTTTAAAATATTCATTTAGTCTTGCAGATTTGTTTTCAGAAGCAAGAAGTTGTAGCAGATAAGATTAAAATGAGACTGTCCAGTGGATAGGAGAAGGGAACACTTGATTTCTGCTTCTCCTGCATTAGTGTCCTATACGTCCCAGAGTATCCCAAAACTTCATAGAGGCCTAGACTTGATTAATATTTCCCTCTACCCCTCTAACTCTATAGTGACACTGCTAATGGTTAAACATGCTTTGAACCATATCAGCCTAGTCAGTGGAAGGTACTGTCCAAATTCTCAATTTCTCTTTGGGCGTGAAAGGCCCCTGGAAACAGTTGTTTCAAGTGAATGCTTTTATCATTTGCACCACTCTACCCCGTAGAAAGAGGTCAAGCAGACCAGACGACAAGGCTAGCAGGAGAATTTCCCAAAATTTACACCAAAATCATTTCTCAAAAAGGTGCGTGAGTCTGTTTAATCGTGAGAGTTTTTCAGTTTGGTACAGACATCCACTTGAGATTCTTCCTTGTGTGCAGTGAGTTGAGAGAGGGCCTCCGTATCTTGAGAACTCTGGGAGCTGCAGCATTTTCTTTTTTCTTCCTCGCCTTCTCTCCATCCTCCCATTTCAGTTCTTCTAAACTCCTTCTCCAGACTCCTCAATTTCTGTCTCCTTCTGTCAACCTGTTCACAGTGGGTAGCATAACCTTTCACTCCTTCCCTCTCAAAGTCATTTCCTTGCATCTTCAGCTTCCAGCTGCCTCAAAGTGTGACTGACCAGGTTTCTTGGTATAGGGGAGAGTAGGACCCTCTTTCTACACATTAGTTCACTCTAAAACTGCATATAGTAAAATGTGAAATTTCTGAATTGCATATAGTGAAATTTCTCTGCCACTATAAACTCATTCTACCTTGTTAGTCCCCCGAGAACATGACGATTGTCATCGCCTCCTCCATCTCAATGGCAGTGGTATGGAGAAGAGAAGTTAACCCTGCCCCGTGAGGGAGGGCTAAACCTAGATCCCATTGAGTCTTGCTACAGCTGCTCCCAGAGGGACATGAAGAGGATCAGGTAGGAATGACTGGCTTTCCATAGGCTGGCTGCAGTTCCCATTTCCCACTGTACCTCTTCTTATAACAGGTTTCAGAGTAGCAGCCGTGTTAGTCTGTATCCGCAAAAAGAAGAACAGGAGTACTTGTGGCACTAACAAATTTTTATAACAACATTCTCTTGGTGATAACCTGAGGAACTTTACTATGAAAGGGTTGCATTGTATAGAAGTGAATTCTGGCCCCAGTACTGCAAACGTTACTTACATGAGTAGTTCTTAGAGTAATCCCATTTAGTTCAATGGGACTATTCATGTGAGCAAGCATTGTTTGCATGGGTAAGGGTGGTGGGATTTGGCCTCTACCCCTCTCACAGTGTAGTGTGCTGGCTCTTTGTATGGAAGTACATTTGAAACTGCTTTCCCTGTAATACTCTCCCCACTAAGCTTTCATAATCCTTACAATGTCAATGATTGTAAGGTGTTTTGTGATAGTCTGTATGAAAGCTGTATAAAATAAATAGTAATTATACTGTGTGCATTTCCTAATGTGCATGCTAAACTGTGTGCTGGCTCCTTGGCACAATAAAACCATCACTCTTCCCTTTCTCTCACCTCTCCGTGGTGTGACAACTAAAATAAAAACATCTCTGATCCATTTGCCTATTTAGACAATGTGCTGTTCCAAGCACAAAGGGCTTGGCTAAGTGTTGCTAGCACCGCCTTGCACTGGTTGGAACTATCCACTCTACAGAACTAATGAAAAGTATTCCCACACGGAATTTGCCCAGTCCATTGCACAGGAAACTGAAGTACTTGTTCCATATTACTCTTGGTTCAGTCCAGTGATTGATTCTCTTACGGCTGATGTGTTCTGAGAAGCTAGGCTCGCACACTGTTCCAGCCAGGTGGAATGGCAGCTGGGGAAGAGGATGCTGTTCTTGTCTTCTCTGTATACTAAGGGTCTACTGTAATGAGCACTGGCTCATGTGGACGGAGGGAAGCTAATTGTAACATTTTTGCGTAACTCTTTGGATGTCTGATAGTGAATTTTTTCTTTTTTTTTCAAGATGTATTAACTATTTTCTCTCTTCTCATTTCTTCTCCAAGATCCAAAATTAGATGGGGCTACTATAAGGTGGGTGCATAACTGGCTGGATAACCGTACTCAGAGAGGCGTTATTAATGGTTCCCAATCCTGCTGGAAAGGCATAACGAGTGGGGTTCTGCAGCGGTCTGTTTTGGGACCGGCTCTGTTCAATATCTTCATTAACGACTTAGATATTGGCATAGAAAGTACGCTTATTAAGTTTGCAGATGATACCAAACTGGGAGGGATTGCAACTGCTTTGGAGGACAGGGTCATAATTCAAAATGATCTGGACAAACTGGAGAAATGGTCTGAGTTAAACAGGATGAAGTTTAACAAAGACAAATGCAAAGTGCTCCACTTAGAAAGAAAAAATCAGTTTCACACATACAGAATGGGAAGAGACTGTCTAGGAAGGAGTACGGCAGAAAGGGATCTAGGGGTTATAGTGGACCACAAGCTAAATATGAGTCAACAGTGTGATGCTGTTGCAAAAAAAGCAAACATGATTCTGGGATGTATTAACAGGTGTGTTGTGAGCAAGACACGAGAAGTCATTCTTCCGCTCTACTCTGCTCTGGTTAGGCCTCAGCTGGAGTATTGTGTCCAGTTCTGGGTACCGCATTTCAAGAAAGATGTGGAGAAATTGGAAAGGGTCCAGAGAAGAGCAACAAGAATGATTAAAGGTCTTGAGAACATGACCTATGAAGGAAGGCTGAAGGAATTGGGTTTGTTTGGAAAAGAGAAGACTGAGAGGGGACATGATAGCAGTTTTCAGGTATGTAAAAGGGTGTCATAAGGAGGAGGGAGAAAACTTGTTCACCTTAGCCTCTAAGGATAGAACAAGAAGCAATGGGCTTAAACTGCAGCAAGGGAGGTCTAGGTTGGACATTAGGAAAAAGTTCCTAACTGTCAGGGTGGTTAAACACTGGAATAAATTTCCTAGGGAGGTTGTGGAATCTCCATCTCTGGAGATATTTAAGAGTAGGTTAGATAAATGTCTATCAGGGATGGTCTAGACAGTATTTGGTCCTGCCATGCGGGCAGGGGACTGGACTCGATGACCTCTCGAGGTCCCTTCCAGTCCTAGAATCTATGAATCTATGAATCCAGAGATGGACATTGTTCAGGCTAGGGGCAAGGGGGAAGAGATCTGCCATATCATGTTCTCCCCACCACAGACCACCTATTGGCTGTGATCCCTCTGGGGTTTATATAGGTCCTCTTGGGAGATTGAGGGAGAGAAATGGTAGCTCAGACCAATTTGATAGAGTTTTGTTTGCGGAAGGTTAGGCTGCATAGTGACCAAGAGCCAGGTCCATCTCCCATAGAAGTCGATGGGAGTGTTTTCACTAACATCAGTGGGTTTTGGCTTAGACCCTGAATGTGTAATTTATACTAATATTCTTTGTTCTGTTTTTTCTTTTCAAGGTGTCTAGAGACACTGTTCTGGCAGTGCCTAGATTCTGAGCTGCAGTAAGGGTAAATATAAATGCATTTATCTTCCTGACTCTTTAAGTGTTATACTAATGTTCTCTCTGTTTCTCCTTTTTGTTTTTAAATATAGAAGGCAAGAGAACACACAAGCCAAATTTAAAAATTATACCTCTAAAATAAAAATATTGATAAATTATAGCTGCCACCATTTTAAGCATCCTATTTTAAAGATAATTATGCTGTAAATATAAAAATGTATATTTTAATAAAACTTTTAATGCAAAAACAACATTTTAGTTTTATTCCTCGTAATAACCTGTCATTGATTGCATATTTGACGTAGGTGGGGACCTGGTGGAGATCACCCAAAATCTGCATCAGTTGCTATCAGGAGGTGAAAGAAGGTCCAGAGGTTAGGGTGCTAGCCCGGGACTTGGGAGATCTGGGTTCAATTCCCTGATAACCATAGGTTTGCTGTCTGACCTCGGGCAAGTCACTTAAATTCCATGTTTCCCATCTTACCTTCCTATAAAATGGGTATAATCACATTTCCCTTCCTCACAGGGATATTAGGAGAATAGATTCATTAAGGATTGTGAGGCCATATAAGTACTTATGATAGATAGGTGTGCTAGTGTAACACCGACAGACCCCGGTCGTTGGTGGGCAGGATCGAACTGGGGACCTCTGGAGCTTAGTGCATGAGCTAAAAGCTAACTGGCTCTTAGCTAAGGCTGTAGAGTAGACTCATTTTCTCTCTCTCTCTTTCCCCTCCCCTCCCCCCCCCCCCCCCCCCCCGGTCTCAGTGCCACTAGATGGGACAGAACACCACACCCAGGAGGTGTGTATGTTACATAAGGATAATGGGCAGACCTGAAATCACCTCAGTGGTCTTGGACCAGCTGAATTCAATATGCCATGGGATTGAGGAGAGCAGGTGATTAGTAGGCAGTGTGATCCCTGAAAAGTGGGGGAAAGCATTGCAGGACTTAGCTGGGAAGACTGGCTGCAAAAGTGTAGGTGCAACACGTGTAGTTACATGTCCATATTGGAATGGTGTGCAGTGACCCTGCGCAGGTGAGAGCATAGAGCGAAGGGGGTTTATCTGCACTTAAGTCTTTCTGAAATTCTTCTTTTACTCTAGTGCAGGTGAAACACCACCAGCATTAGCAGTGATGGGAGAGAAAATGCCATCTATCACTTGTTCTGTAGTGACATCCTTCGCACTGGAGGGATATGTGTGACGTTTCCCTCTGGTGTTATCTCGACTGGTGATCTGCTGGGCCACTGCAATCCTTGACTCTGGGAGCCAGCCTTATCCTGCTCTGCTGTGAGAACCCCCACTCCTGGGCTGTTCACGCACAGCCTCTGGGATGTAAGCTGCTCCCAGCTACTTGTAAGGGGAAACCTTCTTTTTTTTTTTTTTTTAAACACCAGAAAAGAGAAAATGTCTGTGGGATGCCCTGGCAGGTATGGAGATATACCTATCTCATAGAACTGGAAGGGACCCTGACGGTCATCGACTCCAGCCCAGTGCCTTCACTAGCAGGACCAAGTATTGATTTTTGCTCCAGATCCCTAGGTGGCCCCTTCAAGGATTGAACTCACAACCCTGGGTTTAGCAGGCCAATGCTCAAACCACTGAGCTATGACTGGAGACTTAACTTAATTTCAGATACATCAGTGGCACCCACAGAAATTGGTGAGCTAGATTTTATGTAAAAAATGGAGGTCCCTAATGACTAGGGTTACCATACATCCGGATTTTCCCGGACACGTCCAGCTTTTTGGTCCTCAAATCCCCATCTGGGAGGAAATTCCAAAAAGCCGGACATGTCCGGGAAAATAGGGCGCCGCTCGCCTGGGGCCGGGGCTGGGCCGGAGTCGCTGGGACCAGGGCTGGGGGTGCTCGGCCGCTGGCCGGTGCCGCTCGGACGGGCCGGTGCCCCGGGGCCCGAGCCGAGCTGGAGTCGCCGGGGCCGGGGCAGGCTGGAGCCGCTCGGCTGGAACCGGGGCTGACGCCCCAGAGCCCGAGCTGAGCCGAGCCAGAGACCCCGGGGCCAGAGCTGCTCGGACGGGGGGGCCGGACTGGGCCACGCCTCCCCGCGCCCCACCACCCCTGCCCCAGCTTACCTGCTGCCTGCCTGTTTCAGGCTTCCCGCGAACATTTGATTCACGGGAAGCAGGGGAGGGGGAGGAGCAGGGGGCGGAGCATTCAGGGGAGGGGGCGGGGTTGGGGCAGGGGTGGAGTTGGGGTGGGACTGGGGTGGGGAAGGGGTGTATTCGGGGCGGGGCCGGGGCCCCGTAGAGTGTTCTCTTTTTGTTTTTTTAAAATATGGTAACCCTACTAATGACCCTTAATTAGATTCTTGGTGAAATTTCCAACAACATGGAGAATTCACATATCCCCTGATAACATTATTCAGGGATTACTTACCCATGCAATTATAGTTTTTATTTTAATAAAGTTTCAAAGGTGGAACATCCAGTTGTCTTATGCAGCAAGGTATGGGGAAAGCACACGGATCAGATTTGGGAGAATGTGGGTTGATGGCACTCCTTGTGTGCTGTGAATATCGGCCATCAGGGATTAAAGTTGGTCTCTGCTGAGTAGAGCTGTCGAAATCAAAGCAAACTCAGGGAGTGAAACCTCTCCATTGCAAAGGAGAGTGGTTCCTTTGTTAGGAACAAAAGCAAACCCTGCCCCAAAACAAGTTTCTTATCAGATGGAAGAATTTTTCACTTCACTAGGGAGTTTGGCTGGGAGCACACTGGGTAAGTTTTTTCAGCTCTAAGGAAAGTCCTGTGTAAATAAGAATTTTCCATGGATATAATAATCTCTGCTCCCTCTTCCAGAAAGAATATTAATGCTGCTAGGTATGGGAAATAATACAAAGTTGCCTAAAATGCCTTTGTATAAAAGAATCAGCAAAGGTACCTTGCATGTTCATGGACAGGATACATTCGCTTTTTACTTTATATCATGAGTGTGGACACAATCCAGTTTTTTCCCCCAATTTCATATGCTTTGCATGTCTTAAGTCTTTACTGCACTCTTTCAAGCCAACATACTCCATTCAAAATAAAATCAAACTAACCCTCTTTTTTTTTTTGTTAAGGACGTTTTATGGATAATAGGACAAATTCTGTTTTCGTTTGTACTAGTTTAAATCCAAGTGTGAATAGCCACGTAAGTCAATTTTTTCCCCCTTAGTTAACTTAGGATATATAGCCTTTCCCATAGCTCAGTGGTTTGAGCATTGGCCTGCTAAGCCCAGGGTTGTGAGTTCAATCCTTGAGGGGGCCACTTCGGAATCTGGGGCAAAATCAGTACTTGGTCCTGCTAGTGAAGGCAGGGGGCTGGACTCAATGACCTTTCAAGGTCCCTTCCAGTTCTAGGAGATAGGAAAGTCACCATTTCTTATCAAGCCCCAGGAAGGATGGTTTTGGGGTAACACCACTGGACTGGGACCCAGGAGATCTGGATTCTGTTCTTGGCTCTTCCACAGATTTCCTGTGAGACCTTGGGGAAAGCACATCAAAATAATACATCACTGGAGGGAAGGGAGAATAGATCTTTTAGTGTACGGGAGGTCAGAGTGCCATATTAGAGTCTACAACTAGAATAAACACTGTCAATAACTACTGAAATTTGCAACCATCTTGGCAGCTGTTAAGGGGCATATATGAAATAAGCTTAGTGGTCTCTGGCCCCTTCCTAAATAAAATAAAAGAATTCCCTGTCACAGAAACTACTGCCACAATTGGCACTGATCTCAGCAGAGATTCCAACAACTGAATGGACATGGAGAGTTAACTCCTGTCATCTCATTCCAAAGGAAGGATGAACTGTATTCGCAGAGCTTTGTAGTGAAGCTTGTACTTGCTGCTGCCGGTGCTGTTCTGTGGATAAAACGGTTCAATCAAATGTCAGTGGAAAGACTCCCATTGACTTCGGGGAGTATTGGATCAGGCCCGGTAGAGGATTTCCTTTTATAGGCTCTCAATTTGGTGGACATTAAATTCACTTATTCTTGCAGATTTTTAGCAAATTGGGGGGGGGGGGGAATTAGCTAAGTGTGAAATTGAATTTAGTAACAATACAAGAATGCTCCTGTTAGAATTACGTAGGAACAACTAGTTTGAGAAGGTTTTAATATCTGAGTTAAACACTGAGGTAAGAAAATAATAATCCACCAAATTACACTATATTCCACTAGAGCAAGTTATTATACATTGTAGCAAAGCGCTGAGACAAATGATGGTAAAGGGTTGTTGGCAAAGATGGCTGCTTCGTTCATTAATGAATTAAAGGAAACAAATAATGATGTTCACCCGTAGGGCTGGGGAAGAGATAGTAAATTAATTTAGTCCTTATAAATTTGGGGCTGATGGCACAAATGGCAATTAAGTGCTTAACTGCTATTGACTTTCAGAGGGATTTAGGTGCCTAAGGCCTGGGCCTTTAAAAATCTTCCCCACAGTTTGTAAAGTTCCAGGGCCTGATCCAAAGCTCATTGAAGTCAATGGAAAGACTCAGATCAGGCCCTCAGTTGGTGTGAACCATGCAGTGACTAACACCCAAATTTTAGCTTAGACTAGAGCTGTTCAAATCTTGGGAGCTGTAAATATTTTGGTTTGATTGTATTTGTGGTCTTGAGCATCTGAGACTTTGAGAGTCTTTGACGGTTTTGGTCACATACGGGTGTTCAATGTTATGTGACTTTGACCCTTTAGGAACTTGTGTGAACAATTCTGAAGCTCTAACAGAAACATTGGATACTTTACCAAAAATCCATAGATGGCCACGTGCAGAATTTTGTATTGGATTTTGCTGCCAGAGCACTTCTGGTTTAAGTTTTGGTTTTGACTTCTAAAAGCCCTAAATGGCCAAGACCTACCTGAGAGACCACCTCATTCCTTGTGCCATACTGCCACTGGAGTGACCAGCAGAGGTGCTCAAGCCGAGGTTTCATTGGTATAAATATAAAAGAGCTGTGAACTCTCACAGAGAATGCCAAGCCAGCAGCTTTGGAATATACTCGCCCACATTGGTTTGAAATAGCCAAGTCTGCTGACTTTCATCTTTGTTTCCCCAGGAATTTGAAAATAGAGTTAAATTGCCTGGTTTATCAGTGACGGGTTATCTTAAACTCTACTGCTACACTTAGGATGTATTTTCTAGTTTCATCAAGGGAACACAGGCATCCTTTCAACATTTCTACAAATCTAATAAATTATATAATTAGCCAGCTCTACTCAGAACCCTGGCTAACACCATGCAGAATGTAGACAGGTGGGCGTGTGAGCTTTCTCAGCTTGCTCTCCTCTGATAGTCCTCCCTCCTTGTCCTGCAGCAGTGCACTATTTTAGTATTGGGAGTCTCAACATTGTTTTAATTTGTTTGGTATATGTTGCTGTGTGCTGTACACTAGAGTGAGGCCACATATTCCTTTCTGATCTCAGTCAAAATAAATCTTCAGAGATGAAAGCCTGATCCTTTGTGCCATCTCATCTCCCACCTTAGCTGACAGTAGGCCAGTACTTTGTGTCTGGTTTATGGTGACTCATTGCAAAGTGCTAGAGCATTATAGTAACTTTTCTGTGAAACTCAGCCTGTAGGTGTCACTGTGGGCATGAGAGTGAAGGAAAAACATTTGAGGAAAGGATAAAAGTTCAAGACTGGTCAAAAGCAGCAAATAAAGAAAAGGAAAAGAATGGCTAAAGAATTAAAATCTTACTTACTAGCCACATATTTTCCATGGCATTTCTAGAAGATGTTTGAAAACTGTCCAAGAGAAGATGCTGAAGAAAATTCCAAGTATTAAGGCATTTCATCATTCCAAATATTCCAGGCCAGAAGCTCAGCTGTTGTAACTCGTTATACCTCCACTGACTGCAACAGAGACTCTGGCCCCACAAGTCCATTCGCTTCTAAGTGCCGTGTGTTACTCACCTCATTTATGATGTTGGCAGAAAACCAGAGCAGGCTTCTCTTAAATCCTTTAAAACCACTCATACGAAGTTCTCTGTATTTGCAGATCTAAGTGCTAAAGGTCATCCCGGCTCAAAGCACCCATCCATCCCAGACTATTCACCATCGCCAAAAACAGAGATTTGCTCTGAAGAAAATGCCCTTAAAGCTGGTGCCACAAGAAATTGTGCATATACAGGCTCATCCACCCCCACCCACAATCACACAAGTAAACCAGCTGCAGAAGCTTGAACTGTTTACAGGATATACATTACCTAAGGGTGCCTGCACTTTTGGAAAGGCCTTTCTTACCCAGGTCGTTGCTAAGGCCCAAGCTGACTCTGTCTATGTTATCACGAGGATGACAGTTTAAACAGGCCTTATCACTGTGTGTTCAATCAAGGTTTATGAGGGCTGATAAAGATGTCACCTACTTGCTTTGTGTGTTCATTAAAACTCTATTCCCCCCGTAGGACATAGATATATTCTTATTCTTTTTCTTTCTTTCTACATATATCTTTAGCTCTTGTATGGGGGAAATGTATCCCTCGTGTCAGAGAGATGTCACACTTTTACTTTCATACTCCTCCAAACTGCTGAAAAAAATAAAACCAGGACATTCCAGCTTAGTTGACACAACCTTATCTATCTTTAATATCACAGGTAATCACAATTGCCTATTTAATTTATTCAGTAAACCTCCCTACATTTAGCTTACGTGGCAGTAAAATGGTTTGTATGCAGTTTTAATCTGAGGTACTGTACCATCACTGACACTGCCTTAGGAAAATGTTGCTGCTACTTCTCCTTGTGATAGGATGTACCCATCCAAATATATTGGATAGGGTTCCTGTCTTCCTTCTTCCAATCTACTCAGATTGAACCACATGGCTATGTTTGCCCTATTGCCTTATTATGATTTTGATTACACTTTACTTTACGATTCCATTTATAACTGGTTTGTAAAGGGTTCATAAGTGATAAAAGATGTTACAATCTTGCAGACATCAGTATGTGTTATAGTTGCTTATAAACACATTTGTAGAAAATGTTATGTATGGTTATGAGCTATGATTATAAGTAATCTATTGACATTTAAAAATCTACAACAATCTAAGAATTTATTAAGCATTTATTAAAATAGCTATGGATCATGTATTAACCCTTTATAAACTATTTACAACTGGAACCCCAGTTTACAATGTTGCCAGTGTTTTCTGGTTGTAAGGAGCTGTAATGAAAAATTAAATTTATGAGGAGGAGGCCAAAGTCCTGTCTTGTTCTGTAAGTACCCTCAGTTTCAGAACTTTTTCCTACCTATCTCCTTCTCTTGGCTGCAGTTAAGAATGGCCAGGTAGGGCAGCTGCTTCCAGATCTACTCTTCTTTAGAAAGACCCACACTTCCATTGAATGGAAATATTACCTGTTTTTTAATTAAGCCTTACTGAATGGAAGGCAAACTAGATATACAAGAACATGAGGAATAAATAATAATTACAGGTACACGGCATATTGTCAAAAGAGGGAAACCAAGCAAGTTATTATGCAAAATTTTCAAAAGCACCCAGCTGACTTAGGCAGCTGAAAACTCTAACTGACGTAGGTGCTGACTTACCCACTGAAAATCAATAGGACTTAGACTCTTAAGTGGCTTGGTGCTTTTGAAAATTTGACTCATTAACCCTAACATTATCATAGTCCAAATCTAAAATAAAGGACAGACTGCACATGGCATAAGTCATAAGATAATGGAGACAAGATCAGGGGTGAGGGAAGCCTAACCAAAGACAATTTTTAGTAAAACAAACACAAACAAACAAAAAACAACAATCCCCCCAAACAGACAAAAAAACAGACAGACAATGTTAAGAAACAACAAAACTAGAATCCTCAAAGAGCAAACTTATCAGAGTTAGAATTTTTCTAGGTATCCCAGCAACCTTTCAGCTGACTTTAAAAAAAATCAAGCAAACAACTATGTCTGTCTACACAGGCAGCATATGATACAGTGAAAGATTCTGTACATTACATAAGAGATATCCAGCAACAGTGGAGCAAAACTTCTTTGAGCTGATCAAATAATGCAAAGGTTTATTCACAGGTAATTATTTGGTTGAAAAAAAGAGCCAATATTCATAACAAATATTTATTCGTAATTTGTGTCCATTTATAGAGCATGGCAATGAAAAAGTGTATTTGTGAATCATTGATTTTAAAAATTGCCAAAATTCACAATACCTAATATAAGCACAAATTTTCAGCCAGCTCTGCCCTCTTAGCTGTTGTTTGTGCTTTGATGTGCATCTTAATGTATCAAATTCTGCTCCTCTGCTTATTGATGCCCGTGTTAACAACCTACCTAGATTTAATTGCAAAAATGTGAAATAATGGACATAAATAATATTTCTACTTTATTCATAAAAGTTTGAGGCTAACAGATGATTGCTGCTCAAACCTTGAGTGTTGGGTAACCCTCCCCTGACCCCTGCCAACATGAGTTGAAGAAAAAATCCTTCCCAAGTTCAAATGACGTGATCACTTGTGAATCCCTTGCAACAATCACCATAGTTGAGCATCTGATGCCATTTTGCACCCTGATATACCCTTGATGTCTAAATAATTGTCCTCCCCCACACCTTGATGATTATTCTCCAAAGGACCCCCCCCCCAAAAAAAGCCTCTGTTTAGGCTATATGTAGGGTCTGAAATCTACATTTTGTTTCTGAATTTTTCAGCGTGTCTATATTCCTTCTCATACTTAATTGGAGTAGATCTTTACTTAAGTCTATGATCCTGTTTCGTATTCACATACTGCAAGAAGATTCCCCCAAGCGTCCCATTTTCCATAATGTTTAGACTTAAACACTTCAATCTATCATAATAGCTAAGACCCTCCTTATCTCTGATCAGTTTAGCAGCTCTGCTCTGGACTTTCTGCAGAATTAGTATATCCCCATTGAGGTGAGTCTCCGAAACTGGATGCAGCTCTCCAGGTGGGGTTTGTCCATGGCATCATCTCCTTTCCCTTTCGCTGCAGCCTGTAAGATCCTGTTAGCCTGTCTTGCCTCAAAGAAGCTGTATGTTTCAGCTTCATGCTAGTGCTGACTTGATTTCTCAAGTCCCTTTCCTTGACCAATAGTATTAAATTCCTGTTCTTTACACTGCAGGATATAAATTTCTATACATGTATTCTATACACTTTGCTAGTATTAGAATCCATCAGCCAGTTTTGAGATGACTTCTCCAGTCTGTTTACAGTTTTGTGATGATGTGCTAATGTGCCACTTAAGGTGTTAATGTTATAAATGTTGGTTTCATAATCAAATTTGCCACTCTATGAGGACAGCCAGGATTGCTGTTAGGTCATTAATAACATGAAAAGCAGAAGCCTCAGAAATAATCCTGCTAATGATTTCTACCCATTATGACCCACTGCCATTTACAATGACTTCATGCTTATTATTATAACCCCTATGAACCGATTTGTTATATGCTTCTATTTTGTCTTCACTTTGGCCAGTCTCTGAATGAATCATTTATGCGGTATTCTGTGAAACACTTTGCTATGGTTTAAATAGACACGATACAATTCCCTTGTCAATAACCTTACTGGCTTACCGACCTCTGAAAAGTTACTGTAGAATGGTCTGGCCTGTTTTGTTTTGTTTTTTTGTTAAGCTATGTTATATGGGTTCCAATTTGGGGAAAACTTTTATCAACAAACTGTCTGTCTGTCTTCCTATCATAGTCTCCAGAATTTTACCCTGCATTGAAGCTAGACTAAGGGTATGTCTACATTGCAATTAAAATCTGCGGCTGGCCCATGCCAGCTGACTTGGGCTGTGGGGCTGTTTAATGGCAGTGTAGACTTCCAGACTTAGGCTGCAGCTTGAGCTCTGGGACCCTCCCACCTCGCAGGGTCTGACTTCCTAGTACTAGGGTGACCAGCTGTCCCGATTTTAGAGGGATAGTCCCGATATTTGGGGCTATGTCTTATATAGGCACCTATTACCCCCCAACCCCGTCCCAATTTTTCACAGTTGCTGTCTGGTCACCCTACCTAGTACCCACCTAGCCCATCATATGTTCCACTGTCTAGTCCATTGGTACTTCTACAGTACAGGTCCAAAGGTGGATCTAAAACTGCTATTATGCTAACAGGATTTCTAGAATGTGACAGAGCTCTCTTTATATTGTGGAATATAAACCATCTATTGGAGCTAAGCTTTTTAGTTTTATGAGTACAATGCTATGTTTTGATATGCTCTACTATTATTTATTGCTATAGCATCTAAGGACCCCAAACAGGGATTAGAGTTCCACTGTACAAACAAATAACACATATACAGTCCCTTCTCTAGGGAGCACACTCAGCATGGGAGCACACCTACGCCCATGCATTATTATGGCATATTTATTTGGGGCCTCTCCATCACCCTCTGATATGAATGGTTCAAAGAGAACTTTACTCAGCTCCTAAGCTTTGCTCATGGTGTCAGCGAATGGTTTCCCTGGGTTGGTTTTGGGTGGCCCTCTCTGCTTCCCTTTAGTACACTTTTAAAATGGTTTCTTGTTCGTACTGTTGTCTGCTTTGGTGATGTGCTGGTTTTTGTTTGTTTGTTTAACCATTACTGGTTTACCTGTGGATATTTTTGGAATGCAAAATAAAAATTTTCCTGACTCTGGCCCCTCACTGGGCACAAAATGCCAGGTTCGAAGAAACAAACCATAAAGAGAGGCTGCATAAAGCCAATCTGAAGTATGGTGGTAAGTGACTCTGTCAGAATAATTTCTAGTTTCGGTGTAGTAGTCAGAGTGCAGACTCATGTGCTTGTGCAAGGCATGGAACATTGTTAACTTGCTGGAACATGACCCATGACCACTGTCTGTAGCTAATGTGGCTTTATTGAGCGTGGATTAACTTCTGTTTTCTCATTTAAATCCAGAGAGAGAGGTTCTGTGAGCAAAGTATTGATTTAGGCTAAAATCTAGTGCTAATACAGTACATGGAAATAAATGAGCTTAAACATTAACATGCTCTAGAGGTCACAAGACTATTTCTAACTAGCTTTATGAAAAAAGGCCACAAATCCTGAACTCAGAATAATTGACTCCCCCCGCCCCCATTCTTTCCCTGCTTTAGAACAGGTGATATTTTTAACCAGTTCAGTCTGTCCTTATTTTAACAATCAATGCCTGTTACAGCCCCTCCCACCACCATTATTAAACTGCATATTTTCAGTTATATTTAAACTGAACTGTGCTATTCTAGCTAGCATTGGCAGCGTTGTACACGGTGAGGCCCTTGGGGTAACTACAAACGTGTTGGGGATGTAATGACTGTCCTGCCTTTTCCATGTTGGCAAATGTGAGACGAGTTCTGGCTCGGTGGGAGAGATGCCTGGTATGGAAAAGGTTGAGAACCAATGCTATACACCATCCTCACCACCATTAAACAATACAGCTTGGGACATAATGAAGTATGTCCAAGAATACAGAAATAGGTTGTTCTTAAAGTGTCATGAACCTGTCTTGCATCATAGCAGCAGAGGCTGGGGATGTTTGAAAATGAGTAGACAGAACTGCTGTGTTAAGGGATGATTAGAGACATATTTACCATGGGTGGTTGATCATACTGTGTGATGAAAAACAAGGCAGAAGAGGCTGTACTCTGCCTGTCCTGAGAGGAACCCTCTCTGTATCGTGGGATGTAAGCTTGTTGCATTCAGGAATAGAAGGGCAATTATGGGTGTTCTTGGGTTGCCACCAGCCAACCTCATCAGCCCCGGCCCTCCAAACTACCAATCCAAGTTGAGGTGAATTGTATGGGGGTTAACGCTCTGTTAGATTCTCAGTGTTGCCAGACTCTGGCCCAGTATAGAGGGCCTGCCCTGAACTTTTGTCTCTATTGAGTATATACGGAACACTTTCTATGGCTGATCACAAATGGTTTTATGTGCGTATAATTTACTCTTCCTAAATTAATTTTGGTGATTGATTCCATAACTCGAACTCTTTCATCGTCAAACATACTCAAATTATAATAACACCACTAATTTATAACCCAGAAACTGTAATTGTTTTAAAAAGCCAAATTGTGTAATGCATATGGTGCAGAACAGCCACAAGGTTTACTGTTATTATCCTTGTCCTCTCTTCCCCACATTGCTGCTGTCACTCACTGTACTATGTCTACATGTAAATAGTAAGCTCTGTGGGACTGCGTCTGTCTCTCTTGTCTGTGAAACACCATGCCCCTTGCTTTTTATTACTTATTTCATTACATGAACACACATCCATCAAAAAGGAACACCTAACCCTGGCTCTAAGCACTCCTTGGTCATTCTTAAATTCACAATCTTTATACAAACCATTTCTCTAACTCCTCCTTCGACCATTAATCAGTGTATTCACAGCCCGCAATAACCCAGCAGCAAAGAACATAGTTTAAGATCTTTACAATCTCCCACCAGAACCTTCCCATTCTCACATGGCCAGGGAAAACAAAATAGGCCTTGCAGCATGCCTGAAGGTCAACAAACTAGGCTTTTTCAGACCAAGAGGGTTGGAGGAGTCAGTTGCAAAACTGGGAAGCCCTGGGAAGCCCTCACAAAACTGGGAAGCCCTCACAGAGAACACCCTCCCTGCTGCTCCTGCACCCTCTTACGAGTGAGGCTTCTCTCAGGTACCTCCATTGAGCACAGCTGTGGCAGTGTGGCACAGGAAGCGAGGCATTTGTCTGCTCTGTAGGCCCCATGCCACGTAGGGCTTTACAGGACAAAACCAATACCTGTCAGTGGCTCTGTATAAATAAGCAGTAATCCCTTCACACAATATATGCCAGGTTTTTCTGGTGTCCCTCCTGAGAGTTAGCTGGTACTTTAATTGACTATCCTAACAGCACAGCTGAGTGAGTCCTTGTTCATCTTTTAAACTCTCTGGTTGAAGATAATAACTTCCTAAGTCACTATTGTATGACACAGGCTGTATGTGATCATACCATCGTGTGTGCAAACTGGTGTCACTTTAATTAAACCTTCTTTCCCACTGGCCGTCAGTAAGTCTTTGCTCTGTCTTATGAAAGATTTTTCACCTGAACAAACTTCACAGCTGTTGTCTGCCAAATGGCCAGACATCACTCCTGGTGGAGTTAGCTTGGTAACAGAGTTCTCCATCTTCCATACTTGAAATTGCTCCGTGTGAACTCTTTCCCCTCTAGGTAGGATCCCTGTGATGTGCAGGTAGCGAATTGGTAGCTATAATAATAAATATTTGTCTATAAGGCTCCCAAAGGCCTTTGACCACTGACACTGAAGAGGAATCAAAGTAGAGCAAAGAGCTCAAGTGCAGGATCGAAAGGCAGAAATGGTTACATTGGAATCCTGGCACTGTCAGTGCTGACCCTGGCATCTGCTTTGGGCAAGTCACTTAATTCCTCTTCTTTTGGTTTCCCATCGGTGACCTGGGAACAGTAATAGTCTACGTCCTGTGGGCACTGTGGTAGTTATCATTAGTCAGTGTTTGTAAGGTGCTTTGAAGATGACAAATATGATAGAAGTGCTAATTATAATATCTTATCTAAGGTTTTTGACTTATTGTTTTGGCATTTGTTGTTCAAATATTGCAAATAGAAGACCTGGACTATATGCCATGGCCCAGTTTCTCAAACTATAATGAGTACGATAGAAATAATTATAAGTAAATTAAATAATTGTTAGAAAAGATAGTACAGGAAGAAAAAGATCGAAAAACTCCCTCCCTCCCCTGCCCCAAAATGTACAACAAAGAAAGCCAGTGTTAGCATTTCTCTGGTCCAGCCCGCAGCGACGGGAGGGTTTCTCTAGGATGGAGTCTCTCACGCATACATCACAGCAACAGAACAGCACATTTGTTTAGTATAAAATATTAGAGTGCAAGCAGAAGTAGTCATGGGAAGGATTTAGTTCAGCTTGATTTCTGGTCTGTTACAGGCACTCTGGCAGATCTTTGGCACTGGGGCCTGGAAGTAAATGGAGCGGCCTAAATTACATGGGGAACATGGACCCTAGTCAGATATGTGCCCTTTTTAAAATGCAAATTGATAAATAAACATTGAAACAATAGGGCTCAGCTAATCCTTTTACAAAGGGCAAATTGCTAATCTAACTCCCCAGCCACAATGGCTGCTTCATGTAAACAATAGCTGCATTTATACCTTATGTTTTACTTGTAAACTGACATGCAAGAGAGTCTGAATGGGTTTAGGCTCACCTGCCTCGTGGGGGGAGAGCTGCTAATCCTTTCATTCTCTGAACATTCAATGAGCAATACTGCCATCTGATCACACTGAGGAGAGAGCCCATGCTGTTTTGCCAAATTGTGGCCATGTTAGAGTTAACTCAGGTGGGGCTTTAACAATGTAGCCAGTGGTTTTGGTAAAAAGAGGGGGAGAGAGATCTATTCAATATCCTAATTTACACTCGGCACCCAGGGCCTGACTTGCAGAGGTGCTGAGCACCCAAAACTCCCACTGACTTCAGTGACCCCCGCCCCCCGTTTCCTGCCGCTGAAAGTGTGACGTGCCCTTTGTGATGAATATGGTCAGCTGGAAAGCTATGCCAGAGTGCATCTTTAACTGCTTATGCCCAGGTGGCAGCTTCATTGTTAAAGCTCAGCAGGGGTGTTAAGGGGTCTGAGCATCATTGCTCATGGAGAGCTAGGAGACTAGAGTCTGGGTTTTACACAGGGCTGTCATACAGGTGAATTAGTGTTGACTAATTAATTGACAGACTGTGGGAGTCTTTGACTTGTCTGACGCATGCAGATTTTGTTAGCTTGTGGAAATCTTGGGTAAATCCTGGGTTGGAGTTTTGTACCCAGCTTCTCGAACTGCTCCTTCCCCTTTGGATTCTCTAGCAATGGCCTAGAAGATGAGATCAAATGAAATTTTCTCTTGCTGTATTTTTTTTAAGTAGAATAGTGGTTTTGGATAGCACCTCTTACTCCAGGCTTCCCAAAGTGCCTGTCAGTAATAACTTAAATACAGGGAGAACAACTGCAGGGCTCTCCAGCTAGGGACATTTTACATGAGGGCAATTTCAGAAATGAACAAGGGGAGTTTTAAATTGAAGTGTCTAATTATAAATCCTATCACAAAAGTGCTTCACCAGTCTTGTGGAGGGTGAACTTTGAAATGCCCCAAACTCTTAGAGTTCCTTCTTCAAAACAACCAACATCAGTTATATGTGACGGTGCAGGTGGGAGGGGAAAGTCAGGATATTTAAGCCTTGTCCTGCTACCTCCCCAGACTCAGAGGGAGTCTGTTCTTAGCCTCCTGACATCATTCACTCCCTTTTCAGATTTAGATTCTGGATATTCTGTTTCTCAAGTGCCAGTGAGTGCGGCTGAGTCTTGCACTCCACAAATCTGTCAGCCTATAGAATGCTGCTCAGAAAGTACTGGGACTTGTTACGATGATGATGAGGCACAGAATTATGTTCACATCATACAAGTGCCTGAGGGTGATGGAGTAGGTGAAGGGCTGAAGGATGCTGTTGGTATTAGAGAAGTCACAGGACTGCATGCTGAACAGGGACCCACTGCCAGGTATAAAAGACATACTCCTCCTTCATGAACAGGAAGTGTGTAAATCAGGTAAAGGATAGTTCTTAAAAATATATATTCTGGCCCAGCAGGTGGAAAATAAAATAGTTTTCTCTCTCTCTCTTCTCTCTCCTCCCCTCCTCCTCCCCCCCCTCCCAGCCCCAAAGCTGGGACTTAGGTCAGTGTGCAGTTACAATGAGGATGACTATGGATTTTTCAAACTACAGATGAATTACATAACTTCGACAGAATGGAAATGATTTGTTTGGAAGGATTTTCTAATCTATAGAGTGCATTTGGATCTTTATTAAGACTATATTTGATACTTATAGCCAATCTGGGCTAGGGATTCATTCCCCCCTCACTGTTTCATTTATCAAATCCATTGAGATGCAAACCCACTTGACAATCCTGATCTTTTCATACCTTTTGAGGAACATGATATTGGACATTTATGATATTCAATAAATATAATGAAGAAAAAATATTCTTTACAAATATCTCTCATGCGGGTAGTGATAATGACTTTGCATTGAAAATATGTACATTCATGTGTTTCACATGTTTCTGATGTGACAATAGTTATTTCATCTAAATTTTCAGTAAAACAAGTGGTGGAAGGTGTGTGCAGATTGAAGAAAAGGAACTGCAAAATTCTCAAATGCTTTTAGGTGTGTGCATGTGTGTATAAGGTAGGGGTGTGTGTGTGTTTGTGTTAGTGTTAGAACTGGTTGGAAAATGTTTATTTCTGGGGGAAAAAAATTGGACAAAACCAAAACATTTTTTGTTTGTTTTCTTTGACATTTTTCAGGTTTTTATTTGAGAAAGCATTTTTAGGTTTTGGATTTTCAGCTTTTTAACAAAAATCTGTAAAATTACTGAAATTGGGAATTTATTATGAAAATGTTAGTTTACACAAAAAAGTCATTGTCTTTCTTAAAAGAAAGCCACTCTTTGATAGGAAATATTTGACCCTCTGTAGTGTATAAATATGTATATACCATATGCAGTAGTGATATCCATGTGAAAATTGGCAGATGCATGTGATAAATATTATTTATCACATTGTTCTGTATGTATTTTGACCAGCTCATTTGCCCTGTACTTACTAAATCTCTTGGACTAATTCTAACATTCCAAACCTCTGAGTACCTTCAAACAGACACCATTTTATTGTAAATCAATGTGCCAGAGAAAAATTCTATCTTTCTCCTGAAATTACACAATGCAATTGGAGAAGGGACTTGATTCCTAGCTGCTTATTGGGGGTGGGAGGGAGGGCACAATAATCCATGTAAAGATACATCTGGGAGAAAGGAGAGACTGGTAGAGGGATGGAGCTCACTCAAAAAAAAAAAAAAAAATAGCTGGTGGCTGTGGTGATAACCGGTCCCCTGCAATGGTTGTAGCTTATGCAATTTGGAATTATTTTAATGCATGAGAACCAGAAAGGGAAGCTGACTAGAATCATAAGCAAAGATGACTAGTGTGTTTTTATTGTCCAAGCTGACTGAAATGCTAAAAGGAAATGTGTAACTTGCAAAACACTTGTAGTTTAAAAAAAAAAAAATCTAAGGGCATGCTAGGTGCTGTGTACATACAGAGTAAGGGAAGCCCCTACCCAAAACATCGTGCTGTCTAAGGCCTTGTCTTCACTACAAAACAAAGTGTATTCTTAACTCAAGTTAGCTAACCTGAGGTAAAATCCTAGTGAAGACAAGGCGGCATGTAGTTTTCACATGAGTTATCGGGTCAAGTTACAGACTAAAGGGGAAAAAAAGCATGATCTTTACCTGCTAACTTGTGTGAAAACTACACACTGCCTTGTTTTCAAAAGGATATTACCTTGAATTAACTTGTGTTAGCTAAGTTGAATTAAGGACACTTTTTCTTCAGAATTATCTCCAGTTTATTGAGGAGGAACTGAGACACAGGGAGATGAAGCACTAATCCAAGAAAACACAGGAAGTCTGTGGCCAAACTCGGAACTGAACCCACACCCCGGGTGATGCAGTCCAGTACCTTAAGCACAAGACTATCCTCCTTTCCTTTTTACCTGCAAATGGAGAGAATTTGATCTGGAATCAATGCAATGTAATAAACCTTGAACTCCACAATGTCAGAGTAGAACTGCACTTTAAAAATGTTTAGCATAGTTCATGTCCCTTTAACTGTACGTGTCTTTAAAAAACAATTGATCAAGGACACTTATCAGTAGTTAAAAAGCATTTTAGTTTAAATTGCCAGATGTTTCTGTAGACGTTTTAAAGACTGGGTTTTAAATTAATTTCCCCTTTGAATTCAGTTCCTTGCTTACTACAGTAGTTTTGGTTTATTTTATTTTTTGGTAATAAAGAGGTGTAGGTCAGAAATTGGGTTTCTTAAACCTGAATCTCTCATTATTTGCAGCAGCAAGTGTGTTGTTTGGAGTCCCCTTTTGTGGGGGTGCCAAGCAGCGAGGGCTTGGGTGCTCATTGCTAGGATAATTCACTCCTGGTCTTCTTGAGCAAACAGTTATGGCAACTTCACTCACCTCACACCCAGCACAGCTGTTAGGACTTTTCTCTGAGAGCTCCAGATGACTGGTTGTTACTCCACAGAACCGGAAGGCTACCCAGGAAGCTTGTCATTGTCCAAAGTATGCATGGCTGTCACTATTACAAAAGGGGTCTTGTTATCAATCAAGCAGGCGTTTAGGTGACTAGTTCTTGTTCTAGGCACAAAGAAAAAAAATCTCTGTATGTTCTGAGGAGACAATATCCCTTAGCAGCATTTTAACCCTTATATATTTGTTTCCCTCAACCTAAATCCTTAATGTAATTTTCCAAAGTGTTGAGTGCATTCCCAGCGGGAGTGTGTAGGACTAGGCTGCAAGCCTGGACAGACTTCTCAATCATTCTCTGTCATCTCAGTTTTTTTAGTAAATCTCCAGCTGCTATGGTTGGGAAGAAAAGAAAACCTTCCAAATGTGAATATAGCCAATGCAGAAATGTCTGCTTCAATTTGCAGAGAGACTGAAACAACAGCTCTGAGGTGTGATCAGTCTCGTTCATTTCAAGAGATACTAACTCAAATGCCAGTGATGAAAGTTTAAATGTCAACATTGTGAACTATGTCACTGCTCATCAAAGCATGTAAGAAAGGAGAGGGAAATATACTGTCAAAATGTACACTTGTGTGTTTCCCAAAGTGGTGGTGAGGCACTGGAAGGAGTAGCAGGGGGGCTGCCGAGTCAACATATAAATGATGAAGTGTAGGCCTTCAGGGTTGCAGGAGAGGCAAGGAGGAGTGGGGGGAACACTGCTTTAATGTGTGAAGAACACAGTCTTCCATAAACTCATCGCTTCTTGCAGTGATGCCTGTAAGGGAAGCTCACCAAATCAGCACAGATGAGCTCCCAAGCTTCAGAATGCACTTCTGCAAAGTCACTGCAGTGTGTTTGGGAGGTGTGATCCTCCCCAGAGAGCAGGAGGTTTGCTGACCAAGACACCTGCTTGGGGCTGGGGAGTGTTTTTATTGTTTTGCTGTCTCTATGCCAATAGCTCTGAAGCTAGCTATCCAGGTGACTGGCAAGGTCACCCATATGGATTAGGGCAGTTTGGAAGTCCCATCTGAAATCCACAAGCCTCTCACTAAAAGAGGAACTGAAAAAAGGCCAAAGCCAGCAAAAACTGAACAAGAAATAAGCTCCTAACCCGAGAAAGGAAGAGAGTTTCCTGGGAAATAAAGAATTAGTTGAACTTTAAATATAAATCCAGACACCCTGAGCCAGCTCTATTAACTCAGAAAAACTTAGGCCAATAGAAGTTGAGTGGAGAGAAAAGATTAAATCAATCCTGGATGACTGAGTGGCGTTGTTAATTATTTATATTGAAGTGGTACTTAGAGGCTCCATTGTGCTAAGCATGATAGAAACACATAGTGAGAGACAGTCTCTGTCCCAAAGAGTTTGTAGTCTAAATAGACCAGCTAGACAAAGGGTGGGAGGGGAGCCAGGCCCAGAGAGAGGTGAAGTGACTTGGAAAGGTCACACAGCAGGTCAGTGTCAGAGGGATGAAGAGCGCTCCAGACTCCCAGTCCAGTGCCCTAGCTGCTAGACCATATTAGCTCTCAGGGCAGCGGAGCTACTGTATTTATCTGGCTGCAAGAGAAAATCCTGGCAATACAATTTGAAGTATATATGGAGCAAAAGTTGTATGGCACCTGAAGAGAACTTTCTGCAGCAGCAAGTATTGCATTGACTCATTTATGTCATTAGTGTAATGACCCAGAAAGCTGGTATTTGATTCAGGACTGAAAAGCTTGCTAAATTGGTCCATAATTCATATGAATGCCCTAGGAGGGCATAACCTCATTCAGTGGTAGCCAGTTATGAAAGGCATGACACCTAGCAAGAATCACGTCCACATAGATTGTATGTGTGACTCAGTACTTGCTTGACTGGAACAGTTTTGTGCTATCCCAGTCCTTAACTTCTCTGTGCATTGTTTTCCCTATCTGTAAACCAGGGATGATAATACTCTATCTCAGAGGTGATGAGGCTTCATTCATTAGTGTTTGTAAAATGCTTTAAGGTAGAAGGCATTACAGAAGGGCCCTATTTATTTATAGCCTGTGCTGCAGTAATACCAGGGATATATTTGAACTAGCCACATAACCATCTTGATTCAAAACTAATATTGGATGCTAATAGGGAAAATAGTATTAAAATAAAGTATGTATGGAGTTTCCTGGGTTTTCCTCTTCAGCCCAAAATGTTTTTGCCCCTAAAGAGACCAAGTCATGCTTTCCTTGTGGTTCCCTTGTTGAAAGTCTAGTGCAACTCCAATAGAATCTGTCAACTGATCTTTGGTTTCTATGGGAGCACCAGGAACCAATAGACCCAACTTCTCTTTTATGAAAACTAGCTAACTAGAACCATTTGAAAATGTTCAGCTGATGTTTCTATCAGGGTTATCAAGGTCATAACAGTCTTGAGGCTTCTGGCAACACAGTCTTTGCTAACCATATTTGAAGGGAGACAACAGGTATTATATTTACCTGACTTGTACACATAGTTGAGTAGATTAGTGTCTCAGTGTTCTTGGGACTAAGGCCATATAAACCTTTGAACTGGGGGGGGGGGGGTTATTAAGCAGATGCTTTGATCACATGCAGTAAGAACCCCCTCTGGATCATCACCCCAAATTGGAACTTCACTGAGAAGGAAGACAGAGAGAGAGAGAGTGAGTACGGGAGAGTTGATGTTTTTAAGGTACTTGCAAGAATTTAAATATGTTTAAACACTTGGGAATATTTTAAAATCTGTTTGACTCTTTTCTCTTTCTTTAGTTACATAAAGAATAGGCAGCTTCTAACTGGAGGGTAATGTACCAGATGCAGATTGTTAGAAGTTTGTAAGTTCCTCTCCAATTTTTCTCTTGTTCCAATTCACTTGTTTTATTCCCCAGCTCTGTGAGCTGCAAAGCTGAAGTCATCTTTCAGTCGGTAGGGAAGTCCCTCATTTCCCGTCCATGTCGTCTCCATTTCTGGAATAACAGTACTGGTATTTTAATGCATGTTCCTGTAATATGCTCCCATCCTAAGGGTTCAACTTGCACGACACAACTCTAAGAAACGTGAAATGGTCCAGGGGAAAAGGACAAAACTGGTAAGAAGCATCCCTCTGAGGAGACCTTTTTAAAATGTCGTCAGATGTAGTTTACAGGAGGAGGAGATGGCAGGGGGTTGTGATAAAGTTTTACAAACTAATGGATATTAAATTGATCTAGTCCATTTCAGCCAGTCCTATAACATAAGGGCATTAAGTTGTTTGATGAAATTAACTTGGTACACTTGAAACACTTCCTTAAGTAGTGTATAGACAAACTATGGCATTCACTGCAATGGGAAATCACTGAGATGCACACTGTATAGAAAGATTTAAAAGGAGACTTCATATATACACACACACACAAGTACTGTCTGACATAAGCAACTGCTTTCATTTAGCAAGTAAAGTAAAAAATGCTGCCAAGGATGACAATTCTCATTACTTCAGGTTTTAAACCAATTTCTTGGTTTACCTATATTTCCCCCGATAAAGAATTACATAATTGGCCAGGTTACCATTGCATTGCATTTTTTGGGTACCTAGGCATGTAGATTAATCCAAAACCATGGATTAAGCAGGACTGAGTGTATAGTCACTTAAAGTTCTCAACTTCCATGGCCAGCCAATGGTGAGTGAAGCATTCTTAAAGCATAGAGCAACCTTGATCTCAGTCACGAGCCTTCCGTAAGAAGAGTAGAATCTGTATCAATCCTAGAGAGGACATATGGTTAATATTACACTGTCTCATTTATGAGTGCATTTGAATTGCTTATCTCTTTCATGTGTTGATCAGCTTTTGGTTGGCTAAGGAATTGTATTGTGTTTTAACATGTCATTATTATTATTATTATTTATTATTTATTAATTTGTCAGACAGTAGCACCTAGAGGCACTGACTCTGGCTGGTTACCCATTATGCTAGATACTGTACAAATATAGGAAGAGACTGTCCCTGACTCAAAGAGCGTAAAATCTAAATAGGCAAGACAGAAAAAGGGTGGGGAAACAGAGGCATAGAGTGACAAGTGAAGTGAGTTGTCTGAGGTCACATAGCAGCTCAATGGCAAAGCCAGGAATAGAACCCAGGTCTCTAAAACCCTAGCCCAGTGCCCTATTTATTAGACAATGCTGCCTAAAGCACCTATGTCCCTAGCTGTTGGTTGTCATTTTCAATGTTTGGGTGAATTCTTAATCTCACTGTTAAAAATAACTTGTTACATCCCAACCAGTTCTTAGCCCTTCCACTTGGCAGTGGGCAGAGTCTAGGAGTTGAGGCTTGGACAGATATTAAAGTACATTAACTTCAGAGATCTGTTAAGCAAATTTCCCATTACCGAAGTGTATCTACAGACAAAATAATTACGTGACTGTGACTACCTCAACAAAATATAGTATGTTGTTGTTCCTGAAAGGTCCACCTTTCGGGAAGGATGGCACCTCACCCTCCAGTCACCATTCCTGATGCTGCAATACATTCCCAAGAAGAGATGCTTAAAAGGCAGCAATGTTGGGGAGGACAGCAGTAGCCTGGTTGTGATCCTGACAGGTACATTAAGGCCTGGTCTGCACTTAAAAATTAGATCCATCTAGCTATGTCACACAGGGCTGGCTGTGAAAAATTTTGTGCCCTCAGTGTCATAGTTAGGTCGACCTAGACCCACACACCTAAGTCAATGGTAGAATTCTGTCAACCTAGTTACCACCTCTTGGAGAGGTGGATTTACTACAGCAACAGAAAAACCCCTTCTCTTGATGTAGGAAGCACTACGCTACATCACTACAATGGTGTAGCTGCAGCTGTGCTACCGTAGTGCTTGTAGTGTAGACATAACCTGGGTGTGGGGAAGAGGGCGAGGATATACACAGGTGCCCTGTATGGCTTAGAATCATCCTGCCACTACATTTATTTCACTACAGTATAAACTATGTAAAGCAGACAAATGAGACTGAATGAAAAGTTAGATATTTCCCACTTTTTCTAACCAGCTGAAGCCTGTATTGTACCAGCACTTCTTGGTTCTTATTTTTAATTGCTGAATTCAACATCTGTGCCACTTCAGTGTTAACCAACAATTATTTTCGTCTTTCTTCCTTTATTAGTAATATTGTATACCACAGACAAAGCACTCCACTCTGTACAAGACACAAAGTACATACAGTCTTGGACCCCAGTAGCTCACAGTACAAGATAGCTGCAGGAAGACGAGGCTGAACTGAGAAGCAGTAAAGAGGGGAGTAATGTGTAATGCATTCCTTTCTTCCCATTCAGTCCAGTCAGTATTCCGGGAACAACAACAATAATACTTTGCACTTCTATTGTAAAGGCCTGGGCATGGGCAGCCAGAACTAGTGGGTGGAGTCAGAGTCAGGAACCAGAGCTGAGGGTCAGGGGTCAGAGCGGGACTCAGGAGCCAGAAAAAGAACCAGGCTGGAGCGGGGCTGGGAGCAAGGCTTGTCCTAGCACCCAGCTGGGGGTCTGCCTTGCACAGACAGCTTCCTGGTATCCCCTCCAGGCTTAAGTAGTAGTCCTGACCAAGCAGGGACCCTGGCAGCACTGCCAATCAGGCCCTCTGTGGGGGGCACATCCTGTCCTGCTTGGGACCACAAGGCTGACAGCCTGTCAATTGCTCCTCTGCCAGAGCTGTCCGGTGGTGTGGCTGTAGCAGTCACTCAGAGACTGGCAGATCCAAGCTTTAGACCTGCAGATCCTTGCATCTGTAGCACCTTATACCTGAGGATTTCTCTGATCTTAGCAAACACTAATGATTTAATTCTCACAACACCCCTCCATGCGAGGTAAGTATTGTCCCTATTTAACACATGAAAACAGAGGTCATTGGGAGCTGCGTGCGCTCAGAAAATCAGGTATTATAATGTGTCTAAAGTTGGGCACCCAAATACTGGATCACCCAAAATTAGAAGCCACTCTGAAAATCTGGATCTAGTGACTTGTCCAGAGTCACAGCAGGTCAGCAGTAAACCTGGGAAATGACTTCCGTTCTCTTGACATTTAAAGGGAGATTTTCGAAGGCACAAAGGGCATTTAGATACCCTTTGGGAGTTGGGTGCCTAACTCCAATTTGTGTCTCTGAAAATCAACCCCTACTTATTGATCTGTACAGTAGCTCCTGAAGGCCCCAGTGAAGACCAGAGCATCATTGTGCTAGGCGCTGTACAAACACACACTGGTCGTAAGATAGTCCCAGCCCTGAAGAGCCTGCAGTATGAATGTGTGTAGACTCCTAAGTAATGCTCCCCTTCCTGGGACATGCTTCTATTAACCCTTTTTAATAAACATATATTAAAGCAACAAAGTAATGTAATCTGACAGGCAACTGAAGAGCTATGGTGTGAGGAGGCGGGGCTAAGATGAACTGGTGTGAGGAGTGTCTGTTCGTTGATTTTTTTTTTTTTAAGTATAAAGTGCACTGAATACAAAGGTCTCTTGGCACAAGCTAGAGTGCAATATTTCAGAACACGAAGACCAAGATTTTAAAAAATGGGAGCCTAAAGATCGGATCCTCAGTCTAGAGTTAGGTTGTGACATAAAAAGTTCACTGAAGTCAGTGCAAAGATGCCCATTGTTTTTGATGGGTTTGAATCAGACCCTCAATGATGTGATTCACAAAACTCCTGAGCACCCAGCAGCCTCAACTGACTTCATAATCAGCATATTTTAAAATCGGGCTGTTTACATAGGTGTCTAACTATGTGTTTAAAAAGCTAACACTAAGTGCCCAGTTTTGTTTGAAAAACTTGGCCCAAATATATGAGATTGATCGATGTCAACTAAAAAGACCCTGGCCCGTAATAAACTAAATACTAGCAATCGTTGCTTTTATTTGTTCATGAACAGCCTGTGGAATTCAGATTTATTAGCTATTTGAAATTCAGAAATTTCTGTGATTCTTGGGCAACAGAGCGCTCAGGCAATGATGGAGATATTTGTAATTCACACTGTCTTTGTAAGTCACAAGGGATTGTTCTGTCTCCCTGAGTGAGCTGGGAATTGACTCCAGATCTCCTGAATCCCATTTAGTTTCTTAACACCAAGACCATGTTTTTTAACTTGTCTGTGAATGTTTTTGCCTGCAAGTATGGAGTATGGGTGTACAGAGGTCTGTTGGAGAATGCTTGTTGCCTGTAGGAGTAAAGGAAGTGACAATGAGCTAGGCTTTGATCCTGGTGGATGAAGGATTTTGTTGTGTTTCAATGAGACATTTAAACCTATCTTGTTTGTTTTTAAATCTTCCTCATTCAATGGTCCTCCTAGCTACATAGCCCTGATCAAAATGAATATCATAGTGGGATATACAAATCCCAAATACAGCAAATCTTCAAAATCAAAGGCATTTTGATGCTCATAACTTTGTTGACACCAGGCTTACCACTACAGCCAGTGTTTCTGCTCATATCAGTCATAGAAAGCCATCTTTATAACAGCTTCTTTTTGATAGTATTAGTAATAGTTCCATCTTAGAAGGCAATTGGGAAATCAGTAGACACCCCACGAAACTCCCCCTTAAAAAGAACAGGAGTACTTGTGGCACCTTAGGCCAGGTCTACACTAACCCCCTAATTCGAACTAAGGTACGCAACTTCAGCTATGTGAATAACGTTGCTGAAGTTCGAAGTACCTTAGTTCGAACTTACTTCGGTCCACACGCAGCAGGCAGGCTCCCCCGTCGACTCCGCGGTACTCCTCTCGTCTAGCTGGAGTACCGCAGTCGACGGCGAGCACTTCCGGATTCGACTTATCGCGTCCAGACAAGACGCGATAAGTCGAACCCAGAAGTTCGATCGCTCGCCGCCGAACTACCGGGTAAGTGTAGACCTACCCTTAGAGACTAACAAATTTATTTGAGCATAAGCTTTCGTGGGCTACAGCCCACTTCATCGGATGCATAGAATGGAACATATAGTAAGGAGATATATATACACATACAGAGAACATGAAAAGGTGGGAGTTGCCCTATGGTTGCCCTCCTTACTAAATGTTCCATTCTATGCATCCAATGAATTGGGTTGTAGCCCACAAAAGCTTATGCTCAAATAAATTTGTTAGTCTCTAAGGTGCTACAAGTACTCCTGTTCTTTTTGCGGATACAGACTAACACGGCTGCTACTCTAAAACTTCCTCTTGTTTTCCATACCTATCATTTTGTTCTACCTTTTGCCACCATCTGTATGTAGTTAGCCAGAGAATGTCTATTATATAATTTAGTTAACTTTTGAATTGTGGGTCCATCTGTTTGATGTGCCTTCCCTTTAATGCAAAGCACACCATTACTAGTTAATGATCATGAACTGTCATCACAGTCACTTTGAAAAGGTGACAGTGATGAATGGAGCCAGCAACTCTGAGGGAGGTTGATCACTGAATGGACAGTAAAGTTTATTTAAGCCCAGGCCTGATAATGGCTCTGCATATTTCAGATGTGTTGTTTCCAGTCACTTCTGGGATAACAGACATTCCCGGAATGATGCATCCTGCTGCAGTTTTCCCCCTCCCCCTTTATGCATAGCCGTATGATAAGAGAAAAATTGCTCTGCATTTCTGCATCTGCTGTCACAACTGCTTTGCCTCCTCCAATGCAGTTCTCTATTTAAAAAGGGGGAGGGGAAGTCTGAGACACTTCCCCCCCAGTTTTGTTTAAAGAAAAAGAAGTTGCTCAGGAATCACCTTATGTCTGTGTTCATCACTCCTGTTAAAACTAGCAATGGCTCAAACCCAGGATTATTTATCTGGGAGTGCTTGGATAAAATAGAACCCAGAGCAGAACTTTCCCTGTGTTTAATTTTGCAAAGCCCAAACCTGACAGATGAGTTTTTGCAATATCAAAACCCAAGTCTGTTTTTTCCCATTTCTAGTTAAACTGACTGAATCAACTCCTAAAACCCAATAATGAATCCACTGCTATAAAAGCTACGCTCACCCCTGAAATATCCAAATTCTGATCCTGCAACCACATAGGCACATACTTAAGCCTACTCATGTAAGTATTCCCAGTCAATGGGACTGCTCACCTGAACCAAGCTATGCATGTGTATAAGTTTTTGCAGGGTCAAGGTCACTGTTACCAGAAGTGAGGCCTTGCAGATCAACATAAAGATAATTTTTTAAAAATTGCTATTTATTTGAAAATACATGGATGGGATTTTTTCTCCTGGGTTCGTCTGTGTGCTCTGTAACTGGGCATTTAGTGTTTGCATCTTAATCATACAACTGTATATTAATCATGCAATTAGGGAAGAGTCTTCTGAAACTCTTCCTTAGGGGGCTATAGAGGCAAATGCTTGCATTTGGAGTGCTGCAAGTAGGGTGTATATTTAATTTACTGAGTGAGCAGGGAAGAGACTCCTAATCAGAGGCAGACTGATAACAGAGCATTGTCGTTAAGGTTGAATCTCTTTCCTGGAGGGCTGGAGGGGTTTTTTTGGGTTGCTAAAATCAGCTGTCTGTGGACTGTCCATGTCACCAGTGAGCATAATATCAAGTCGGGGACTGGAAAATAAAACCCAAGCTTTTCATACAGCTGACTAATCTGCATGCAAGTTGTGGCTGGCAACTAGCTCCAGTAGGACTTGGAGTTTGGAGACAAAAGCTGATGCCTTAGGGTTCGGAGCCTTGAGGTCCCAAGATAAACAAATCTGCTGGTGAGAGTGACCAGTGTTAGGTCAGGATAAGGGTCACCGAAAGGTCAAGCTGTCCTGGAGCTGGATATTTTGGTTGTGTGTTTACCCCCTGAAAAAAGTAGGGGGTGCTGGAACCCTCCCGGATCCAGTTCAGGGAATTTGAAACTATCTCTCAAACAGCCCAGGGGAAAAAATGTCCTGGGAAAGCTCTCTGACAGATCGAGAGGAGCAAAGTTCTTGGTGGCAGGGGAGGGAAGAGAAAACAGTGTCATCCGTTAAGGAATAGAAAGTGCTCGCGTGCTATGGTGACGAGTTCCACAGAACTATCTGAAGGGATGAATAAGTAGAAGGTGGCTTAAAGTGAGTTCTGCAAGTCTATTTTAGTTGTATGCTTAAAACATTCACAGTAGGAACGATTAATGTTAAAAAACAAACACGGGGTTTGGCATGCAACTCTCAGGGTATGTGAAAGCTGGTTTGCCCCATTTGTCCCTTTCATGGTATTGCCAAAACCAAACATTCAAAAATGATGAGATTGGCTTAAAAATAATGAGATTTTGAAAAGTAATTCATTTTGGGTTCTTTTTATTTGCCTCTCTATTTTTTTGAGCCTTTAGAGGTTTGCATTTTCAACTTTTCTCTGAAAGAAGTACTAGGAACTTAAAAAACAAACAAAACCCACTGCAATATTCACTCAGTAATCTGAAGAAGCCAAGAGCTAGAACTTTAAGAAAAGCACCAGTTATCTTGAGACTTGCAAATAAAGTGTGAGAGTTAGCAACACTGCAAATGGTTAGGCATCTGAACCAAAGCATTTTGAATTGTGGAGGTGATGGTGTTGATGAGCCTGGTCTTTGGTGGACTACAGACATGTGATAGCTACAGACAAACACATCCGCTCTAACCCAGAATTTATCTAATTATGGCTTTTATTTGAGGAAAATGTGCAGGACAAAAATAGAACATTTTTTCCTCATTGGTCTTTTGGGTGAAAAATCGCCCCTACAGGCTGATAATAGAACTCCATTCTAACTTTGTTTTACAACTAAATTATTACCCAAATCCAAAACATCTGTAACAGCATGTCACAGCATTCATTATTCCATTAGCATCTGGTGTCTCTTGTTTGTCTTTAAAGTCTTTGTAACAATGCATTAGTCCATGGACCTCAGACTGAGTCCAGGATAATTATACTCTATAGTGAATTAGGAGAGTTACTGTACCAATGTCTAAACTATAGGTCCACGTCTACACTATCACTTTTGATCAGCTATTTAGTGACATGGTTGCTCTATACGTTTGCTGCTGCTACATAACATGGTGAATATATTGCTGGTAACTGAGGCAGCCAAGGATACGTCATCTTGTATGGATCTCAGACCATAAATGTCCCCTCCCATCCCCACAGGGTCCTAGGAAAAGAGGGGGAGAGGTGAATGCTGACATGGAGACAGGAAGAGGAAAGGATCCACCTGTGGATCTCCGGGGAATGACTGGGTGTACCATGTTTAGTCAGTGTAGTAAATGTGGTGCACAAACCTGGGTATGTTTAAAAAAAGAGAGGCTGTCATATGGATACAACCAAACTCTACTTGTAATTAGAGCAGAGTTGCAATCTGGGAAAGAGGATTGGAGAATTTCACCAAAAATTAAATTCTGATGCGACACAGAAACAGACATTTTCAACTGTATTCCTCCACCACCCACCATTCTGATTAGATTGATAGTCTGGTTACAGAAACACAATAGCATTTGTAGGCCCCATCTATAATAGAAGTAAGAGTGAATGTGTGACCCAGCAAAGAACTGCATCTAGACACTTAGAAAGAACAAGACACAAGGAGGCGAGTTGTCTTAAATCTGACTTTTTGATGATTATTGTATTTAGACATGGGGAATGCGAAGCTTCCTTGTGAGCAAACCAAAAAAGGGAGAGGGCCAGATTTTGGTTATAGCTAAAATGACACTGCACAGCACCCCTTGACTTGTGCTAAAGTGGCCTACTCACTCTTTTGTATTAGCATTATTATTTTTGTTTTATTTGTTCCTAGTATGGTAGCATGGAGAGGCCCCCATTGTGCTAGGCATTGTACAAAAACATAGGATGAGAGAGTCCCTGCCTTGAAAATCTTGTAATCCAAATAGATAAGAGGGCAAACAGAGATGAAGTAACTCACCCAGTTTCACACAGCAGGTCAGTGGCAGAGTAGAGAACAGAACCTAGATCTCCTGACTCCCAGTCCAGTGCCCTATCCACTGTCCCTCCCCAGCATAACAATGCTCTACTTTTGTTGATGCTCTAAGGGTGGCCAGTTGTCCCAGGCTGTGTTATAGCTGCCTAATGGCAACAGGGGGCTGAAAACATTGTTGAGAATCATTGTAGCCTAAGGCTGGCCTGGACAATCATGCCTCTTTTCGCCTGCTAGCCTGGGGCAGGAAAGAATGTGTGGCATAAGAGCTGTTATATACATCCTATGCTACCAAGGTTGAACCCTGACCCTTTTGTAACAAGAAAATCCTCATATTTTTGACTAATTAATTTTATTCAGTGGTTTGAGCATTGGCTCGCTAAACCGAGGGTTGTGAGTTCAATCCTTGAGGGGGCCATTTAGGGATCTGGGGCAAAAAAAATTGGTCCTGCTAGTGAAGGCAGGGGACTGGACTTGATGACCTTTCAAGGTCCCTTCCAGTTCTATGAGATAGGTATGTCTCCATATTATATTATTATTATTATTATTTATTATTACTACTACTACTGCAGAAAGGCTTACAGTAGAGTTTTCAATAATGGCCTGTAGCGGGGTGGTCACCCGCTCCTGCCTTAAAAGGCTTAAAAAAGCCCGGGGAGAGGGCTGTGGCAGGGAAGGAAAAGCTGGGCTGATTGGGGAAAGCAGCCTCAGCTGGGGGCCATGCCCCAATCAGGCCGAGGCTGACTTAATGAGGGTCCAGCTGGCCCTTATAAGAGGGCTGGGGCCAGAAGCCTGACATAGACTCTCTCTAGCTTTGAGAGGGGGGGACCTGGCTGCAGGGAGCTGAGCAGGGCCGGCTCCAGCATTTCTGCCGTCCCAAGCAAAAAAAAGAAGAAGCCGCAACCCCCGAATTGCCGCAGGTGCCGCCCCTCTCCCTTGGCCGCTCCAAGCACCTGCTTGTTAAGCTGGTGCCTGGAGCTGGCCCTGGAGCTGAGAGAAGGTACCTAAGCTGGAACAGGGCTGGGGGAAGGCCAAGGGAACTGGGAGCTCCGGTCTGGAAACCCCCTGCAGGTACTGGGGTTGCAGGGGCAGCAGGTCCAAACCCCCCTTGCCTATGATGAGTGGCTTTTACACTGCAGTCTGCCCCAGTGAGCGGGGGCTAGATGGTGACTGGCAGTAGCCCACAACTGAGGCAAGGTGGGGATAGAGAGTTAGGGGTTCCCCTGGGTGGGGAGACCCTGAGACTGTGGGGTATTGCCAGGGTGCAGCACCCCAAAGACAAGGGGCACCGGGTCCTGGGAGGGACACAGGGGGCCAGCGGCAGCAGGATACTGGCCTGCAGAGGGTGCTTCAGAGGCTGGAAACGCTAATTCCCTGAGATGACCAGCAGGAGGCGCCTCAGCGGTGAGTTGCGCACTGCAACATGGCCTAAAAATTGGTATGCACAGTAATGAATTTGCCTCCTATGTTACATTTGGATTTATGGTGTGACGTACAGTTTTCATAACGTTTTGTATAATGTTTTATATTTTAGCTATTTGTGCAAGAGTGTAAAGGGAGCTTCATCTGTAAATAAATGCACATGTAACATGATGGGATTATCACCAAAACTGGAAGGTACCATTAGCCTTAGGCTGTATCTATGTGAGAGAGTTGTACCAATTTAGACTGATACATTAATTTAGTTTAAATCAATTCTGAAAGGCATTACTTCTTAACCAAAGAGAGAGGCCTCCTCACAAGGGTGTTGCACTGAGTTAACTAACCTGGTTTATAAATTAGTACAACTGTACATTACATCGCTTGCTGATATCTCCAACAGTGAGAGGAGTACAATGGAGTTACGAGAAAAATAAATTGGTGGGTTTTTTTGTAATGATCTGGATGTTATCTGTTCTTGGAAGAATATTTATGTACTCAAAGAAATGTTTTAATTGAGCCACAAAAAGTGGGGCAAATTATTTTCATGATATTCAGGGATTTGCAGCCTAGTCCCAAGGGCTTGCCAGCACAGGAGATCACTGAGCATATATTTTACTGTTGTTGTAGCAATATAGGGGATTCAAGGCAGGCTAGGTCCTCTATAGGGACAGCTCCACATCACTTGTGTGTGTTGGGCAGACAGGAGAGAGAGAGGCAGGAGACCGTATATCTGTTGTTGTAATATAATTCCCAAAAGTTGTCTCCTGGCTGTGTTCCCCTCTGACATTCTTGGCACATAAGCAGAAGGAGAGCCACCTCTTATCTCAGAGATTGCCTGCTTTAAACACATACAGCCCTGCAGGAGGATTGTCCTTTAGAAACTTGGGCTGAGACATTTTACCAAGTGTCTGCAAACATTTAGACACACAATCTACTGCTGTTAACTGCAAGCCCATTGTCTACCTAGTGACAGTTTTCTCTGAAAGTTACTTACCCGGGCTGAGTGTTGATCAAGCAAACGAATCCAAAGTAGCTGAAGCCTCTAGCTGTGAATTGTGCTGCTGTTAGTTTAAACAACTTGAATATAATTGCAATTATCCGGGGGTTGAGTCAGGAGAGGTTTGGAAAGTGGGAGAAGGGCATTAATGCAAGGAAAGCATTCCCAGTAATGATTTGAAGAGTAAGGATGATGAGTAGTTTGTCTCCTTGATTGGAATGTCACTCTGAAGGACAGTCAAACATTTATGTCTTTAATATAATGGTGTACATATAATATTGCTGTACATGGTACAAGCTTTATCAGGCATATCCTTTCCAAAGGGATTTGTGATTTTTGGGTACCTCCATTTTTAAGTGTCCAACTTGAGATACCTTAAAGGAGCCTGATTTTCAAAAGGTGGGTGCGCAGCACTGCTTATAAATCAGGACCCTTTAAGGTGCCAAGTTGGGCACCCAAAATCACTAGTCCCTTGAAAATGTATGCCTCAGTTCGTAGGGTTGGCTTTAGGATTTGAGGGGTGTATTCTTGAATGGCTTCTTATTGCCTCAGTCTGTACTTTCCCCCCATCTCCTCCCTTCTTTACCATCTCTCTTCCTCTATTTTACTCTCCATGCCTAAGAAGAGCTGGCAGAATTCTAGTGAATTGCTCTGGGAGCTCAGTGAATCCCATAACTATATGGTAAATTCCCTGGTTCCCCATGAGTTAGAGCTTCCTTCCCCAGCTTGCTCTGATAGTTTTGCAGTCCCACCAGCTTGATCTGATAGTTTGGGAGAGCTGTTTAATATGTTGTTGCTGTTTATTATTTGTATGGTGGTTGTGCTGAAATGGCCCATTCAGGGATCCAGGCCCCCATTGTGCTAGGCATGATGCATACACACAGTGTAGAGAGTCCCTTTCCCAAAGAACTTGTAGTCAAAGAGGAGTGTGCTGGTGGATACCACAGATGGGTGGGGGAGCACAAGGTTATAGTGATACAATTAAAGGGGGAAGTAATTAAATTAAAGTACCAACTAATTCCATTCTTTTTTAGCTGCCACATGCTTTGCAGTGTCCTTTAGAATAAACATTACATTTAATTCACAGTTCCAAATTTAATTCTGTTTTTGTGCAGGTTTATACCTTCTAAATTGTACCCTGTCTATCTTTCTGCAGGTCATCATGTAACCATGCCGTTGCATATGGGCACGCTGCAATAGTGGACGTTTCACTTGTGAATCTTAGCCTCCCATGTTCCGTTTGACATTTAAGGTCAAGTCCAAGGCCATCCAATTACATTTGCAGACTGTTAAATGGTGGATTATCATGGCTTGATGCTTTCACCCCATGGAAAAAGAGAGTGAAGTTTCATTGAATGAATGTGAAAAGCACTCATCTGCAGAACTGGTGGAGTGGATTTTCCATAAAATTGTTCAAGTGATAGTGGAAGATTTGAGAGAGATTAAATCCAAGATAAATTTGTATTTGCGTTAAATATCAGGTTCAATCACACTCGCTAGCTGGGGTACCTTCAATTAATAGGTCAATTTTGTGAGTGCGTAGACCTCTGGCTGCATGTAGATGATAACAGATGAAAATATTTAGACTTTTCTCACATTTGAATTTGCTGGGGTAATCAAGGACCTTCTAGCTTTCTGACATCATAGCTGTAGCAATGGTGGTACCCCTTGCCCAAGTTCCTGGGGAAGGCAGAGACTCGATTAGAGAACCGACTGCTTTTGAGCTGTGTTTTTGAGGGGCTGGAGGGGAGCGGGGAGAAGCACTGATATTAAATAAACCAGGAGTGCTTCTATGTCCTGTACTCCTACCACCATTTTGCCTAACTGTGGGAGTAAGGTAATTTCTGCACTCACTGGAAGTCACTTCTGCCTTCACAAAAGCAGTGGCAATTGAGTTCCTGGTGGAGGGGGTTAATATTTCACAGCCTTTATGGGGTTAATGGCCAGGACAATACTTATAATGGTGACACTCAAGCTCTGAGTTAAATGCTGCCTGCCCCACCAAAGGTACACACTGACTTGAAGACGAAACAGCACAGCTCCTTGTGTTAAGGACCCTCATCCCTTAATAGCTCTGCTTGCAGGTCAGTGACTGTCTCTGTCATTTATGGCTCCAGAATAAAGCAAGAGGGTGACCAAGTGAAAAACCAGAAGGGGGGGGGGGAGCGAGGGCGGGGAGAGAGGGGAATAAGGATGTATGTGGGAGGGTGACAGAGCAAGCAGTACCCACTTCTCTCCCTCCTCAGTGCAGCAACTTCTGGTGTTGTCTTGACTGTCACCGTGTGAGTTTGCCTGTGTGCAGAAGAGGGCTGGTTCATGGCTCTAAGTGGAGGGGAGAAGCTCACTAGAAGGGCTGGAGCAGGGAGAACAGGATATCAACAGGGTGGTCCTTGAAGCTCACATGCCTTCAGACAATCTGTCATCAATTTGACCAGCTGAGTTGGCCGATGGTTCATTCAGGCGGCCAGTCTGCGGGAGTTTACACAAAACAGGACAACGTGCTGTTTTTTCTGTAAAATAACCTGGGGCACTAGCACAGATCCTGAAAGAAGGAACATTCCCAGTTTTCAGGAATATGTGGCCACCCTACATATAAAAGAACCTCGACTGTTGTCCCCATCTCTGTCTTCACTCTGAACAGTCGGTGTCCTGGTGTTCTCCCAGCATTGCCTGGCACTTCTTGGGATCCCAATTTAGCAAATGTGCCTGAAATCCTCTTGGAAATTTGGCTCAAAGGTGCTGAGCTTGACCTCAATTGAGGTTCACTTCAGATCATTCTCACATCAGCCTCTGCCCAAGTGCTTGATAAAGCCCCACTGACATGGCTAGCATGAGAGTTCCAGGATCCAACAGATCATATCTGGATGCTGGCAATGAGGTGTGTGCTAAAGCTACATGCTGGGATATAAATACCAGTACTGGACTTCTGGTAACACCAACAGATGCCAGTTGTCTGCAGGCGGGATCGAACCTGGGATCTCTGGAGCTAAATGCATGAACCAAAAGCCATATGTCTGTTAGCTAAGGTTATAGAGCAGACTCATTAATCTCTCTCTAATTGGTCTTGGTGCCACTAGATGGGACAGAACACCACACCCAGGAGGTGTGTGGGTTACACATGCATCATGGGAGACACAACACAAGGGGCTGTGAGTGTAGGAGACACGGAGTATTCTTTGTAACAGTTTGTTTGCTGTATTATGTGATTGCCAGTCACATACGGAACCAGCAAAACCACTTCAGGTGGTGAGAGCAGACTTTTCTATCCACACTAGGGAGAGAGCAAGCTAGAGAGACCTGTTCTGGTCTCCTCCAATATTGTGACTCATTTCCTGTCCGCGGCCGGTACACACACTCACCACCACTAAACAAGTCTCAATATCTGGATTGATCTTGCTTCCAGCTGCTTCTGAAAGCATGTTGCGTGTGGACATAAGCTCATCTGCAGGTCACAGTGAACTGGGAATGAGATTAGTGCTCACCTTTTTGGCCTAATATCAGCAAGGCCTATACGTGTTTCCCATTTTCACGTAGGGGCTTTTGGTGCTTATCTTCTCAGGCCTCTGTGTGTCCCAGGTCAGCCCTTTGCAGCTGTGCCAGCTTTCTGAAACAGCCTGCCCACTTCACTCTGCTTTAGCCCTTTCCAAAGCACCTCGGTGCTGCCTACATCTGTGGAGCTGTTGATCAGTTCTTCGTTCCTGTGTTAGCTACTCCACCTCATCCCTCTCCTGCTTGCCTGCCCCTACGCACGCTCACAGTGCCTCCTTATGAAGTCATGTCCTGTGGTGTGCCCACTGTGTTTTGTGAGATCCTTGTAGGAGCCACACAGTGAAGCATGGAGCTGTGCTTGATTGTATAGGTGTGCAGGTTGCTGTGACAGGCAGACTGAAAAAATAGGCCTGGGAATATGGCGTCCTAGCCGTGGCTCAGTCTGAAGTCTTCCTCACGGAGAGCACGTATCCAAGCAGAGGGTTGGTGTGGTGTGTGATTTATTACTCTTTTCATTGTGAGGGCCAGATCTTCAGCTGGAATAAATGAGCATAGCACTGTTGAAGTCAAGGGAACTCTACTGGTTTCTGCCTGCCTGTCCCCGTTCCGTCTTCTCTCTCGTAGATGGCACATCTCTCGTCAACAATTGTTCTCCACAGGTAACATTTAAGCATTAGATCCTGCAAACCCTTGCTCGTGAGGGTAAGGAATTCAATGGGACAGTGTATAAGTATTACCCACGTGAGGAAGGGTCTCCAGGATCTAGGCCTGAGGAAGGAGATGTTTACTATATAATAAAACATATCAGGAAATGTGGATGAAAGTGCTGCTGCCTCCAAGTTGGGCATATAATTTTTAACAAAATACACATAGTGCAAACTCAGGACCTCTAGACAAAGAGGCTGTAATGCTGTTCTGATTTATGGCTATCAGAAACAGGGGCAGGAAACTGCCTACATCACAATAACCTGAACTCCACCTTATGTCAACAAACCGTACAAACAGAAGGACACAACCACGGGCTTTTGCACAGCCTGGTACTGTACACCGTAACCTGCTCACATGTTGAACAGAAAGAAAAACAGCATGACTAGCCTATTCTGATGGCAAGCAGATAAACACTCATTCCACTCTGATGTGTATTGTTTCCTTCCCTCTCTTTTTCTCTCTCTCCGCCACCACCAAACATGATAAGTCTTTGCTTTGTATAGGCTTCTGTTTGAGTTTGTGTTAGTTTCAATGCAGTCACTCAAAGCTAAGATGTGGACATGCTTGTTGAATTGTTAACTCAAGTCCCAAGGAACAGTGCAGTTAGGAAAATGTAAAGATTATGATTAACCAACTGATTCCTGGGTATGAATCAGTGTCATTTGCAGTTGATTTATTATTATTTTAATCTTAGTTGCTGTTAATTTAGGGCTGAGCGCTGAAGGGGCAGGAATTGGCACAGACAACACTAAGTAGGGGATCAACTGATTGTGTTTTCTGGTATAAAAGCCTTTGATTTAGTCTATCCTGTCTGTAGCTACCTTTCAGCACAGACACCCTGGGTAGCAACCAGAATTCCAGCAGTGACAGAAATTGTAACTAACTTAAGCCAATAGAGAGACAAATTCCAAGACATTTCCCCGCTGATTATAAACTTCATCTTATAGAATCATAGAAATTAGAGATGGAAAAGACCCATACATTTTGATGCTCAGTGCAATATTATTCCCTAAAATATTATTGTTGATTATTATTTGTATTTATTGTTTTGTGGTAGGATCTAGGAGTCCCAAACATGGTGCATTAGGTGGAGTACTGTACAAACACATAACAAAAAGAGGGACCTGCTTCAAAGAGCTTATACATTAGATTCAGAGTACAGCTTACTTGGGGCTTATCTGCCCAGCTCCTGCAAAGTGCCCTAAAGGAGTTTGATTTGTAAAGCGCTCCAAGGTATTGTGCTCTAATTGCCCCATGTAGATCCTGCTGGTGCGTGCTAAAAGGTACCCAGTTCACGGTAATGTAGTCTGTTAATGCTGCAAACTAGGTACCTTGAGGAGCACACCAGCAGGGTCTACCAGGAGCTGTTAGAGTGCAACACATAAGAGTGCTTTACAAATCACACCTCTCTGGCGCGCTTTGCTGCATTGTGTAGACAAGCCTTCTGATTTGAATGGCTACTGCGTGTATCTGGGATTCCAGACTTTAATGGAAGTGTAATAAAATATTAGGCACACTCCTACAGTAGTTTCTGTTACAAATGGGATTGTCTTGCACCACAAAGTGGTTGAGAAAATGTCAGTCAGCCCACTAAATTTACCCTAAATGCTAACAATCCATTTTTAAAATTTTATATGAAGACACTTTGCTGTTTATTAATATGCCTAAGTCAATGTTTTCTAAACTTTTAAAAGATGAGCCCCTCTTCAGGAAAAGGAAACTGATTGCAACCTCACCGTGTGGTTTAAAGGCCTTCCCACATGAATTTATACATCTTCCATGACTCTTCCCACAGCCTGCCTTCACACTTCCTGGAGGGGCTCTTCCCACACACTTTGGAAAACACTTCATAAAAAATGTGGTTCTTTTGTACTTTAGAAATCCCTGTTTCCCTGCCTCCTTCCTAATATCTGACTGGAGCATTTGGCTTTTTAAAGATGCAGCTGCTGTGAGGAAAGTGTATTTTCCAACTCCGAAATGGATAGGTCGCTGTGAATGATGTTCTCTGATGATTTATCAACAGTAGCTTTTTACATCACCTCTCTCTGTGCTGTTATTCTTTTTCTCTACTTTTCCTTGCCATTGCTTAGCTGCATTAATATAATATGTTCCCTTTAATACTGCATACACACTGTCTTCCTCCTCTGTTAAGAGATGGTTCTCTTTGTTTGTTTTTTGAAATATGTAAAAGGGATGTAGGCATGTGTTCTGTCCTTGTAGTCATGTATTTCTCCTTTTTACAAAGCCAAACAATAAAATGCAATTCAGAAAGACACAACAGCCTGTTTGGTTTTTTTTTTTTTTTAGCACAGCACTAACTCCTCTCTCCTCCACGCAGCTAGAAACCTTACTTTTCAACACTTACTTTGCCTAAAAAAAGAAGAACAGGAGTACTTGTGGCACCTTAGAGACTAACAAATTTATTAGAGCATAAGCTTTCGTGGACTACAGCCCACTTCTTCGGATGCATCCACGAAAGCTTATGCTCTAATAAATTTGTTAGTCTCTAAGGTGCCACAAGTCCTCCTGTTCTTCTTTTTGCGGATACAGACTAACACGGCTGCTACTCTGAAACCTTACTTTGCCTAGTAAAGCACATGACACTGACCTCCTTGGTAAAGCACAGGTGTTAGTAAAGGTTCAGTTTTTTGTTCTGGTTTTTTTGTTCTGGTTTGTATTATGGTAGCACCGAGAGGCCCCAACCAAGATGGGGCCAAATTGTGCTAGGAACTACACACACAAAAAGGGAGAAACAGTTCCTGCTCTGAAGAGCTTGCAATCTAAATAGACAAGACAGATAAAGGGCAGAGCTGGGAATAGACTGCAGGTCTCTTCTGACTCCCGGTCTAGTTGCCTCATCTACTTCACCAAACTACATCTGTTACGGTTGCCTTTATGTATTAAATGTATGTCTAAACACAATATTTTTGACTTATTCCAGCTTTTATTTTGTGTCACATTGTTCTGGCAAGGTCCATGCTTCAGCCACCATTCAGTATGCTAGTGGCTTTGAGTTGATTTTAAATCTTCTGGGTCAGATGTAAAAGTGCCACCCTAAATATTCTGCTGTTTCGTTTGACTATGACACTCTTCTTTGCAGCCTGTTCTGATTGTCCTGGGTTGCTGTGCATTGTTAAGCAGCTGCTGTGAGCCACCTTAGAGGTGGTTTCACTTTGGCAGCAGGTGAAAGCTATTCGGGCATGTATATGTAGCTTGTGAAGCATTTTGGGATCCTTTAGATATAAGTGTAAAAAATGCTGCTAGAATTGTTATAGTAGGAGTGGTTCCATGAGAAGCATCCTGGTGATCGAACAAGCCTGATCATAAGGAAGGGAATTGGAACACAATTCATGCTTTTCCAGCATTTACAAATAAGTCTGCACCGTAAATACAGCACATTAGATATGGATAATGTCTACAATGAAATATGAAAGACATGCTGCATTTCAGTTTGCATATGTGTGTGTGTGTGCATGTGCGCAAACTGAAACCTCAAACGGGAATACCTCTGTACAATAAATGCAATCGTACAGCTCCTGAGGTCTTCTGCCCCTTCACTGCCTTTGGTTCAAGGTACACCCTGACCCTCGTTGTACCTGTATCTGTAGTAAGTAAACAAATGTTTGGAAAAGGGTTTCAGCATCATCTTCTGTCTCATTAAATGATAATGAGAATGCACATCAGAGACAACAATTAAAAGCTGCACAATTTGGCTCATGGTTATCTGCAAGGTCAAAAAGTAGTACAGTTTGTATCAGTGAAGGTTCTGAAGTTCTCATTAGTTCTTAAGACAAAGCCAGAATGTGAAAAAAACAAACACATGGACTAGTCAATTCTGAAAGATGGACTAGCCCCAGCCTGAAATCCCTCAAGACTGCTCCTGAAGTTTGGTACGTTACTAACACAAAACAGGCTACACCTAATTAATGTTAACCTGACTGACAAAAGCCAAGGAATTCAAAGTGCAGGCTGGCATCCTTCTTGGCTTCCAAAATATATTCCAAACTATAGCTCTCTCCAAATTGGGTTCTCTCCTGGGATACAGTCTTACTTATACTGGTGCAAGAGAACGCTGCTATAATTTTCACGAGAGATAAGGTGGGTGAGGTAATATCTTTTATTGGTCCAACTTCTGTTGGTGAGAGAGAGAGAGAGAGAGAGAGACAAGTATTTTTGCTTACACAGCTCTTTTTCAAGTCACCTGTCTTGGTTCTTTAATATCCTGGGACCAACATGGCTCCAACAACACTGCGTGTAATAATTTTCAAATAAAGATACAAATTACCTGTGGTGTTTGCTTTGGTGTTTTTTCTTTCTTTCCCACCTTTCTCTATTATCCTTTTTGTTTGCTTAGCTCCTGTCTCTCGTTTAACTTTCTCTCATGCCTCTATCTCCCGTCCGCCTAAAATAGCCCTCCTCTCCTGACTGTGCTCTGCATCCATCTTTGTGTGTGCTTTTGTCCCTGTCTTGACCTCCTTTTTCAAGCCTCATTTGTTTCCTTGCCAGGCCTTTTTACTTCTGACCCTTTCCAGGCTCCCTTTGATCTATCTTGCTATCTCTCCTGTCTTCACCTAAGTTTCCCCTTTCTCTTACTCAGTCCAGGTCTCTGTCCATTGTCCGTTCCAAGAGTCCTGCTGGTAGTAGAAGATGAAATTTCAGAGGAGAGAGGGTCACAGAGTTCCCTTTGCATTTTTAAAATGATTGGTGGGGGTAGTAGCATTTTGTGCAGCAAACTCAGAAGGGGTTTATAAAAATAAGCGTTTTTCAGAATAGGAGAGAGGAGAGACGATGACAATTTAATCGGGGACTCTACCTCAGTCGTCTAAACAGTCTAGCACTGGTCTCTTCCTTTCTTTGCTGACAAAGCTACACCAGGCAGAATGAAAGTACCCAATTTGGCCATGTGAGCCAAGCAACAGGAGGATTCAAACATTATAGCGCTAACTCTGCAGGACTGTGTTACAATCCATGTCCTGGCCATATACCTAAGTGCCTGAATAGTCTCTTCAGTTCACTTTATCCTTGGATCACAGTCACTGGAGCCAGGACATAGAGTCGAGCCAGGCTTTCAGCCTGAGCCAAGGTGACTACTTGTGTTTGCCTATTTCAGCTCTCTAGCCTTTTCCCTCTGCCCAGTCTCATTCTCTCTCGTTCCCTGTCCCTGGATCACTTTATTATTATTGTGGCTGGAGCTATCTTCTCTCTCGCACTCTCTCTTTTTTTTTAAATGGACCTAGGCTTAGATCTGTCCTTTAGTATTTTTATTTTTAGTCAAAATCTTGGCAGCAGGGTGACCACTGGGCATTTTGCCACCTTGAACAAAAAATGTGCATCACCCTGATAAGAATTACAATGTGTTTCTTTCTGGGGCTGTGACTGGGACACTCATACAGCTACTGCCGTGTGGTACCTGGGCTGGTACCTGGATAAACAGTCCAGTACCTTTCACCAACACTAAATTCACCTTAAAAAAACATTTAAAGAACAGGTTGATCAACCCATCTCCATCCTGTGTGCACTTCTGTATGATCATTGATATACAAAGGGTAGTCTGTGAATCCCAAATCGCGGGGAACCCACAAAAATAGAGAAACATCTTCATAGGAAGTTTATTAATTTTTGACTGTGCTTGATAATATTCCTGGGGACGGTATGAATTAAAAAGCACTGACTGGTCCCAGCAATCATTGTGATGTCTGTAACTACTTCTAGGTAAGACAAAGGCAAATGCTACTCCTAGTAGCTCAGCCTGTGCACTAGTCCCAGAGGGAGACGCTGCTCCTGAGGTGTGGTGAACATCATATATACAGGGCATGGGAGGGCTTTGCTAACTGGCAAAGGTTGCTTAGAGCTGTTGGCTACCGTAAAACACTTTCAACTGGGGACAACATGCCATGTTCATTTCCAGCTGAGATCAATAAGACACTATCCTAGGAGTAAAACATTCAAAATATACATCAGGGCCAGTCTGCATTTTTTTGAATATATATTTTTCCCTAAAATTTCTCTGAAAATATAGAACCTCCAGTTCAAAAGTCCCAAGCAATCTTGGGATTTTATCAAAAGAATATGTTTTGGGTTCTTTTTCTTTGTCAGTTTTTGAACCATTTGGGTACACTCAGGCCATGTTTTCAAATTTTGCTCTGCAACCATGAGGTCTAGAGACTTGCTGTTTTATTTGTAAATGGAAGCTGAGATTATCACATGACTCCAGAAGTTGGGAGCTTTAGGAAAAACACCAAATATAGCAAGATTAGTGATAACATTGTGACAGTTGTCAATATCGTATAAATTAATTGCATTGAAGAGCAATTTTCCAAGATCATTTCAATTCCTTGCAGAACAGAATAAGATATGCGAAACTCTATGTAATAAAAGTTCCCAGGCTTATCAAAGAGAAAATGTCTCAATTTTTTTTCCAAGTCTTCATATTAATTTTTGATGCACATAATCAAAAGTCAAATACAAACATATAATAAAAATATAATCAAATCAAACAGCTAAAAATACACGTACAAATACATATATGTACAAATAAATATACCTACAAACAAGGAGGTGATAATAGCCTATCAGAACTGATATAAAATACATGAAAGTAATAACATGCTATAATAAATTTGGGAGTCTGGAGTTTCATGTATCATTTCACAGACTAATGTAATTAAAATGTGTAATAATTTTGTAACTTCCAATTTATAGCAGAGGAGAATCATCCAAAGCTCACATAAACCTTGTTGAAAAGGATCTGTGGACCAGTGTGCCAGGGGCCATGCAACACAAAATAATCCATAGCTTCTAGTGGAGTCTAACTCATTTATGCCATATGGGCAAGATGCCAAATGGTGAAGCCACATTCAGAAAGGGGCCTTTCAATATTTCCCTGTAAAATGCTTAGGTGGCCATATTGTATCTAACAATTCCTGACCCTTGTTTTCCTTCCAGGTATGAAGGTGAAGCTCACTTTTAAGTAGAGCTGGTCAAGAAAATTATTTCAATGGCTAATACAGTGTCCACAACATTTAATTTTTTGTGGGAAAATTTCATTGATTTTACATTGGGAAAAATCTAAACAAATTATTTCATTTCAGGTCAGGATAACCCAGATCAAAACAGTTCAGTTTGTCAAACTGAATTGAAACATTTAACTTTGGGTCAGTTTCACATTACTCCATGTTTGCCTCAGCTGCCACCATGTCTCATGGGAGATAGTTTGGGGTGCCTCAGGTCCACCATTTCTGCTGTGGGCTGGGCTTAGTGGCTGGACTACATCTCTCATGATGCAATGTGCTCTCCCCCTGGTGCATCATGGGAGCTCCTGGCTATGGTGCAGGATGGAAACTAACTTCACTGAGGCAGCTCAGGGGAGCACAAACTATGTCAAACCAAGTCAAAACAGAACATTTTCATACAGGAATGTCTAAATGCTGTTTTGAGTGAAAATGTCAAAATGAAACATTTCAATAGTTTTGAATGGAAATTTTTCTGAACTTTTCTGGTCTGTTGTTTTTTCTGTTTCAATATTGAGACTTTTCTTCCCAGTTTGGCACAAAAACAAATCTCATAAGATCAGAATTTCCCACAGGATGGACATTCTGTTTTTTCTAGCTAAAGTTTTAAGTTTTGTTAACACTAATGGCTTGTACCAAAGGAGCATTTTCCATGGTTTGGATTTTTTAATTATGCTAATAATTGTCTCTTTCCCTCTCCTCCTTTTCTGGTATGAAAACCTTGAAAAGTAACAATGTACTGTACAAAGGAAAAAGCAGTAATGAGAGAGGCAAGGTCACACATCTGCTGCTTTCCACACTTTCTTATCTGTGACATCACAAGCGTCAAGGCCTTTCTATTCATTAAAACAGTTGAATCATTGCAAATGATACAAGCTGACTAAATCTGTGGCCTTCTGCCTTAGTCATAACAGAGGTCTTCTTGATAGGGAAGATGTTCTCTAACCAGACTGAGTGGAGGGAAGAAGAAATGAAGTGCTTTGTGTAAATGCAACAGGTACTCTATTGCTGTCAGTATGCCTTGGACTAACAAACTGCAAAGCATTCAATAAGGATTAATTTCCTGAGAGGAGAGGCTGGTGAACACAGATTTATGCTACTGAATGCAGCTGGACTAGAGGTGCAATTCCATCCCTCTCCACAGAACTTCTGCAGGCCCACAACCAAGACAATAACATTAACATAAAAATAACATAAAAAACAAATTTCTGAAGTGCCCATCAGCGTAGGCTACACTTAACATTTACTCTGTTAATAATGGAGATGGGTCAGAAAGAAAATACCAGATTTGGGTGTCGGGACTGGAATCTGAACCGAGATTTGCATCTGAATTTTTCAGTTGGCTGAGATCTCCATGCTGGGCTAAACTCAAAAGGCTGGGGGCAACTCTTTTACCTTCCCTCCTTCATGCAGACTGGGAGTGCTGTGGAGAAATAAGCTGAAAACGATGTTGTAGGTTGAGGATGATTTTTTTCTTTAATGGAGGGGATGGGTTAAAAAGCGTCCCCAACAACAGCCCTTTTTACACTATATATCACAGATTTGTGAATAGAATGCCAGCATACTGCAATCCTCAGCCCTCAGGGTCTTATATCTGGCCACATTTCATGTTCTACTGGGACCAGAAGTAGAACCACTATTCCCCAGTTTTGGCCACTGCAAGTATCTTTGTAAATGGCAGCTGACAGGTCAACTTCGTGATATCCTAAACAGCTGATATTGAATTTCTGAATATACCTGTGCCTATCACCAGATTTGTCTTGAAAATATTTGATAAGGTCATGAAATAACCTATATGTATGATTTCTTTCTGGTGGATACAAATTCCTATCTGCTTGGTGACTAATTCTTTGCATCTAGAAATACAACAGCTAGGAAAACTGGTGTGATAACAAATATATGGCCAAGGGCTGGGCAGTGACAAATTACATGAAAACGAGTGTATTAAAAATGGGTAAAGCTGTTTAACAATTTCATGAGTTCTTCCTACAGAAGAGTCAACCAGGAAGTTTAATGAGCTCAAAAGATGAGAAACAGTTTAACAGACAATCACTGACAGCAGCTAGTAAATGTGAGTCCCATGGAATCTTACTAAATGTCACTATTGATAAAGGTAAGCCTCCTCTGATTGCCAACATTAGTCATAGAATCATTGATTTTTAAGGCCAGAAGAGAGTATTAGATCAGCTAGTCTGACCTCCCATATAGTACAGGCCACAGAATTTCCCCCAGTTACCCTGAATTGATCCAAATAACTTGACTAAAGCAGATCTTATAGAAAGGCATCCAGTCTTGATATGAAGACATCAAGAGATGGAGAATCCATTGCTTCCCCTGGTAATTTGTTCCAATGGCTAATCGCTTTCACTGTTAAAAAGTTGGGTTTTATTCCTAATTTTTATTTGGCGGGCTTTAACTTACCGCCATTGGTTCCTGTTATGCCATTCTCTGCTATTTTAAAGAGCTGTTTAGTACCCGGTATCTTCTCCTTGTGAAGGTACTCGCACCATAGTTGTCACCTCTCAATCATCTTTTTCATAAGCTAAACATTGCAAATTATTTTCTCCAGCCCTCGAATCATTTTTGTGGCTCTTTTTCCGCATGTGCTCCAATTTTCAGCATCCTTCTTTAAATGTTATGGGGACACCAGTATTCTAGTATTGGTACCGCCAGAATTATATACAGAGGTAAAAACAGGGGCGGCTCTATGTATTTTGCCACCCCAAGCACGGCAGTCAGGCGGCTTTTGGCGGCACGCCTCTTGTAGGTCCGCTGGTAACGTAGATTTGGCGGCATGCCTGCAGGAGGTCCACCAGTCCCGCGCCTTCGGCGTACCCGCCGCCGAATTGCCGCCGAAACCGTGGGACCGGTGGACCTCCCACAGGCATGCCGCCAAAGGCAGTCTGACTGCCGCCCTCACAGGGAGTGGCAGGCCGCCCCCCTCCCCCCCCCGCAGCTTGCCGCCACAGGCACATGCTTGCTGCGCTGGTGCCTGGAGCCGCCCCTGGGTAAAAATCACCTTCCTAGATACTCCCTGTTTTACGCAACCACACAGCTGATCTGTAACTAACAGGGAGCAGGTAAATATATATCTTGCTCATTGTGGAAAGATAGCACAACTATTTAAGTACAGTATGTTTTTTTTAAACCTTTCTCTTGAACATCAGTTATTGCTCATTGCTGGAGGAGGCAGAATGCCGGAATTTATGAACTAATGGCTGATCTAAAGCTGGTCAAATTATTCAGTAGAAATAAGTTGTGTTTTCTGTTTGTGAACCAATCCTGATGTCTGTGTACTTTTTTGAAATATTTACCATGCATTTGTGACAAGTAATGTACAGCATATTAATTATTTTGTGAAATATTCATCATAAATCACGCTATTTGTGGTATCTGACAGGTTGCCTAAAATCACATGGCACTGTCCCTATGCCTTAATTTAATGTCTCAAACTTTTAAATAGGAGAATAAGGAACTGCAAATTATGAATAGCAAACACTTTTGGTTATATGCAAATATGGATATTCGCATGAAGAACGTCTGTTCCCTAAACACCCATGTGAACAAAAACCTATTCACATAATAGTGACTAATAAGTACAAACATAGTTAACTAAATGGTCATTTAGAATCTGAATGAATGCTTGGGAACACTGTTTTTGCAGGATCTTCCCAGGTACAGCCTGATCCTTTATGGTAAAACGTATGTTTTTTCTTGGGGAGCCACCCATATATATATTTCCCCCATATTGCTGAGTCTTTGAAATCGCTTTCCATGTGGCATTTCTTGATCAATATAACTGTGTGACCTGACTCTCACCTACAGAGGAACAATAAGACGAAAGATTAAGAAATATGCAACCTAGCAACATGTAATAACCTCAGTGTTACCTATTATAGCTGGTCAAAACTTTTTTCCCCCATACTGTTTTCCCCCATAGAAAATGCAGTTTTTTGTTTAAATCAAAATTTTTCACGGGACCATGCTGATTTTGATGAAATCGTCACTGGAAAAAAAGAAAAAAAGGAATTGTTTCAACTGTCCTGTTTCATTTTCATAATGTCAGCTTTATCATTTTGATTAATTTTATTTAGACTTTTATATACTATTAAAATATAAATGTAAATATAAATGTGTGTGTGTGTATGTGTGTGTGTGTGTGTGTATATATATATATAAAATATTTTATAATATAATGGTTTGACATTATCAAAATGAAAGGTTTCGACCTTATCTAAACAAAATGTGTCAAAAGTTCGGTTCTGTGAGAAGTTTCAGTTTTTTTGTTCTTCGTTCCTTTTTGCAGACAAATTTTAAAATGTCACAATTTTCCTCAGAATGGAAATTCCATTTTCTGACCACAATTTCAACTGTGAATAGTCATTCAACTCTGTCAGATGTTTTATGCTAAGAATATCAACTACTTACCTGTATGTCAAATGCATAACTGAATGATAACTGTAAGTGTGCCAAAAACTTACACACTTTCTACAAACGAAGAGTCCAATCCTACAAGCCCTCTATGCACAGGATTCTCGCTGATATCCCTAGGGGCAGACTGTTCAGTTCTTGTCACGTGAGTAACCTATTGGTTCTCAAACGTTTGATTTGGTGGCCCCTTTCCCACAGCAAGCCTCTGAGTGCCCCCCCTTATAAATTAAAAACACATTTTAAAAAACATTTAACAGTATTATAAATGCTGGAGGCAAAGCAGGGTTTGGGGGTGGAGGGTGAAAGCTCACAACCCCCCAGTAATAACCTCATGTCCCCCAGAACGGTCATGACACCCAGTTTGAGAATCCCTGTAATCCCGTTGGGAGTATTTCTGTAAGAGTTGCAGGATCAGGCCCATAGACAGTTAAGGGGAGAAATTATTGTTGTTTTATAACAGTAACAGGAAAGTTACCAACGTAAGTTTGCAAGTGAAGCAAGAGATGTGCTGCAAGTACCTCCAAGATAGCTGATTGCTGTCTGTGAAGTATTCTGACCAGGACAGGAAAACATTACCTTCGAGTTGTGTAGCTCAGTAATTCTTATCCAAGGGCACTTAATTCAAAAACAGAAAACTACATTCTAAAAGAAACCATGAAACTGGGTAAAGTGAAAACAAACTCATGCTTACAAACTTACTGTTGCGTCTTTCCTGATGAATAAAAGTAGGGTTGTGATGGAGGTTTTAAATGGTGCCACCTGTCCTTAGGGCTTTCATAGCAGCATTGGCGTTTGCCAGTGTTTCTCATTTGCCTCAGCCATTTCCAACAGCATTTGGCTGAAAGTTGTCAGCCTGAATCCACTGCCCCCTCACATTTTTCTAGCGTAACCAAAAATTATCAACCTCATCATCTGTCTGTAATGGATCACAGCTATGCCCAGTGCTTCACAGCCTCTGTCACTACTTTTCTTCTTGTTATTATTATTTGTATTGCAGTGTTGCCTAGAGGTGCTAATTGTGATTTGGGGTCCCATTGTTCTAAGTGCTGTATGCACAGACAATAAGAGAGAATCCCTCAGAGATGCTTGCTGTCTAAATAGACATGGTAGAGGTGAAGTGACTCGCCAAGGTCACACAGCAGAGCTGGTAACAAAGGCCAAGCTTCCAGACTCCCAGTGCCACTGCCTTCTGGATCAAACTGCCTCTCCTGCCATCAGAGACTTCACTAGTCCCCAACTGACCTCCATACCCCATCCATATGGCCTAGACTATGGGAGAAGTTTTAGACCTGATCTTGGTAGTTTCTTCCTCCAGCAGCAGCAGCTTTCAGACCCTCAACCTCCCAACATCATCCTAGACATCTACAGCTGGACCTCTCCTTCCTACAGTCACAACCCCTAGTGTCCTTTTCCATCTCCGCTTCTCTCCGTTGTCCCACCTCCCTCATCTTTCAGTCTCCCTTCCTTTCTCACTCCACTAACTTCACAACCTCCATTTGAACCCCATTACCTCCATATCCCCCACAAAGCAAAGCAAAATAGCTAGAAATTTGACCCCATAGGTCTTTTCCAGCTATAATATCCATCATATAATCTGCACATTATTATTTAGTGTGTAAACTCCTAAAAGTTTTTGCATGCTAAGAAATATTGTTGATTATGTAGTTCGGTACCCCCTTGGTAAGGGGGTGTAGTGACTGTCGATTTTACTACAGCTCTGAGATTACAGGAACTGCTGCCTCCCAGGTGGAGGGGGATGATTCTGTCCCCACCAGCCCATATGAAGTTTCCTTGTGCATAACCTAATTACTTGAGCAGGGCACTGAGAACAGGGTTTGGTCCATATTGTGAGAGCACAGGACCGAGCTGTGGAGCAATCATAGATGATTATAAAAGATATGCAGCAATTGCTGAGTGCACTCTCCAATAAATTATTAATTCCTCCTCCTTATTCTCTTTAAATATGATTGGGGGTGGAGATCGGTGGAATCCTGTAGGGGAATGGACAGGACGGTTTCTAGGTCTTTCCTTCTCTAATTACTTGTATGCTATGATTCTTAAACTCCACCAGAGAGGTCCTTTGGGGCCATCTGCCCGTCCCAAGTCAGGGGGAGGAGGATAAAGGAAGAGGGTTGGGCGTGGGGCTAGCAACTCCACCCTGTAAAAAATCAACTTGCTACAGAAATGCCAAAAATAGAGATAACAGAGACTTTTAGCTTGGAAAAAGAAGGGTCTTCAACTCGAAGATGCATGATGCAGGGTGGTAAAAGTCGTGAGGAAGCCACAAAGCCGATTACCCTTCTTGCAACCAGGAGGATTACCATCGGTACATGAAACGTGAGGACCATGTACGAGTTAAGAAAGACGGCGCAGGTCGCAGCAGAGATGAGCAACAACCTGACCCTACTAGGCACTAGCGAGACAAGATGGACGCAAGCTGGACAGAGACGACTGTTGACAGGAGAGTTGTTGCTGTAATCCGGACATGAAGAGAGCGACGCACCCCACACACAGGGAGTAGGCTTCATGTTGTCCAAGCAGGCACAGAGAGCACTGATTGGTTGGGAGGCACATGGTTCCAGGATTATCACAGCATCCTTCAGAACTAAAATGAAGAGGATTAAGATGAATGTTGTACAGTGCTATGTTCCAACCAATGACAGTGAAGAGGAGGACAAAAACTATTTTTACAACAGACTTCAGAAAATATTAGAAATTCTCCCAGACAAAGACATCACCATCCTTATGGGAGACTTTAATGCCAAAATTGGACCTGACAACACAGGATATGAACAAGTCATGGGGACCCACGCTCTGGGAGAGATAAGTCAGAATGGAGAGAGATTTGTGGATCTGTGTGCACTTAATAACCTGGTCATAGGAGGTAGCATCTTTCCTCACAAGCCTATAAGTGCAGTCCTTTACCTGCTTAGGCAGCATCATCGACCAACAGGGTGGCACAGACGCAGACATCAAAGCAAGGATCAGTAAGGCAAGAGCAGCTTTCTTACAGCTCAAGAACATCTGGAGCTCCAGAGAGCTGTCTTTGGCAACAAAGATTCGACTGTTCAACTCCAACGTGAAGTCAGTCTTATTGTATGGAGCTGAAACCTGGAGGACAACTAAAACAACCACCAGGAAGATCCAGACCTTCATAAATAGTTGCCTTAGAAGGATTCTCCAGCTCTGTTGGCCAGACACCATCAGCAACATCTACTTCTTGGAGAGGACCCGTCAACTTCCAGCAGAGGAAGAAATTAGAAGGAGAAGGTGGTGCAGACCAGGGGGCACACACTACGCAAGCAGCCAACCAACATCACTAGACAGGCATTGCGGTGGAATCCCCAAGGCAAGCGGAAAAGAGGCCGTCCAAGAAACACCTGGCAACGCGACCTTCAGGCTGATAGCATAAAAATGGGCAATAGCTGAATCAGTTAGAGCAAATGGCCCAGGATAGAGGACTCTGGAGATCTGTGGTTGGTGGCCCATACCCCGATTGGGGTGACGGGCATGAGTGAGTGAGAGTATGATTCTTAGTCACATTTTTGTGTCTGATAGTAAAATATCCTTAATTCTTTAGTCCTGGGGATGGGCAAACAGCATGGCTACACTTGGCATCCCCTTTGGAATAATGCTTAACCCTTGATATTACACTTTTCATCTGTGTCACATGTCTCTAAGGTGCGCAAACATCATTGTCCCTATTTAGGGATGGGGAAACAGGAGCTCAAGGTACGGTAGCGTCAGAACTAGAAATAGAACCCAGGCTGCTTGATTTACAAGCTGGTGACCTAGACCTGGATCACGTGGCTTTCCCTTGCAGCTGTTGCCCCCTCGGCAACCAAAGTGCTGGGAGTTGGAACTGCGGCCATAAAGTGCGGTGTTCGCTTTCTGATAGAAAGGAGGTGGAAGAGGCGAGAAGAACGAGAAGACTCATTGGGAGCGGGGAGCATCAGGAATCTTATGAGAACAGGGTTCAGCAGTGAGTCCCTCCTGGGGGAAGGTCAGCAGGACACTGAAGAAACTGGATCCTTCCTAAGAGATTTTTGCACTTCCTTTAGCAATACATAAGACCAGGACTGAATGAAATACAGTTAAGGCGGCTATCAAGACGTTTCATGAGAGCTGCTTGCTTTGTGTGCTGGGACTAACCTACCGACACAGGCCAGATGGAGAGCCAAAAGAAAACCTTGGAGACTGGGCAGAATCCTGGAAAGGCTTATTAGTGCAGCTGTGGGAAGACAGGTCTTGTAAAAGAGAAGCAGCTGTTTGAGTCTGACAGAAAAGCCGCTGGAAAAGGGTGAGGGAGGAGGAAAAGACATTTGGCTATGGCCGGGGAACTAATTTCAAGCCAGAAGGTTAACATTTGAGTGTTAAGTTACATTTCTCTGAAGAAATAGTGAAGGAAAATTGCTAGGCGATATATTACAAGGGTTTTGAAATTATACAGGAGATAGTGTTAGTGAGAGAGCAGCAATCAGTCACAAAAATTACCCTATAGAGTCCCTCTACTTCTCTTTTCAACCTCAGTCTGAGTAGAATTCAGTGTTGGAGGAGATTCTATTCTGCCACCAGTGGCCAGCATCCAGGCAGTGGTACGGGTTTAGGGGTACTAGGCAGCTGTTTTCTGCCAAAGGTGCACACCATTCAGGAAAAGCAAAGAGGTAATATTCAGTAGACCTGAGGCAAGCAATCCGAAAGCAAGAGTTGACTGGACTGTGTTCTTTAGTGGACTCTAGAAGTTCTCTCTGGAGATATTTTGGAAATTGTTCTGTTGAATGGGTTTTTAAAACAACTTTTGGAGTCTCTTTCCTTGAAAGCCAGCATTAGACAGTGCCTTTATCACCACAGCTAAATATGAGTAAAATAATTGTTGAATATTCATAGTACAATACCTCTATTATGTACATAAAATATATACACATTATTTGCAGCTCCAGTTTAGGTGCCCATGTTTCAAATATATAAAATATATGCTGATTATGAATCCATTTCTGGGATGGGATTTTTACTATTGGCTTAAATGGGAGCAGAATCAAATCCAAAATGTGATTTCTGGATATAATTGTTGTAGTAGTAATTGAATAATAGCTTTCTGTAATGGAAAGCACAGACAGCAGGTTTTCTTGTAGTATCACAAAGCCTCTGGATAGGATGCACCCACAAATAATGAAAAATAAGATGAAAAAATTCTCCCCTTAAATTAAGAAATAAAACAATAGCTAAAGATGTCTGATAGCCTACGGAAATGAGCCAAAAGGGGGGGAAAAAAATAAAAAATTAAGATGCATGCATTACTCTAAATAATATAATCCCTGTTCTCCTTTCACTTTCTCCATTCCCTTTAGTTTTCATGAAACTATTTGCTATGGCATGTCCCTATTAAGACTCCAATTGTGCAAACACTTAGGGCATGTCTATACAGCAAGTTAGTGTGTGGCAAGCTGGGCTGTAAACCTACCGCTCTCCGGAGTGCCACACTCTAACTGTCCGTGTGGTGCCTGCTGCTGTACACGTATAGTTCCTTAGTGTTCTCTGCATACTTGGTCAAAGTGCATTAGGGAACTTTTAATGTTCAGCAGCAAGGGGCCATGTGGACAGTTAGTGTGTCGCACAATGGAACGCTGTTGATTTACACCTCAGCTTGCTGCACATTAACTCACTGTATAGGCAAGTACTCAGGGGTGTGAATTCAGTGGCGCTACTCACATGCAGAAAGTTACTCCCATACCGGATTTCTTGGAAGAATTGGGCTTTAAATGGTAAGCTCTTTGGGTAGGGCCTGTTTCTCTACGTCGTATAAAGCACCTAGCATGCTTCTGAGTACAGTACAACATATTCATTAAAATAAATATGGTTTTAGGTTATAAAACCAAGTTTTGGTTTGAGTTTTGGGAGAGGCCTCATTTAATTTCTTTGAAGGCCTTGGCAACATTCCTTTGCTCAGTAAAACAGAGCCAAATATCCAAGGCTGCATGTGAGCAACTGCTGACATGAAGACCTCAGTTCTGCTTTCAGATGAGGAGGGTACAAGTCTGTGATTTCAATGGGATGCTGCAGCTATTGAGTGGAAGGGAGAATGGGACTCATAACGGGTGTATGGAGCTATAATTCTTTTTTCCTACATACTGCTCCTGCTAAAGTAAAGCCTTACCTATACTGAGAAAATTATACTAATTCAACTTAATCATCTTCTAAACTGATTAAGTTAAACTAGTGCAGCTCTATTGCATGGAGGCACTTATCTTGGTTTAAGAGCGTCTTACATTGATTTAGCTTAGATCAGTTTCTAAGGCTTGGCCTACACACAGGTTGCGCTGCTTTAGCTAAAGATGTGATTTTTTAAAAAAACTATTGAAATTGGTGCAAGCCCTTATGTGAACACTTTTATATTGGTTTAAACCTGGCTTTGTACATTCAAGTGTAAGCTAAGCTGATATGAGCCTGATTTAAACAAGTTTAAGGGTACCCATACAGGAGTTTTAACCCATTTTTTTAACATTGTTTTAAAACCAATTGAAATTAAACTGGTGCAGCTTCTGTGTGTAGATATTAGCTAAGTGGATAGAAGGCGTGCTGATTTAAACTGAAATGAGAGCGTCCACACAAGTGGGTTGCACCAATTTAACTACCTGGGGCTTCCAAAATGATGTAGTTAAATTAGTACAATTTTCTTGTGCAGATGAGGCCTAAGAAGTCAGGCCCCCCCGTCTGCTGAGGGGCCAATTTGCTTAGGGATTCAAGGTGAAGGACCTTGCAGGGAGAGATGGCCACTCTGCTTTCTCTGTCATGGAGAGTTTGTATTAGTTGTCTCTCTTTTTATTGTTTTCCTTAATCTAAAATAAAACCCTCTAGACTGAAAGTCCCTGTTCTTCTCTCTCTATGTGGAAAACAGCCCGTCCAGTCACTGGACAACCAGCACACTCATTTGCTTTGCAAAGCACTCCTGGATGCCTGGAATGTAAAAGGTGCTACAGTATAAACAAATCCATTTCAACTTTGGTCTCCTGAAAATGAACATGACACATTTTTCTGCAATTTGTTTTTGTTTTTTGTTTTCCCCCCATTGGTGCATGTTTTCTCTTGAGTATTTGACCCTATCAGCCACTAGAGAACCATGAGCACCTTCATCAACTGCATTTTTCCTCTGAGCCTTTCAGATTATTGACAAGTGGACTTTGAGTTGGCTTTGTTTGGCTTTTATGGTTTATTGAATTTGTTGCTACCGTCTTCATTTTCATATTAAAGGCAAAAGTTAGACAGTAATCCTGCTACTCCTGCCTCTAACATATGAGCTGGTACAACTGATTCTAATTGCTCAGCTATCTGGTATAATCATGAGAAGGCATATTGTATGCATGGCTGCAGACACTTCATATTTTCTCCTCAGCCAGATAAAAAAGTCAATTGGCTCTAGGTCTGCCAATAGAGACTAATCATGTGCTGTACAATTAATTATAAGGGGTGTCATGTTAGAACAATTCTGGGCTGGGAGAGAACAGGCACAGGTTCTTTCCCCTCTGGCACTGTTTGTGTTGCTAAAGCCATTCCAGGCTATATCCTCTTTTCCATTTATCTTTTAAACTATTGCCCCCACATAAGTAAACACTTTTTAAAAAGCACAGGAGTACTTGTGGCACCTTAGAGACTAACAAATTTATTAGAGCATAAGCTTTCGTGGGCTACAGCCCACTTCTTCGGATGCAGTAGATGCATCCGAAGAAGTGGGCTGTAGCCCACGAAAGCTTATGCTCTAATAAATTTGTTAGTCTCTAAGGTGCCACAAGTACTCCTGTTCTTTTTGCGGATACAGACTAACACGGCTGCTACTCTGAAAATTTTTAAAAAGTGTGTGTGTGTGTGTCTGGGAAGAATTTTCACCCTGGAAAAGAAATTAACAATGCAAAAAGGTGGTATCTGGCAGTAATTTCTAAAGACCTGGGGAAGACATTGGGAGTAAGAGAAGGTGGATAAAACAGCTTATGAGGTTGTGTCAGAGTAATCAGAGTTTCTATTATATACAGGAGAATAATCAGGAGGAAATTTTCCAGTGGTGATTCATTTGTAAGCATGAGAATGCACCTGAAACAAGTAATCTATCCCCAATCACTGCTACTTCATCCCATAGGATCATCTTACCTTCACATCCAGAGATGACAAATCCCTTTCCTTACAGCCTCTGCTTCCCATCGTTAGCCCTCTACTAGTTTCAATCATCTCTGATGTCTCTGGCCTCAGAACTCCTGGACCAGATTATCATTCATAACTTCCCTCCTGCAGTAACATTAATGCCTCCCAAAAGACTTGGACCACTTTTCCTGATATAACAAACAGCAGCAAAGCCATCTGGGGTGCTCAGAAAACAAAACAAAAGCATAAATATTAATAAACCAAATCAAAACTCAAGCCTGATTCTTGCTGGTAGGAAGAGAGAAATATCCTTGTAATTGTTCTTACGCCGGG